>NC_090199.1:25020000-25658500 GCF_033026475.1 Channa argus | reverse complement strand
TAAACATAGTTGTTGCTATGCCTGGTTGATATACACAGACAAGTTATTATTTATTATTTGTTTTTCACATCAGTTGACTTAAATAATCGGTCACTATATAGTTAATAATTTTTTACATAAAGCGCTGACCCCATTACCTTTGATGCTGTAACATCTGCTATGATCCTGGAATCTGTGCTAGAAAATTAAATGAAAATAAATGATGGGATAACATTTATTGATAATTTTTAATAGGTCCTTTAAAGTTCATAAATTGTTGGTTCATCTATTTAACACTTTGACATTATTTAATTTTATACATTAGAATCTAGATAAAATGCTCTGTGCTTAAAATATCCATTACAGTATCACACTGTTGTCCTTGAAGAACAATGCAAGCAAATATTGAAATCAATCCCTTAAAAAAATTTTCAATGTCCATTCATTGTTCATCTTTTTAAATAATATGTTCCTCTCTTTGTGTCTTTTTCTTGTTGCAGTCATAATTTCGTGTTTTGTTGGAGCTAGTTTCAGCTTATCTAGAAATGTTGTTGGATACATTTTCACCGCAGAACAGTGAGTAAAGTCTTCACTTTTTTGCCCCGTGAGCTCACTTCTCACTTCCACATTTCTGTTTTACATTGACTAAGGTTATTATTTTTATGCCAGCTGACAAAATCCTTACTAGTGATGCCAAAACCACCACTGCTGACACAGCGATTTGTCATATTTTCTCTAACCTGTTGCCAAATTTGTTCCATTTGGGGATTATGTTGTGTCTTATTACTTGTTTCTTTACAAAACTTTACAAAAAAAAACTGGATGTGCTAAATCTATCTTGATGTTTTCAGAGATATTTTACAGAGGGTTGCTGACGTCATGTTTATTTTTGGTTTCTTGCATCTTGCTGATGGCATTGCGGTGAGATACTATTTCCACACCAACTTCATGGATTTAAGATATGATATGGACAATTTTTTTGACTAAAATCTGCTTCTTGTGAACAGGGTGTGACTGGAGGTGTCCTCAGAGGAGCAGGAAAACAGTTTGTTGGTGCTCTGTGTAACCTGGTAGGATATTACTTCATTGGCTTTCCCATTGGTGTGTCCCTGATGTTTGCGGTGAACATGGGCATTGTAGGTAAGAAAAAAATGCATGAAATGACTGCGGTTCTGTCTCCTGCTTGTATGCTAACATTCCGGAAAACCAATGACTGTCTTCTTTTATCTCTCTAACAGGACTATGGGCTGGACTTACCATTGGTGTGCTAATGCAGTCAATTTTCTTTATTGTTTATTTGTGCAAACTTGACTGGAAAAAGGCTGCTGAAGAGGTGCAAACCTGTTGTAAATCTTACTTGGCCATTTTTAATTTTGCTTTGAGCTAAACTTGAAGTGAAAACAATCTTATTAACAGCTGTTCCCAATGTCTCTGATCAGGCACGTGTGAGAGCAGGAGTCCAAGTGAAAGATGAAAAAGATATGGCGGGGATAGAAAATCTGGGTAAGCACAGATGAACTTACTTGTTAATTTCTTATGTTTCGCTTATTGTTGATACTAAAGATACTTCCTCAAACTTCTAGACTCAAATCAGAAGCAGATTCAGGTCTTTACTACTGCATCCGTATGTGAGAGTGGTGCAGAGAATCACATAGACCTGGAGATGCACTTTCCAGGTCAGAATAAATCCACAGCCACGACAGTGGGACATGTTCTCTCTGTAACACAACTGGTTTTAAGACGTGGCCTGACTTTGCTGCTCATGGTTGTCATTCTTCTCGCTGGAGTCTTCCTCAGCGACTTCCTCATCATGCTGCTGAAATGAGTCCTCCAGTGACACAAGGTTGGCAATTTCATAGCGTCAAGCTTCACTAAATAATATTTTTCTATTACTTTAACACCAAATTACTTTGTAGTATGAGAAGGTTCCCAGTGCTGATGAGCCACCTGAGGATAAACACATTAGTTGTCAGTCTTTAGTTAGTGTAGACACTGAGTGCCAAATCTGAATTAATCAAGGCGACAACAACATTTAGCAAACCATAGATTCTCTAATGTTTTGTGGGGGGGGACCAAGCAGACCAAAGCATAGCTAAATGCAAATGTTAAACATTTAGTTTGGCTCATTAAACGGCAATACTGAGGATGCTTGTTGTGAACTGTTGAATGTGTGTCTACATAAGGCAGATTTAACCATAGCAGAATCTGATGTCGTATTTTTCAGCACTTTATGCAACGCTTTTGTTCTTTGCAAAGAGATGAAAATGCTCCTTCAATGTAGCTGTTCAGACACGTCATGTTTGCTTTAGTGTTCAAACATTACACCCACATCACCATGAAAAGCCCTATGAGTGCTGCAGGTTTAGTAGCATACAGATTATGCCAGGAGTTCAGCAGATTAGGTACGGTTGAAAAAGGGAATTCCAAAGGGTTTTGATATGTTTACATTCTGTACCAAATTAAATTCATATTTTAATAGAAATATATATTCAAATAATGACATTATAGATCCAAGACATAAAGAGTCTGTACTATTTTGATATTGGTGGTTTGTTGTTGAAAGGCATAAAGCTATTTTAGTCAGCACTTGTGGATATTGCTGTATTTACCCTATACAGTAGTAGTAGTAGTAGTAGTAGTAGTAGTAGCAGTAGTAGTAGTAGTAGTAGTAGTTGTCAAACAAAAATAGATGATTAGGTTGTTCTGTACCTGATTCACCTTATGCACTAAATGCACTACATATGCCTTTTTTTATATGCCTTTGTTAGCACAGGTGAGAAATACATGAAGTGTTTGTTACCAAATAAAGTTATCAAATTAAAATTTACCAAAGAAGATATCTGTATGTAAGCCATGCATTGAGAATATTTTCTATTGTATTATTTTTGCTGTTTTCTCAATATAAATAAAATTTTAAACTATTTATGTCATCGTGTTTTAGATCAATGTATGCATTTACCCAACGGCTTTTCACATTATGAACTACACTTCACTTTCAAACACATTTGTACGGTACAAAACAGACCTTTGTCATGGTTTGGAGAACGTAAATACTACAGTACGAGAACCTAGGAACGCTTCGGGAAAACTTTGAAGTTATGCTCCTCGAGGCAGAGACAGTGCAAAGATACTGTAGCATGATGAGGAAAAAGATTTGTTGTTGTTTAAAAAAACAGTTTGTATATTTTCTCTGTGGTCACTGATTTATTTGAGTCAAGTCCTCTTTATTCTACTAAACATTTTGCAAGAAAAACGTAATTGTGTACAGTGTTATGTAAAAGATAACATATGTAAGACTTTTTAAAATGTAAAGCAAACAAATAAGCAAAAACAGGGTGGCTTTCAACATGGCTGCTGTAGCTGGCTGTTAGACAAGAACAAGAGAGGGAAGAACTTTTAAAGGTCAGCCTCCAGGTGTCAGGCATCTCATAAAGGTTAGTGAAGGAGCCCCTAAATAACTCCTTCATAACTGAAAGAGGTGCTAGGACACCTACTATATAAAAACCCAAAACAAACAGCAGGACCTCATAAAGTCATTTGAGGCAGCTGAAATAAACGCCTGTATCTGAGATCTGTATCCACAGACCACACATCTATTGGTGCTGAGAAAACCAGGCCCAGCATGACCTCTAGGGCTCTGTGCAGAGAAAGAACAGGAAAATGATTGAACTTTGTATATGAGGAGTCGACTCTGCTGTTAGAGGTAAAACGTTATTTCAGCTGAGAAATGAAAGATTAACTCTTGTTAGGTGCAGAGGTTTAGAAAACCGGAAGTAGCTTACAGTCTAGCGCAGATTTACTTGTTTAGATCTAAAAGTGTTGGAGGCATTTTCGACCTGGGCCGGTTAGCTCAGTTGGTTAGAGCGTGGTGCTAATAACGCCAAGGTCGCGGGTTCGATCCCCGTACGGGCCAGCTTTTTGGGTCTAGTAGCATTTTACCTTTTAATTTAAACGTTTTTTGTCCACAGCCAGTTACTTTCACTTGGCACAAAAAAAAACAAACATCGTTGATCCTTGTTCATGGAGGAAATCGATTTTGAAACAACGCGTGTTCACGTACTGTTATAGCTTAAGTGAACAATAGCTCAATACGACATAAAATACCCAATCCCGTTAGTCATCGCTCAGTTGGTTCCATGGTGTAATGGTTAGCACTCTGGACTCTGAATCCAGCGATCCGAGTTCAAATCTCGGTGGAACCTGACTTTATTTTCTTTATTTTGCGTGATAATAAATAAACTTACTGGGAAACAGTAAGTCTTCTCACGAATCGTGGAGCATTGTCCTTTATTTTTAAAAATGACAACCATGTTTACAATATTGACATAGAGCTAATATTTTCTTCTTCTTCTTCTCCTTTCAGCTGTTTGGCTAATATTTTTTAATAATCTTAAAAAGGCTGTATTTGCCATTGTATACAGAGAAACAGACCTTCAAGGACATAAAAAAAGGTCTTTATCCTTCAAGTTAAATTTGTTTTTCTTTTTTATTTCAACAGAACGCTTAAAATGTTTATGTAGATTCATCAACAAAAACTGTATCTGAAATATACAAGTCTGCTAAACACCCAACAGTAGTTAAGAATATTTAGTTTAATCACAATTGTTCAAAAACATTACATTTTACATCACTGTGCAGGCAAATTAAGCTGCATAATAAACCATTTTCTCTACATTTGTGAGTGTTTCTATTTGAGCTTATCGCTCTGCTCGCAGGAGACAAGAATCACGTTGTAACCAGGACAGTCTTTGTACACTCTTTATCTTGAGGAGGTGCTGCAGTGTCTGGTACTGCTGCAGATAAAAAATCTCTCACTGCAGTTGATTCAATCATTTCTTCTGTCTTCTCTTGGACTTTGTTGCACCCTTCTGGTGTGTAGCTGAACCTGCATTTCTGGAAGAAAGACAAATGTTAAAGGCCACATCTTCTTTGTAGAATGTTTATTCCTTTTTCAGTCGCCACCTAAAATGTCCTTCTTAGAGAAAAGACAAGCAGTGCACTTACTTAGGAGTTTTGTTTGGTGTCTCTGGATGGAGAATGACCACCTCCTCCTCTTCACTGTCAGATAACTGAACCACATGTCCTGCAAGGTAAAACCAATTTCCAATTGGTTTTCAAATTATTCAAGAGACGCTCACAGATTAATCATTGATTACCTAAAATACATAAATGTAATGCCTGCTTAATGAGTTACTTTTGATTTGTGCCCTCATGTGCTGATCTTTTCCCATCTGTCTTTTTCCAGAGATCCAAGATTAAAAGAAAATAATTATTACTAACCTTCTCTGCTCTCCTCCTTTTCATCGTGTTCCTCCTCCATCATTTTTGTTTGCTCCTTTTGTTCTTCACCACTGTTTTCATCCTCGTCATCCTCCTCCTCCTCCTCCTCCTCCTCCAAGCCCCAGGTGTTTTGCAGTCCCTGCCCTACCTGACCCACACCAGGAGCAGGCACCAGCAGAGAAGGAATCCTGGTATGTTCGGTTAAGGATTGACAGGATACAACATAACAAAGCAAGGGGAAAAAAAAGCCGCAAGGACACGTTGATGTGGCTATTTTTATGGCTGACATTTAGGATACGTCTGAAGCGGGGGCTCTGCTTTTTGAATGATCTCATTGGCTCTTTCGGTCACATCGGTCATCTCCACTGGAGTCTCATCTGTTTTCAGAGCTGTGATTCGCTCCTGGGGCATAGACTCTGCAAAACCACACTTTTCACCTGCCTTTCTGGAAAATTTAAAAATACACATTTAGTATCTCTTTTAATAACAACATGAGGATGTCCACAGTTTAATACTTCAATACTACTATGTGATGTTGTGTCTCACCTGGCTTTCCTGTCATTCTCCAGGGCTTTACTGATGAGCTCTGTGATTTCAGACACTTTGACGCTGGCTATTTTACTGCATCTCATAACCTTTAACACCCCCATTCCAAAAAAGAAAAAAGAAAAAAAGAAATTGGTGGCGAGCTTTTCATTTTCCTTATGCAAATACTTTTTATCTTTCTTGATGATTTCTGGAAATATGGAATCTTGTAAATATTACAGTTATGAAGAAATATAATGTTGAATTTAACTTAACAATTCACTGATATGATTACACAACAATAATAACATTCATAGTCCATTCACCTGCTCTTTAAGGAGCATGATCCCTCCGCTGGACTGGATGGAGCAGATTTCTCTGTGTTTGTTCATGGCGATCATCAGCAAGCCATCCATCACTCGCTCCTCCCGTTCGCAGGGATCCACCAGCAGATAGGTTCTGCAGAGACAAAAGGAGTAGTGGAAAGTAGACAACATTCTTTTTGAAACCGGTGAGCAACGTGAAAAAAAATGCAGTGCCCACTGACATTAGGAGTATAAATATGAAGATGGCTGATGTAGGAGCTGAAGTCACATTTGCTTGTCCCAATCAACCCTCCCTAATTTCTACCAGGCTTAGGATCAGCACTGCGCAGCTGGTGATGGGGATGGACTATTGAAGGTTCATTGTTTTACCCAGGGACACATGTGGTCAGGAAGAGTGGGGCGCGAACCTCTGACCCTATGGACGGCGGTGGCTCCACCAACTGAGCCACTGCCACCCCCACAATTAATGTACAGTAACGAAATATAGGAGTATTTGCATTGTTATTGTAATGAACTTTGAAGTAAAACAGCATGCTCTGTTTTGAGAAACAAGCTAAAGTCAGGCACCCTGTCTTAAATAAAATAAACAATGACACCAATTATAAAAGGACAAAGTAGTGATCTGTTAGCACTACATCACAAAAATCAGGAAATAATTAGCATAACCAAAGCTATGTCTGATTTTTTTTATAGTGCCTGAATTATGATGAAGGAACACGGTAAGGTATTATTGAATACTGAAGTTCAGAATTCTGAAACAATACTTGATACTGTAACAATGATAGTAATTTGACTATTCTTGATTAGAACCAGTGTAAAATTTAAATCGTCTATAGAAAAGAAGCATTAACATTTATAATCAGCTGCAGCTCCTTACCCTTGCTGAAAGAAGGAGAAGCTGACACTGATGGGCATGTGGTAGATGCTCAAGGGAATAGGGTCTCTCTCCTCTGGACTGTACTGAAGGACAACAGGATAAAGAATTACAGTACATACATGTATTTAGAAGTGACACATAGTCTAGCAGAAAACTGTTACTGCATTACATACCATATAAAAAGCATCTGCATTATTTTAGTTTTGACAAAAAAAAAAAAAAAAGAGCAGTTATCTGAAGTACATCCACAAAGATCCACTATATGTTACAGAGGAAAGTCAAATGATGAAGCAGTTCGGTGTCTGGAGCATCAGAATTGTCCCTGTACACGAAGTGAAGCAGAGACAACACCTGCTGTGTTTGCTGCTGACTCACCACTGTAACTTCATCTCCGTTGATGCTGACATCAGGGCGTCTGAAATGGCACAGAGCAGTGATGGCGGCTATGCTGGCGGCGTCCATCAGGTTCCCATCGTGATTCAACATGTGAACATCCACTCGGATCTGCCAAACCTAAACACACACGCAAGATGACTTTTATCAACACACTGGATACGTTTTCTTTTGTGTGTGTGTGTGTGTGTGTGTGTGTGAGTAAGAGAGAGTGTGTTTTACCTTTTCTCCAGACACCACACACAGGGACTCTGTATCAATGCACTTGGAATTCCTTAAGCATCTCTCCAGCTGTCTGTTTAGCTTCACTGACAATTCAGACTGTCTGGAGACAAAGAAAAACCCCCACACGTGATTTTCACTGACTGCACAGCTTGAATCAATGAAGCACAGTACAAGTACAACATGTCCCTTAGCTCATCAAAACAGCAATATTTTATGAAGTGGTTAAAAATGGAACCAGTAAGGAGGAAATCATAGCTTTTCCTCACCTGCCCTGTTCGAATCCTGGCGAGGCCATTGGCGACAGCTCTATGTTGAAGAACATGATTCCCTCATTTGGACGATTCTCTTTAGGAGCCACCAGCTCACAGGACACTTGGGCCATGACCCTGTAGGGTGCAATACAATGATATTGCGTATCACAAAATATAAAGATAGCTGAATAGTTATGATCATATTTTATGTATGACTTGGGGTCTGTTTACCAAGCAAACTGTGCAATGAATTTGAAAACATCTGGCCACAGGCTGACCTCGTTTTCCCCAGATCCACAAAGCAGCACCCATAGTCAGTCCCGAATGTGATCTTTATCCTTCTGTAGTCATAGGTCTGTCGTCCATCCAGGCGCTGTAGGGAAACGACAGGTCAGTCGCTCCTTTATACAACAGCACTTTCTTGACGGAGGATTTATTATTAGGCACGGAGAAGCTGTTCTCCCAGAGCCCAAATCCATCAGCCAAATATTAACACTAACACCTTCTCGTTTCATTTCAAACCTTTCAGAATTTGCTTCAGAGGGAAGCATCAGTGTTGTCATTAGAGAAGCGTAGAAATGAGCTCACCTTTTTATCTTCGATCGCTTTGAGCAAGAAATCCCGCTCACAGTTGGACAGTGGTGTGTCTTTCATTTTTGCGGGAGTTTGGGTGGCTGCAATTAAATGTTAATAATTTTATTCACTACTTGTTCTGTTGATGCAACTGGTCTAACACACATGTGGCCGCCATCAATATTTCCTGAACTCTACCCCGGAAGTGCAAAGCACGTAAAATGCTTTTTTTTTTTTTTTTAAAGGAGGGAGGGGGGTTGATTTATTGTTGTTGCTTTTTGACTTGTTTAGAGTTATTTTTAAAATAGCTGCGACTTGCTTCGAATATTTTATAATAAATGACATTTTTTAATGTCCCAAAGGACGCATTTTTAATAAAGGTGCTGATCATGCACATTTAGTTTGCGATCCTCCTGTGCTCATTAGTGATGTGTCATGAGCAAAAGATGCGGCTCTGAGAGCCGATGC
Source organism: Channa argus (assembly GCF_033026475.1). NCBI lineage: Eukaryota > Metazoa > Chordata > Actinopteri > Anabantiformes > Channidae > Channa > Channa argus. Next base: position 25,649,603 of record NC_090199.1, on the reverse strand, counting down.
TTTGTAGTGAATCAGAAGAGCCGGCTCGCATCGAGCTAGAGCTGGCTCCCAGTTTTTTTCCTTTCGCTGCTTACTTCAGTTCTCAGCCCGAGCGCTGCTTTAGGCAGAACTTTGTTTTGATTGGTCAGCAATGGCATCGCGGCCAATCAGATGTGAGGATATGGGATCATTATGTGAAAACAGAGAGTCGGGTGCCAAGAAGTGAAGCAGCGTTAACTGTCTGTCAGATAGCGGTGAGGGGAGTGTGTACTGTTGGCGTAATTGAGACTATGAGTGAAACCCGAAAGAGAAGCAGCATCTGGCTCCAGTTTAAAGACAATGGAAACAGCAAAGCAGAGTGTGTTCACTGCAAGATGAAAATTACTTTAAGAGCAGGTTCCACCACAAACCTGCATAGACATATGAGAACTGTCCATCCTACAGTGCAGTTAGAGGAGAGAGGGCAAGCTGGCACACATCTACAGATCCTGGTGTGTCTCATCCCAAAAAAAACAGCAAGTGCAGCAGCATCTACAGGCTTCCCCACACATCGTGTATAACCTCTCCTACTGTAACTCAAAGCAAAGTAAGCCAGTTTATACCCAAAGTGATGACCCCACCCAAACAGCACAGCATTGATGAAGAGTTGGCTAAAATGATAGCTACTGATTTCCAACCCTTTTCCATTGTGGAGGACAGAGGTTTTAAAAGTTTTGTCAAAACTTTAAATCCCACATACAATCTATCTATCCAGTAGAAGAACATTGTCCCAAACAACAATATCTAAACTATATGACACAGAATGTGCATTATGGCAAGAAAGGGTGAAAAAAGCTCCATCAGTTTGCCTGACAACTGACTGCTGGACCTCCAGAACCACATGCTCTTTCATGGCTGTCACTTGCCATTTCATTGAAAATTACAAGATGACATCTTGTCTTCTCGACTGCTTTGAGTTCACAGACAGACACTGCAGAAAACCTGGCAGAGGAGCTAGTAAGAGTGTCAAGTAGAGGACAAAGTGTCGTGCTCTGTGGATTTATTTGCTGTTTTGTTGTTAATTTGTGCAATAAAATGTTTGATTAAATATTAAACAAAACAATGATTTTGTAACAGAATAAATGCACAAAATTAGGCAATTATAAGGATTCTCATAAAAACACTGCACATGAAAGGGTTTTCAACAAACAAACCATGAGTTTTTGCAAAGTTATGGTAAAATAAAGGCCTATAAAAAATCCTAAATTAAGAGCCGTTCAGGAGTCGAAAGAGCCGGCTCTTCTTTGGGAGCTGAGCCAAAAGAGCCGGCTCCCTGAAAAGAGCCGAACTTCCCATCACTAGTGCTCATGATAAGCTCGTAATTTAGAAACTTTAAATTTAGAAACTTGTATTTATTATTAGGCAAAATTGCTCATATATTATTATTATTTGCTCATATATTATTATATATTATCAGGCAAAATTGCTCATATATATATATATATATATATATATACATACATATAGGAGCGATTTTAAAAGGTCTGTAGTTTGTTGTCTTGGGTTGCTAAGGATAATAAGGGGGAGACGTCACAAGAACAGCAGCATCAACAAGAAAATAAAAGTTGAAAGTTGAAAGTTTGAAAGTGTTTCAAATGAGCTTGACAAACTCTAAATTTCTCAACTGGATATACCCTAATCAAATGACAATTTTAGTTTTGCTCATTGACGTTTTGTTGCAGAGTTTTGTATTTGTTGTTTATGGTATATATATGTGTGTTTTGGAAGAGAACAAATATTTTGTGCACAAGAGGAGAATTATTTGTTAAAATAAAGGACGTAAGTGAAATGCCTAAAAATGTAGGCAGCTTCTACGCCTCTACAATTTCAGTAGTGCGTGAAGGCATCATTCACTCGAGCTTTCTGTACGCAGTGCGCATGCGCTTTTACAGAGTCACTCACCCCCATCAACGGCGCACCGTTATTCGGGCCAAGCTGTCATCTACGTTTCGTCTTCTCTTGCAAATAACCGTTTTTTCCCCTAACAAATAAAAGGAACCTTGGTGATACTTTTAGTAGCCGAATCGCAAACCATACTTCCTTTCTTTTTTTTCCAAACGGAGAATCAGCTTTTATCGAGGATTTTCTTCTTGCAGTTTCAAGAAGGCGCAAGGTTTGTTTTTGTGCGCTCATTCATTCTCCATCCCTCTCTGTGCGACATCATTGCTAATTTAGCAAGCTAACTGTTGCCATCTCTTAATTTTTACAGTCTAACAGCACAATTTCGCTTACGCTGTAATTTTGAATTAATGTTTGCAATTTGTGATTTTAACTTCAGCCCGGACTTTATACACTGGGTTCACCCAGAAGCCCACTAGTTCAGCTGCTTATCTTTTGTTATGCTAACGGTTGCTATTTGTGGTTGGCGCTCCGTCCAGTTAGCTAGAATTAGCTAGCAAGGCAGGTGCTGCAGCCAGAGCCTTTCATCCAAAAGAGTTTGGACATTGCAGTGTTCCGTGGCAGCCATGTTAGCTCCACAGATATGTCCTGTGACCCTTTCTATTCCGATTATAAACCTGCTCGGTATTACGCTTCTTTTATATAGCGACAAAGAATAAAGTGTTTCAACACTTTTAAATGTCAAGTTTAGGCTATTACGGGGCGTTATCGCAGCACACTTGGATTTTAACTGTCAAATAAGATTGAGTCTTGAGTGGAAATTGAATTGACTCTGGTAACTGACATCAAAGCAGAATGTTCTATACTTTGTTAGATTTTTTTTCACAGGTGTATGACACCATGCACCAATTTATATGAAATGGAGATCATTTAAAAAAAAAAGATAATAACCTTTTGCACATCAACTCCTATAATAATGTTATAACCTTTGACACAGCTCCCTAACATAGTTTATAGACATGTCGAATATGAACTGTAGGTTTTGCAGTCAGCCAGGAAAGGGTTTCCCTATACTATATCACGTGAAGTCAAAGCTTAGAATAAAATACAGACAAACTCTACCAAATTTCTATTTGGTATTTCTACCAAACAGTTACTTGATTGCATTCAGACCTAATAAATGAACAACATCATGAGGCTTGTCAAGATATGAGTTTGCTTATGTTTGTCAGAATCCTTTTTATCCTCCTGTGCTCTGGTGGTAGCCCAGAGTACAATGCCAATGTGGGACCTAAACTTAATTAGAAATTAAAGAAAGCGTGCTGCTGTGCTGTCTGCATTGATGTTTTTCATTTCCTGCTCTTTGCATCCAGCAAGCGAGGCCTGAGCAATAGCAGGTCAGTGAAGCTGTGGTTTGTTGTGGTAGATCCCTGAATTGTACCATTATTCTGCAGAGTATCCATAAATGTACTGCTGCTACAAATTAGGTTTAGTAAGAAGCCATAATAACATTTCAAAGAAGCCAGTTATTTTCCACAGATGTGACAACACCAGTTTTTTTGGCATCCGCCCAAAGAAAGCAAAGTCTTAATGTTTTTATAAAGGAAGTGGTGTAGAAATTTGATCATTGTACTAATGTGACCTCCATCTCTTTTTTTTTCTGTAATCCTCACATCCCTCCATTCTGTTGTCCACTATCATTCTCTATTTTTATCATTGGCATCCCTCCCTGTGCACACACCCTATCGCTCTGTCCATAAAAAACACCTATCTCTCTCACACTGCTTCTTCTTCCCTTCTGCCTCCTTTACAACACTTCTGCGTCATCTTACTCTCTGATCACACACCTGCTATCACCCCCACCTGCTCCCTTATTTCTTCACCACCTGTACAGATGAAGTTGGACAGGGGTTGGGCGTGGCTCGTGCTGCTCCTGTCTTTCCTGGCCGTGGTGGTTTTGGCAGCTCAGGAAAAGAAGTCAGAAGCTGATATTTCAGACATCGATGAAGATATAGGTTTGGACGAGGAGGAGTTAGAGGTTCTGATGGCAGAGGACAAACAGGAAGAAGAGGCAACAGTGACAGATGAAGAGCAGTCTGATGAGACAGACAGTAAGGGTACAGCGAACGGGAAGACTGCAGTGGATTCAAATGTGTCTTTCCAGGTCAGGATTATCAAACGTTGGAGATGAATAGAATGTATTGTATATAGAATAAATGTCATGTGTCAGAATTTGTATTAATGTATTACCCACAGGTAACATACAAGACTCCTGTTCCCACTGGAGATGTCTACTTTGCAGAGACATTTGACGATGGATCGCTGGGCAGGTATTGGCAGAGAATTTTACCTTCAAGTTTTAAACATACTAGCATACATGAGCCTTCAAAAACTTACTGAATCTGTGGTTGGCATTTGTGTTTATATCTAACTGAGTGTTTGGTTTGACTAATCTCCACAGATGGCAGCTGTCAAAGACAGTGAAGGGGGATACAGATGAGGAAATCGCCAAATATGATGGTTTGTTACTGTTTTCAACCTCTTGTAATATTGTAATATTATTTCAACCCATGCTTTGTAATATAAAGCATGGGTCTTATTTTTTGCAACTCTTTTGGTTATAACAACACGTCACTTGGCAGCACAGTGGCTAAGAAGTGAGGTCACATTACCTCAGCTACAGACACTAATGCTGTGTTTGCGATGTACTGTTGACTAAAATAAAGCTGTTTCCAGCAAAGTGTCTGCAACCTTAAATCCTAGCAAGTACAATATTGTCATTACCCAGGCTCATGCTTGTTATTCCCTGTAGGGAAGTGGGCTGTGGAGCAGCTGAAGGAGAACAAGGTTCCAGGAGACCTGGGCCTTGTGCTTAAATCCCGGGCAAAACACCATGCCATTGCCGCAATGCTGGACAAACCCTTTGTTTTCCAGGATGAACAGCTGGTTGTACAGTGAGTTTACATAAACACATATGCACTATTGTCTTGCATTTCATTTTTTTTCCATCAGTTACAGTGGACAGAGGATGAATTTGTGCTTATTGAAATCTTCTGTACAACTAACATAATAATAGAAAACAATGTGCCCATTTGTTGTGTTCTGCACTCAGGTATGAGGTCAACTTCCAGGATGGTATTGACTGTGGCGGTGCATACATCAAACTGCTTTCAGACACTGGCAGTCTCCATCTGGTTGGTCATCATTCTGCTTTATTCCATTTATAATGTGCATCACAACATTTCACTTGTTTATGTCAGAAACTGAATATTAGGCCATTTGCAGGAACAGTTCCACGACCGCACACCCTACACTATCATGTTTGGACCAGACAAGTGTGGTGAAGACTACAAACTGCACTTCATCTTCCGCCACCAGAACCCTCTCAACAAGGATTTGGAGGAGAAACATGCAAAGAGGGCAGATGTTGACCTTAAGAAGTTCTACACTGACAAGAAGACTCACCTCTACACTTTAGGTATGAAAATTGTTCAGAAAAAAACTTTTAAAAAGTAGAATCTTTTTAAAAGTATTTCTTCCTACTTTTTTGTGCTCATAAAAGAATTTAAACCTATCTTTTCTCTCAGTCCTAAATCCAGACAACAGCTATGAGATGTTCATCGACCAGTCCAGCGTAAGCCGTGGCAACCTGCTCCAGGACGTTGTGCCTCCAGTCAACCCTCCCAAAGAGATTGACGACCCAAATGACTCCAAGCCTGAGGACTGGGATGAGAGGGCCAAGATTCCTGACCCTGAGGCTGTGAAGCCTGAAGACTGGTGACTAGAACTATATATAAGACAGGACAGAAAGAACAGCCTTTGTTATTGATTTGACTTTTGGTAATGTAACTTTGTGACCTTAGTCAGTACCTAAAATGGATTTTGTGTTTGTTGCAGGGATGAGGAGGCCCCTGCTAAGATTGAGGACCCCGATGCAGTAAGGCCTGAGGGCTGGCTGGATGGAGAACCAGAGTATGTCTCTGACCCTAATGCAGAGAAACCAGAAGACTGGTAAATAAATTCACTCTCACCAGTTTGACCAAAACAAACCCACAACCAGTCTCTGAATGAAGTTGGAGTGTTCACGCTAAGAAATGACTCAGCTTGTCTCTGTTCTTTTCTGCATGCAGGGATGAGGAGATGGACGGAGAGTGGGAGGCCCCTCAGATTCCTAATCCAGCCTGTGAGACAGCCCCTGGCTGTGGGGAATGGAAACATCCCATGATCAACAACCCTCATTACAAGGGCAAATGGAAAGCCCCTCTGGTAGATAACCCCAACTATCAGGTAACCTCTGATTCTGGCTCACCAGAAGTTTTACTATTGTACTCGTGTAGCAGTAGTATGCTAACTTAATATTCAATTCTTTTATCTCTGCATCTTTTTTTTTTTTTGTCATCTCCCAAGGGTGCTTGGAAGCCGCGCAAGATCAATAACCCAGACTTTTTTGAGGACCTGCAGCCATTCAGGATGACCCCTTTTAAGGCTCTGGGCTTGGAGCTTTGGTCCATGACCTCGGACATCTACTTTGACAACTTCATCATCACATCTCACAAGGAGGTGGCTGACCGCTGGGCATCTGATAGCTGGGGTTTAAAGAAACTGGTGGCCAGCGCTAACGAGGTGTGTGTGATGTTTTGAGAGGGCAGCGAGAACAGACCAGCACCTGTACAAAGTTCCATTGTCACTAGGTGCATTTATTTGACAATAGGCTTTCAGTATCTGTGAAGGAAAGGTTCACTGTTTGTCTCTCCTCACCCCTCCACCCAACCAGCCAGGGATTTTTGCTCAGCTGATGATGGCAGCAGAGGAGCGACCATGGCTCTGGGTAATCTACATCCTGACAGTAGGCCTGCCCGTTGGACTAACTGTACTCTTCTGCTGGCCAAAGGTGATTTAAACCTGTTGTTTTTATTGCTCACTACTGATTATATCTGAGATTTAATCTGAGATTGCAGAAAAGAAATTCCTCTTCTCTCCTCTGGTTTGTGTTGCAGAAATCAGAAGATGACTTCAGGTATAAGAAGGTGGATGTGCCCCAAGCCGATGTAGAAGAGGAGGACGAGGAGGAAGAGGAAGAGGAGGAGGAAGAGGAGGCGGCAGCAGATGAGGAAGACAAAGCAGGCGGGGCCACAGATGAAGTACCAGTTGCAGGTTAAACATTTTCTGTCTCTCCTTCATTCATGTAGATTGTGTCCAATTGTGTCTTGGTTGTGGTGGTTGTGGTAAACTTTACTCTTCCTCTCTAAACAGCAACAGAAGAAGCCGAGGAGGAGGAAGAGGAGGGTGGTGCTGATGCGGGACTGAACAATGTAGAAGGGAGTGATGAAGGAGAAGAGGAGGAGGAAGGAGAAGAGGAAAGCAGAGTTCCTGAGGGAACATTAGAACAAGATGAGGTTGGTGTTGTTATCTGCACAGGATGGTTGCACATGGCCCAATATTTGTAGATGTCTTAGTGTCAGAGTTTAATTCAAAATAAATACAAAATCATTTTCATTTGATTAAAAAAGAAATGTTCAAGCTCCTTCAAAGTTCCCTGACGAAACTGACAAAAGTAGTTGGTGTACACGAAAAGCCACATTGCCTTTGATTAAATTTATCAGCGTAATGTATAATTTTAATACAAACAAAAAATACTCATAGAAATGTTGTTACTCTTAACCGAATATTCTGTGGCACTAATGGAGCAAACACTGCTGTCAAAAGAATTGTTGTAACTTATGATAAGAGTCTTCGTCGTAAAACTGCTCCCATTGTCTCAGGTGTGATGGGTGAGTTTTAGGTCTTTTTGTGGATTTTCATGGCCGAGTTCAATGTTTTCTTGTCATTGTTGGTGCTTTTAGCGATCTGTTTTGGATTATTATCATATTGTAGGAGCCAAGACCTTAGGCCTGATATGGAGCTCTCTGACACTGGGCAGCATGTTTCTTCTCAGAACACTTTGATAATCTGATTTCACCCCTTACACAGATTAGTGCCAGATGCAGCAAAACAAGCTCATAACATTACTAAGCCTCTTTCCAGGATCTTGTTGGGGTTTATGTATCTGATCTTTCCAAAGGACTTTTTTTGCCCAGAAGCATAGTTGCATGTCAGCATGTCCTGAGCTCAGTTTATATCTGTTTTGAAGTTTGTCTCAATTCTTTTTCCACTATTTGAACTTTCCCCCCCATCTATCCAACCATTATCTGTAACCGCTTATCCTGTGTAGAGTGGCAGGGTGCCTGGAGCCTATCACAGCTGTCATAGGGCGAGAGGTAGGGTACACCCTGGACAGGTCTCCAGTCTATGTCAGGTCCAAAACAGAGAGACATACACAGACAGACAACCATTCACACTTACATTCACACCTACAGGCATTTTAGAATCACCATTAAGTTAACATGCATGTCTGTGGACTGTGGGAGGGAACTGGAGACTGGAGCCAGCCAGGGATGCGAACTGGGAACCTTATAACTGTGAGGTGGCAGCACTAACCACTTCTTTTCGAACTTTTGTTCAATAGGGAGTGAGTTTTCGTCAAACTAGAAAAAAGAAATGGACAGTTTCTGTATCAATATTTGTCCTTTCGAATTTAGTATTGAGGGCAACCACCCCCACTTTTATTTTAGAATACGTATGTGTAACAGCATAAATACATGGAAATAAAGAAATTGAAGGAAACTTCAGTTTAAGAGGGGCTCAGTCATTGTGTTGCAGTGTGCAAACACTCAGAATGCTACATATTCATATAATTATTCATACACTCTATGCTGGTGTGGAGCTTTATTCTAGTGACCTGCAGACAACACACTGAACAGCATCATTCCCTCACCTCTTTTCTGTTTAGACTAATTCATGTCCCTGACACTTTTCTTGAACTTGTGTGTGTGTGTATAATGTGTGGACCTGCCCTTGTGATGATTACAATCTCGTGAATGTATCTCATTTTACTTGGTTCTTATAAAGTCTGTAACGTTTGACTTGATAGACATTTTTAATCTGGCTTTTTCTTTCAATTGAATCGGCAGCTAAAAGAGGGAGGAGATGCCAAAGAAACCCACAAACAGGCTGTGAGAAAGAGGAGGGTACGGAAGGACTGAAGACTCCACAGTTACTCTCTCCTTTCTCCCTGCTGACGGAGAAGAGGCAGAAAGGCCATCTCTGCTGCTGCTCCCCCTCCCTCTCCTCTAAGCAGAGCAGCATGTAATTCCTCCAAATAACCTGGTAGCCTGCAGTCATCCTGGCTGCCCCATCTTTGTCTCCTCCATCCCTCGGCTACAACTATCACAGGTCTGCAGTCTCCAGGATGACATCCTGTATTATCCCCCACCCCCTCTTCCTGTCTTGCTCATTTAGCTATCAGATGAATGCCCTGGAGATTTTGTGCATTTTGCTGTTTTCCCTTCTCCATCCCAAGCTTCCACACTTTCTTTAACCTATTCTTCCTCTATAAGCCATTGCTTTTCAAACGTATGTCAGACTAGAGAGCCCTTTTCTCTTCCACCTCTGTCCCTGTTCAGCCCATTTCTGCTGTCAGCCCATGTGTCCAAATGTAGTCCATCGTAAATCTAGCAGCGTGGTCCTCCAAGAGCACCAGCAGCCTAGAGCCTCTGCACTGCTGTCGCCTTCAGTGGTTAGTACCATTCCACCGCATATCACCGGGGCTACTTCTCAGAAACTAGAATTTATTCACGTCCTTTATTTTAAATCATGTTGGGGACACACTTTGACAAAGTTCCCTCTTTGTTTAAAATTGTTCGGGTTTCGAAAACAGGCCAGGAGGAGAGGACGCTGGGCTCTGAGGTAAAGGCTGAGATGTTACTGCACATTTCAGCTGAAAAGTCGCCTCAGCTCTGAGTTTAAAGATTACCTCTTTAAAAATTGATGTTCTGTTTAGATTTAGAAGTTTGTACGAAGCATCAGTTACTTTTGTGTGTTTTCTACTAAGTTATGGGAACTTAAAGTTTAGTGCTGAAAACCCTATTTATTAGTTTAAATTATGCTTATGCCAGTATAAATAAAGATTTAATGCAGTGTTTTTAGTGACTCGAGGCAGTTCCTAATGATGCACCACTCATGTGCTTTCCCCTAAGCCTTGGTCTGTTTAAAGTTTTGTTTGGTTTTGTTTTTCCAAAACAGCATTTACAGCAAAAAATAAAAAATAAAATAGGAACACCTTGTTCATCAGTGACAATAAGACAGAATTCAGTCAGTACAAAACAGTGTTTTACAGTACTTGAAGATCTAGAGTAGTTGCAGTTTATTTGCAAGGTTGTTACCTGGAAAAGATGTTGATGCTAATTTATTTATTTGAAATTATTGTCTCAAGCTTTTGTAGTTCACATTCTTGCCACATGCTGGTATATACCCCTGTTTACATTTGTTTGCAAATTGTACATTGCTCTTGAAGATTAAACTATTTAATACTAAAAAGTCTCATTGAATGAGGCAAGTTATCTCTTACATTTGGGCTGATTTATTTTTCTTTTATAAGCAGTAATTTCTCCCCTGGTATTTGTCTCACAGATTTCGTTGGTGACAAAAGACAGAATGAAAGGATCTTAGGTTTTTATTAAAACAAAGTTTTCAATGCAAAGCTGCAGGACATCTACACACAATTACAGGATGGTGCCAGGTTGTGTGTAGAGCATATTCAGCATGCCAGAAAGAAAAAAAACTGTTAAAAATATCTAAATAACAAAAATAAATTATAACATATACAGTTTTTCATATCAGTTCCTCCCTTCTCAAACTGCACTAAAGTCACTTAATGCCAGACATTTCTGCACTGAGTACATCAGTTTAAAGGGAATAAACATTGTTCAGAATATACGATTTCTCATGTTCCTCGTTTCCCCCCTTCTCGCCCGCCCGCCTTTTTTTTTTATCTATCTGAAACAGTAAAGGACTTAGCAGACACTCCCTCTACTCTGCTGTGTAGTCAGTACATCAGCGATGTATTCCAGGCCTGACCGAGTGGATCAATAGCACTCAAGACCTACTGCTCCCATTGGTGCAGTTAAGGAGGGAGATTATATCTCTTCTTGCCCTGTTTCCCTGTTTAATCCCTCCCCCCGAACACTGTTAAAGAACAAGGAAACTAAGTCTAAGATGCAGGGCTTTGTCTGACTTTAAGACCCTGACATTTCATTTGTCAGTCTTACATCATAGTTTCTGCCACAACACTTTGTTAGTTACATGATATGTTTGAGGATAGTTTTAAATAAACATTGTATCATGTGATAAAAAAAATAATAATAATCTACCTGCAATAAAAATACCACTGATGTTAGTTGTGTTTTATGCAGTGCTAGTTCAGGCATCAGTTTAGTTTGTCTGTGCTTTTTCCTATATTGTTGCTGATCTCTCCATGGAAAATAACTTATTTTTAAAAAGGTCTCAGCAGCTTTATAGGCTGCAAGACATTTATTTAGATATGATAACCCTAACTGTACAAAAACAACATACCAACATTTCAATAATACTGTCCAGTTTACCAGCTTTTCACTGGAGAGATACAGCCATGCAATCTGTTGACATGCTGACGTTCAAGATCTAAAAGAAACTCCGATCCCTCTGATGTAGAAAATATTTTACAAAAATAAATCATAAACCAGGGGTAAATATGGGCTTCAAGGCATTTGTAACATTTATGTTTTGTGTACAGGTCAGTTTGAGAAGGGACCTCTGTGTGAGAGTTGGCAAAACCACAGAAATGTCTGAATCCTGAGATACAGGAAAACAGGGCTAGGAATTATTTTAAAGATACAACTTCGGAAATATTGAAGAGACTCGGGGTATAAACGACAATTAACCACTTTATATAAATATTCTGGTTCTATTTTGTTAGTGGTTAAAAGGTGATGTCTACATCGGTATTGTGGAGCGTAAGCTGCTACAAAACGGACCTGGGCCAGACTGTTATTTAACTGGATCTATGTCTAACTTAAAGAGCGACAAAGTCAGATTTGGATTGTGACTCAGGTAAACAAGCTCAAACAGTTATTGAAAACACCCACAATTCTGCTGGGAAAACAAACCCCTCTCCACGTTTCCATGGTGGGTTTTCTCTCCCATCTGCTCGCCTGCGAATCCACCATTCTTTCACGTGTAGCTCACTTCCGTTTGCCCTTGGTGTCGGTGGCCTGGAAGACACTAGAGGCCGACATGAGATTCTCAATGTACTGACCAAGGACCTGGTTCTCGGACTTCAACTTTAGGTTCTCCTCCTTTACTGCGTCAACTCGTGCGGACAAGTCTGGAACACAAGAATGGAAGCTGCATTGTCAAATAAATCCAATGATACCCAGATCTGCTAATGTAAAATCACAGTATTCTATCAAGAAAAAGTGTTCCATAAATCTGAATTCGCACACTGACTTCATTGTTCTTTTTATTTATAAAAAACAAAAACAACTGAATACTAAACATCCCAAACTATCATCTTTAGCACTGGCCATAACCTGAGAGTCACTGGACAAACCCTTTGTGTTTATATGCATGGTATATCTGTGTCTGAAAAAAAGAGAGTGAGGGCAGAAACGAAGCACAGTGAGTCCATTAGTACATGGCAATATCAAGACAGCAGAGTTGCTGAGAGGAGGAACAACGAAGAGAAGTGTTGTAAAACATCAATGCTTAAAAGAGCATGAAGTACAAGGAGTGTGTGTTTGGGTTCTTCTTGTATAAGAACACAGTTCAAGGCCGTATATACACACACACACACACAAGGAGTTTGAGTTTGTATCCAAGTACAGGTTTCTGCAGGTTACATCTGAGACTTCAAATGGTGAATTAGGCTAAAACAAATCTTATTCAATTAACTCTGCTTTTTAATTGTGACCCACAATAAAAAGATTTTTTTTTTTAAAAAAGGTGTTTGTTACCTTCCAGTGTGTGCTGAAGTTCCAAAACTTGATTTATTAACCCTGTCTTCTCCTCCATGTCTCCTGATGTACACACAAAGAGTGATGAGCTTTACAGGCAGTGCTCATACAGAAAGTGTGACCCTCAGACACACATTATTCCTGTAAGCACCATCTACCACCTACCATCTGTGTCACAGTTCATGGTCAAAAGCTCGTCGTCCTGTTTAGTACACACAGTTGCAGATCCGCCGTCGACTGAGAGTGAAAGAGGACACAAGTTGTGATCTCTACAAAGCAGACACACTACTGATAACATGAAGTTACAAAAGATACAGTTACAGTGAATTGGTAGATTGTGGTAGGCCATGCACATCCTTACACATCTTGTTTTGTTAACAACCTACTTAAATACTGGCCAAAACGAGTCACATTTGCTTTGTCAATTTATTAGATGCATGTTCCTTTTTATGATTTAAGCAAAAATGCTTGATTTATCGTCATCCCAATCAAGCGTCCTCTCAGCCACGTTATGTTTACGTTCGCACGGTAAACTGAGGATCGGCGGGTTTTACCTGCCTGTGAATGGGCGACGGAAACTGGGTGGGAGCAGACGCCGCACCCATGCCCTGAAATGAAGCTACTGCAAAGTATTGCTGGGATGTCTATGCTGAAGCAAAAACTTATTTAGACACGAAGATAAAACATTACCAGCCTTAGTCCATCGCGCCTCTTATGTGTATTATCAGACAGCACACTTCAAATAAACTGCTCGTCTTTAAACCGACTGTAAGCAGACACTGAGCAAACTGTGGTGCACAGCCAGCAAACGTTTGTTGTAAATAAACTTACACATGCGTGTACACGTTGTCACCGTGGGTTGACGGAGAGGCAGTCGGTAACATTTTCACGGGCAAACGCGGTCCACACACGGACATGTCCGAAAATTGACGCATCCACATCAGCTAACGTTACCTAGCTTTGTGGCTAGCTACGCCTACGGAGCATCAAACACTTCGACACCGAGTGCGAGGTTCGTGTCTCACCAAAAGTGACCACCGCTATTCAAACTAGGTAGTGTCATATTTAGAAAGGACACTTTACCCAAAGCAAACAGGCCGCTTTTAGCAAGTTAACTAAAAGACTATGCTAACTGCTGCTGCTAGCTTTAGCTTCATTTGGACATTTAGCTACTCAGCATTTTCTGTTACACAGAACAAGTAACCACTGTAAGCGATTGAACTCACGCAAAGACACAAGTGTCTTCTTCGTCCAGCCTAGCGACGTTATCTTATGTAGAGACTACAAACTGTGTGATGCTGAGGAGGAAGAGGATGGCTGTACTTCACTCATCAGCACTGTTATCACGACCTCACTGTGGTGGATGTGATCACGCTGACCGACAGGGGGAGCAAATAATACATCCGACACACACACACACACTTTTTGCGTTCCAAAAACATGCTTGGGCGTTCAGTCTTTTCCCTGGTAGCAGCTATCTCGCACTCTCTCTCTCTCTCTCACACACACACACACAGTCTTAGCAGCAGTTGGCACATGTTTGTGTCTCTATCTGTGTGTGTGCAATATCATTGCAGCCTCTATCTTGACGAGTATACGTGCTGCAGCCAAACCAAACCTTTGTGGCACTGCTTCCTCAGCCAGTGTACTTCTATGAGCAGTTTATTCTTTCTCTCAAAACTCTGTTTTGTCCTTTTGCTGAAAGGCTCTGTTTCCAAGTCCCTGTGAGATAGTACAAAACTATCGTACCTCCAGCTCATGTGCTAACATACCTTCTTGTGTATTTTCTGTCTGAAAGCAATTGATAAAACTGTGACTGGGAAGATTAAAAATCCAGACCGCAGTCAAACAAGGTCCAACCAACCACGAGAGACCAAGAGTCTGCAGAGGAGTGAAGGGGTAAGAACGTGTTGTTCAAATAAAGGCTAATGTAACAATAGCACCTAATCCTGCAGCATATTTAATTGAAGGGTTGGAAGATGATGTTACTTACTTTGGAAATGTTACCAACAAAAAATTTACATAAAGCAATTGCTTTATTAGTTGCAATGCAATGAAGAGTGACAACAAAGTTTCATTTGGGAACCGCACCTCCGTCCTAGCACAGCACAATACACTCATGTAACCGCTCTGGTTTTACTGGTTGTTTGTTGCTGCCTCATTGCCCTTTGTTCAGTCACATGTTTATAACATTCGATATAACTGTGTGTCATGTGCACATCTTGTTCAATTGATAGCGTAATGAATAATGAAATGATACATTTTTGCAAGTCTGTAGATGCGTGGACTTTTACAGTCTGGATTTTAGGTCTAGAATGCCAACCGTGTCTCATCTGTTTCTGAACAAAAACATGTAGCCATATAGTCTATAGTCACGTATAACAGTGTATGTAAAAGAATTGCATGTTTAAAACATTAGGAATCATTTTTGAGGATGACATTTAAAGTGTCCATGTTGGTTTTATGAGATTTAATCTGACATGTTAAGACTCTAACTGTGGAAAACAATTGCTAAAGAGTCGCTTAAGGCGCTTTACCTGTGTCCTCTGTCAGGGAGATGTTAGTGAACGTCCCATCATCGTCTTCCACCTCGGCCTCCAAGGCCTGACTCTTCTTTTCTTCCTCCATGTTGGATTCCGTTTTGTTTGTTTTTTTATCTCAGATTAGTGTGTGAGCTTCCAGCTTTTGTCCATTTTTTCCAGTTGAGTGTTCCCCACTGTCTTGTCTCTCTTTGTCTCTCTTCACGTCCTTTTGCCCTGTCTCATCTCACACACACCTGTTGCCCAAATCATTCACATCACGGTTACCTGTCCTACCTGACTGACGGCTCGGGTTACAGAGTAGTCATGGGAATGTTTCGTCATGGCAACCGCTGAACTCAAACATGAGACAGGTTTGCCTGGCAGGAAAACTATCAGGGGTGAAAGTTTAAGCTCCTGTAATCTAACATGAGAGGGAGCCATAAAGACCACACCTCATTGTTTAAACATTGACCTGAAAAGCAAGAGTTAGAGAGGAAATGTAAACACAGTTAATTTTTACTGTTTTTTGCTTTTTGTTTAAGAATCTGAAAATACCACAAATATGCAATGCTGTCACACACAGGGCAGCATGAATTGAATTCAGTGAATTTTATAATAAAACCAGTCTTATTAGATATGTGGGAGCAGCCTGCACTCTGGTGGTTAATGTTAAAAACTGCAGATAATGTAGGTGACAGGCATCGTGTCAATCTGAGAACAGACTACAGTGACAGGGCAGTTCACAGATGTGCACGTGTTGTTACAGCCATAAAGATGACCTGAGGCTTTCATGGTTAAAAAATCTAGTAAACCTGCAACTTAGCTTTTTGGTATCTTTAAGTACAACAGCTATGGGTAAAAAAAATACAGAAACAAACAAACTATAGAAAAGTTGGCATGCTGTGTAAAATGTAACTTTGAAAAATGCAACTACCAGGCCTTTACTGAAAAAGAAATTGTGTGGTTTGGATCATATGTTGCTCTAAAACCTGTATATATTGTTAAGCATTAATGGTGCCTTCACAGATTTACAAGTTTTCCATGCCCACACCACACGGATGCCGGCTTTTGAACTGCGCAATAATGATCCCTCTCCCATTTAGCACAATTTCCAAAACGAATTTCTAATTTTGACTCATCAGACCACACACAGTTTGTTGCTTATATATGGTGTCGGGGGTGTTCCTGAGCCCATGATTTCCAAATGATACAAATAATTCAACATCTGCCTGAAAATTACTGTATGTGCAAATAATAGTGGACTGGAAATAACATGTGCAATTATAATGTGCAAGTGGACACTAGCAGGCAATTTAAGTCTAGTCAGGTACTACTTGTGCACTTTATGCACATTTGTGTGTGGTATTTATGTTTTAGTGCATGTACATCGATCAGCCCCAACATTACTGCTGATGGTCTTAATAATGACATGGTGGACAAGGGTCAGCTGTTGATATTTATGTGTCTTTACTTGCTTATGTCCTGTTGTGTGTGTGTGTGTCTGCTGAGGAGTCACCTGTCTCATAAAGCTGGGAAGATAGTGACATTTATTGGACAATTTCACAGGGAGGGTAAAGCAGTTAACATGCAACAGTTAGCTGCCTCACCTTCAGACAGCTGCCTGATCATCTCTCTCTCAGCGTCGCTGCTGATCTCAGATCACATTTACTATCCCTCACTCAGCATAGAGAGCAGCACCATGAGCTAAATTTGGCTGGTGAAACCAAAGCTGTGGCTTCACCCAAATCTCTTGATAACAGGCCATACAGGATAAAGGCCACAGACTGGTTTGACCCACACACAACTTGCACACAGACGCACACCTTGATATTGGTGCAAATTGATGCAATGGTGAGACAAAGTGTGTGTGACCTTTCATGTGTCTTATGTTTGTGTGTGTTTGTATCTGTCCCTCCCCCTGTTCATATATTGCACAAAAGTTTGTATGGTTGAAATCTGCAACCAGCATGATCTTTGATTGTGTTTCTCTCTCTCTCTCTCACTCACTCTCTCTCTCTCTCTCTCTCTCTCTCTCTCGCTCTCTCTCTCTCTCTCTCCCCTGTGATAGTCCACAGACCAGATGCCCACTTTGGCACCGATGCTCTGCCAGTGTTATGCTAGGCATGGGGCACGTACCACACACTCTCACACACATGCTTGTGCAAAGGGGAAGGAAAAGAGGCTGTAAAAGAGCACTCGTCCATCTGTCCATCTCCTGGATGCTCTCGTACTAAGCACATCCGCATGTTTGTGTCTCCCTACAGTGTCCTCCGCATTTTGTGTGTGTGTGGTTGTTTGGATACAATAGTGAATCTCCGCAGCACAGAAGCCAAATGCAGCACTGTGGAAAAACAAAAATAAATCTCCTTTTACCAGTTTGACACATTTCTGGAAAGCATCAGATTACACAGTTTCAAATGCACTAAAATCTCTGGTTTAACCCATTAAATGGAAATAAGTAAATACAGAGATGGAAAAAGAATTATTTACAGCATTACCCTTTGGATAGACACGTCTCAATGATAGTAAAAAGTAAGGGTTCAGGTTGCATGATTTTTGACCGTTAATAAGTACAACCTCAACAGCTTGCATATAAAGTGTTTTGACTTGCGATATTTCACCTATCTTGATGTCTACTCATCTCTGGGATTGTCATCTTGATTGCAATAGCAACATGTGAGCGTCCCACATTAAGAAGATGTTCAGGAAAAGTGAGGCACCGAGGTGGCTGCAGTGCAAGTAGCAAGGACCAGATGAGGGCACAAAGAATGGTGCACACCTCATGAACTTTTTTAAAGTTTTCAAAAATTTACTTTAAGTCTTGGCATCTTACATTGTCCTTTCCCCCACTATTAAACATGTTAAAAGTTTACTGTAGTGGATTTAGTTTATTTTATAGAGACATCATTGATAAATAAAAATTACTGTCAATATGCCAGAGTTAGCCAAAAGACTAGTTTTCTTCTGTTGTCCCTTGACAGATTTTCTAATGCCACACCTGAAAGTAGCGTTAAACCTGCATAATATTGTCATAAATTATTATTTAGACAACAGTGACTACGAACAATGTAAAATGCTATGTGGTGTTAGGCAAAAACTACCTAACTTAACACAAGACAGGTTTACCTGTGTGTGTGTGTGTGTGTAGATGATGATGGATTCAAGATTTTCAGATGGTTTGTTTACATACTTCTTATCACACATGTCTGAAGACTTGGAAAAAAATTCTACAATTTTGGCCTCATAATAAATGTATAATAATTAAATGATTGCCCACTAAAAACAAAATTTGTTCCTTATGAACTTTCCTGGTGTCGCAATGCTGCTGATGCTGAGCTTGCTGCAGAGAAAGCTGTCACATTTTTATTGTTTTTGTGCAGATTCTCAAAAATGCAACCTTTGTGTGACCTTTGACCTCTTCAGTGGGAAGACTGAGAACATAGGATTTGTTTATAAAAGGTGCAAAAACTTAATTTGTTGTTTCCCTTTTTCATCACTGATCATGACACAACTGGGGACTAGAAATTACTTTCATCAGCGATCGGACAAAAAAGTGACAGTATCAAGTAACACCTCTTCAAAATACAATGAAATGTGCACACACACATCCACATACAGTGTAAATTAAACCTCTTAGGTGAAAAAGTTAGACGTTTTAATTGTGTGTAATTTTAGAAAGCACAATCACAGCTCTGTGTAAACGTTGAGATCTGTATGTAGAGTAAAGGTTCGTCTGGTGAAATGCACATAGAGGCTTTATGGTTGGGAAGAGAAAACAAGGTATTTTGAGATGTGAAAGAAATGGATGGAAAGAAAGTCCCATGTTCAGTATTGCTTATGTTTGTTTACAGTCTGTGTAGGTATATATTCCAGTCTCTCAAGGAATTTGCGATGTTACAATCCCAAGAATTAATTCAATCAATTCCCTGTGAATTCTGACCTTACATGACATTGCAACATGGATCACAATTGTTTGGGAAACGCTGTCATGAAATTTGTCTTTCGGCTACATAAGTTGCAAAATGTCATATTTACTGTATCATAGTACAGAATGTTTTAAGACCCTTTTATTTTTTACACATTTATAGTTTCTAGTACTGATTTAAATAAAGGATAACTTTAGTCATTTTCTAAATAATTTTCAAAATGACTTATATTTTCAACAATCCCAATGCAGAAACTAAAACCAACAATGAATTACACAATTTCCCTATGGGATCAATAAAGTTGAATCTTGATTCTCAGGCTGATGTTCATCAGTCATCATCCAGTATTAGCTTGTTTGTTAATGCTGCATTAACTTTGTGTTGGCCAAAACTGATTAATAACATGTGCATGTCTGTAGTGTGGTTACAGATCTGTCGAGGGGGAAATTACTATGATTTGGCCTTTAGTGAAAGTGGAAAAGGCAGACAAAGAAAAAGAGAAACATTTATTATTTAGAAAAAAGTTATACCAAAATTCTAGTAAGGAAAATGGACAGATTAAGAAAAGCAAAAAGAAAGAAAGAGGAAGAAAGGAAAAACAAGAAATCACGTCTTTGATCTTTAGACATTATTTCTGAAACATTCACTGCGTACTGAGGATATGTGAAGTTTATTGTTGCGCGCACACACACACACACACACACACACACACACACACAGGAACCTCTGACACTTTTTGTGCCGATGTCACCAGTCACCAACTAATAGAGGTAATCAAGCTTCACTTGTCAATGTGCAAATGTGTGTGTCCATGTGTGTCCGTGTGTGTGGCAATTACAGTCGCTGTTATGCTAAATGTGTGTGTTAGTCTGCTGTTGTAGCTTTATCCACAGACTAAAGGAATTTCTCTAAAATATTCAGCAGCTTGCAGGAATTGTCAGTATTGTCCTTCTGTCTGTCTGTCTGTCTATCTGTTTACCTGTCTGTCTCTCTATCAGTCTGTCTGTCTGTCTGTCTGTTTGTTTACCTGTCTGTCCCTCTGTCTAGCTATCTATCTATCTGTCTGTCTATCTATCTATCTATCTATCTATCTATCTATCTATCTATCTATCTATCTATCTATCTATCTATCTATCTATCTATCTATCTATCTATCTATCTATCTATCTATCTATCTATCTATCTATCTATCTTCCTCCAGTTAAAATCCACTCCAGGGTTTGCAGGCAGCCATAGAAGGCTACAGTGTTAATTTACGATCTCCACCATACATGTTTCCCCCCCTTCACCTCTCCTCTCCTTGCCACCAACCCCCCCTCCCCCACTCTATTCTTCCTGCCTCAATCCCATCCCACTCACACATACTCTGTTGGGGGAGGACATATACAAACACACATACAGACTCATGCAAGAATACTTGGAGTGTGTGGAGTAGTTGCCTGCACTCTGAACTGCCATTTCTTTTTGCTCTCTGTCTGCCAGAAACCACAGGACAGTGCAAAGCTGCAGCTCAATCAGCAGCAGCTTCACCTGCTCCATAATCATGGTTAACAATAACTTATAACCACACTGCCTCTTTGTCAGTGTGTCTGCATGTGGCAGATCTTAACAAGATTTTAAAAGCACAATGGATATTTTCGCAGTTTTTGTCCACTGCACTTGCTGTATGATTTATTTTACTTTTAAAAGTCCTATGCCAAATAATTCAGTGATAATTGGTACTCCAGTAATTTAGCATTGCACTTTCATAAAGAGAAATTAAAGTGTAAACGTGTGCTACTATAATCACCAAGTTCCTGAACATCATGGGGAGTTGTGTCGATAGGGGAATGTTGGTTAAAGGTATCTTTAAGCCAGTGAAATACAATCCAGGAAGTCCAGTTGGAGCAAGAGATTATTGAGTTTAAAGGCTGAACAGATGCCGAAAGACAACAGGTTGTAAAACTTGTAGACAGGATTTTATATCTTGACACATTGGCAACTATTCTATCTTTTGTGGGGGAAAAAAATAAGCTTTGGTTAAAGCAAACTCTGGCAGAGATGCAGAAAACTTCATTATTTGGGGACTTTTTTGGGGGGGGGGGGGGGGGTCTGCATGTGAATTAATTATTGTGTTTGTGTGTAAGTTAGCATCAGTGTGTACATGTTTGTTTGACTCTCAGTCTGAGTGCATATTTGCTTACTGAACACAATGCACTTTACCTAAAAGTCAAAGTACTTTTAGATACGTTTTTAAGCACATCAGTGTTGGTTCAGTCACGCTGCGAGATAAAGTGTTAGTTGGCTGAAGTCACGCAGCCAGTGGTGGTGGGTGGATTAAGCCCCGGGCCCCTCACTCACAGGGGGCCCAAATGGCGCCTTTGTGCTGCGCGCAGTATGCTTTGTGCTTTCTAAATGCCACCTTTTTAAGTAATGAAACATCCAACATGTCTTATTAGGTTTTCCCCTGACTTGTGAGGAGCTTCAATGAGCCAAAGAGTTATTAAAAAAGTAGTTTGATGTTGAAGAAGACCCTGCGCATCCTTCCATCAAAGGGAAAACACTCAACTTTTTCAAAAACTTTTTCAAGAAAAAAACTAATGTACAGAAACAAATTCAACTTGTCACATCAAAATAAATTGGCTTCTTATAGGGGGCAGCGTGTCTTTGCAGGGTCATGGGGGAGTTTTGTTTTGTTCTTTGATGCAACTTGATGTGGAGTTTGCAAGACAGGAATTTACTTTGTGCATCTAGCAAAACAAACACCATTAGGTTGCTCTCTGGGAAGTGTAGGATATAGGGTGTTTGGACCCTTAAGGACCAAACATTCCAAACTCGCTGCAGAGGATTGTCTACAAGCTCCCCCTGCAGGGGGGTGCACACCATCCACAACCATCCATTTGTTCATACTGGCTTTAAAAAGGGCCAGAGAAGAAGGTGGTTGGATTGAAGTTTCTCTAAAAAATGACCCGATTTTTACTCTGCTCCTAAAGCTAGAGAAATAGAACCCAATGAAACAAATGACACAAAAATCACAAATTACTGATAATGTAAAATGATCTGATGTTGAATATTTATATGTGACAAAATTTGAGCTACTTTATGCTGGAATGGTCATTGCCAAACACAACACTTCTAATTCAAGGCCATTCCTCTCACTGTAGCTTCCTCATGACTTCCCAGACTATTACACCTTTTGTTTGGGGTGTGATCTTTGTTAGGTGACAACTCCTGGGGAGGGTAACAGTGGTGTTAAGTGTTCTCCATGTATATCTGATCTGCCTGACAGTCAACTGGTGGAGTCCAAACTCTTAGGAAAGTTTTTTCTAACCCTTTTCAGGCTGGTGAGCATTAACAATTCCCCCAAGGTCTTCAGAAATCTCTTTTGTTCAGCCAAGACACAATTCTTCAGACTTGTGTCAAGATCAGCTTTTGACAGAGAAGACCAGTTTTCTCATCTTTAAGACAGGGGCTCCCAGAGCAACACTTGATTTTTATCCCATTGACTGAAATATCTGACCTAATTTTCTCCTTCAATTGAATTTAGAATGGTAAAGGTTCACATACTGTTGCCACACAGAAAAGTGTAAGAAAAAACACAGTAAATGAGTTAAGGCATTTTTTTGTCTTATTGTTTTAATGGATTCTCTTGTTCTACAAAAATAGAAAAAATAGAAAAGCCTCTGTTAGTTTCGCCAGGTTATGGCCAGTGTTTAATGTGACAACACTGCCGGTACATTAATGCACATGTACCTCAAAACTACACTTGACCACACAGAAGCAGAAATAGTAATAAAATCTAACATGCAACTCCACTCTGGATAAATACATACATACATCATACATACATCAGACTGAAGCCAGCTGATTTGGACTGTACACTCAACAATTCAAAATGACAAATTTCATTGGGATTTAAGTCGGTGACCCACGCTGTGCTACATAAAGAATCCGAATATAAGCCTCATAGTTATGTTTTTCAAATTGTTTCAATTCAGTTTCCTTATATCACATGTGAAATAGGGAAACTGGATTTCAACCACGCTAACGTGAGTCACACTGAAGTACGTGTGGGCTAAGACTTTTTAAAACTAATCTTTTAAACCTCAGTAGCTCCTGTTGTCTTCTCTTTGTACAGCAATTTGTTTTTTGTACTGTGGTATTAAGTTGTTTTTTAAATTTAATTTAAAAACCTTCATAGAAGATTTTGGCATCGGAGCAGCAGGTTTGTTTCTGTTTTTCTGTTTTTGCATAGACAAAGCAGTCGTATTTAATTGCTCTCTTTGCCTTGCGTCACCATGACAAAGCAAGAAAGTGCCAAATAACAGTCATTAAGGGATATTCAGTGAGTATTCAGTGACTCACTGTGTGTGTGTGGGAAGGAAGGTGTGTGTGCATATGTGTGTGTATGTGCGTGTGTGTGGTCAAGTTATTGACATCAGTCAGTGGTGGTGCATCTGCAGCTGCCCTAGTTGGACACGGAATGTCTCGATGGTGTCATGAAGTCATAAACGCGCCCGTGAAGTTATAAATACAAATTATAATCTAAGTTTAGCAGGTAGACTGTCACATTGTTATGTGTCAGTGTGTGTTTCAGGGTGTGTGTGTGTGTATGTGTGTGCGTATGTCCAAAACCCTCATTGTTTTGAGACTGACATGAATGACTATTAAATTAATTCAAATGTAGATTTTGTTTTCACATGTGTGTGTGTATGCATGTGTCTGCGCGCAAATGTGTCTTCATCTGTTTGAGACATGCATGTGTGTGTATATTTTTGTGCATGTTTATTTGTTTTCTATAAAGTCCTATGTGACAATAGTGACATAAGATTTTTAGAAATCCATCAATAAAGCAGTTTGATATGCAAATAGTGCCTGTGTGTTTATAGCATTTGTGTTTGCAAAAGGGTGTATGTGTGTGTGTGTCTGTGTGTTTGTATACAGGGTTAAGCTGTAGTCAACTCTAAACAGAGATGTTTCAGTCATGTGTGTGTCTCCTGGTATGTCTCAGTGCTGTGTGCATGGTACTTAAGAAATTAACATATTTTGAAAGGAAAGAAAATGTTGTTTCTTAATGAGAGAGTGCATATGCATCTTATTATGACATTATTAGCATAATTACCCAGCATCCTTTGTGATCATGACACACACATGTGGGAGTGTGTATAAGTGTGTGTGTGTGTGTGTGTGTGTGTGTGTATTGTTTACAGGGCAGATTATTCCTCTCCCATTTTGTTGTCATTAACAGTCCACCCCCACGTTCCCTGTCTCATACCCTTCTCATATTTCTTTATTAATGCTTCTTTTATAGTTTTGCTTTCTGTAAATTCTATTTCTTTTAAAGATACAGCAGTAATAATACTTAAATATTTCAACTTTGTCTTCTAAAATCCATCTTTTGCAGTAGATGTCTGGTTTCAAACAGTTTGTTTCACAACTCCGCTCTGTTTTGCTTTGTATTCTTCTGAAACAGCTGATGGTGCAGAAAACTATAATTCTCCTCTCCAGCCTTCACGGCGAGTGTGGTCACCTCTTCTTGTTTCCCAGCCAGAGATTTCAGACTGTCGCGGCACTGTGCACAGAGAGTAAACACTGTGGTAAGGTGTGTGTGGAGGTCTGGGTAACAATAGCATTCCTGTATGAGCAGCAGCACCTCAATCTGATGTCAGACCATGGACACACTGCAGATAGTGTAAATGTGCACATGCATACACATATGCTCATATAATATAATGTACAGTGGTTAAATCTGATTTTCTAATAATATACTTAGTCAGACCGTTTTTTTTTTTAAAGTTTGACAAGTGAAGCAGGGCTTTTTTTTTTTTTTTTTGTTCTGCTAAGTCTTTGTCTCCATTTCCCATGAGGCCGCATGTAACATGATGTGAGACATCAAACTTAAAATGAAGGCTGCTAGCTTGTCATGATGGTGCAGGGTGAAGTTTATACCACAAAAACCAACTGCATGCTGGCTTCATACATTCTTCGATAATATGCAGAATGATTATATGTAAGTGCTCACGTGCCGGCGAACAGTAAAAGGCCGAATTACAATAAGATTTATCAAGTAATTCACATATTGAACAAATTAAGATTTAAGAGCAGTTTTAATCAGTTCGATTACACGCTATTCAACTCTTTTTCTCATCGTCTGTTTGTTGTGACCTCCAACCCCCTACGGGAAAATTACTCTCATTAGAAACTCTCATACAACAGTAACAAGATTTTGGTGTGATGTATTTGGATTGTAGAAAATGTCGACCTGCTGGGTCAGTCTACTTCTACGTTTGCTCTGAAAAGACCACATCTCTTTGAAAAAGGAAAAACTGTGCTTGGTTGAGTTGTATGGCAACTTGCTTACATTTATAATAATTGATTTTCTAAAGCAGATAGACGACCCAGACCCAACATGCACAGGCATATCTGTAATTAACTAGAAATTCTTTACAGCTTAAAATACACAATATAACAACCTTGAAATATATACTTGAAAAGATGGCTACAACTAATTATGCTACAGAATGTAAACGAATAAACCAGGTCATAATTTACAACTATTTTTGAAGTTTAAAAAGTCAATTTTTGCACCTGTAATAATATCAATTATTATAGATCAATTATTGATCTATAATTGAATCAGAACACAATGTGAGTAAATCATATCAGGCCAAGCTAATATGAGGCTTCAATAGTTTGCGTTAGATGAATCAAATGTAACTTCTACATACTGTAACTCTGTGTATGACACCTAGGGGTGTAATGATCCAGCCAGCTCACAATTTGATACGTCATACGAGGCTCGTGGTTCGAAACCCTCAGTTAACAAAGTAAGAATAAGAGATTTTGATCATTTATTCCACATTAGGTATCGGAATTAAGCTAAAACCTAGTTTCAATTGTTGGTTTCTTATTGATTCCCTTTTTATGCAGAGTACAGATCACATAATCAAATCTCAGAACCTCTTAACCTAAATTCCGGGTTTTCAAGGCACCAGATCTCTGCCTTCCTAAAAATAACTGTGAAAAAAATCTACACCACAATCTTCATATTGTACAACCCCAATTCCAAAAAAGTTGGGACGATGTGTAAAATCTAAATAAAAACAGAATGCAGTGATTTGCAAATATTATCAAGCCATATTTTATTAACAATAGAACATAAACAACATATCAGATGTTGAAACTGAGACGTTTTACCGTTTCATCGAAAATATTAGCTCTTTTTCAATTTGATGGCAGCCGCACATCTCAAAAAAGTTGGATGAGGGTGATGTTTAACATTGTGAAGCTTCCCCTCTTCTTTTACCTACTGTCTGTAAATGAGGATTTTTGAACATTGAACATTTTTGAAGTAAATCATAATGCATTGACAGATCTTGAAAACAGTCTTTGTTTGGTATGCAGCTGTGTACAACCAATTTCTTGCCTTCATGCTGAAAAAAAGCAGCTAAATCTGGGAGTCACAATTTAATAGACAAGTGATATTGTGACACATTTTTCACTTTTCAGTGCACATTGTCACATTTTGAATCGCAGAATAATGTGTGACTGTGCAGTGTTACACCCCTAATGCCACCAGCATTAACTTCCTTTCAGATTTCATTTTTAACATTTTAGTTGCTTTCTTTGTCTACAGTACCCACAATGCACCCTGCTTCAGTCTGAGACTCGAGTGTGCAGCTACACATTTTCAAAACACATTTTCACATATTCAGTAGCCCTCAGATGTGTGACAAGTGATGGAGTTTCCCTTTCATTTCTGGTTAAGAACGGGTTTTTGGTCACTCTGCACAGCTCTGGTGTGTGGTTGGTCATCTGCTTAGGTCCAAACTTAAATATCTTGACATATAAATTGGATGGATTGTCATGACATTCTGTTGACTACTAACGACTTCAGAGACTTCTTGACTTGTCCTTCAGCACCTCCATGACCTGGACATTTTTGGCGCGACAAGAAAGAACTAGACAGCTGTTGAATGAGCTGCTGTTAAATGTGACAAACAATCATGTCCTCCGAATGATAGTTTCTATTGGCTTTGCTGATCTTCTTACATTGAGCATCATCGTCAGGTTTGGAGGAAAATTGAAAGATTCATGTTAAAACATGATTGCAGCAATTTAAAATATCTTTGTATTAGCATGGATGTGTTGGGAGGAAATAAAATCTGCCTTTGGATGGCAGACAAGCAATTCACTCTATTTCCTTACTACCTACTATCACTGTGCCTTTCAGCAATGTTGTCTTTCCCAGCCTCCTGTTCACCCACATCCTTTTATTCCTCAATTTTTTTGCCCCTCCTCCTTCCTTCCATCCAATTCTCTTCCCTCTCTGTTGCTCATCGATATATCAGCCACCCCAGTTCTCTCTTTATCTCGTTCTCTGAGGCGGTGCTGTGTACATTAAATATTTAGAGACAGACGGTCTAGTGCAACAGCCCACCGACCTCTCCACTGAAAGAAAGAGAGAGAGAGACAGAGACAGGCAATGTTAGCCAGGACCTCTCTCTTCCTCTTTCCCACTCTAGAGAGGGGATTTTCCAAAAGAGCCCAAAGGGTAGGAGAGCCCCATTCACCCCCTGGGTATCAGGGAGCGTGTGTCGGGGGTCAGCACAGGGTGAATGTCAAAACGCACTGGAAGTCAATGCAGCGAAAGTAGAGGGAGCCAGAAAAGGCCACATGGAAAAACAAGAGGAGGAGGAGATTCAGTATGTGGTGTCAGCGTGGGAGGAAATCCTCCAATTAGGTTCAGCACATTTCCCTTCTGTTTTCTTTGCAGATATGTGTATTTGGTTTGAATTTGTTTGATAGGTTCATAATGTGACAGCCATTAGCCATCAGCCAGACTGATACACAGACATTGTTGTGCCCTGCTGATTTTTACAGCTCTCAGTGCTTCCTGCCAGCTCCCAGTTCACAACCCCTTGTGTGTCTCTGCGTGTGCATGTCCATACCTTTTACATAAAGTCATTCTTTACCTCCCACACTGGAAGTCGTGAGCCGATAAACTTGCATGACAGTAATGAGAAAAGAAATACTTCTTTGCCTCGTTTGAGACAGAACAACAAATGATCTTTTGTGCTTTTGTGTGAGTGCCGATCCAGTGAAAACAGCTATTAGCAACTCTTAATAACCACTTCAAGTACTCAGCAACTCTCTTTGTTAATAGTTATGACTGGCTAACTGCCAAAACATATACCTTTGCACAGTTTAGTGTCAGTGTAGTCTATAGCAAGAGAGCTGTATGTCTTTATGGAGGGAAACCAGTTTTCTAACTTAACAATGGCTGTTGCAGAGGCAACATCCAGTTGGACACTCCCCCTCTCCAAAGTAGTGCAAACATCCACAACCACCCACTCCCACATAGTCAGTGCTGACAGCAAAATGGATGGAAAGTGAAACCATCTCAAAATAAATAAAACGAAAATGCTGAAAAAAACTGAAAAAAAATTTTCAGTTTCTCGCAAGCACATGAGTCGAAGAGAGAGACAGACCTAAGTGAAACCCAGTAATTGAGAAAGTGATACTGTGTGTTTGTGTGTGTGTGTGTGTGTGTGTGTTTGTGTTTGTGTGTGTTTGTGTGTTAAACAACATTCCATTCATTCCTAAAGGTAGAAGCTGACCAGACTAGGCAGCAACACCAGAGCTTTTCAGATACGTCTTTGTAAACATTTTTTACTTCACAATTATGTTCCACTTTGTGTTGGCCTATCACATAAAGTCCCAAAAAAATACATTTACATTTGTGGTTGTAACTTAAAAAAAAAATTGGAAATGTGGGTATGAATACTTTTGCAAGGCACTGTACAGCCTAACGAATCGGAGCAGCAGAACACTAGCAGTGTGGGATCCTGTAAACACACACACTACATTTACAGCAACCCGTTTATAGTGTGTTTGCAGTATGGCAGCACGATTCAGATATTTTAAATTGAAGGTGAAATTTAAGAGAATGCATGTTTAAAATCATAAGCACCATTATTTTAACCATGCTTTATCACATTTTAACAATATTACTACAAGGTTTGAAAGAATCATTTAGTATATAGTTCCCAGTGTTTCATACAATGCCTGTCCTGCACATTTACTATCAATACTTCCTCGTTGGCCCAATTACAAGCTAAAACTCCGAGCTGTTGTCATATAATTTGTTTCTACCATGCTGATGTCTGTACTATTCTGTTTGATTGAGAAGGTAGAGTGAACTGCCCGTCAATGTGGTAAATATTTCTGTAGATAAAGAATCAAACTAATCGCCTCCGTTTTTAGACCAGTAATACTATCCACTAGCTCCTCGTGATAAACCGCTGGTATCTCCGTTACATTTTTAAATACAGTAATTATATGATTGCTTTAAGATTATCATTGTCAAAGTTATGAAACGCGTCCTCTTGGACTCAGGCCTGTGAACTGTGGAACAGCTCGTCCTGTCTGTAGCGGCTACAGCACAGAACTGTATAACAAAGCTCTTTGCCAGTATTATGATAAGTAGACAACAACATAGCTTTTGACAGTTATTTGCAGGATAACCATATCATTATATTTGACATTTCATGGGTTTATAGACAAAGTAGGTCTAGAGGGCATGTTCGTGTAGTTGTGGCCAAATGGCCAACGGCTACATGTGCTTTGTACTGACACAGGCAGAAGAATCACTGGTCCAAGGTGAATCAACAGTTGAATTTCATTTCCAAAGACATTGTCTAAAATGTGAAAGGTGCTCTCACTCTCTCTATCACGTTCTCTCAGTCAAAGGATCGTGCTCTTCTGAAGTGCGGTGCATTGTAAGTATGTAAAAAGAAGCACCAGCAAGAGTTATTTGAGCCAATGTTTCGCCCAGGGCCAGCAGGGAGAGCTCGCTGCTGAACCCAGAACAACAACCAGTGAACCAAAGCCTTTCCTCAATCTACAAAGCGAAGAGAAAGCCAAGATGTTCCAAGAAAATCCTCATGGCTTCAGGTCTGGCAGATGGGGGGTGATGAAATAGTCAGAAATGGTTTAGTTATAATTTACCTCTATCACCGTTATTCCTTCCATACCATTGTCATGGGCCGTGACATCCCTGTTTTTACATTTCGATGCTGCAGTTTTACATTAAACAAATGATGCCTTCCAGTATTTTTACATGATGTTCATTTGATGACATTTGAATATTTGTATACATTTTTCATGGTCCATTCAGTCTTGACTCTCTGGTTAGTCTATCTTCTGTTTACTCTGTTCCTGCTGTGACCTTTGCTCGGCATGATTTTACTCTGCAAAGGAAAAAGCCTACATTTATATGAATGTGAATAGTAAACTTCTCTTAGTCTTTCATACAATAAAATATATCTCTGCCTCTAGCTGAAAAACTGAAGAACTGATTTCAAATACAGATAAATCTAGTTGCTCTTACTATGGAGGTTCGTTGCATTGGTTGACCTGGTTCTCACTACTCCTACAGATGAGTCCGTCAGATGACATCACCTGGACATGCTTCCTAATATTTGCACACACATTTAAGGAAAAATGTGGTACTTCCACATTTTTTTGACATATTTCTTGGCACTTTACCAATGTTTACCAGTTTATGACCCCTCATATCCAAATACAGCCACATGGAAAAGTTAGTACCCCTCTTTTAATCCTATGGGGGTTTTTTTATTATTAAAATCATCTGATCGTAGTGGGTCTTCGTATTTGGCAAATACAACCTCAGAAGAATAACAAAATATAAAAAAATTTTCCACCATGCCATTATTTATCAGCAGCAATAACATGAAGCAATAATTTGCTGTATGACTTTATCTTTATCTGTCTCTCACATTGTTGTGGAGGAATTTTGTCCATTATTCCTTATAACATTGCTTCAGTTCATTGAGCTTTTGGGGCATTTGCTTATGCCCAGTTCTCTCAAGGCCCCTCCACAACCTCATATTCATCCATAACCCTGTTTCTTTAATTTTTTAGCCATTCTGATGTAGATGTACTGGTGTGCTCCCAATCATTGTCCTGTTGCATGACCCAATTATGACCAAGCTTCAGCTATCAGACTGATGGCCTCTCATCTGCATCAAGAATACTAATAGATACTAATAGAGAGGAGATAACGGTCGGGGACCTGGGACTGCAAGGTGCACAGGTCCTGTTCCTGCATAAACAAGTCCAAATCATCACCCCTCCAGCGACGTGCTTTTGACAGCGGGTATGAGGTGTTTCTGTTCCAATCCTGTGTGTGGCTTCGGAAAAACATGGCGCTGGACATTAAGGCCAAAAAAGTCCACTTTGGTCTCAATCTGTCCATACAACATTGTTCCAGAAGTCTTGTGGTTTGTTCAGTGGCAGTCTTGTGAACCTCAGTCATGCTTTCATGTTCTTTTTAGACGAAGACGCTTTAGACGCTTTCTCCTGGAAACCCTTCCAAACAAACTGTACTTGTTCAAACTGATTTGCAGCAACAATTGTCTCTCCAAGACAATTTCCAAAACTGCCACAACGTCTGCTTTTTTAGAAGCCTGCAGACCTGCTGATGATTAGTTAATCAACTGGCTGCAAGGAGGTACTTTGTATTGCCCACATGCTTTTTTTTTTAACTTTATTTTTTGTTAAATTAATTATGCTGGGTGAAAAAATCATCTGTTGTCTGTCTGAAGTTGTATTTGCCTTAATATTAAGACCTGCTATAATCAGATGATTTTAATTAGTTTTTACACAAAAACAAACAAACAAACAACTGTATGTCTGACAGGGCAATTTGTCGTAATTTAAACGTTTCACCAAAGAGAACTTTACTCTAATTTTACCTTTTCAGATGGTCCCACTTAAAAGCTGTTCGAGACCTAAAGAAGTAAAACTGTCCAATATGTCACAAAATTAGTAAACATTATAGAAAAGGACACTTTGTGTAATAAGGTTCTTGTTTTTTGCTTCAATAATCATTATTAACCCTCCAGTTTATCTTTCTTACACTATTCTCCAATCACCATAAATTTTCAGTGTCGCTGCTGTTTCCTAGAAACAGTTAACAACTGTGGTCAATCCTTATTGTAGCCATGAAGCTCCTCTAACCCCCAATTTTAACCCAAACTATGATTTTTCTCTAAACTCAACTAAGTCTTGTATTTCATACTTGACCAAAACTTTACTGTCATGTATTTACATCAGAAACTGAAGGACTTGTTAAAAAAAAGATGTTGTGTGTTACGTAATCTTGATCACTGGTGTCTGTTAATAACCTTTTAAAACTGAAAGAGGAAACTAAAATGAACAAGACCCAATGGAGTGGAAGCAGAAACACAGGCAGTCCATATTAATTGCCATGCAGAGTGTGTGTGTGTGTGTGTGTGTGTGTGTGTGTTTGTGTGTGTGTGTGTGTGTGTGTGTGTGTGTGTGTGTTTCAGTGGGATGGTTAGAAAGAGACATGGGAGCACATATGGCTTGAACAGTCAGGGATGGAACTCAGAACTCCCACATGACATGGCAGATAAAAATAAAAGAGAGAGAGACACACACAGACAGAGCGAGAGAGAGAGAGAGAGAGAGAGAGAGAGAGAGAGAATTATGTACACAGGTTTAATGAAGATTCACAATTTTTTCAATTGGAGCAAAGGAATTTGGAGCTGAGATCATAGTATTGACTTATAGTGTGTATAGTTATTGGTTAGCACTATGCACTGTACAAGTGCCAGTCATCCAGAAATTACAAGCTGCTATCACCAGCCACATGTTCACTGCTCTGAAGGTGAAACTATTATTCAAATGTTAAATCCTGAAAGTTAACGGAAAGATGCAAAACATGTTGTCTGTCAAGTGCTCTAATCTAAAGAATAAGATACACTTATTCTAAGATACACAATTGTTCTGGACTTCTTCCTACTGGGGTCATTTTATATGGAACTGAAACCTATTGCTGAACCGTTTGTCTGCCATGAATTCAAATGTCCTAAAGCTATAAACTATGTAACTCAGACCTATTTTGTCTTAACAATCCGTTGTTTAAATGTTTCAAACTAAATCTGTATTCTTCCGCTGTGCAACAGATTTGAATGGAGTTTGCACCTGTTGCCTCTCTGCCTCTGATTCTTTTTTCTCCTTACACAACGTGTAATTATATCAGCCTTTTAAACAATCATTATCTGTTCTCTGTTATATTAGAAGCTATGATTAACCGAGAGGGTACACAACTAGTTTTGCCACTGGAGCTTGGTCATTTTAATCATCTGTAGATTTATATATGGAATAATTCAGATAGGATTTTTCCTTATTTGAATTTTAAGACAAGAAGTCTTGGGAGAAAAGATATAAGTAGGTTTCCCATGGCAACAAAATATAAAACCCCGAGATGTTAATAATTTTAGATTTTTAAAAACATAGGAAAATAGACATGTAAACTGCAGCCCGCAGCTGCATTTAGATACTACATAATACATATTATACACTATTATAAAGTGCACACTCAGCAGATGATGTGTTTTTATGAAACTATGGGGTAAGACCCAAACAATTCAGAACATGACCAACTTAACCTATAGTTTACAGCCTCAGAATTAATAAATAAATATGAAAATCAGTTCCTGCTAAAACTGTTTAAGCCATGATTGATCAGCCAGAGAAAATGTCATGCTGCACTATGCAGCTACAGGCTAATAACAAACTCTAATTTTACACTCAACCCATCTTGATGCATTTAATTTAGTGTATTGTCAATGCCACATTTTACCCTAACATGCAATGAGGGCCTATGTGAAGTTTGTGTGTGAAGCAAGCATTTGTTTGTTGTCATGTTGACACGTCCATTTTATCATCACTCTTATCACTTTCATTTCCATAGATTGTGATTTATATGTATGATTTAGGAAGTGAAAAATGCAGTTTGGGACACTTCCTGCTAAATCCATGATTACTTCCTTATAATACGGGTAATTTATCAAATAGTTGCAAAAAATAATAGTAATAATACTGTAGTAATTAGCAATATTATCCCATTTAATGTATTTCAAACGCTTAACTGTTTATATAATGTATATATGCCTTGAACTACACGGATTAACCACAACGTTAACACCACCTGGTGGTGTTAACGTTGTGGTGAACGGGGGTCCACCAGACCACTTCCCATCCCAGCTTACCGTTGTACAGAGCTTTTTAGCTGCACTAGTCAGACCACCCACGGTGACATTGGCAGCCGGTATTAATGTTATAGCTGATCAGGGACATTAGTGTCAGATTTTAAGTTATCTTGTTTTGAAGAAATACTATGTTGGTAGTTTGTAATGAAAAGAAAGGCTTTTGATCAAACCTAACCAACATAACAACATGAGATTTTTGAGTATACGGGGCAGAGATCGACCATCAATGATTTTCACTATGCCCCCAACCCAAGAGTTTAATATAGGCCTACATGTCGTCATAGATGCAAAAGTGTTTTGATTATTTTTGGAATGATGCAGTTCTCTCGGGTAACGCTGTTGTTATTAACTTCACCTGTGTGCACCGTTTAGGCTGATTGGTGCAGCTTAGCCATTTTAAAACTGTGTAACCTACGGTATTTAGCCTATAGGTGGTGCAACAGAATGTCTTGTTTTTATAGTCAGCCTATAAATCCTTTAGTCTAGAATCAGATCATCTACATGTGCAGAATCTTGTTCTGTTAGTTATTTCAAAAAAATGTACATCGCTGTCCTACATCCTTCTGTAACCTTTCTGCTAGTGTTAATATGCTACCCTTTATTTTATTTCTTTTAGCATTAATTGTATATTATTTGGCATTTTTCATTTTAATCTAAGTTCAGGTGTCGCTGACCTGTTAGGTTTTCATTTGTTTCTTGTGTTAATTGAATATAAAGCCTCTGTGACTGTGTATGAATTTATGCAACAGCAACATATAAAAAAAACTAATTGATTGTTATTTTCTAAGTCAAACCCTTGTGGACAATGTGGTAAAGAAGTAATAAATTATCTAAGAAGTTAGCTAATTGGCCTACTCGCCGGCGAACTAGTTGACCAAGCGCCAACAGATTTTTGCCGCGCGTAGTCGACTTGGCGTAAAGACGGTTTAACCTTTGAACGCAGCACAGGAGAGTAGGTCGGGACCAGACCGCTCCTCTCCGGGACAAACTTCCATTCCGTATTTTCCGGGCGTCCATCAACGGGCTCCTCGCAGCCTCTAGCTGGTTTTTACTCAACTCTTGTCCTGATATCACTCCGCTGGCATGGTGGAGGAGCGGACCTGATTATTGTGATGGTGGCAGGCGGCAGCCACTGACTACACACTTCCGCCACTGCCTCCCATATCCGCGTTTTGCGCTGTCTGGGCTACTCTAGTCGCCTCATAACCGGACTACCGAGGGCGCTGGTGCTCTTTTCCCTAACTCAACAACATCTTCACCGGGATTTCTTTCAAACCAAAACCATATGAGATGCAAGTTCACTGGGAAACTCCGGAGCCCCTTCGGTTCAGGCAGCAAAACTTTTTCTCAAAGGACAACACCGTAAAACGGCGAGTGGACCGTCGCTGCTGCCGCCGCCGCCGCCGCTGCTTCTCCGCGGGACGGTTTGTGTGTGTATGACCACTGAGTGCCTGCTAACGTTCGTACCTTCTCGCTTTATTGTTGTTTTCTCCGGCGGAGTTGTTGTTGTTCAACAGCGTGGCAGCGGCTTTCTGTTGAATTCAGTTTGGGGCTCGCTCGGGTGTTATTTGTGTTTGCTGGAGCGGCTGGTTTGGGAACAGCAGCGAGGAAAGAAGAAGAAGAAACGGTCACTCGCGAGCCATATAACCATATGACTGCTGGGCTCGCAGCTCTTTAAACCTGCCCCGTTGTTGCTCTCTTCCGCGGCTGTTGTCGGTCGAACCTTGTGTCCGCTGTCCGGCTGCTTGGGACCATTCACCGGGGGGGGGACAGGGAGGAAAAGGACACTAGGTGGTGGAGGTGGCCGGAGGAGGAGGTGGTGGCGGCTGTGGCGGTGAAGAAAGTTCTTCCAAAATAGCAGC
Organism: Channa argus; assembly: GCF_033026475.1. Lineage (NCBI taxonomy): Eukaryota > Metazoa > Chordata > Actinopteri > Anabantiformes > Channidae > Channa > Channa argus. The sequence goes on along the minus strand of NC_090199.1, from coordinate 25,613,485 downwards.
CACTCGGGCCAGAGATGGGGGACTTCGCCTCCCCCGCTGCCGGACCCAACGGCAGTATCTGTATCAACAACAGCATGAACCCGGCCGCCGGGAGCGTGGTGCCTGCCGGGGCAGTGGGCATACCTAAGCACAGCACCGTGGTGGAGAGGCTAAGGCAGCGGATCGAGGGCTGCCGGAGACACCACGTCACCTGCGAGAACAGGTACCAGCAAGCCCACGCCGAGCAGCTGGAGATCGAGCGAAGGGAGACGGTCAGCCTGTACCAGCGCAGTCTGGAGCAGAGAGCCAAGAAGTCCGCCGGAGGCAGCGGCAGCAGCAAACAGCCGCAGAGCAAGCAGCAGGACCCGGACTCTGCCTCCTCCACGGAACAGCGGAATAACACGCTCATAGCGGTAAGGACGAGCTCTCAATCACGGCCGAGACTGCCCCGAGACACCCCTCACATTCATGCACTTAAACACAGCGCACACTTCGTAAACACTCCCTCTATCTCATTTCCCTCTCCATCTGTCTTTCCCCCAAATTCCTGGACCCCCGTCAAGCTGCAAGCTGCACAACTACAACTACTTGTTCAGCACTGTGAACTTTCAACTTGTTGAAAACACGTTCACCGATCGCTGGCAGTTGCTTTGGAAACACACACTTCACTTTTTCGAACCAGAGTGCCAACTAGTGCTTTTGTTGACAAAGAAACCCCCCTGTTGAAGAAAACAGGCTGCTAGGGCTTGAATGCTGCAGGATTTTGGAAATGACGAGTCTGACAGCTAATATTTGATCTTTTACGAGATCAGTACTGCTTTATGCTCAAAGGAAGGCTGAAAGTTTGGAAGCCACTGCTAATTGTCAAGTTCTGATTTTTCAGGCTCAGAAACTTCAAACTAAATTGTGGAGGATGGCTGCTTTTCTGCATGAAAACAACTTCTCCTTTCTTGTTCTTTGTTTTTTGGGTGCAAATGGTTCTGCAAGCCAGGCAAGCTTTGGCGTTGCAACATATTGCTTCCTTGCACTTAGTAGCAGCAGTTTGTGCTCCGGCTTGTTCTGTAACCTTTGTAACATACTCTCAAAATCAACAGTCAAATCCACAGTGTTGCAAACACCTAATCACAGCCACCTCCTCACTGAAGGTAATCTGCCATCAGACACAGACATGACTTCGGGTGGCTGCCACAGTAGTTACTCAAAATTTGAATACTACATGTAACTTTTTATGGTAATATTATATCCAACTGTAGAGCCTCACACCAAAAAACATGATCACATGACACAAATTACAAGGATGATCTGCTTCTATCACAGTAACTATGTAACAAGGAGCCTGTATGAAAGAGTTTTATAGGAATGCTACAATGACTTCCTGTTGGTAGGGGGCAGTGGTAACATATGGAGTATTAGTCAGTTACTTATGGACACCCTATGAGAATTATTACTTTGTGAGCAGTATATTGTATAGATCTCTCTGTGACTTCATTGTCAAAGTTATATCCTGATGTTTGACTCTTGTTGCCTTTATGAGGGAGATGTAGACAGCCACTGGCAAACTATTTAGTAGTGTCTCCTGTTCGCACCAAATCTCCTGCAGACAAGCTCCAGTTTCTTTTAGAACTACTACAAAGGACACACGTTGGGAATGTCAACATTGTTATCCCTTTTGTTGCTGCAATGAGAACACAGTTCCTCCCCTTTTGAAATGCAAACTCAGAATGTTTTTAATTTCTGTGGCAGCCTCAGTCATTATTTAGGAGCCACATAAGCCCGACCAGCTACAGTGTGCGAGAGCAACGGTGATTTTAATAGTGCAGGACCTCCCAGTGGCCTTTGTGGACATTAAAACGAACCGCCCATTAGATGGCCTGCAAAAATGCTCTGTGAATGGAGGGATTACTTTTTAAAGACACAGTGGTATCCCTCTGCCCCGTCCCTCTCTTCTCCCCTCCCAGTCACTGATAGTAGATCAACGGCTTTCAGCCTGTCCCTTCAAGGGTCGCCACAGCGGAACAAGTCCCATGCGTTGACTTGGCATAAGTTTTTAGGCCGGACGCCCTTCCTGCTGCAATCCTCCCATTGTATCCAGGCTCTGGACCGGCACCAGGGTGGCCCTGGTGGCTGGGCTGGGCCACACCTGGTGGGGTGTGATTCAAACCCGTGGCCTTTGCATCCCGACCAAAAGCTCTGCCACTGAGCCAACAGTCCCCCTACTCCCACCCACCGATAGTGACAGCTTTTATTTAAACACAGCTGAATTATACATATCTAGGTATTGGTGTCTTGTTTTTAATGCCACATTGTAAGTTTTTGGTATTGTTTGAGCATGATCTGTAAAGTAGGTGGAAGGAAATTAGAGCAAAGTCTGCTTTCCCTCTCCCTTTTTTCCTCAGAAGAACAGAGCTGCAGCTAGATGGCTGTATGTAGTCACTGCAGAAGCAGTCATTCTAGGAAAACCAAGTATGCTGTTGATGTGACTACATATGTCGCATGCACACATGCATACACAAATACCCAGAGGGCCTTAATCTGCAGGGGGTTTGTTACACACTCTTCTTGGAAGTATATTACACATAGAAGGTGTGTTTTTAATATATTTACACCAGCAGCTAGGGATGAGCACAGCAGCAGATATTTTTATGTCATAGTTGGTTAGGAAGACTTTACAACACAAAGCTCAGACAGCACAAATGACTCAGGGGTTTTAAAGTTTGTGTAATGTGGTTTGATTTGTCAGTATGGAAAGATATGTTCAAAAGTCAGATTGTGATTCAATATATGGAAATCTTCGACAAATGGGTAAAGATGTTATGGTAGATTGTAGCTATAAATTGTAAATAATAGACTAGTAGTTCTGTGGTTCAAACTGTATAAGAGTAAAACTCATGAGGATTCTGTGTCCTCATGAGTGCATCCCAGTACACTCTGCTTTGGTCTAGTGGTTCTCAGACAGGGTAGGGGCAAGCTTATAATTATGAAATGTGTGTGTTTATGGTCTGACTATTAGTAAGAAAGTAGAAGAAAGACACTGGGAGCATGTTCTTTTCCCCACCTTTTTTTGGCAGTATTCCCCTAATTGGATGAGTGTGTTGGTGATCTGCAAAACATCCAAATCAATTGGTAAAGAGGACCAGGATAGGATATTTCCAGTGTAGCCACATAATGTAGCTTACAGCTTATTTATAATAATTTCATGTTTCTTTGTCTGTATCTGTGTAATTAGTACATAAAACTTTCTCTAGGTCAGGAAGTTAGACTGGAAACAGCCACTGGTGGAGTTCATTGCTAATGTTCACCCTCACAGGAAGGACAGTAGTAACTCTCTGTTAATTAGAATGAATTTTCTTTCTTATTTTTTTGCTACACAAAAGGTATCATGGACAACCAGGCATCATGTTGCACTAAAATTAGCTCAACTGTGGAATCATTCCTATTTGAAAATGTCTCTGTGGCTGACAATTTATCCACATTAGTTTATCAAAAACTATGTTGTGGTTGTGGAGATCTATGTTGTTTGTAGTTTTGTTTTGTACTTACCAAGTCCTTAGTGGACTGACAGTAAAATTACAAGTGCAACAGTTAGACAATGTTCTTTGTGCATTTCATATTTTTGATAGTGATGAAACATCTGTGGGTTGTTGGTTGGAAAATTAAGCAGTTTGTGCCATTTTGGCTCTGGGAAGATGGAATCTTTGGTATTTTGTGGCCCAAACAATTAATTAATTCATTAGGAATATAATGAGCTGTTTGATGACTAAAAAATCCTTAATCTATACACAATTATCTACAATGCTTATGCTGTTAGGCTGATCCCAGCTTACACTTGGCAGGTTACACCCTGCACAGATTGTTAGTCAGTCCCAGGTTCTGATACACACACAGCTGAACTCATCAAAGCTACAAGCAATTCTTAAGTACTAACCTGTGATGTAACTTCATTATACCCCCAAACAAAACTGATTTTTTTTTTTCCTTTGGCTGTCAGTGGTTATGGACCCAAAATATTCAAGTCAAAAACATTGTGTGACCTCATCAATGCTTATTGTATCATGTTCCATTTATTTTGGCTTTTATGACGTAAATTTAAAAAAAACATGTTTAAAGTAAAAATGCATTCCTACAAAGTAATGTCAATGAATTAAATATATCCATCCATCCATCCATTATCTTTCACCGGTTATCCTATTATTGGTTTGGGGGGGAAACCTATCCCAGCAGTCATTGTGCGAGGGGCAGGGTACACCCCCAACAGATCGCAGGGCCACATACACCGACAGACAACTATTCACACTAACATTCACACCTACGGGCAATTTTTTGATTCACCAATTAACCTAAAGTGCATATTTTTGGACTGGGGGAAGAAATCTGTGTACCCAAAAGAAACCCACGCCAGCACGGGGAGAACATGCAAACTTCACACAGAAAGCCCACAGCCGGCTGCACCGCGAACCCGCAACCCTTTAGCTGTGAAGGTTGCGAAAGCCCTAACCACTCCACCACCGTGCTGCCCTAATTAAATATAGAATAAGTCGTTACGTAGGTATTAAACCTGTTTAAAGGGACTCATCTATATCATCACTGGTGCGACAAAGGCTTTTAGAAGACACAACTAGAGAAATTGAGATAGCCTGAATGCAGTGAATGTGTTTCAGGTGGGTGTAGTATCAATAAACAGTAGATGTGTCTGGAAAGACCAGTTAATGGTGAATCAGTATCCTGGCCAAAATTTACACCATGAAGACAAAAGAACGCTCCAAGCAACTAAGTGAAAAGGCTTATAAACAAAATAAGACATAGGATGGATACACAAAAGTCATTAAATATCTTGTGTAGTACTGTTAAATTCATCACTAGGAAATGGAAAAAATATGCCATGTAAAAAATTAAGTGACTCCACAAGAAGGAATCTAGTGAGGAAGGCCTCCTAGACACCTTTGAGTACCATGAAGAAGGTTACCACCTTTACCGGCTGAGATGAACAGGACTCTGCATACAATAACAGTGCCCTGTGTTCTTCACCAGCTGAAGCTTTATGAGAGACTGACTCATAATAAATCTCGACCAGAGTTTGCCAGGCCTGAAGTTAAGTGGAAGAAGGTTGTTTGGTCTTCTGAGATAAAATTGAGCTTATTACCATCAGTGTAGCCACTGTGTCTGGTGGAAACCAAACATGCACATCATCCCAAGACACCATTCTCACTGTGAAGCATGGTGATGGCAGCATTATGCTGTTGGGATGCTTCTCTGTAGCAGGCCCTGTGAAGGTAAATGGTAAAATAAATGCAGCAATATATAAGGAAATCCTGAAGAAAAACCTGATGTAGTCTGCAAGAGAACAGTGACTTGGGAAAAGATTTGTCTTCCAACAAGACAATGAGACCTTAAGTCAAACCCAAAGTAAACAGAAATAGTTCAAAGGCAACAAGGCTAATGTTCTAGGGGGACCAAAACCTTAATCCAAATGAAAATTTGGGGCTGCACTCGAAAAAGTGTTGTTCACTTATGATTCACAATGCTTGAGCTTGTTTGCAAAGAACAATGGGGAAAATTGTCAGTGTCCAGATGTTCAAGGCTGATTATAATCAATCCACACGGACTCAATGGTGTCATTGCTGCTAAAGGTGCATCTACTGACTGAATTCCTATTCGCTCATTTGTTGTTAAATATTGCCACAAAATTGACATAGCTTTGTCAATGTCTGTTCTCACTTTGACATGAAATAATAGAAAAGAGAGGAAAACGTCCAAGGGCAGTCAATGTTTATAGGCACTGTATCTGCATGTACATTTTGCAGCGTACATTTGCATCACAGGGACCTTCATGGCAATGTAGAAAGTAGAATTTGACCATCAGAGGGCAAATCTGGATAAAAATCATGCTTCAGTAGTAGACAGTAACTTAGTACCACAAAAAAAGCCCTGTCGTCTGGCTATGTTGCATTAGTCTGTATTCATTCTGTTTTTGTCTTTGCATGATTGTTAAATGTTAAGAAAGAATTCACAGCCCTAAAATGAAACTAGCTTGTTGATCCTGAGTGAGTGACAACAAAATGTGACATTTTCTATCAGTGAAAAGAAATGTTCTGTGAAACTTTACTGTATCTACATTCGCTTTAACATAAAGTGGTGCTTTTACTTTTGGCTGGTTATCTAATGGCCCAGACACACGACAAACATGTTTACTGATGGCTGTCATGTTTTCACAGGGTTTTATGAGCAGGCAGGCATCTTGCTGAGATGCTGATGGAAGCAAATGGGCTGTTGCGAGGATCTAACCCGTGACCTTTCATTTACAGGCACGCGTCTCTGAACCAGCAGGCCTCGATGAGCTTAAAAGGAGAATCGTGACCCATACTTTTTTTTTCTTTTTTTTTCCAAAAATGTCCAGTCACAACGGATAACAAAATAGCTAACAAGTTTACAGCTGCGAGGCTGAGGTGCACGCAGAGGGCCTCGTTAGTTCCACTAAAACACAGAAGCTCAGGACAGTCTGTCTTCAACTCTGCTCACTCCTTGGCATCCACCTCACCAAGGAATGTCTCTCACACACACACACACACACACACACACACACACACACACACACACAAAGAGTTGTCCTGCTCAGCTCTTGGCAGTGGAGGCCAGAGTGTGGGCGGCTGAGTTTCATGAATCCGAGGCCTTCCCTCTTCCCTCCCTTCCTCTCCTTCCCTTTCCTCCCTCTCTCTGTTCACCACTTATCTGGTTTCAGTGTTGGTGCAGTGCTAATGTAGTGTACATGCGTCCTGGTGGCTATAGCATTGTTCATGTCAGCTGTGACTGTTGCCCGAGTGCTATATTTAAACTAGTGAGCTGGCACAGAGCTGACACTCCACATTACGTACATGCACAGATGCAGAGTGTGACGGCAATAAACCCCCCAGTGACATCACAGACGTGCTGTTTTTTTTACTCATCGAACAGTAATTTTACTCATTACCTGTTATTCTCTTGTTAACGGTCTTTTAAACTCTCCCTTTTATCTGTTCTGCTGCACACACACACACACACACACACACACACACACACGCATACTCTGGATGTTTTTGATTTTGGGGCGGCTGTGACCACATTCCCTTCCACCCACGCTTGTTCACATGTTATACACGAACACCCATATACACACACTCAGCACAGACCCTTGAATAAGTGAGGGAGCAGTTTTTCCTCACTTAGGGCTGTTGGAGCAATTATATACTCCATGTCCTGTTCAGAAATTTTCTTGGAATGTAAGTAAAGATTTTTAAAATAAAGCTTAATATTAAGCACATTACTAATAAGTATTAGTTAGCAGTACTTCTGGTGCCACGCAAACACATACTTACAGGCTTAGTGTACCTGTTCAATTTATCCACAATCAGTGATGGTTCAGCAGGGTATGGCAAGAGCCCTTGTTCAATTTTCAGTCTTCAAATATTTACTCAACTAGTTTCACATTCCCTTTAGTTTCTCTTTTCTTGACAACTGTGTATTATATGTCCTTGTTAAAGGTTCAGTATGTGTGGTTTAAAGGTGTATTCCTGTTTTATGATTATAAGATTTAAACATATTCACATTCTGCTGTTGCCCAGTAAAAGAACTCTTCTGCTCTGTGCACACAACAACTTTAGTTGTGTAGTTTATTCATTTCCCCCATGGGTTCTACAGTAATGTAAGAGAAGATGGAGGGGTGAATTAGAGAATGAGGTGATGAGACAAGTTCACACTGTTAGAGCAACCAGCGCTTTACCACTTCTTTGCTGATAGTTTTTACGGATCAAGGAATTTTCTTTTATTCAACATTATCACATTTTTTTCGTGTGTCAATGGATTATATACAGTAATTGATTTGCAAAGCACAATTATTCTCAGTCTCAAAGGACCTTGCTGTATTTTTCAGAGATAGCATTCGAGCAGCCCTTTCAGGTAAATTGGAATAACTTCACCTGTTGAAATACATGATTTTGGTGAATGGTTCTTTTGTCATGTTTAAAGAGTTAGGCTGCATTGTGGGCTGATAATCCAATAATCATTTGACTCATTTTCAAACAAAAAGAGTGAAGACATGCTACAAATTTTCAGGTTCTAGCTTCTCAAATGGCAGGATTTCCTGCTTCCTGTTTCCCTTTGTCATATGTAATATTAAACTGAAAAACTAGATTTTGGACGTTTGGTCCGATTAGTCAGGCAGTTTGCCTCTAGCTGACATTTCATAGACCAAATCATTAATTGAATAATTGAAAAAGCAGATTCAATATCAAAATAACCCCTAGTTGCTGCCCAGTGGTGATCTGGCACATATAGTATGAAGAGGTCAACCTATGCTGGATTTCTAATATTGATATTTAATATCAGCAAGAGAAAGTTTGTTCTAAAGTTGTTGAATTATTTTCACCGTGATGAACCTAACTTTCTCTTTAGTTCTAAAACACTCAGGGTCTGGGATGCTCTTTTTTTTTTTATACTGATTTGTGATACTAACCTGTCAATTAATCCTATTAGTTCCATAATGTGCTTTTCTTTTCCAGCATCACACAACTTTTACAGACTTCCAGTCTTCTCCAGCCCCTGTCCTAACGGAAATATAATGCATCACATTCAACTTTTTTCAATTTCAACATTTGATTCGTTGTCTTTATAGTATTTCAAATCTATAAATGGCCCAGGGTTTTTCAAATGATCATTACATTGACACAGCTGAGGGCATACACACATACACGCTGTACGTTGTGTTTACATTAAATGTTACACAGATTGTTTTTTTTAAAGTACATTGAAGTTTTTATACTTAAACAATTATTTGGTAATTTTTTGTTATGAAATACTTTATTTATTTATTTATTTTTGTCCTTTCGGCTTATCCCGTGAGTTCAGGGTCGCCACAGCAGGTCATTGTCCGCATGTTGATTTGGCCCAGTCTTTACGCCGGATGCCCTTCCTGACGCAACCCTCCCCAATTTCTACTGGGCTTGGACCAGCACTGCACAGCTGGGGATGGGAATGGGCTGTTAGGGGTTCAATGTCTGGCCCAGAGACACTTCGACATATAGTCGGGACCACTGACCCTGTGGCCCGTGGACGACTGCTTTTACCAACTGAGCTACAGCAAATACTAAATGTTACTATGACCACTAAGCACAATACAAAGATAGTTGTATACTCAGAGATTTAAGTGCTTTTAAAATTGGGGCTAAGTAAACAAAGAAGGTCTCTTGTATCTTCAGTGCTACTCTCCTATCTCTCTGGTGTGTGTGTTGCTACTCTCCTTTTGTTTGGACTAGGTTAGAACCATGCTTGCATGCTTGTCTGCACACAATAGCTAGTAGAGTCTTCAAGAAGCATGGCATGGTAGTTTTTACATTATTGATAGTAGAGAGAACTCATCTGTGTTCCTTTTACCCCTCATGTACTCTCGCACACAGCAACAGTATAATGGTAAAATATGCATGAATTTGTTATCAGAGATGCTTGGGTCCACTGTGGTACACACATATCAGAGTGAGCATGCGCGTGTGTGTGTGTGTGTGAGAGATCTTATGTACATATTTGCATTGCATTCCTCATAAATGTGAGAGTAGAGTGGACAAATGTGGTTTTTGCTCCCACAGACACTTTTCATTTTAATCATCCAGCATGTAACACCTGACATGTTAATTTGATATGCCCACCCCACACACACATACACAAAGCACTGCAGAGCTAAATTAAAAACAGCCTTAGCCAAGTGCCTGTTAATTTTGGCTAAGCCTGTGACCACAAATTAGGAAGCTATATTATAACTAAGCAGGGTCTCTAAAATAATGACTATGGTGTGCAAGTCCTAAATTTGACCACCCACTCTAAAAAAAAACATTATTCCAAACAATACTGTCATCGATATGACTAGCAGTAAATATTTAACATAATAACAGAGAATGAACGGTATGTACACATTATCTATATTGTGTAACATTGGCACGAAGATGCAGAAGATTGTGATGTTTAGCTTCCTCCTGTTCCATAAGCAGTAGTCATTTCTTAATAATAGTACAGGGTCTAATGCATTTAGGAAGTTAATACCAATAGTGGTTGTTGACAGAAAGTCTTCAGTGTCCTTGCTTTTGAGTATTTCCTCCAACACTATTTTGTCTTTTTTAAAAAAGGCCTCTCTCCAAACAAAACCTAGATAGGAAATGTACCTTCTGGGTGATGGCCTTTTAAACAAGGTCTTAGTGTAATCATTTTGGGTGTCACTATTGTCCTATTGTTTTTTGTTTTTTTTCTCCCTGAAAAAGTTATGGAAAAATAAAACCGGAGTGGAATCTACTGTAAAACTGATGCTATTGTGATACTAACCTGTTTCATTGTACAACGCTAATTCCCAAACATTTTGAATGATGTGTAAAACATAAATGAAAACATAATGCAATGATTTGCAAATCTCATCAACCCATATTTTATTCACAATAGAACATAAACTACATATCAGATGTTGAAACTGAGACGTTTTACCAATTGATGGAAAATATTAGCTCATTTGGAATTTGATGGCAGCAGCACATCTCCAAAAATTTGGAACAGGGTGATGTTGATGACCTTTTTTTTTAACAGCTGTCTGTAAACATATGGGAAGTGAGGAGACCAGTTGCAGGAGTTTTAGTGAGGAATATTCTCCCATTCTTGTCTGATGCAGGATTCTAGCTGCTCAACAGTACTGGGCGTTTGTTGCTGGATCTTTTGTTTTATGATGCACAAAATGTTTTCTATTGGTGAAAGGTCTGGACTGCAGGCAGGCCAGTTCAGCACCTGGACTTTTCTCCTGCAAAGCCATGCTGTTGTAATGATGCAGTTGTGGTTTAGCATGTGTTGCTAAAATACGCAAGGTCACATTGCAGACATTGTCTGGATGGGAGCATATGTTGCTCTAAAACCTCTTTGTACATTTCAGCATTGATGGAGCCTTTCCAGATGTGTAAGCTGCCCACACCATAGACACTAATGCACCCCCATACCATCAGAGACGCTGGCTTTTGAATGGTCTGCTGATAACAAGGTTGATGGTCACTCTCCTCTTTAGTCCGCAGGGCATGACGCCCATGGTTTCTAAAAAGAATTTCAAATTTTGAGTCATCTGACCACAGAACAGTTTTCCATTTTGCCTCTGACCATTTTAAATGAGCTTTGGCAGGTTTCCTCCCACAGTCCAAAGACATGCATGTTTGGTTAATTTATGATTCTAAATTACCTGTAGATCTGTGTTTGCCCGGAGGTACACTGGTGACCAGTCCAGGGTGTACCGTGCCTCTTACTCAATGACAGCTCTGATAGGCTCCAGTCCCCCACGACCCTGAACAGGAAAATGGATGGATGGATGGATACTAAATTGTCATGTATATAATTAAGAAGTTCAGTCCAATAATTCTCAACCTAGGGGTCAGACCCCCCTAAAGGGACACAAGATAAATCTGAGGGCTACTACTTTTTAGATTTATAAAGGAGCTAAAATGGAAATACCTCAGACAAGCACCCTTGCAATTGTTCTTAAGCATAGTACTTGAGTAAATATAAATATACTATCACTACTGAATGTAGTGATGGTTGTGTGGACACATTGTGCAAAGACTAAATGTCTTTCAACAAAATGGATGCACATGTATGCAATGTAACATCTGGCTCCTACTTTATGCATGCACGTATGTATACTAAAGGAGTGAATACACTGAACTTTGTAGAATGTCTGCAGAATCCATTTAGGATGTTCTCCGGAGGTGCTCTTTCACATATATATCACAAAATAGTCTGTGTGAGTCATGTTTTCAATTGCTGGGCAAGGGGTGGTGTCTGATTAAGGCGTGTAGGGGGCAGAATATTATACATTAGGTATGCGGTGAAAATCGCAGTGTTTTGTTTTGTATATTAAAGAATTTGCTTCACAACCTCAATGTCATGAAGTTCATGAATTTGTCATCCCTCCATGTGGACATTTTTGTTATCGTCTTCGTACAAATGAGTGTTATTCACCATCAGGTGTCTGTATTTGTTCTTATTTACAGCCATCGCAAGACATAAGCGTCATCAACATGCCCACTTGCCAGGGGCGAATTCTCTGGATAATTGCATGATCTATTCACACAAGAGCTCATTTAAATATTATCCAGACTTTGTACTAAGGATCTGCCTGGGTAAAATCCATATAATGTCCGAGCCAGCTAACTTGGACTTTTGCGTTCTCACATACAGCCGCACATTGAGTAATATCTGGACAAACTCAGGATTGTGATGCATGCAGGTGAATCCTGAAAAAATATCACCTTTCCTCTGGCATCTGATTTCAATGTCCTACCAGCAGACAACTCTGTGACCTTCCTGTTACCAGTTTCTCTGTTCAAACTTAGGGTCAGTTGAAATCAGTTAAACCCCTCCCCCTGAAAACTCATGCTAAATTGCAGCTAATCCCTCCTCCATCCTTCCTTTTTCGGTTCTTTCTTTCTACATACACCAATCACACCAGGGCTTCTGCTTTGTCTTTAGTTTGTATCTTTTTCCTGTGTTCCTTTCTGGTTTAAACCCTTGCTTTAAACCCCACCCACCACCCCCTCCCACATCTTTCCTTTTGATTGCACACATCCAATCTTGCTTTTCTTCTCTCTCTATCCCTCCCTTCATCTCTTTGCTCCTTGTCTCTGGTGATCCCTGATTCAGTGCAGCTAGCAGGCTAAGCGGTCTAAAGCCCTCACAGCACAGGTTGGTAGCTGGGAGAAATCCCGCACTAAGAGGGAATTACCTACCACATGGACTCCTAAAACGCACAGATACACAGGCTGTTACTATATACCCACAGATGTAAAAGCATATATACTTTATATATATATGTAGATATCTGCTCAGTTGTATTTAACAGGTCTATTAGAATTTAACCTGATAATTCTTTGTACAGTCAACACACGCACATATGTTTGTTTTCACACTTGATGATGCTGAGACCTGTATCATCTGCCTCTTCCTTCCTTTTGTTAAATGACATTTGTTGTTCTGGGCTGGCCAGACCCCCCACACCTTTTTGAGCCAGCATCATGAATTTTTTATGAATGTTTGCGTGTGTGTGTGTGTGTGTGTGTGTGTGTGTGTGTGTGTGTGTGTGGGCCCTCAGCTGCATCAATAGCCATTAGTGCAGCAGCCGGGGTAATTGTGCCACAGTGGCTGCAGTGGAGGAAGGGGGTGTGGATGGGGGGGACACATTATCAGATAATACTGCAGAGGGCAATAGGGAGGAAAATGATGGAGCGAGGACACAGTGGGGCAGAGCAGGACAGTGTGAGGGAGGATATTATCCATGTTGTCAGACACTTAGCGACATGGTTGCTATACTGCTGTCTGATAACTGATTTATACCAGGTGATTGCAGGCAGGAAGTGCTATGGTAATGCAGCAGTGGGACCTACAACAGTTGTCAGCAATTATCTGAGGGCTGTTAATGTTCCCTGAAAGGAGAGAAGAAGTCAACACATGTGGCTGAAACAAAAGCTTGGAGTCTCTTTTTAGATTTACATTAGGTCTAAATTAGTTTATTTGATTGCTCATTTAAACAGGTCTCGCATTTTTGGTTCAAGACTGTTTAGCTAACAATAAACATTGCAGCTTAACAGTAGTTTGAGTTAAAAATAATTAATAACAGAAAATCTACTTACAGACACAAATTTCTACGAACAAATACCCACTGTTGAGCTCATGCCCTTGTCTTGTAGGTCAAGTAGTTTTAAAACCTGCCCTGAGCACAAAAAAAATAAATGGTATCCACTGAGTAACATCTCACATTTTTTTGGCTACTTTTGTGATTTGTTGCAGTTGTCTGTAACTAGAATAATCTTGTAATCAATACAGCTTTTCAATCAGTCACTATCAGTTGTGTGGTCCGTACAGTTCTGTATCTATATGAGAACAGTCATGTACCAAAAATGTTCTGGAGTTTAAACAGCACAGCTACTCCGATTTTCAAACTTTTATAGTCTCTGCTTGCCCTTAGCAACCTACTTTTACTCATAGAGATGGGAGATGCAGTTGAAATGTAGACCTTAAGATTTTGATCAACCTTTAAGTATGTTGGTCATGTCCAAATTAATTATGGATGTTGCACATTATTAGTTCTGTTTTTGGCCTTCCTGAACACAGGATAGTGATGTAATAAGGATGCTTTTAACCACATTGGATGTGGCTATCCCAAATATAGATAATTTGGAGATTGTTGTCCCACCAAGTCATTGTATTTGTTAAATATTATGGTAGATGGTAGAGTAATCCAGGTTTACAGAAGGTATACTACCATATTTTTAATAATTAATATACTAAAGCCTAAACTGTTTTAATCAATCTTGTATCAAGCAATTAATGCTAACCTGCTCCACTAACCAAATAAAACATATGAAGGCAATGTAGAACATAAAGAGATATTAAATGTCCATACAGATGATCAATTCCTCGTGGTTATTTTTTTCTCTCTCCCAGTTATGTTGAGGTTCACTTGTTTTGGTGCGTGATGAGATGAGCTGTGTTTGCTTGAACTGAATACTCCATCAGCTGCCTGTCTGTAGATCACTTCCTGAACAGTTCCTAAAATAGCAGCAACAACGATCACAACCAAGGAAACGCGCCAGCTGCTCTTTTCAAAACCACACTCACTTTCTGCCCTATCTCCCTATGGCTGGGTGTGAACTGGATTTTATAATACCAGTGCCATTATTACACACTGTCAGCCAAAAGTTGGTGAGGTTAGTTTAGAATTTTTAATTCTATTACAAATGTTCCTCCTATCATTTATAAGAAAAAAACAAAAAAACATGAGCAACAGATAAGTTTAAGAGAATTGTTTGAAAGTTTCTAGTTCCCTGTAAATTTGCAAGATCCCTCATGTGTTAAATGTGACTCTTATGTTGCAGCAAACCTGCTGTAGTTCAAGTATGCAAATAAAGCACCCTTTTGTTTGCTGTTAGTAGCTCATTAACTTTAAACAGGCTGTGGAAAACTCAAATTTATATAGATTCTGTTTCAAAACACCAAGAAATATGCAGGATGTCAAATGTTATAGGTGAACAGAAATTCAATAACTATATCATTAAACTTATTCGTGTAGTAAGTTAATAATTTTAAATTTTCCCAAATACCCTGTTTTACCTAAAATTGGATGAGAAGATTGATACCACTTCTTTTGTTGTATAGAAAATATACAGTAAAAGCACATACAGCTTCTGGTTAGCAGGTTGGTTTAGCATAAAGACAAGCCAGGTCAGGATTTTTATAAAAATGTTCAAAAATGTTTTCAGTTAATATATTTTATAGTGTTTACCCCATTTTACAAAGCAAAATATTGGTTATTGAAGCTGACAGGCTGATTTTAAGTGTTTTCCTTCTTTTATGCTATGCTAAGCTAAGATCCCGCTGGATGTAGTCATTTAAATCAGTTGTTGATTTTCATTTAATTGAAACAAAAATTTGGGTTTCATTTTATCATTACTGCCAAAAAGGCTTTTCAATCTATTTAAATTTCAATGTCAAGCACAAAAATGTGTAAAATATGAAGTGGTCTCCTTAGTGAAGAAATAAACACTGAATCCTGCAGTTAGTTTATGAAGGATCTATTGCAGACCATTCAAACAACAACTGGTGTAATATGATCTAACTCTTTTTGAATGAAAGCAAAGAGTCATATTTCCTAAAATGTCAAACCTTTCCTTTAAGGGATTGTATTTATTACGAGGCCTGCATTACATTTTTCTTTCTTGAGATGGATTCTATTGCTCTTTTAATCATAATAGTTATGTTTTCATAAAGTTTGCTTGGACCTTCAGATGCTTTAACTGCTTTGACATCATTGCAATGCAGAGAATGTAAACAGACAGCATTGACTGTTGCATCGCTGCATTCCTCTCACAAACTGGACTGTAGTGGAGATGCCTATAATATTATTGTGTGGCCTAATAATACTGAATATAACAGTGTGAAGTGGTTGTAGTATAGTATGTCTATTCTCTGTTCCCTTGACTTTAGTCCTTGTTCCTTCCTCTTGATATGGTGTGGCTCTGCTTTTCCTGTCTTTTACAATTCAGGCGCACATGTTCATGCCCCGTCCTCAGCTCAGTCTTTCAGCTTTCAACCCCCGCTCTCTATGCCCATCTCTCTCCTTTTCTGTCTAACGCTGCCTTCATGTCTCCCCAGGTAGAGACTTTGGACTCTACTGAGGAGACAAGATCGGCAGATGTTTACTCTGCTCTCTGCTGTCACAAACTGTTCACTTCACTGTATCACGCAATGCAGGGGGAAGTCACAGGATGAATGCGGGGTAGTAAAAATAGCCTACAGAGAAAAACTACATTTCCCTGAAGATTTTGAACAGATCTGGGTCAGAAGGAGTATCATTTTTGTTAAGCGAGCTTTGTGGAGTTAGTGGGTTAAAGCTCAAACTAGACTCTTTAGTGATAATACCCTGAACATCTTTTTATTTCTGAAAAGTTGTAGGATGTTTTAAAATGCAGCACTTCCACTGAACACAGGAAGGAGCTGTGATTATGCTCTTTTCAAGCTTTGTAATTGTCAGTTGTCCCTGTTTGTGAAAATGGCAAGTCTGGGATTCTTGTTTTATTTTTGGCTTGTTGACAGTTAAGGAGCCATTGAGTTTTTAATGGATACTTAATGATGCCACAGAAAACATAACAAAGCCCCTTGAGGACCCAAACTGTCAGCCAACAAAGGTCCCTGGAGAGATGGAAAAGTCCTAATCTTTGTTGTGCACATACACCAAATATTTTGGAACATTAACAGTATACTTTCCACATCATTGCTTTTCCACTTCATTACACCTGTGTGCTAAGCAAATGGGAATGGAAAAAGCAACAATAAAGTCTTTGCAAATGTAAGCTGCTTTCAGCTTTCAGAAAGAGACATATAAAAAGATATTGTCTTACTTTAAAACTCTTAAGCTGTGCTGGCATCAAGCTCCTACCTAAATGACAGGACTGTTTAACACCTATACAATCGGGACAGTTTGGACTAAATCCTTGCTGTGGTGTCAATGTAAATAGAAGGAGTCACAAATATACAGAACCATACAGTGGACAATTTGGTCACTGCTGATTAAAAAACAGGATTAGTTTTTGTTTTAATCTAAAAGCAGTTTGTGGTCCTGTTACTAAACTACACTATATGTTAACATTTATTATTCTCCTGATTTACTAGCTCCAGTACTTAATCCTGAATCCCCAAAGCGTTCTCCATTTCTCAACCAGTTTATATGAAAGGAATAGATTAGGTTCCTGATCTAAATTCCAAAATACCAAAGGAAGGAATATGAGAAAATTTCAGACTTAGATAATGAAAGTTCACTGACTGACAGTGATGTTTGCTCAGCAACCATTATTTTGTGTCTTGGCCTGCTGACAACACAGCCACCTGTTTTACTTCCTGGATTGTCAGCTGTACAAGATGGTGTTTGCTCTGTGTACTGTGGCTTGAATCTTCAGAAATTGTTTTTTTTTTTTTTTTTTTTTTTTTACTTTGCTGCTGTTAAAATATATGAACACTTAAATGGGTGGTCATTAATTTAGTTGAATGCGCTGCCCAAAATATGGGGGCTTTGTTTTTTGCAGACGTCATTGTTTTGTATATATCGTTTTAGATGGATGAAATTACTATTTGTGCCCATAACCCAATAAGACATTTGAGCTAACATATAAGCTCTATATTTACAAAAATACATTGTGTCATTTGAAATTATCTTGTGTAACAAGTTACTTGGAGACTAATTAATTATTTTATAGCAAAAGTAATGGATTCTATTTCTTGTTACTTACTACAACAAACTAGCCAACACAAAAGTAATGCAGCGTTAACGGAAATACTAACTTTAATATTACTTAAATTCAAATTGCAATCAGTAATAAAATTTGTTATTGAAAGTGCATTACTGACAACACAGTGGCCATCAGGTCATTGTACTTTATTCCATTCTCAAATATGTCAATAAGAGAATATCATGGCTGACTCTTAGTCTTGTTGTAAACATAAACAGGTTCCTAGTTCATTTTTCTCATTGCATTACATAAGTATATATACATACATGCATACATACACACATGCATACACACAGTGATGTGAACGGTGATCAAATTCTCTGTGAGGGGAAGCTGACAGTTCCTTTTGACTCTATACAGCATTATGACCAGATTTCAAAGTGGACAGTGGCTGAATTATACATCATTGTTAAGGTGTTACAACACACTTTACCTTTTGTCTGTCACAAACAATCCATGTGATGTAACCATGTTTCGGTGCATTCATTTCATAGCATGGAGTTCAAATTATGCAATTATTAGAAGTGAGAAGATGCTGCCTCATGTCCGGTGTATACCCACAACACTTTGACACAGATAAATCAGCCTTATCCCTTGAGCCTAAAGGACAGTCAACATGGGCCCAGTTACAACATTTTTGACAGCTAAGAATTAAAATGTTCTTGAGCCTTTTCATTTTGCAGCATAATCTGTACTGATTATCAAACTTGAATACCCTGAGCATCAAAATGATTCAGCTGAGGTGTGTACTTTAGAAAACTAGTATAGACTGTGACCTAAACCGGCAGTATCCAGAATAAGTTATAGTGTTTGTGGTAGAGAAGCAATGTCAGCATGTTGGTTTTTGTGATATTTTTCTCTCTGAAGATGTTTTTCTGCGATACTGAGCTAAGGTGTTTGGCAATGTGTCTAAGACAGAGTCATGGTAACTCCACAAAGAAACCGAAAAAAATGAAATTGAAATGTGATTCTTCTGTTTGTGAGACTTTTCTGTTCCTGAAAAGGCAGGTAAAGGAAACAGAGTTCGGAATCCGGCAAAGAAATGGCACAGAGCCTGAGTTGGTACAGCTGCACGTACACATGAGCTTCGCATTAGCTCTCTTGCTCTCTCTCGCTTTCGCGCTCTCTGTCTGTCCCTGTTTTTGTCTCCGTCTGTCTCTCTCACTCTGTCTCCCCCTCCTTCTCCTGAGTGGCTGTTTTTGTGGATTGTTCTGCCGGCGTTGTCATAGCGACTGTGATGCAGACAGCTCGAACAGGCTGCCTGTCTACTTGGATATGTCAAGTGTGTGTGTGTGTGCATGTGCGTGCGTGATAAAATGCCAGAGTGCTCTCGTCTTAGAAATAAGGTGTTTGAAGAATTATGTAAGGTCCTCTTTTTTAAGGGGGGGTAAGGAAAAAGAAAAATCCTATCTGTCCAACTGTATGTGTCTCGGACTGTCTACTTCTTCTATACTAGGAGACTGTAGTGTTATTGCTTGCTGTGTATCTCAAGGCATGGTTTTTTAGTATGCCTAGGTATCTCCGTGTAGATACGTTGTCTTTAGATTTCTTTTGTAAGTAGGATGCAAGTTTTAAACACACACAAACTGTCAGGCTGTGGGGGGGTGGGGGGCTGACGTGAGACTCTTTCCTGTGTGTAAAGTTTCCACTGAAGCTTTGGGCTCCATGCCAGGAGCCACCCTCTATAGATGGAGCGAGAAGATGAGGGAGGGGAAAGGGGCGGAAAGGAGGAGGAGAACACAGAGATGGGATGGGTGGGGAAAGCAAAAGAGTAAAGGGAGAGGGTGGGATGAACTTGATGGGGAGGAGGGGGGGTAAGTTGGGCTGTGTGCCAAGTGGGTGGTGTGTGAATCCTTGTGACAGGCCATTTTCCAGCAGAGAGCCCTCTTATTGGACAACATAAGGGGGTCTATAAATAGGCCCCTAATCTTTGAAAGAGAGAGCTAAAAATAGAGAGAGGCAAACAAGGAGAGAGGGGGCGATCAAGAGTGGTAGTGATGAGCAGTTTGATCACATAAATTTGTGAACTGAGCAGGAAAGTTCTCAAAAGTCAGGCACCATGTAAAAAAGAAACCGGCAGTTTTAAAAAAAGACAATGTCAAAACTCTGGAGATTTAAAAAACAGGAAGAGTCGCTCAGTTTTGATTCACACCTGTATTCATAGTCAACTTGCATTTCCTACAAAGTGAATACCTTACTGCTTGCCAATTTTAAAACATCCTGTAGCTTTTAAAGTATACAATTTCAGATTTGTCAGCCAACACAGATGACACATCACCTTCTTAGAACAGTTCGATGCAATGTGACTGTATTTGCCTTTTCTACAAAACATTACAGCGCTACAACTTGTAACACCAAACATTAAAACATTAAAAACGTTAATTTTTCAGTTTCAGGGAAGAATAATGAAATAGATATAAACCTTGTACTAAAGTACCAGTTAGATCAAATACACCTTCCAATGACAGTCACTAAGTTTTTTTTTTTTTTTTTTTTTTTTTTTTATGTTTGGTACTTATTTAACAAAATTGTTTAAACCATTAAACTCTTATTACAGGTGTGGACAATTACTGCAGCATAGAAGGAAATAAAGGTGAAATTAAAAAAAGTTTGCCTAAATTTGCCTCTAGGGAAGTTAACATGAGTTGAAGCTATCAACTTTGAATGTTATCACGTCATTCAGTGGGCATTATCTGTGATCAACGCCTCAATAATTGTGCATCAGAAAGCGCAAGCAGCACCTACCAGACAACCAGAAGGTGCTTATTAATGATACTGTAGAACTTAACTTTGCACAGTGGCTTTATGAGTAATGCATGCGTCAGGTGTTTGAAGGAAAAGAAGAATGCATGGAATAACGTGGAGTATCCAAGATTTTGCCACACAAACTTTAATGAGTGGTCTTTTTTTCCCAGTCTCAGTCCAGCAGAGATACAGATGTAGAATCTTCATCTGTCGAGTATTCCCCAAATAACTTTGGGTCTCAAGATGGAGAGCTCAGTTTTTACAAAATGTAGTCAGTCAAATATTAGTGCTTATGAAATACGTCTGAATTATGTTACCGTTTTGTCCCTCTATGCATCATTGATTTTATGGCTCTTGTTGGAAATTAAACCCAGGTGAGTCATTAGTATTAGGAATTATAAGGTACAGGGAAGAACTATGCCTTCATTGGTATATACAGTATTCAGTGGACAAAATAATACAACCACTGGTCGCTATACAATAGTACAAGAGCACTACAAAGTATCGCTTCCACAGTGATAATATTTTAATTGGTGCAGTATTATAGAAACAATATGTTTACTAAATAGAGATGTCTGTATTCATAGTTTATGGACAACAATCAATGAGATGCCTCAAAACCGAACATGTTTGCAACGACAGTAATCGTATTAACTAAATTTGTTCTACCTTTTATAAACAAACTTCGATAGGTGAGGTTAAAAGGCGGCTAATCAGTGCGCTACGATACACTAAAGGGTTTTTAAATGGCTGCTGCTTGATGACATATCTCAGATAATGATAATAATTAGATGTTTATTGTGATGGATTTACTGTCTCAAGTGTTGTGTCTCTACAAGTCACACTGTGCTGGTTAAGAATGATTGCTGACGTTGATTAAAAGCTTCATATCTAGTGAAGAACCATTGTTGCACAAGTAAAAACTGTTCAAGAACTCAGTGTGAAGTTCCCCCCGATCTTAAACTCTTAAGATAAACTTTTTCATGTCATCTAATCTCCTCTTTCCCCTCTTTCTCCCCACTCATTCATAGCTTTCTCAAGTCTCTAATTATGTTCACTTGCAGAGTGAGTTGGGAGGGTGGGAGTGTGTGTGTGTGTGTGTGTGTGTGTGTGTGTGTGTGTGTACTCTAAAGTTACCCACATGTTAAAGCCTGTAATTAGTGCTCTTTAGGATGACAAAAATTCTGACAAAATGTTAAAAGAGCAGGCCCAGGCGTGTGCGTGAACATGCACATAAGGCCAGTAGAGAGGAGCGAGCAAAGGGAGGGAGATGCAGTTCAGTTCTCTCTAAAAAAAATCTTCTTTGCTCTCAGAGCTTTGGGAGAAAGGTCACAGTGGAAAAAACAGGCGATAATTTCTTATAAATTAGTACATGTCTATGTGTTGGTCAGGGCTCAAAGGAACTGGCTGGCTAGTTACACAGAGTGGTGGATGTAAGTGTAAATTTGAGAGTCCTACATTTAAAGATGTGTGTTTACGTGCTTGTGCCTGTGTGTTTGTAGAAAGTGACTCATCATTTGTATGCATACAATAGCCCAACACCCAACCCACTGACGGACCAGAGTTACACACAATTCTTGAGGGTTTTTTTCTTTCTCTTGTTATGAGTGGTCACTTCTTGCATTTTACTTATGTGTGTCCATCTTTTTTCTGTCCAGTTTACAAATTAGTTTTTCCCTCTGTATTTGGCCGTTCACACTAATTTTTACTTTCTCACTTGCTATTAAGTTCCTATTAACAAGAAGAGGATTTTGTCTCAGTTTCATCACAGGCAGAGTGAAACCACCTTGTCACTACGGCCCTGAACTTCAGGTCATGTAGGGTCACACTCAACATCCTCTGTGGTTCCAACACTGAACCACAGCAAATGTGAGAATGTAGCTGTCTGTTCTATGCACTATGTGAAGTGAATTACCTTATAGGTTTGATTCTCACAACAAATGTGTGAACCATCCTACCTTTTTAAGTTACAACTCTTGAAAAACAAGTGAGATCATCTGTCACTATCAGCTGTTATTTCCGTATAAAAAGAGAAGGCAGAGAGGGATAACATAGATGAGTAAAAGACCTAAAGCAAAGTGTTAATAAAATGAACAATTAAATAGAAAATAAACATTTTTTTGTAAATGATCTTAGGCCACAACTCTTACTGTGCTTTCATTTTGTGTGTTTTAACTATAAAACGCTACTGCAGCTTTAAATTGATTAAATTATACCATGAAATTATATTATTATATCATAGATGACTATTTGACTATGACTATTGTTATAACATAGACGATGTTTAGTTTGTGATTTTAATAGGCTAGCAAGAGACAGTTTTCAGGGACATTTTAGGCCTTAGATGAGCATGTTTTGAATCATTTGTGGTATTTGAACTGAGCTTGTCAGTTACAGGTGTGGCAAGGGATCAGATAACAATACTTTTGAGGTCAAGACTTAAATGTGTTTGTAACACTGAGGAAGTGCTAAAAGATGCTGGGTCAGATCGGTATTTTTGTTTATAATGAAGAGCAAGATGCAATGATTTGTTTAGTAAACATCTGAGAACTTTAATTAAATGAAATAGTTTTTAGAGTTAAATGTGGATTTCTTTTATGAAAAGGGCTTTAATCACTTTACTATTTTGATGTTTTTGTCTAGATTTAACAAAAACTAAATACACTATCATGTAGTTTTGTATTTTCTAAAATTTGTGTATTTACATAATATAAATGTACTGTATACACATACAGGCAACAGTTGTCTGGCGCTGGGTTGTATACTGTAACCAAGGGTGCATGGATTGTTTTTATCTATTATAGGATGTGTATAAATACCTGTTTATTCATTAAAACAGTGTATCTGTCAGCTCTGCAGAACATTTAATAATTTAGAAGTTGGAATTACTTATATATTAATCAACTTTTACAAGATACTGTAAAAAAACACGAGTATTTTGTGATTAGAAACATACTATATGCTGTGACTCATTGAACAGCAGTTGCAGCAGTAAAGAAATAGTCACTTCTAAAAGTTTTTAAGTTTTCAAGTTTCAATTATTTCTTTTCGTTTAGTTAGTTCATGTAAGTTCAGTAATTTTATAATGAGTAACACTGGGCAGAGTGTAGCAGACCAGGGAAAGGGAGTGTTGGGTAGAGCAAAGTGCATTGATTTCAAGTGTCATAGTAGCTTAAGTTGCAAATGGTACCTTTTGATTTGTTTAGTGAACACAGCACTAGGTAAATGTTAAATTATCTCCCTTTTTGTGCTTTTTCATAGTTTTCTTCAGAAACTCATTCTGTCTTCTTGTTCAATTCTCAGTGGATTTTAAATTAATTTAGTTTATAAACCTGTTCTCAAAGAAAACGTAACATGACATGGATGCTTCTTATTAAAAGTAGTGCAACAGGTCTAGCAGCTAAAAGGTAGTTGAATAAGACTGTGCATGAAAATGCTTATTGGTCCATGTCGATTTGGTTATTATTAAATTTATATTGATGAAAAATGTTAATGTTTTTGCTTTTAATTAGTTTCAGTCATGAAACATTTGTTATTGAACATTTTTGTCATACTTTACCCTGACCAAATTAACAGTTTTATGGAACAACATATATATTTCCATAAGTAAAACGTAGAAGAAGAAATGTTCAGCATTATATAGGTATAGAACATTTTTAAATGAAACCAAGCCCTAATCAAAGAAGATTAATATTCTATATGCTATCATGAAGTGGTGGTAGGAAAAGACATAATGAAGCTAAGATTCTTTTTACAGTATTCATCCTCCATCTTCATCATTCAATTTTCCTCTCTTCTGTTTCATTTGCTCTGTTTTCACTCTCCGATTATCAGCCCACATTTATGACCGACCTGTGATGTGTACCCAAGACCAATGGGGCACAGCAAGATGGCCGCTGTTGCCCTGGCAACAGAATGGAGAGTGGGAGGAGAGAGTGAGAGGAATTTTTTCCCCCTATTTGGTTGGATGTTCAGGTTATTGGGGAGATGGAGAGAATATGTGAAGATGGCCGGAGTGACACACAAAGACAAGCCGTCAGTGCTTTATTTTTCCTGTAGCCTCGGTCTGGACATAGCACACTTTAACTAGTGTCTACGCTGCACTGTGTAGATTCTGTTCTGTCCAGCACATATTTTACATCTAGGTATTTAGAGTTTGAGTAGACTCTTCATCATAATTTGACACACACCCTGAGGTTTAACTTACAATGGCATTGTGCGTTTTGGAACTCTAGGAGCACGTGTGTTTAAGGGAGCACGGGTTGTGGTCTTTTGCTGTCTCGACGTGGTGCTGGATTATAGGGGTTACATAATGCGCTCTGAGCTTCAAGCAGCATACACTAAGAGGATTACCAAGTCTACTAAAGACACTGGTCCACAGACATGGACACCACACAAACTGTAGAGCATAGAGGAGGTTGTATTTTACCTGACAACACTCGATACATGCAACAAAATGTATCTGCGTAGACATTTGTCATAAATTGAGTGTCACCAGCCCCTCAACCAGCAGTGTTCCACAGAGAGTCCCACACAATGCTCAAATGATATAGATACAAAGAGAAACAAGGACCCTGTAGCATATTCTGAATACCTTTGGTTGCCTTTGGCTTTATGCAACATTGGACTTTACATCTTGCTTGTTTGTTGTTCAGGAGGCAAACTTCAGTTCGTATTCACGTGCCACAAATCCACAAAGCTATAAATCTCTTAATAAAATATTGCTCTGCAGCTTCACTTGTGGTCAAAAACTTTCCAAGGAGTTTTAAATTTAAAGGCTAGTTTTTCTGCCTTTATGCTCATATGGTTAGTTATTATCACCATGGTTACCTCTGAACTTGTTTAATTGGAGTCATCCTTCTCTCCTCACTCCCTGGTCTTTTGGGAACAGGTTGAGGCATTAAAGGGAGGCAGCAAAGATGTGATTTGAGCTATAGCATCTTTGGCAACAAGAGTAACAGACATTGGTATTGTAAGCGTACACGTGTGTGTTTTGTTGTTTGTTGGCTTGGCTTTTACTGAGTCATCACTATCTATGGAAACATTGAGTACATTTTCAAAAGCATTTTTAGGTATTGTTTGTATTTTTTTTTTTTGCCTCTTAGGGCAAAAAAAGGCTGTTGTTTTTGAAGAAATGCAAGTAAATCATTACTGGCTGTGTGTGTGTATATTTGTGTCTGTGTGTGGCAGATTGTTTTACAACTTTTGATTATCGGCATACTGTAAATCCACTTGAGTATGTCCAGCTGTTGTTGGTGCATTGCACAGCGGACTGGGTGAGAAGTTAGCAGGGCTGCACAAACCACACCAATAGTATCTCATATGTTGTGTGTGTGTGTGTGTGTGTGTGTGTGTGTGTGTGTGTGTGTGTATTTTTTATGATTACAGGGGTCAAGGAAAGTAGTTTGGGAATGGGACAGAGAGTGGCTAAGTGGGAAAGCAACACAACAGCGTCAGTCAAGGAGCCCTAAGAGCAGCTCAGCTGTTTCATAGATGCATAAAAATGGACCTTGAAGGAAGGAAGTAATAACAGACTAAACTTTCCCCCCACCTGTCACTCTCACACACATACGATTTTACATGCTTATTTTTCCTGGAGTAACTGGCCCGTGCCTCTCTTCTTTATCCCCTCAATTAGACTATCTGCAATGGTGCACAGACAGAAGAAGACATACAGTACAAGTGTTGTCATTGCCATTGTTATCAAACCCATTTTCATACCTTTGTGATTGTAAAGGTTGAATATTGATTTGACTGACAACTCTTAATGATGTGTTAAATGATCCCACCTTAACTAAAGCCCAAATAAGCAGGATATGGTACTTGTGCTTTTTGGCTCCGATAGTTACTGAAATGGCAAAGAACGACTCAGAAGCCAAACAATGATGTTGACTGACATTACAAACTAATATTACAGGATTTTAAATGCACGTCAGTGACACTATGATGTAATTATACAGTTTTTGTTACAATGTTCTCCAATGTGCATGGCAATTACAAAATAAACTCACCTGTAGTATTACAAAGTTATATCTTGAAGTAAATATGCATACTCAGACAGTTTTCTTCCTAAGCACTAATCTTGTGCATAAACAGTTTGCACAAACAGAAACAGAGCAGCTAGCCAACTAAAATAACCTTACAAAACTTGGATTAACTTGACACAAAGTGAAACTTGGGTGGCGAGCTAATCAACATAGCTATGCAGCAACCAACGCAAGAGGATGTACATGTCCTTCCAGTTCCCATGTCCTAGTGAGCCCATTAGAAAATTTGCCACATTTGCTAACCGCAAGATGTTTAGCTAGTGACTGAATCTGTCGACATGGATGGATGATCAAAAACTAAAACTCTACAAACAAAACCACATATCGAGCAAACACAATAATACAAAACTGTCTCAAGGACAAGATTCCATAGAGGAGTATGAGACAATCTAGGGTGCACTATGGCAAAGGCAGAGAAGCCAATCATCTTATTACAAGTCATTGTGCCATCACAATGATTGTGAAATGGTTATTTGAATGTAAAAAGTTTACATATTTTAGTGTCATAGACTGTAATAAAAAAATCTAAACATAATGCTTGTTTCCATGTACATGGCTTAACAGCCCCATTCTTCCTCTTTCTATTTTCAACTTTAACTACTATATAAAATAGCTGTTAATGTCTTGTTGAATGGTGTTCTTCCACTTTGTTTGAGCTCAGAAACACTGGGCTGTCTAACTGAAGCTTCTAGCCACCTCAACTGGCCTCACTGACTTTATTCCTTGTTTACAGCCTTTCTGATCATCTGACATGTTGAGTTTTTTATCCCGTTAGAAACAATGATTCTGCTTTGTTCTCAGATTTCAACACTTACTTATCATATCATTATTACTTATCATATGGCTAGGGTGTAAGATACAAGTAAAAAAAAAAAAAAAAAAAAAAAAAAAAAAAAAAAAAAAGCAGAATTCACTTTTAATGGGTTTGGAACATTGGACTGTCTCCTATGTGACGTGGATTTAAACATACTGATTCAGCTGAGCTCCCACTGATAAAGGCCAGCTCGATCCATCAGCGTGGGGAAACACCATGGAAATGAAAAGAGTTAGTTAGTGGCAATGGTCAGTCACCAACACTGTGGCAGCCAGTGGTGCCCGTTGGTTTAGTGTAGAGTAAACAAAACTGTGTGTAGATGAAACAGTCGGAAATGTTGAGAAAATCTACAGAAAAATGACTAATGGTTCACATTTTCACATATACACATATAACTGCACAATCTTAGGTTACTCTGTCTCTGCATAAAAGCATAGCCTGCTCACCATGCTTTTGTTTGAACCACTGGTTAGTTCAAACATGGAACAAAATCTTCCCGTTCAACCAGCACGAACATATAACAGAACAGAACAGTTAAATATCACCCGTGTCATTGGAAACACTGAATCTGTGGCACCTCCTGCAGGCAGGAAGCACCACCTCTGTATTTGGGTGACCTCGTGGTTAGCAAATAAGATACAATACAACCCATTAAGTAATACAGAGCTCACAAAAAAATCTGTGTCATACATGACTGCTATTGTCTAATGTCAGAGTATTACTGCTCTTAATTCATCTAATAGAAATACTCTCCATAATTTTAGCATGGAACTGAAAAAAGGGGCTTGAATTTCTTCTGCTAAGTGCTTGTGATGACAGAATTCATAAATCATTTCTCTTTGGGTTTCCATTCCTTCTCGTGAAGTCTCTTTTTTTCACTCGTCTGTACAACATTGAAGTCTGTTTTTCTCTCTCACACACACACATCTGCTCTCATTTGCTTTTTGCTTATATTGTGGACTTCTTTCTGCCTTTCTCTGTGCTGGTGTATTCCTCTACTCTTCTCTCCCCTCTTTATCCAGGGTTTGGTGTTTTCTTTTTGTTTCTTGGCAGTCAGAAGACAAAAAACTAAAGCAGGAGAGAGGGTGGGTTCAAAGGTTGAACTTTAGTAGCATGGAAAATTTGGCACTTTGGGAACTTTAGCTATGGTTTCTCTCTCTCTCTGTCGTTCTAATACATCTCTCTAGGTTTCTCTCTGTCTTTGTCTCTAGTAACTCTTTTCCCAAATTACCTACAAGCTTTCCCTGCTTCTAATTCTCAATCTCAGTCTCTCTCACTCTCTCTGTCTCTTTCTCATTCTCTCTCACTCTCTGTGTCTCTTTCTCAGTCTCTCTCTGTGTCTCTTTCTCAGTCTCTCTCACCGTCTCGCTCTCCCACTCTCACAGTCTCTCTCTCTCTTTCTCACTTTGTCTCTATCTCTCCCTTGCTCTGCACCCAGCCAGCCACAGGAATGTATCTCGAGGAACGCCTGGCGAGACGAACTGGATCAAACGAGTTCAGAGCAGCACTGGAGCCCGGCTGTCTCTTGCTCTCTCCCAGCTTCCATCTCTTCGACTGTTCTCTCCTCGTTGTCCTCTGTGCTGCCTCTCCTATTCCTCTATCTCCTGTTCCATGTTTTCTATCTGCCCTCCACCCCACTGTTTAGGTCTCCCTCTTTCCTTTCCTGCAGACAGACCCTTTCCCCTTTTTTAGTCTTTTTTTTCTTTCCTGCTCTTTTTTCCCCCCTGCTGCAGTCTTCTTCGCTTTCCCTCTCCCTTTCTCTCATCTTATTTCTCTGGCATGATAGAGAGACAAAGAGATCTTTTGAATGCCTTCGCGTGTAGGAGGTGGACCTCTAGGGAGGGGATCGTGTGGATGTTTGCTATGTGTGTGTGTGGCTCTGTTTATGTGCACGTGTTAGAGCCCTTTATCCCAAAGCTTTAGCTAAAAGAGAGGCAAGTGCAATTTGATACAAAGAAACACACACACCTGCTCCACATCAGACAGTGAGTCGTGTCGCTCTCCACCCTGTCTGTCAGTCACTCAGGCGGCACTCCTAATTGGCTTGTAATGTCCTTGTTACCATAGAGGGACCCCTTTGCCCCACCCCCCACTTCTGTCTGCTAGCTTGTTTGTTACTGCTAAAATTGGCCCTTCAAGCATGGGGGTTGGTTAATATCTGTGTGTGTTTGCATTCATGTGGGGGTTAAGGGGTGGGGGCAGAATCAGGTCTACCCCAGGGGCACTTTCACAGGGATGCACTCCCATCTTTGTCTGAAGGACAATAGATAGCTGTGTGTATGCATGTGTGGGTGCACATCCATGTTCAAAGATATCATGTGTGGATGGTTCTGCTTTTGTGCTACATCATGTGCATGCGTGAACATATTAATGACGTGGGTCTGGATATGTGGACACAGATAATTAGTGTCTCATTTGTGTGTTTGACCAGTGCCACCAAACAGACACCAAGGTCAAAGATCTTTCTGTGTTGACTTGTTGACTGCCAGTTTACTAGCTAGATGTTAGTAAATTAGTCTATTCAGTGCTGTTGCATTTAATTAGAACTTTAGAACATTGCCACTGTGATTCTTGCCTACCTTAGTTTTAATCTAGATTCAATACAAGTGGGGAATAAATCAGGTGAATTCTTTATTTTCTTGTTGCTGCTAATAGCATGAGAAGGTCAAAACCATCACTGAATTGATGGTGCTAAAAAGTATGGTCTGCTTAAAAACATTTCTACTTAGCTGACATGTTTATTTATCACCGGCAGCGCCGCCATTCTAGTTTATTCTGAATGAATCCTATCCTATATACATAGTTCTACTGCTTTAATCATTCACCAGTACACCACATGTGTATAATCAGCTAGTCAAAAGACTCCACAACACTGCACTGTTTGAATCTGTGACCAACCGTTTTTTAAGTTCTAACCAGACTGCACCCTTGTTTGTTGCATATTTAGTGATATCTTACTGCTAATTGTATTTTGATTGTGTTTTTAGCTTGTTTATTGTGGGCATTTAATATTTAATGTTGCTGACCCAAATACAGTTTTGTTCAGCTTGCAATAATGTTCTTGAATCTGGGTCATACTGTGATCAATCCAAACAAAAATGTGAAATATAACAAATACTTCCCATTCAGAGCATGACATGAACTTTTTTGAACTTTGTAGCTAGTTGTTTTACAAATTTTTTAGCCAGTCAGCATTTTTGCTGGCCACAATTTTGTTTCGATAGAGATTATTAGAGGTTATTAGCATAGAAAACTCCAAAGAAACCCTTTTCACCTTTTCAACACTGTACCTCCTAAAATCGGTGAAGTACAATATTTTTAAGCAGTGTCCCTGAACTGCCTAAACACTTCGCACATAGCCACTTTGTGATAAAAGACAGATAACAGTCTATCGGTGTAGGTCATGTAGTGTCCCTGAATCCACCTCGTCTGCAAGATGCAGCAGACTTACAGCAGTCCAACAGTCAAGAAGAAAGATGAAATGTCCATGCGGGCTACCATCCCAAGTTAAGAAGAAAACTGAACATGCAATCAGCTGTTTGATTAGCTTGCTGATTGCCATTTGTCACACAGCATTCAACTTAATGCATTCCACTTAGTTAATATGTTATAGAGGTACAGTACACTTTTGAATTATTATGGGTTCAAGAATAGTATAGGTTTCCAGGCTTACAGAGTCTAATTGGATGAACCCTTGTTGACCCATTTATAGCAGCAGCAAACAGAATTTTACTGTATTTATGTAGTAAAAATTGGGATTTCCGTTTTCTTTGTCTCTTTCTCTCTGTGTCTGTTTTCGTCTCTCTCTGTGTGATTGTCCATTGGCTCTTTTAACCACATGCCATTTGATATAAGGAAGTACTCTGCTATATTCTCATTGGATGCTTTAGTAGGCTGTGGGCGGGTTAAAGACATTGCAACTGAGCCGGCAATAAAAGCAAAGATAGCTCCTGAGCCGATGCAAACTGCTAGTTTCCAGTTGATCTCACAAAGCCATACACATGCACACACATACATGCAAACAAGAAAAATGACAGTTTAACTGAGTACGTCTGTGTGGGTGAGCAGGGGGGAGTAAGTGGATGTGGAATAGAAACAGAGAGAGGGGTGGAATAGCTTGGAGGAAAAGCTCAAGGCAGGAAGTCAATATCATAAGGAGAAAAGGAGTGAGAGATGAGAGGAATAATGAGAGATGAGAGCAAGACATAAGGGAGGGAAATTGGAGCTATGAAGGATTGAGCAGAGATGGGAAATGAGAGCGAAAAGGTTGAGGCAGAGGACATGTGGTGCTGGAGGAAATGCAAAAAAAAAAAAAGCCTTAAAAAATGAGGGAGGTAGGAGGAGAGATGTGCTTGTCACAGCCAGAATAAACGGAAGGCAGAAGAGGAAGAGTGCATGTGACTGTGGAAGGATAGAGAGGCAGAGAAGAAGAGCAGCATATGTCAGCTAGAGAACAATAAGGGGCGTTCATGACACGTCTCCAGGGGTCCTGACTAAGTGTTCCCCCTAATAGGAGCTAAAATGATTAATAAGTCCCTCTGTTGCTTTCCTTTTTTACCCCTCTATCTCTGTAACTCACAAGCAAACAGAAGCAAACATTGACTCCATCTTTCCGACACACAGACATTGCACATATTTAAACACACTGGTAAGTAAACAGATAATACAGGGCTAACTACTTCTCTGGCATATTCTGTTGCTCTTTTCAAATTAAAAACCCTCCCTAAAAACTCACATTACGCAAACACACACATACTACAACATACTGTAACCTATATCTCCTCGTGCATTCCTAACAAACCCCCCCCCCCCCCTCCTTTTAAAAACACATACATAGACACACACTGTAGTGAGATGGAGGGACACAGAGAAGGAAAGTCCTGTTCTAATATTCACTCCCATGAATAAGTGATGGTGTTAAGAAGCGACAGTCTGGGTGGGAGGGTGGTCAGGCAGTAGGGGTTAAGGGTGTACAGTGTGTGTGTGTGTTTCTGTGTGCATCCACACACAAACACACACACAGACACACACACACTCTTATTTTTGGCATGAACGGATCCTTGGGACCTTAGAACCAGTGCACTGGAACAAAGCCTACCACCGATGTTTCTCAGTGTTGGTGGTGTGTGTGTGTGTGTGTGTGTGTGTGTGTGAGCGAGAGAGAGAGAGAGTGTAGTCATTGTGTTTCATGGCATGTGTGTGACATGCGGATGTTTATGGCCTGGGGGCAGAGCGAGTAGGAGGAGAAAAAGGCAGAACTACAGGTAGGGAGGGAGGGGTGGACCAGTGAGGAGAAGCTGGTGAAAAGTGGAGCGAGAGACGAGTGTGTGTAGTCATTGAGATGTTGAAAGCGAGCCGCAGGCAGTCTGTGTGTCTCTCTCTCTCTTTACCCCCTCCTCCCCACCTCACCCCACCCACTCACCACCCCTCTCTTTCTCTCTCCTGCTCCTCTTTGTGAGCCTGGAGAGCAGATTAAAGCTGTCGTAGTCTTGAGGACAATAACGGCCATCACAGCTTTGCTGCAGTCAGCGTCGCCTACTTGCTTCCTCTTGTCTTTGTAGCGTGACAAAGTCTCTCCAGCTCTAGCTTTATCTTGGCTTCTGTAACATTAGGCTGATGCTGTGGTTCTCTCGTGTTTACATCTATAGACTAAAGCCTTGTTTCACCAAACCTTTCTACTCTATTGGCACATACTCTCCGTTCACGCATGCAGCTATAATATCGGGTTTAGTAGAAGGTTCTGAGAAACATCAGGTCAAGTACCGTTCTATAAAGAAAAAACTCTTTTCTGAGTCTCTTCCCTTACTTGCAAGTGGAAAAGATAGGATTCCACAGAAGAAGAGGGTTGTGAATTCTCACACATGCTGTCCAAAACTACCAATACCTAACACTGCCAAACAGACCAAAGACAATATTGTATGACAAAGGTTTTCATGTGATTCATTGTCAGTGTATGTCATGATATCACTTAAAGCTACAGTATTTTAGTATTTTTTTATATATTTCAGATATTTTTGTAGAGAGGAGCGGTTGAAGCCACCCGAGTAAAATCGTTGTAAAAACAACACTGTCTGCTCACTCCAGTGTGTAAAATCTGAGGATGTAGCATCCATTGAATAATTTGGCCTTAAATGTCTGTGCCAATGTGCTGCCGTATTCTCAACTTGGAAGCCTCCTGTGACCTACACTCACAGACCAGCAAAGGCAGAAGTGCAGAGATATTTGCTTGTAAAAGTTTTCAAGCTGATCCTTGTAAACAATCAGAGAATTTGAAGTGTTACTTCTTGGTTAGTTAATTTCACAGCATTCTCTGTTTTTTACAGTTTTATAATGATTAATAGCTACAGATCATGGCAGAGCATAGCAACTGATAGAATAGCATAGCCGAGCAAGTCTAGATGACCGACCTGAGTAGCTTCAACTTTCTTGTAGTGTCATGCTAGTTCTAGCCTTAAGTTGCACGCTGTAGCTTTAACTATGATTAACCAACCTCTTAAGCATACAGTTCTGTAGGGAAGTTTATTGCTCCAGAATAACCAAAAAATCACCAACATTGCCAGTAAGTCACAGTAAATTCTTTATTTTCAAGCATGCAAATTGTCACCATATCCTTTGCAATGAAACAAAGCACAATACATAATGTATCTATCAATATTTGCAATGTGCAAACATGTTAATGTTTGTACATGTAATGAACTGCATTATATGTCCTGTCTAGCCTGAATTGTACAGGTATTATTATTGTTATTCCCAAACCCCAGCTGTGCAGTGCCGGTACCAAGCCCGATAGAAATTGGGGAGGGTTGCATCAGGAATGGCATCTGGCGTAAAAACACATATAGAACACACTCACTCACTCACTCACTCACATATAGTATTTATTTATTAATCAATCAGTTGGTGGATGTTGGTGGAAGTTATTTTATGTTGGTGTGGTTCTTTACCTTTTTTCTTCGAGTAGTTTCCCCGTGGGATTAAAGATAAATCTATTACCTTGCACTATTACATCACTTGTCTTTACTAAGCCAGAGAAAAAGATGCACTTAAATCTACTGTGTGCTGACTACAGCAAATTGCCGGTGAATATTAAACAGAAAATTGTCACCATAATGTCATTCATCCAGCAGTTAGCAGTTAACACAATTAAACACTACAGCTCTTTAAAACGTGTGCAGGAAAATAGAAGGAAAAGCAATAAATAACTCCTTAACAAACACGCAGCACAGAGGTGCAGTGTAGACCTTTCACTTGTAGAAAAATAGATCTAATTCTGAGCAACTCAAAGGTGTGAATGTGTTTACAGTAAATATATGAATGTGAAGCAGAACAGGAATGTTAAAGGGCACACTAAATAAGTAAACACACTAAAGGTTTCTCCACATCAGTAAGCGTTAGCAACAGCAATTATGTGGAGTGTGGCTTGATTTGGGCTTTTGACTCACCTGTCAATTAACTACTATTGTGGTGTTGTGTTACATTTGGTATGTGTTATTTGTGGGTGTAGGTCAGAGTTGCCCTTCCCATCCTGGAACATTAAACCCCATCAGAGCCTACAGTGTGTATCTATTTTGAAATTGTTCTGTGTGTGTGTGTGTGTGTGTGTGTGTGTGTGTGTATGTGTGTGGATGATGCTTGAGGTTAAAGCTGAGTTTTAGTTTTGATCGTGTACACTATGTACTAGTCTGCTGCACTGAAAGTATGTGTAACTCATATCCTATTTGTTTGTGTGTTTGTGTGTGTTAAAATGTGTGGCTACATTAGCAGATGTGTTTGGCTAGAAGTCATTTATATGATAATGATGTCATTTACCTCTGAAATGCATCTTCCTCAACACTGCCAAATAGGGTTTATCCATACTGGCCAAGCTGTGTGTGCATGTGTTTGTGTGTGAATATGATTTGGTTTGGGAGGATAGCGTGGGGGGTGCACCAGCTGTATCATATAATATATAAAGATGAATTGTATCTGCATGTGTGTCTTTGTGCCTGTACCAAAGCACGTGTGTACAAGGCACGTGGGGGTGGGGGGCACAGTGGTTTGGTTACCTTAAGTTGATAGGAATGTGAAATTGCTGTTTTGAAAGAAATGCAGAAGTCATTTGTCCAGAGTGAGTCAAAGGCTGCAGCTCCACATCCTCACTTCCCTTTAGTTGATGGGCAATAGCAGGCATACATGTGCAAAGCCATACCACACACACACAAACACACACACACACACACAAACACACACACACACACACACGCACACACACACTTACACACACTTATATTAGGTGCAAAGAAAATTAAAGATGATCTAAACAGGTAAAAAACAATCCCAGACTATCCTGCAGGTGTTTACTTTCTTAGTGACCTCAGTATATGGCAGCCACAGTGTATACACTGTATTTGGTAGACAATACACAGAAACACAAACCTACTGTGGAGTTAATGAAGATGTGTGTAAGCTAACATAAAAAGCCCTGATTTTTATGTTGAACATACAGCAGGAAGCAATCCTCACTTCAGACTTGACCAAACAAGCATCAGAGCAACACTCACTGCAGCATGCCCCCACTCATCTTACGTATATATGTGTATGTTTGTTTGTGTGTCCAGGGCTGCCAGCCCTTTTCGTTGGTATCCACAGGCCTGGAATAACCACACAGAGCTTGTCGCTTTGGCAATAACTATCATTAACACGCTGATTACAGGTCTGAGCATCTTAAAATAACACACACACACTGGGGCAGTGGATCAATACTTACATGCTGGGGTAATGATGGGTCTCCCTGCTCTGCACAGATGAAAGAGATGATGCATTACACAGAATAGGAAAGATGGAGGGAGAGAAAGAGGGAAGAAAAGTGACCAGAGAATGAGAGAGATAATGTTTTAGAAGGTGGGCATAAAGAGAGGGTCTTGTTTGGTGCAGGGGACCACATATACATGTATAAATACAGCAAATGCACAGCAACAAAAAACACAGCACTAAGTTGTTGTTGCATTAAATGAAGATCCCATGAGATGGGATCAGGGGGTTGAGAGGGTAAGGTGGAGGGTTGTGTTGTTGAGGTCCTGATAGATTAGCCTTTCAGTCTTCTGGCCTCCCCAGGGGCCCCATGGTGAACAACATACACCAGGTATGGACATAGACATCCTTTCACAATGCACAGTTTGTACTAATTAAAGTTGTAGTACCACATTAAGTGATTGTTAAAAGCCATGCCTGTGAAATATTTATATATATTATATTTACATATATTATTATTTATATATTTATCATTACAGTAATGTAATATTAACTGTTGTATTTGCAGTACTATTAATACTTCATCTGTAATAAGTTGCATCTATTAACTAGCAATTTGTGCACAATACCTAAAACGTCATACAACTCTTCACTTATTAGTAACAATGCAGAGCAAAGAAATACCAGCTTGTAGTTTCTGAATTTAATTTCGTTTCTGTTCACTATAGAGGGGGAAATAAATGTTAGCTGGTGAGCTAATAAGTAATGTGCTAGCATTTACCACTGTGCATGAGTTAACAAGTGTAGCTTGCCCAAGAGACATATTGGTCTTGTGACTCATGCCTTACTACTGAAGAACATGCCACTCAACAGACTGTGCTTCAGCAGAGCGGGGTTATTTAAAATAAAATGGTGTGACACAGATTCCCATTTTGAACCCAGAGGTTTTCCATTCCCTCAAAGGTCAGCATAGTTAAAACTAGTTTGTGGAATTTATCTATAGTTAAATGAAAGAGTTGTCTTCCATGTCCAAGTGGGAAATTAATGCTGGTCTAGTTTGGCGCTGACTTTAAAAGAGAAAGTTGACTTCATCAAAAAAGACAGAAAAATGCCTAGGGGCTTTAAAATATTATCTAAAATATACTGTAAATATGTTGATTTACTGTGATGTACATGGTCTTGACAGGTCACAGAAAAGGAGTAACAGCTGAGGCCAAGCACCTCTCAAGTTATCAAAAAAATTCCTCTACTGCTTGGCAGAGGGTAAAGATTTAGACAAAGGAATATCTGTCTACAACTAGTAATAATTTTTTTTACTTGTTTTGTTGATTTTGGAAGGTCGAAGCTGATATGTTTGAGTTGCACTTTTGTGTACATCATCATCTTTTTCTTTGCTGATATCTGTAGGATATCTGTAATGCAGTACTTACAAATGTGGCCTCACAAATGTACTACGTCCTCCACATGGTGATCCATTTGATACGTAAAGTGTGCTTCATTGTGTGTACATAATAGGATCTTGCAATTGTTTTCTGAATCTACACATACTGGGTAGGACTTTGATCTTTTTATTTGGAATGTGTGTTTAAGCTGTGTAAACACATGTGTATACACACACATTCAAAGAATCACACATTAGCGAGGCAACGGCACACTACTACAGCATGACCTAGTTATTCACACAGAAAGATTCGAGAGAGAAGAAAGTGAAGGCAGCCAGGAAGAGAGGAGTGGAACAAACAACAGCCTGCTTGAGTCTCATCGGGTGATTTATTGTGGCTGAGGTGATGAGGCTAGCTGACCAGCTGATTGGTCCATCCGCAGGAAAAGATTTGATTTTGAACCAAGAAGTCGAAGAGTCCTGCAGGCTAGATATAGGAGATCAGCGAGAGAAAGCGAAGAGGCATAAGGAGACGGGTGTCGTGACTTTAGGTTGCTCTCGTGTGACCATCGATCTGCACGACTAAGGACATCTGGAGAACAGAGCACACATGCTCACATACCAGCTCAGTGGGTTCATTCCTCCCCAGAAAGACGCATACACATGAACATGCAAATGCTTCCTCATTCAACATGTCTTCTGCTCTACACACACTTATCACACACTCATTCACACTGACACGTATGTGCAGCCAGTGAGATTCAGGCATTGCTGCCAAGTAGCCATCAGGGCCCCTCCACTCTCTGCCACAGTGATCTGTTACCATAGCAGCCTCTCTCCCTCACTGTAGCCTGTGCTCTCTCTTCCTTGCTCTTTCCTCCCTCAGCTCAGAGGCAACAGTGTCGAGAGGGAAAACTGGTTAAAAAAAAAAGGAGGGGAAAAAACTGTTGTTCCTGCTACTAGAGCATCCATAAATCTGTGTGTGTGCATGTTTGACTGTGTGTAGATGTGTACCAGTCTGCCCTCACGACAGGCTCTGGCAGAGGCAGACTTGGTTTGGATGTAGCCAATGGTACGCTTGCCTTCTGTGGCACATCGCCCAACCAAGCCAATCAGAGGAGCCCCTATAAAGCACATATATACACATACTGTAGTTGTGTGTACACTCATACACACAACCACAGGCCAATATTACACATGAACATACTTTGTTTTTGGTTGCAGATGTCATCCACCATATGTGAAAATGGAAATGGCTCCATATGAAGAAGCATAGGTTCCCACTAATTTCCAAGTCTCTGTTTTTCAACCTTCTCTTGTCAGCACTCTGTCTTACTTTTTACTTCCTCTCCTTCTCACACCTTCCTCCTGCGTCTCTGTTCATTTGCTTGCCCGTGTTGAGCTTAGCTGGGCATTCTTGCTTTCCCTTTTGTTGTTGTGTCCAGGAAGGACAGGTGTTCTCTCTCTCTCTCTCTCTCTCTCTCTTTCTCTCTCTTTCTCTCTCTCTCTCTCTCTCTCTCTCTCTTACACACACACACACACACACACACACACACACAGCTGTCAGGCCCCTCCTGGTGACCATCTGGCCATGAAGCCAGTCCTCCCTTCACTCTTTCTTTTCTCGCTTGTTGTACTAATCTTTTTTATTTCACATCTACAGTAAGGACTCAAAAGCAGTAGGCTATAACTCACAAACTCAAATTTTCTATTGAACAATTAACAAAAGTGTCTCTACAAGTAGTGGTATTAATATCAGCATCAGGTATTGGGTCTAAGACAGCTCTTCTGTACTTCTGTCAAACTTCTCAGATGCTGCATCTTTTACCGTTTTAACCTCACAATGGTTGAGCAGGTGGTGGCCATGAAATGATGTCTGTGGTTTGGAGGTGTTTAAAGATAAGTGATAATGACAAATGTAGAGCCAACTTCAAGCTACTGTATGCTCTGCCAAAGTCTTAAATCCAGACAGTCTCATAATTTTCAATATTATTTTAAACATTTTATGTTATATAACCTTAGGTAAAGTTCGCTTTGCTTTTCTTTCCTCCATAGACTGTACAGTCTATTATGTCCATACCTCCTGCTGGATTTCACCCAAAAGAGGGTGGGTCTGGTTTGGACAGATATGTAGAAATCATTTTGTGCCGCGTTTGATCCAGCATATTGTAATGTGTTAAACAGTTTGGCCACTCTAAAATATGCCAAATATCAACGGCTTTCGTCCTGTCCCTTTACATTTACATTTACATTTAGCAGATGCTTTTATCCAAAGCGACTTACAAGTGAGATACAAGGCAGCAAGAATCTAAGTCAAGGAGAAAACATCAAAGCAAAGTCCTATTTCTTTAGAGGTAGCCACAGTGGAACGTGTTCCACACGTTGATCTTGGATCTGTTTTTACATCGGATGCCCTTCCTGCTGCAAACCTCCCATTTTGTGCACCAAGGGTGGGGCCACACCTGGTGGGGTGGGATTCAAACCTGCAGCCTTCCGTATCCCAACACAATGCTCTCGGTGGTAGTGGTGAAGTATGCTTGGGCACTGAACCCCTAGCTGCCCCTGTTACGTTTCCTATGGGTAAAAGCATCTGCCTAATGATTAAATGTAATTGTAACGAGGACATAACCCTAAGTGACTTTTCACAAATGTCATTATTTAATGAAATAATCTTGTAAAGGTCTTTCGTTGGTGGTAATTGAGTTTCCGTATTGGTAAATATGTGATTTTTGGAAAACAGTGGGACCTTTGAAATAATAGGAAAACCTTGCATTGTTTCCATTTATTTTTATGCAGTATTCCAAAATATTTGCTAATTAGCAAGTCTAAATTAGAATTGGATGTAAACAAGTAGACAAACAATTTAGTTCCCAGGGAACTCATTACTGGACATCTGTTAAATAATGTTTTACCAACATTTCAACATTTTAGATATTTATTAGACTGAGATATTAGGTCCCTCCGGGATTTCACAGTGTTTAGATTGCAACATGTATCACATTCTTTTGGAGAAGCTGTCATGAAGTTGGGCATTTTAGGACACAAGAGCCACAAAAAAGGTCTGCTAAATCCCAGAGGGACTGGATATCACAAAGAAAAAAGTAAAACTTCCCCCGTGCTGCCAAAACCTGCTCTTATTGATTAAGGCATGGACTCCACAAGGCGTCTGAAGCTCTCTCTTTGGTATGTAGCACCATCATGTCAGCAGCGTGTTCTTTATGTCTTCTACGTTGTCAGGTGGAGCCTGTATTAATCTGACTTGTTTTTCCAGCACATACCACAGAAGCTTGATTGAATTGAGATCTGGGGAATAAGGAGTCCAAGGCAAGACCTTGAACTCTTGCTTATGTTCCTCAAACCATTGCTGAATGATTTTGCATTATCCCGCTGCCATCAGGGAATAAGATAACCATGAAAGGGTTGGATTTCATCTGCAACAATGTTTAGGTAGTTTGTACACGTCAAAGTAAACATCTACATGAATGGCAGCGTTGCCCAAAGCATCAAAGTGAATATGCCTGCTAGCTTTCTTAGTGCATCTATTCTACGACTAAAGAGGGGTCCCGGTTGTATTGCCAAGCTCAGAGACTGTAACACTCGGGGTGATTTTCTTTATGTCCTTTTGAAGCAAACTTTGAATCCCAATTGGCTTTGCTACAATCATATCAGGGAGAACAATAGATGAGATTATTTTACACAAATTCCTAAAGCTAATAGGTTACAACAGTTTTATTGTGTTTATTATTTCACGTGAACTCTCGTGTCTTCTCTTAAATGGTTTTACAGATCATTAGTATCCACATTGTGCAACAGAACTCTGTAGTTTCACAATCAGATGTAAAAATATCCCACAAATCATCCTCTAGTGCTGTTTAGTTTTGTTTGTTTCTTTCCACTGTTTTTGCTTCTCTGGTGTGTAGTTTCATTCGTAGCTGCTGGCTGAGTCCATGTTGAGTAAGAGAAGAAGGGATGGGGTGGGAGGGGAGAAAAGGAAAGAGAGAGAGAGAGGGATGGAGAGAGAGAGGGAGGAAAAAAGAGAGGGGGTGGATCTGTTGATTTACTAAAGACTCAAACACGACCAGTCTCCCCTCCCACACACCCACTCACACTTCCTCTCTCTCCTCGTCTCTCCCTTTCCCTCTCTTTCTCTATCTGTCTCTCGCTCTCTCTCACCCCCACCCCCTCCTGGCGTGATGGTACAGCTCCAGGAAGGAGCCGCAGCTCTATAAATAGAGAGGAGCTGCTCAGCCAGGAACCACACACGCACACGTACACACACGCACACACACACGTACACGCACACACACACACACACACACACACACACACACACACACACACACAGTTTGCCCTCTCTCATCCCCTCATTTTCTCTCTCTATCTCTCTGTTGCTTCTCTGCTCCCTCTGCTTGCCCTCTTTCTTACTTACACTTTATCTCTAAAATGTAAACACACACATGCAAAGATGTGCGTTCGCGCACACAGACACACACACAGACACACACACACACATATGCTTACAGGCACGCACTCCTTGACTTAGATGATAATTAGTTGTGCGTTCAATGCTAATGGTTTGTAAATGTGTCTCTTAACACACAGTGCTCCCTAGCTTACTCCCTTTTTTTGTTTCACTCGTTTGGTCTCTCTCTAACTAATGAGTACACACACACACACACACACACACACACACACACACACACACACCAAGGTCTCTGTTATTGAGTTAGGGGGTTGGGGGTTCTGGAATTGACCCGCTAAAAGCAGGAAGGGGAGAAGTGATAGTTTTTTGTCGCCAACAGGTTTTTTTATGTCAGGTCAGCAGGTTTTGAAGTGCTTATGACACACCTACATGCAGAGACTCTTGCTTACTACACACACACACACACACACACACACACACACACTGTATAATAAACATGAGACAAATTATGTTAATGGTTTGGGTTCCTATCTTACCTGCCTCTGTTGGGTTGAATGAAAATTTAAATTTAGATCTGATTTGATTACTAGACTACAGTGTTAAGTTGTGTTTTTTTAGTAACACCTTTAAAATCAGCAGTTTTCCCCTTTTTTTGTAAAGCTAGAAATAATTAACTATTTGGATATTTGTTTATTCAGTTTTAATTTTGGTGTATCTCTCTCTCTCTCTCTCTCTCTCCATCTCTCTATCTATCTATCTATCTATCTATCTATCTAGATGTAAAATACCATTTTAAGTTTCTGAAATCCAAATGACCTACACTCTGTTCACTCCATGAATGCATCATGAGCTTAATGTATGCTTAATATCAAACCTCTGTACAACGGCAAAGGAAAGCTCCACTTAATATAAGAAGGGAGGAAATATTCATCCTGACTACAGAGTTATAGGTACAAAGAACTATCCAATCAGCTGTTTGATCAGCTTATCATTGAGCTGTCACACAAATGGCTGTCCAATCAGAGCTTGTCAAAGCTCAAAATACTACCAAAGCTGCAGAGCCCAAAAATGTTGGGACAGCCCTACTGTTTTGATGAATATTTTGAATTTGAAATGCAACTTTAAATAGCATTAACGACACTACAAATTCCAAGAATAGTTAGAGATAATACATAGTCATAATGTTTTATGTAATCTTGGCTGTAGGAAAAAGAAGCATAAACCACGATTCAAGCGCAGAACTGGAAACTCTAACACTTAAAGCAGTATTGTTTAGAACATTAAAAGTGTGTGTTGTGTGTTTTGTTTGTTCTTTTTTTTTTTTCATTTATTTTTTCTAATCGGGTGTATAGGCCCCCTGTGTACAGGAGGCAGACTGGCAGGCGCTCTCTCTCTCTCGCTCTCTCTCTCTCTCTCTGGCTCTCTCTCTCACTCACATGCACGCACACACACTCGCACATATATGGATACACCCTTCTCTGG
The DNA here is from genome assembly GCF_033026475.1 of Channa argus. NCBI lineage: Eukaryota > Metazoa > Chordata > Actinopteri > Anabantiformes > Channidae > Channa > Channa argus. The sequence continues at coordinate 25,570,062 of NC_090199.1, read as the reverse complement.
GATGGTAGCCAAATGGTGCTTTTGTTTGTACCTTCCTCTTGCCACTTGGAGTTTTCTGTCCTTCACTCCCACAGACTCCTTTTGTGTGTGTTCTGTCCATCTATTGCTCAATGCTCAGGGATCTGGGCAGGACAACTACACACTTTGTGTTTGAAAAAGCTGACATTCAGGAAGACAGTCTTAACAGTAATCACATGAATGTGATGGTGCCAGTGTGGAGTATCAAATATCTTCAGCTTAGTAGCCTAAATTGGATATTTTACACTCAAAACTTTGCCTTAACATAAAAACACAGTGGAACATTAGTGGTTTCTCTCTTTTTCCAGTCCTTATGCTCAGCGTCAAATTTACTATACTGACATCAGCGTCGTAGTTATCTCGTTATCTAACCCTTAGCAAAAAAGCAAATAAGCATACTGTTCCTTTAAGGTCTGGATCTTACCCAAATCTTACCAATAAATGCTTTTAGGCACGGGCCTAAAATGCTCTGTTTCAGTGTCTTGCTCAAGGGCACGTGGGCAGGATGAATACTTGCTGACATGTGCTTGAACCAGTGTCCTTGAGTTGACGGACAGATTCTCTGACTCTTATACCTGTTTTGGATTTTTGTTTTGTCCTCATATCTTCCTCCCTTTTTGACTGTAATGACCTAAAATGACTGTATAGAATTAAAGCCAACTGACATTTAACACTCAGAAACATTTTTAAAATAAAGGCAGATATCTCTGTCTCACTGTAAGACAAGATCATCTTTTTTTTTTCACTCCTCCTCTGGTCACATACAACAGGTGTGAAAGCATTGTGGCAATCGATTATTGGTCTGTCATTTTGTCACCGAAGTCACTTTTCCATAGAAGAATTGAGGTTAATGGGACATGGAGCCTGCTGTAGCTTGTTTAGATGCTGATGCACCCAACAAGCAATTGAGGGAGAGCTTAATGGTACTGTAGCAGAGGAGCTTTTTCATTTTAGTCTGTGCAGCCTCTTTTAGCCCTGTCCTTGAAATGATTTCCCAATACAACCATATTTGCACACAGGTTATGAATCAGAATAGGTGGACCCATGCCAAAGTAGCTTTTTTATTCTATCATCACCTCTCTAACGGACACACATACCTGCAAACAAGTTTACTTATTAAAGACTAGACAAGCAAAGTCCATACTGGCTTGTACCAGACACAGTAATGATGACAGATTACGACACAGTAATGGATAGAGGTTCATTGATTATAAAACAACTACAATTTCTTATACACTGATCAGCCACATCATTAATAATGTTAAAAATGTTTAAATATTGTGGGGAAAAGAGGTCAACATGAGCATTCTGACTGGTCTGCAGCTACACAGCCGCATCCTCAGCAAGCTGCAGTGCATTGTGTGTTCTGACACCTGTCGATCACGACCAGCATTACATTTTTCCCATGCTGACTCCTGTCCAGTACAGTTGTTCCACCAGGTGGTCAGAATGCTCCGGCTTGTCAGCGTGTCTACCTGATTAATGTAGTTTTCATCTGAATTTTTAACTTTTTTCTTTATATTCTGGGGTATGTTCATCAAGGTAGACAGTGCCTCAGTCCCTCCGATCATAGATTTTCATGTGTTTCACTTGCTCTAAAACTGCTGATCGCTGATCAGTGCACAGCGCTTAGTAGTTTAACAAAAAAGCTGTTTGCTGCTTTGTGATGCTGATATCAGAATTGACTATCTGGAAAACATTTCTGCTGCTAAGTTCTCAGCAAGAATCTCATGGATCCAACATACTGAAATGAAAGTGATGCTACTTATATATTTATTTCTTTATCATCAAATGTCTAGCTGAAAAGGCAGCTGGATGTTTAACATGAGCGCTTACACATGTGTCTGGTTAACTCTATCTCTTTCTCTTGTACAGTAACCATTACCCTGTAGCTACTGAGTGTGTGTGTTTGTGTGTCTGTGTCATGTGGCCATATTCTGCCTATTATTGGAAGTACTGTCCCCTGCAGCTAGAACCGAGATAAGATGTGGCTAGAGTGAGAGGAAGGATTGGTAGAGGTAAACCAGAAAAGCGCAGGCGGGTGAGAGGAATTGTTGCACAGTATGGATGAAATATGTTGCAATTATTGTCACAGAAGATGCGACTGCTCCCTGGCTTTTGATTAGGTTTACATCATCTTCGGTGACTAACAGCAGTAGAAATACAGCTGCACAAGTATAATCCTGGAGACAAAAGGGTTGCATTTATGACCTCTGGACATATGCTGTAAGCATATACCTATACATTTAGTTTTGTGTAAAAATTATAAAATTACTATAAACAAAATTATAAAATCCCTCTGTTGTGGAGCTGAACAGGCACATGCCTTTTCATGTTGAGACTTTGGTTGAAATTCAATATGATGCTCAACCTGTAAAGAAGAAGAGGTGAGGAGGCAGAGAGATGGATGAGGGAGAGAGAGAGAGAGGAAGAGAGAGGGAGAGCAGGCTGGAGAAAGAGGATACAGTGCACAAAGCACCAGAGCAGCAGGTTGCTATAACAACAGCACCTTGGTGGTTCCATCTCTGTCTCTCTTCTCTCCCTCTCCCTCTCTCTCTCTGATCACCCTCTCATCGTTTGCTCCCTGCTGTCATTTGGCGCGCTATGCTTTTCCATCAAGCAACCAATCTCCTCCTTCCTTACCCCCCACCTCTTCTCTCCTTCACCCTCTCTCCTCCTCTTCTTCATCGTCATGTTCTTGTAGCTTCCTCCACTCAAAGGAAAAAGACCATCTGCCTGACAAATAAATCCCTTCTTCCTCCTTCTGTGCATGTGTGTTTCTTTCTTACCTTTGTCTCTCTGCATCTTTGTCATTCTTTGTGTGTGTGTGTGTGTGTTTGTCTGTTGTGGGAGCAGACAGAGGAGCAGTCAGCAGGTGTTTATGTCAAAGAATACAGAGAGACACGCAGGAGAGGAAATGAGCGGCACTATCTTCCCTTTTCTCTCTCACTCTGCTGTCTTTGCTCTTTTGCATCCTCTTGTCCTTTTTCTTTTTTTTTGTTACTCCACTGTAACCCTCCCTCGCTAAGCACTCCAGCTTGATTAAACTACTTCAAAATTCTTTGTCTCTGACTCTCTATATCTTCTCCCTCTTGTGCATGCACATGCTCACTCCTCTCAATTCCTTCCAAGCTGTTTTATAGCTGTGATTGTCAAACGAAGAATAATATTGTCAGGTTGTGTTTGCGGTGTGTGACAGGCTGTATATTGCTGTAATTCAAAGGTGTAATTAGGTTGCTAATTGTGCAAAAAGAAACAAATGATTAATTAACCACAGTTAATATAAACTATTTTGCACCGACTCGCAGTTTTGTCATTCATCCTGTCACGTTCCCTCAGGCTATGGCATGCTGACTCATACAGTACTGAGCAGGCAGATCCACAGTCCGCTTTTCTCTTTCTGTATGAACCTATTTTCCTTTTTCTTTGTTTCCAATTCCTATTCAGTGTTTTACAAAGAAGCTTAAACTGATTTAAAAAAAATAAATCATAGATGGGTGTGTGCATGTGTGTGTGCGTGTGTGTGTTTGCATTTGTGTATGCACATGCATGCATCTGTGTGGGAGGGTGCTATAGTTCACACCACCTGGATAATTATGGGATTTTTTATAGGTGGGCTTTTAGAGCAGAGTCTGTTATTATCAACATGAGTCACTGGCATTTAGGGCAAGCCTATAATACACACACAAACACACACAGCCAAACTTGCACACAGGAGTCCCGATTGTGGGACACATACACACACACACTCAGAGAGTTGATAAAGCTGTTTCATGACAGAGGAGATGTGTGTTTTCTTATGTTTTTCTCAGTTGTTCCTCTTATGGTTACACCAGCATGAGAGTTCAGGCCACTCCACCACCCACACGCACACACACAAATGCACATGCGCATACAAACACACACATTGTCACAATTTTAAAAATTAAATTGGCTGTCAATACTAATAATGTTTATCATGCCATACAGATAATTAGGCTGTCAGGCATGGTTGAGGAGAGAAGGGAAACCAGCAAACACATTCACATGCCAGTAAACCAAGAAAAGTCAAAAACAAAAGATGGTGTGTGTGTGTGTGTGTGTGTGTGTGTGTGTGTGTGTGTGTGTGTTTCTTACAGCTTGAGTGGGTCTACCTCAGGGTCAGAATACAATCTGAATATATTTGTCTGTTGTTCCATCTGAATAACAAAGAGGTAAGCATGCATTTACACACATGCATGTGTCAGTGGTGCTCTCTTTGTGTGTGTGTTTGTGTTTCTGTGTGTGACACGTTAAAAGCTGACAGCATGGATTTTAGAAAATCCTTTACTGCTTCTGAGCTCTTTAAAACAAAAGACTGAAATGTAGATGTGTACTGGTAATGCAACTTGTAAATCGGTCATATTATTGTGAATTTGTGAGTCTAGGCAATTGTATTTGTTGTTTGAGCACATGTATAGCGACTGTATGGAATGAGTTTATTATTTATTATTAGTTTAAGTTTTATTGTAGGGAGGATTTAGTCAAGTGGTGCAATTAAAATCATTTTTCAATAACATTACTTTAATACTTTGTCCTTTTCTGTAAATGTATATTGTTTTTTTTTCACATGACTAGTTGTTGGGTAGATTAAACATCTTTAATAATTTTCACCCAATTTACAAATTCCGCTGCCTTCTAAAATATTTAATGAACGTTTTCTGTAATAGCTCTAATTGATCATACTAGTGTATTAAATACTAGTGACATACTAATGTTTTTCCATCAATGTTTTGTGCAAATAATGTTCTGTAATGTGAGCATTTAACTTTTTGAGATGAAGATCATCTTATCGTTTGTGATTTAAACTTTAGGTTGGAGCACCAAATCTGTACCCATGGAACTTTTCATAAATGAGCTCCCTGCCCCCAATCTGTCTTTTTAATAGCTTCTACTATTCCTCTGCCAACTTCATTAGGGTTTAAAATTAATGTGAGTTAGTAGTAAAATTGAGATAGAGAGTTTTAATAAATTGCACAGACTCTTCAATTTTGATGCATTTCCCTCCCCTTTTTTTACATCATAGTTTAGTTTTTGGCAGCTCCAATTGTTTTACCTGAGTCTACTTCACAGCCAGTTGGTGCAACTATTATCACAAGGGTGAAGACCACACATTGGGAGCTTTTGATGTATGCATGAAGTCATCAGCTTTTTCTGTTCTACTAGTGCTTTGCATTGGCGTTTCAAAGGAATTCATGTTCCATTTCCTGAGTGTAATTAACACCCTCATAGTAGTTGGATTACAGTGTAGTACATTAGAGAATACAATTTATACACATTCTATGCTTAAGCAATATATTTTCTAACCACAATACTTCACATTTTTAGCAAAGCATTATAAAAGTATGATGCATTGAACCACAAGCCTGAAGTGAACTGAAGTGATAACTGTGTTAGTTAGTTAGCCCCTTGCTGACGAGTAAATATTAGATTTTGTTAGAGATCCTATCTCCCAATGTGACAATTCTTCTACCCACCTTTTGGTGGTAGAAAACACCTGCTTGCTGAGATAAAAAAATGGAGAACATTTTTCGTATCTTACATGATTGGGGTCTTCCCTAGATTTTGGCCTTTACATTGCATTGTGTCTCTTTTGCTCTGTTATTGTTTGCTGTCCCTCCATACCTCCCGGCCTCTCCCACCCATGTCTATGATAGTAATTACCTTAACTACCGACCAGCGTTCATTAACACCCTGTCATTAACTCGTCTGCGCCATGGCAAACACAGTTAGACCTTTAAGTTTAGTGTACTGTGTGTACTGTAAGAACAATTGATTTGTCTTGGTGATTTTGACTTTAAGCACACCTCTTGCCTTCTCATGACAGTTCTTGATATGTATAGAGAAGAAGCAGCCTGTTGCCTTATTGATTTGGTGTCATGTTGTTTCCATCGATAACACCTTGAAGACCAGAGAAAAGTTTTCATTTTTTTAACATGCCCCATCTTTAGTGTTCTGGACCTAACCAATTTTTTATTTTTTTTTCCTTTTTGTCTTAGCTCCAGGAGACTGTAAAAAGGAAACTGGACAGTGCACGATCGCCCCTCAATGGAGACCAGAACGGCATCTGTGACGGAGGCAGCTACTCACCGACTACCAAACGGGTGCGAAAGGACATCTCCGGTGGTTTGGACTCCCTAACAGGTTTGCCGAACAACAACAGTAACAACAATGTACCACCCATCTCTCCTCTGCACCAAATGGACATTAAGCCTTTACTTGGTGGGCCCAACACTTCCACTGGAAACAACACTACAAACAGCAATGGCAACCATGTAGGTCGGGTTTCAGATGAGCTGGGGAAGAACGGTGGCAGCCTTCTCCCGGACATGAAGCTGAATGGCTCACTGGACTTGGAGGACAGCTTTGGCCTCCTCAAAGACCTGAAACAAGAGCCACTGGATGACACAGGTGGGATGGAGTCTTCTGACCCTCAGTCTCTGTCCAATCAGAACAAACTGTTCTCTGACATCAACCTCAATGATCAGGAGTGGCAGGAGCTAATAGATGAGCTGGCTAACACTGTGCCAGAGGATGATATGCACGACCTCTTCAACGAGGACTTTGAGGACAAGAAAGAAGCAGACTTTGGCAGGCCGTCAAACAATCAGACGCCGGGCCCACAGGACACAGCTGGGAATACAACAGCACCTGGAGGTGGGGCAGCGACCACAGCAACGCTGCCTCCCCCTGCTCAGCCTCCGCAGGCAGGCCCACAGGTTCCCATGGGCTCACCACAGGTCAGTGCTAAGAGGGTTAGCAGGATGTGCTATGACTCTATTAACCCCTGCTCCAAGTCGTGACCGGCTTATGTAGAATTAGAGTACATTTGTCAGCTTGTAACTCACCTGTTAGTACCAGTTTAAATGCATTTTCTCTTAACTGTAACAGACAAAATAGATGTGTCATTCTGTGAAACTAGCAAGTTATTAAATATAGAAACTGCCATACAACCTGCACATAGAATACATAAAAGTTAGAGATACCTTTGGATGCAGGGATTCTACTTTAATTGAAAGATTTTTTTTAAACAATTCAGATATTTTTTTCTTTGTGTTTTTAACCACTTTATTTAGCAATCAGATCATTTTTGTCAAATAGATTCATATTTATGTTAAATCCTTCCAAACATGTATCTAAAGGGGAAATGTCTAGATAATATCGATGATATGTGTATTCTCTTTCATGTCTTTACTAAACACACCCAGTAAACATGGAGGAAAAAATTGTAACAGTTTTAATAACCAGCTAAACCACCTTTGGCACCAGCAACCTCAAGCAAGTGCTTCCTTCATCTGTGGATTAGATCTGCACAGTATTCAGAAAAAACATTTGGACTATATTTGACCATCAGCCATATTAATAGGACATTTGCTTCCAGACAGACACCCTGACATTGTACTGTAGAATACCTTGATAGCCTTTGGAATTTATTTTCCCCTCCAAAGTGGGAAGGGCAAGTGGTCCAGGTATAGAGGCAGCAAAGCAGCTGCAAATCAAGAAGTTCCCTCTGCTGTGTGGATTATGTTTTCATTTTGCTAGTTTCCTTATAAGTGATACATATTCCTGTGTGTTCTTGCCATACAGTTCTACATTTGTGTCATCTGTCCACAAGACATTTTCCCAGTAGTGTTTGGGAGTGTCAAGGTGGGCTTTAGCAAAATTCAGGTGTGCTACATTGTTGTTTTTGGAGAGCAGTGACTTCTTTCATATGTCCTGCCATGGATGTCCAATGGTTGATTCACAAATAGAGATGTTAACCAACTTCAACGAATCGTTAAAGTTTAGAGTTCTTCCTTAACTCACTGACCATTCTGTGTTGTGACTTTGGAGTTTGCTGGGCGCCCACTAGTATGGAGAGTAGCCACAGTAATTAATTGTCTACATTTATAGACAGTATGTGGACTTATGAGTATCTATAGTCGTTATGCTTTTTCTGTAACTCTTTCTAGCCAGATGTTAATCAAAACCTCTTGCTCATAGGTCTTCTGATATATCTTTTTTGTAAGGCAGGGATCACATCAGCTGATGGTGCTTGTAGATAGCACGCTGACACTGTTTGAGTGTTTTTACTGGCCAAAGCGTCTCTAAACAACACCTCCATTTCTGTTTTCTTGAGTTGGCTCCAGTCCAGTTGAGGTTTAGTAACATCAGAGGCCTAGCAGTGACATTACTTTTTCTGCAATCACTTTGTTTGTCTAATCGATATGTTCGGAACCATGACTATGTTTTATCAACAAATATTAAGTTTGTTATTATTTGTGACTTTGGTAAAGATCAGATTATATTTCATGGCCAATTTATGCAGTAAACCAGGAAATTGCATACGGTGTCATTACATTTTCTTGCCACAGTAGTTGTTTTTGCTATGCAGTTTGTGTATAGACAAAACATGCAACCATTAATTAGAGAGCTTTGAAGTTCTACTTTTGAACTTTGGAAATAGCTAAGCTAGCTGTTGTCCCTGTTTCAAGTCTCGATGCTACACTAAGTTAATTGCATAATTATGTGGAACAATTTGAGTTAATAATACATGTTGCACATTTGTTTGTGTCTGGACTCTTATTCGCAGGTGCGACCATCATCATCAGGCCCCCAGTTTGCCACCACTGCCAATGGAACTCCTCCTCAGCAACCCTTGCAGCAGTCTCCAGCTGTCGCCATGGCCTCAGGTTCACCATTGCACAACTGTGTGGCTCGCTCCCCTCAAACCCCAACCCAGGCTCAGACACAAGCAGTCTCTCGACCAGGGAATGGGTACTTGATGAACCCAGGCCCTGGCGTCAGTCAAGCAGGGACAGGACCTGGAGCCGCTGGGGTCCCCCCTGGAAGTCAGCCTGTAGGGCCACTGACGCCTGAACTTTCACCCGCAGAGCAGCTTAAAGCAATGGCTCAGCAACGTGCTAAACTGTTGCAACAGAAGCAGCAGCAGCAACAAGCAGCTAACTGGTCCCCTGCAGGTGCCCCAACCAGTCCCTACAACCCGGTTCCCTTTAACCAGGATAAACCCAACAGCCCCATGATGTACTCAACACAAGCCTTTAACACGCCACAGGGCCCTCTAGTGACTGGGATAGGCCCCAACAATGGGCCCAAAGCCCCCATGAACAACTACCTCCCTCACAACCACATGGGCATGATGGGCCAGCAACAGCCAAACAGCATCAACCAGAACACCCTGTCCAAACAACAGCAGCAACAGCAGCAGCAAACAGCAGCCATGTTGTCCTATAACAACACCAAACCGCTGAGTCACTTCAGCGGCAGTGGGGTCGACCACATAGGCCAAAGGATGACTCCACCCATGGGAGCGAATAATCAGGTCAAGAATCCCATGATGCCTCCCTACATGGGTGGTGGTGGAGGTGGGGGACAGGGTGCTGGGCCAGGGCAGACCCAGGGGCCAATCCCTGGACAGACAGCCCACCTGAGTGAGGAGCAGAAGAGGATGTTGATGATGAAGCAGAAGGTGCTGAATCAGAACATGCCCTATAGCTCCATGCAGCCTCATGGACAGGTAAGGGAACTTGTGACTCTCTGAAATTTAAATTAAGCTGGCTCAGCGAAGTTGCTTGGTGCATTTCTGATGTAGTATTGTTTCTGCTTGTCCAGGGGGAGGATTTCCTTTGTCTGTAGCTCGATCTATGATCCCTTGGTCCTTGTTCACATGAGAACAAAGAGCAGTTACCTGTGTTGAGATGAAAGTCATGTTTAGGGGTGGTTTTGTTTTACAACACTCAGTTCATGATTTTGGAAGGAGAATGAAAGATCCTTTTTTTATTAATATTATTATTTATTTATTTTTAACTCCAGTGCAGTTGAGGTTTTCCACTGGGACTTCATTTGTACACATAGAATGCCCAGTGGCATCAGTTCAAAAATAAAAAGAGGAATTGGAGGTATTTAAACAGTTGACCGGGAGAGATTATGGAACGGTGCTGTTTAATAAACTCTTCCAGAGGTGCAGCCAGGGAAGGTAAAATGGCGGTAGTTGCCCCAGCAACAAGCCAGGGCTGGGAATAGGCATAGGAAAATGGCCTGTCGAGAGTGTATTGATGCCTCTGCAACACTAGCAGTACTGATAGCCTTACCCGCTCCTCCTCCTCCTCCAGACACACAAGCGCTTGCACTCACACACTACAACAAACACCAAAGCTAAACGGGTCCTTAGCTCATATCCCCAATCTGTCACAGTTGACTGATGGCTGAGATTGGACTGCTAAGCCATGCTAGCTGCTGTCATTACCAAAAGCCCGAGTCAGGCAGTGTGTTTCCAGAGCACAGCAACCAGCACAGGCCCCCTCTGAACACACCAGTGGTTCACCTAGGTGTCAGGTGTCCTTCATAATCCACTGGACAGAGGACATTGAGGAAGTGTGAGTGGATGCAACCTTAACATACAAACACCTACACAAGTTAAACCTCTCACTGATGTGCTTCTTCTGATAGTGCTCATTGTCTCAGGACCCTTGCAGTAGAAAGTGTGCATGCTGGTGTGTGTGTGCTCATTGATGCACTCTTCAGTATCCTTCTCTCTTTATCATTTAGCTGGTGTCAGTCTGCCTTCTGTGTGTTTATGATATGGCTACAGTCAGTCACCTCAACCTCCTCCTCCTCTTTGGTGATCTCTGCATCCTCTGTCCTGCTCCTCCTCTTTCTTCCCCCTCTCCTCCCTCTCTATTTCTCTGTCTTTCCCTGTCTTTCCCTCTCTCTTTCCCCCTCTGCCAGAGACACTCAGCACCAATAAAGGAGCAGATTTATTAATATGGGGCCTTTGTGGCTGCTGCCTGAAGGGCTGTGTGTTTGTGTGCGTGAGTGAGCTAGTGTGAGTCTGCTCATGTATGTTTGTGTGTGTTTCATAGATTTAGAGGGGGGCTGGATGAAAGGGCGGTTGAAGAGATTTATTTGAGTGAGCAGAGGAGAATTGGAAACCGAGAAGAGGGATGTGCAAAGAAAAAGAACAACTTAAAGGAGAAAGGCAAATGCGGAAAGAGAGAGCTTTATTGTGAAGTGAGAATGGAGAATATTAAAAAGGAAGTCTGGTAAGAGGAATAATTGAGCGATATGGGATGGATGCAAATGCAAAATACTCATTATTCTACATACATCTAGCACAGTTATAATGACTTTATAATTAGCTATTTTATTTTAGTCACACAGGTCTCCAATAACATTAGCAAATCAACTTTAATATGAAATTACATTGCTATTTTATTTTATAGTGATAAATGGAGTAGTGGGTGTGAATGGTCTGCACATACATACTTATTGGGTGTGAACAACCTACCTGAGTAAAGTTCACTGATTTTACATATCAGAATCAGATTAAAGGTCATATAGGTCATAATAAAAATATGTTACCTTTAATAAGTCTCTCCTCGGTGGAAAAGAATTATAACAGTGATGTAGCTTAATATCAAGCACTGCTCCAGAGGTGGGTCAAATAAAAACTGAATGCCAGTTGAAAACATTTGTCTGCTCTAAGGAGGCATATGTAATCAGCTTGTTAATATTACAGTTTTCAAACCATCTGTGCCCAAGTTTTGGCACACTGGACAAACATTTTTAGATTGTGAAGGTGAGAAATCTTAAAAATGTCTTAAACATATGCTTAATGAAAAAAGTAATGAGGTGCTGCAGTTATAGACTAAAATGAAGCAAGAAATATAGGTGTGAGTTCTCTTTCCCCCTGTACTTTAGATGTTTAATCACATGGTCAGAGTGAGGTTTTAAATACACAGGCAGTATTAGCATCACAAGCTAAATCATATATGCTGTATATGATTGTCTAATAACCTTTTCTTCCTGCCATAGCAGGAAACACCCTTGATCATTTCACACTCTTTATGGTCATACATATTTATTATATGTGTTCACTTTACAGAGAGAGACCTGATAGTGTCTGCTACATCTGTGGATTACTGTCAAAGCACAGCTTGCTAAGTTAATGGGTTATATGGATGTGTATGCATGTATGTACCCGGGTTGCATTGGTTTGTGCTAATACTGTCTTTTCATATTCCCAAAGACACACCTGGTTATGGTGTTTGTATTTGGATGTGGGGATACTAGCTCTGCTTAGGTAGTGTTTTCTTTGTCTGTATTAACGTATGTCTGCATTAGCCTTTGACTTTGTGTGTGTGTGTTGTCTTCTCACAGGTGGTGCTTAAATATCCCTGTTTCTCTGCCTGTTCTGTGTGTGTGTGTCGATGTGTGTGTGTAGGCTAATCCAGTTAGCAGCTGCTCGGGGAAACTTCAGCCTCGCTCCTCAAAAGCTCGTTAGTCAAGCTTTAATTGTTGCTCGCTCACTTTGCATATCGCCATGACGCTAATTTATGCCCGTTGTCGCGGTTACCGTCGCCACGGTGGTGAATGTCTCAGTGGAAGCAGCAAGTGGGAGAGCAAAGGCGCATGCATGAGTCTGTGGAAGATGTTAGGTTGTCAGCGTGTGACAGAAGATGTGACTGTCTCATCATCATAGTGTGTGTGCCTGTTTGTGTGCGAGTAAGAATAATTGTGAGACAGATGTTGCTTGTTGCACAAGTGTGTGTGCAGCTGTGTGGAGCTAGCTGGGTGGGGGCGGGTCTCTGGGGTTACCTGAGTGATGATTGGATGAGAGTAGATTGACAGGTGTTAGCCTCAGAGGAGGGCGTCTGGTGTCATTTTGATAAATAGGAACGGAATGTTTGACTCTGTGTTTGTGAGAGTGTGTGTTTGTGTTTGGAAGTGAGCATGTGTGTGTGGTCATGTATTGTACTGTACAAAATCCGTGTCACACACCAACCACAGTGCAGGAAAGAGCCGACTCCAGTGCTAATAGCCCTGTGAGTCATGACACCAGCCCCCTCACACATGAACACACATGTACACACACACTCAACAAATAAACAGGCTTTGACTCATGCCCACAGGCATTCAGACTCTTTGCTAAAACCTTTCCTGCTTTCTACTTTCTCCACCCCTCTCTCTTTCCAGAGGTAAAGCCTGTCAGAATCCTATGTCGCCTTTTCCATCTTTTTCTCTATCCTCTGCTGAGGACCCTGACTTTCACAAGGTCTTAGAGGTGGTAGGCGTAACACACACACACACACACAGTGGTAGATGCAAAGGTGTGGCTCTGCCAGCCAGTGACAAGGTTGGAGATACCTGCTACAGAACTTTCAGCACAAGGAGCACTGGCAAAATCTAAAGCTAAAATAAATCAATAAAACTGTATATTGTTTATATATTTTACTACAAAATAATTTCTCTAGAAGTTTAAAATCATTCAAATTATCCCTGGAAACAATGGCTTTTCACCAACTGTTTATTTATTTATTTTTTATTACTATATGAAGTACAAAATGGTAGATAAAATATGTATTTGACATTTCTGGCATGAAGCACTTTACAAACACACCATTAGCCTATTAATATACAGTTCATTATTTCCAAAAAGGTTTTTATATTTTGAGTTAAAACACTTTTTTATATATAATAATATAAAAACATATATATAAAATATATAATAATTTTTGAAAAGTGGCACCCTATTTTGGGTGTGTCCCAGTCCAGCCTATAAAACTCAGGTAGCACACATACAGACACACAAGAGCCAGTATTTCATAGGGTGTCTCACACACTCAACAAAGACCCAGCAAACATATTGACCAGACCAATATTGTACTGCTTGTACTTCTAAAATTTGCTTGCACAACTCAGTATTCGTAGCTATTATTAAATGGCCACGTATATAGCGCTTTTATCTAAAGCGCTTTACAATGTTGATTCCCATTCTCACACACACACTCACACACCAATGTTGGTGGTTGCCATGCAAGGTGCTCACCTGACCCACCGGGAGCAATTTGGGGTTCAGTGTGTTGCCCAAGGACACTTTGACATGCAGCCGGGAGCGGGACTGTAGCCGTGGACGACTGCCTTACCAACTGAGCTACAGCTGCCCCATTAGTGAGCTGGACCAAAAGCCAAAATGTTCTGCTTTGTTCTCATCTGTCCATGGGGCGAGTGATTGAAACATAATCATAATGCCCATTTGACTGCTTTAAATATCCCCGACATTTTGAGACGGAGCAGCGTGCTGCATGCACAGTCTCAAACACAGACTTACTAAATTTAGGACTTGGGTAAGAAAATTGGTTCTGTTCTGAGGTCATATTTACAACTAAAGTAAACTAAAGTCATCCTCTAAATTGGTAATTATGGGTGCCTCAAGAAAATAATGCTAGGGTTTGGTTAATTTTCAAGATTGGTTAATTGTTACTTTTCTCTCCATGGTCACACAGGTAAGGCTTGAGTAAAATGTGAGTTGTCAGTGTGGACAGCTCGACTGATTTAAAATAGGAGTGTATGTGTTCTGTGAAGCAGACAGATGAAGTATCTAGCTGAAATACTTTATGCTTAGACACAGTATAATGAAGTGAAGGCAATGTTGTTGAACATCAATTCTACTTTGTAATTTTTCTCTCTGTGGGTTCAACCACTTACAAAAACTGACATTAATTTATATTTGATATCTTGAAGAAGAATAAGTTAAAGCATAGTCTCTTGCAAGGATGAATTCTTCCAATTGTCAGAATTTTTTTAATATTCATGATTATAGAATTTTCAATTATACAGGTTATTATACAGTTTTACGTTACCTGATATAGTAAATTGACTGATTCAACTACCAAATGTCCAACTCAGTTAGGCCTTCTCAGTTTATCAGTTAGTCCAACTCGGTTAAATATAGATTTTCTTCTTTCTTTTTCTTTTTTTTAAGTATCAGCTTCTGTTTTGTCGTCAACAATCCAATATCTGTCATCCTTTTTTTTTTTTTTTTTCACAAACCAATTTGTGAAGGATGGAGAAGAGACCTAAAAGGCAAGAGAGAGAATTGGGAACCACAGACCAATACCAAGTAATTTTTTCTCTCTCCCCCCCTTCTATTTCTAGAGCAGGAGATATTACCTTCCCTCCCTCCCTTCCTCACTCACGTACACACATTTTATCTCCTGCTCCTTCTGTCACCCCCTACACTGTCTTTTTCTCTCTCTGAGTCGCTCACAAGTGAGTACTGCTCACTCTCTCACTCTGCCATCTCTCTCCCTCTCTGAGGCACACGTGTCAGGGCTTGAGCTGAGCTGCTCTTAGATCCTGTAGAGAGACTCTGAAGACTGTGGGGGTGGGTGGGTGGGGGGCTGCTGTGTTCTGGTGTGTATTTGCTCTCTCTGTCTCTTCTGAGATGCTTCCTGTTAAGACAAACACAAGACAAACAGCTCGCTCTGTGCTCCGGCTGTCCATTTCCCCCCCTTATACCTGTTCCCTTTGGCTCCTCCCTCACCCCTAGGGCTTGGCAATATGGAAAAAAAAAATCTTATCACATTTATTTTTTTTCATAACTGTTGATATCAATATATCTCATAAATTTTACTATTTTTGTCCAGCTTAAAGGGTTAGAGTCAGTCAGAGGCTTGAAGAGACCCTGACGTGCACACCTCCCAAATCTCAACAATGCGTTTTGCAGAGATGTGCCTTGAACAAGCTGATTGGATAACGTTTGGAGTCAGGATAGAAACGGTAATAGAATCAGAAAGAAGGAGAAAGAAACAACAAACAGATCAATTAAACACAGTAGCATGCATAAAAGACATAAAACCCTGGATGCCCTACAATTTTCTACTTCTAAACTCAGTCAAAACTTAAAATCTGTTGTCTAACCATATCATTAGTATAGATGGCGTAGCTTTGTCTTCCAGTACTACTGCAAAGAACCCGCAAAGTGGAATTTTTGACCAGGATCTGTCCTTTACGTCACATCTCTGGAACCGCCTTTTTCCACCTACCGAACATTGTCAAAATTAGGAGCATTTGTATTTTAACCTATGACTTTTTGTTTTCAAATAGGAAAATTAAAGGAAAAAAAATTAAAAGATAGTTTGATAGCATGCTATACTACCCATGGGACACAAACTATTTAGTTAAGCAAAACTGAATCAATTTACCATTTGGTCTTTGACATGACCACTGCTGTTATCTCTCAAAATATTTATAGGTTTATTCAATAATAACAAAGGACAATACATTAAATTTCTCTATTTCTATCAAATACATCACTTCCTCATCTGAGCATTGACTGCAAAAAACAAGGTAAGCTCAGAGGCTTTGTATTCTTTCTTTTGTCAGTGTAGTTTTATGCTCTCTGCATCTGTGAAGTTCAGTTCAGTAGACCCCACCTCAGCAGAGCATCTGGCCATCCAGATTTACTTTTAGAGACAGAGTTTTTGGTTTAGTTTCTGGATTGTTATGTTCATTTTCAGGAAATTGAGGTTTGTTAAATGTTAAACTGCTTCCGTATGTCTACCCTGCAAGTATAAAAGAATATAAAAGCGTAGGTCCTAAGTGTAGGTCCTATCAATATTTACATGTATTGACATGAAGTTTAATTCAGGCTTAACTCCTAATTGATAGTCACCAACTCTAATTTCAGTTAAATAAAGTAGGTTTAAAGAAACAAACATGATGATGGAACTGCTTTATATGGTAAAAAAGATTAGTGGTATTACTGGTCTTTGTGAAACATTTTTTGCAATGTTTGTTGTCGGACTTTAAATTGTCAAAATGTCTCCATGTTACTGACTTCCTTTGACACAAAGTGGCTTTGTCCATTATGGTGTCATTAAGGCCGTCGGTCAAGTTCTGTTTTCTGTTGTCATTTTTCTTTTGTCATTTTCTCTATTAACTTACTCCCACTCCTGACGTATTTGTGTTCATGGTTGCATTAGCCCAGACATTAGCACATGTGCTGTTACCGGCTGTTACTCCTACACTCTCTGCTGTTTGCGTCAACCTAACAGGATGTGGCTGTAACTCTGTTCCAGCCATATGATTGGTTCGGTGTGGCCCTATTCTCATTATTGGCTGTTTGTGTTGTCTGTCAAAACATGATAAGTTCTATCAATGTTGTATCGACCATGTCTTAAATTTTTAATGAAGAAAAGTTATTATGTGCTAATAATTTTTATTTTTTTGATGCCCGGCCCTACCCTCACCTTGTCACTGCTCCTTTTTGTTCATGTGTCCTCTCCTCTGTCTTCTTTTGTTTCTTTAATTTTCTTCTTCCTCGTAAGTCTTTTCTCTGCCTCCTTAACTACCCTGCCTCTCCTGTCCTTAGAGGGAGCTGGTAGCACCGAGCTCTACTTTACTACTCTTGATCAATAGTGTGTGTGTGTCTGTGTGTGTGTGTGTGTGTGTGTGTAAGTGGTTTAATGGATGCATCTGAACACTGTGTATAGAATATTTGTTTGATATGTGAGTTTTTTATGCAGATGAACAGAGATAATAATGGATATACATGTGTTGTTTCCTTATCCGTATGTGTATATAACAGGAGGGGAATCAAATCAACCGAAGCTGTTTGGTTTGCTCTGACAGCATCGAAAAAACACTGTGGCAGACCATCTCCACACATTTGACACGCCCTCAGGGTGCGAATACAGGGTTGGAGAGGAAATATCAATACTCACCTTCACCAACATGATTCTTTTTTTAAGAAGAATGTCACTGTCATCAATGTATGTGTGTCTGATATAAAGTTCTCTATTATATTAGTCTTTTCTGCTATATGGACCTGTGGGCTTTACTGTCTTAAAAAGCATCATAACCCAGTGTGTCTGCAGGGAACGTACTGCCTGAGTGTATGTGACTGTAAGATAAATGTACATATGTAGAAGAGCAGCCGCTGCAAATTTTGTGTGTGTGTTTGTATGCATACGTTCGTGGGGATAGGGGTGGAGTAGATCATTCTTATGCTGTGTCTGTGGGCCAAAGGGAGGGAGGAAAGGAGATGCAGTCAGAAGGCTGCATACTAAACAGACTGCTGTCACCCCGCCAGCACCTCGCACGTACACACACACACGAGAATACATGCATGCTTGGTTGCTCTACCTCTTATACGGACTCACAGAACAGTCCACACAGACATTAGGCACGTGCACACACTTGCACACACACTGTCTTCTCATGCCAACTCAAAACTTTGGCTGCCTTGCTCGGCTGCCGGTTGCTATGGCAACCATTGCCCACAGCACCTTGCAGCCCAAATCAATGGCAGCTCCAAGACGAGGGTAAACGGGGGTAGTGTGCGTGCATGTGTTTGTGTGTGTGTGTCTGCTCGTGCATGCATGTGTGTGTGTGTGCAAACACACGACAGGCTGTGCAAATGTTCCAGTCAGGCCTATAAGCAGGTTTTACTTGTGTATAGTTTAGTGATAAATATGGCATTAGGCTCAGCTGCAGATTGCATTAACAGCACAGTATCAATGTTATACAAATTGGATTCAAGCCTAGAATAAACAGAATACACTTTTTTTTTTGACATGTTGTGGAAGATGAGAGGGAAACCAGTTGGCAGTTAGGAAGTCTATGAGGTCAGTCCATTAATTTAGAGTAATAATGTGTTTGTCCCAACTTGCTAATCACCTTGTGTTGATGGCTCTTAATTTGGTCACCATGCCAAGTTACACACACAACACACACACTCACACACAAAGACAAACGGGAGGGACGACACAGATGTGACCCCGCCCTTGTCCCCAAAACGCACCCCATCCTCCCCATCTGCTCTGTCAGATGCTGGCATGCGTGCACACACACACACAAACACACACGTTGCTAGTAACCATTAACACCACTCAGAACTGTTTAGTGACACGCTTCAGCAGGTATACACACATGTACATACCAAGAAAAGCAGCTACTCTTGTAAAGTCATGAGGTTCACTCGTGTGTGTCTGTTGAAGTCCGTGCATTCACATGCCAGCCCTTACTCTCACCCCCCACCCCACCGTACCTCACATCCCACATTTCTGTAATGTTCAACTTCCACTTTTAATCACTTCTCTGTGTGGGCTATAATAAAGAAAGAAGGAAGGAAGGAAAGAGTGAATAGTGGAGGAAAAACCAAAACAGAAACCAGAAAAACCCCAAGGTGGGGGTATAGAACAGGGGGAGGTGTGGTAAGGCTCTTAGAGGATTAGCTTGAGAATTTTGACTCCGTCTCAGAGAGGAGGTGGTGGTGTTAGTGGTGGTAGAGGGAATAGATCGACTACTCGGAGCAATTTACCTCAAATGGCTCTGACACAGCTAATCCGTTCTTAAAGGGGCCTAATCCAACAGTCATGTACCTGATACTGAGAAAAGAGAGAAAGGAGAGTGGCAGAAAGAAGACAAAACAGAGGGAGGGTGTGGAAGAGAGAGAGGGCTGTGTATAGTACTTTTTGTGTACTCCACACAAAGTAAAAATGTTGCTCTGTTCAGACAGGCTAAAGTTTGAAGCTGGTTTGAAGCTGGCTAGCCAGATCTGTCACACACTCCTCCTAAAAGCCAGTCAGTGGTAGTAGCTTTGACCCAAGTGCTTTTTGATTCTCCTTTACTTCTTGTTTTGGCGTGAATATAAATTCCATCTGCATCAGGAAGTGACTCTTTCTGTCATGAGCATCTCTAAGTTAAGGTTGCTGTAAGTGTTCTGGCATTTGCTGGTACAAACTGTTTAACCATTTTTACAAGCTGATTTTTGTTTAACTGTTTTGTTTCACTGTACTCTCTTTATTGGAATAGAAAGTGTTTTACTTTTTTCTGGAGACTAATTAGGCGTTTGCTTTGAAAGCTTTGGTGGCTTAGGTCCAATACAAAGTAACACACAATGAGGCACTGTATCAATGGTACATTTAATTTTTATTATTATTGAAAGACCGTAAGAAAACTCACTCTGTTGTGCCCACAGAGTGCCAAAAACTACAGGGCAGGAGACCCTGGCAGTACATGTACTGTATATTTCCATGTACATTAACATTTGTGTGAAACTGTTTATCCCATCCACTATTGTCTTTTAACTGTCTAAAATTCATTTTGCTTTATATACATCACACACAAGTGTCTGGTGTTTGGTCTTCGAAGCTTTCTGTTCCCCAAAGAGTGCATCATCAATTCAGCAAATTCATTTCATACAATTAAAAGGAATTATCCATTTTGCTTTATCCACGCCATCCAAATTGAAAGGAGGGAAGGACAGAGCTAGGTGGAAAAAAAAAAGTTAAAACCGAAGGAATGAATGAGCTGAATGGCAGGGAGGAAATCTGATTCAAATGTGCATATGGCCTGGAGAAATGAGCTACAATGGAAAACAAACTGGATGAGAACATGGACTGTATGGGTTTTATAGGACTGAGAAGGTGCAGCGAAAGCAATGGGAACTGATCACTGCACAACAAAGATCACATGATACTCATATGAGAGAGAGGGCAAGGAGAAATATAGAGGCAGAGAGAGTAACCTACATACAGTTATCCAAATTGCTATGAAGAGTGACAGCAATGCTGGCAGAGAGGGATTGAGCAGTGATTCGGGAGATGGAGACAGTTGGAGCTCTGGTCTTTCATTAGAGCTCTGAGACCGACTGTGGACATACACACTCAGAGACTAAACACCTTGAAATGTGTACTAGGCATATGTCTCTTATTTCTTTTCAGAAAGCTCTATCTTGGTGTCAGGAAGAGAGTAACGATTTCTTGCGTTTTTATTTTTCCTTGATAATGTGGTTTGGTAAATGCACCTGTCTTTTGTATTTCTGAACTTCTCTACCCTCTCCTCCCTCATCCCCTCCCTGCCAGGTAGTTTCCCCCCCCATCCGAATTTTGCTCTCTGCTTCCTCTCCCCTCCTTTTCTCTCTCACCATGCTGTTTTTTCCCCCCTTTCTTCCTCTCATTCTCTCAACCCACCCCCCGGCTTCTCTTCCTCTCCCATGTGCTGTGTATTTTAAAGAAAAATGAAGCCAAATAAACTTGAACCCAAGAAGGTGATTGATGGTTGCGCAAAGCTCCCACTCTCTATCTCTTTCCTTTTCCCTCTCTTCATTCCCACACTCCCTACCTCCCTCTCTTCTCTACCATTGGCACAGTGGCTCCCTCTCATTAACACACACAGAGCATACATAAAGCACACACACACACACACACACACACACACACACATAGTTTATATAATTTGATTAATTGCTTGGGTCTACAGGATGCAGCTATGTTCATCTAAGTCATTTTTATGTACTGGAGTGTTTGCTGCAAGATGCACAATGATTTCAGATGTCTCTGATAATAAAACTATGTATAGTTGGTTAAGGTAATGATCTACAACATTTATGGATAAAAAAAAACGCTCTCGATCACCATCTGACATAACATAGTTTTTAGTTTATCTATATCCAGCCCTTTAATGTGGCATTGCCCAACATGGATGAACTGAACAGAAAACAGCACTGGCTGCAGAAAGTTGATCATCAGAAAATCCAGAGAGCAAATGGCATCACAGCACTGGCTGGACACACTTGTTTCCTAACCAAGTGATGTCAATTGGGTTTTTATTTTACACAATACACAATGAAGTAAAACTTAAAAAATAAGCAATCAGGTGTAATATAGTATCAAAAATAGCTAAAGGTGAAATGAAAATGTTTTTCTTTTGCATTTTGGTACCAAAAATGCAAAATTTATTAAAGCTTCTAGAAAAATATTGGCACCTTCAAACACTTTTCACATTTCTGTAGGCCAATTCTCCTTTAAGAGAGGTGGTGAAGTTTAGGATTTAGTATTTGGACTATAACCTTAAGACAGAAAATCAGTTTTCTACTCTGTAACCACTCCTCTATATACACCATCATCACCCACTGTTCCCAGCGTGGCCTCACCTTTGTTATCTGAGTGTTTCATATTAGATCAGATGAATTTTATGTATCCCCAAGGAAATTCAGATGCAATAGAAACAAATATTTATATAATATGTGGTAAATGTGTGGGCGACTGTGGCGCAGGAAGGTAGAGCGGTTGTCCACCAATTTCACAGTTGTTGGTTCAATCCCCGGCTCCTCTGGTCACATGTCGAAGGGTCCTTGAGCAAGACACTGAACCCCAACTTAGTTGCTCCCGGTGAGTGTTGGCCAGCTGCATAGCAGCTCCCCCATCGGTGTATGAATGTGTGTGTGATTGTGAGTGTGAATGGGTGAATAAGAAGCAGTGTAAAGCGCTTTGAGTGCCAATAGGTAGAAAAGCGCTATATAAGTGCAGACCATTTAAATAATGGAAAATGAAAATGAATGCAGGTAAATCTGATTTAAAGCTATTTATCAAATGCACATATTATTATGATGTTTAGGACTATAGAGTCTCAAAAGCCATAATTTGGCCAAAAAAATTTCAAAAGTAGATTGAAAAAATGTTTGTTTAATTGGAAAATGCTGACTAAAGCTACAGTAGATAGCAGCTTGTATCAGTTGGAGCTACTACTTGCATATCTTCAGAGCAGAGCATCAGTGTCTAATAGTAAATGTAAAAGTTGCATTAACTTTGACTCTCTTCATTTACTGTAGTCACAACTATTAATTAGCAACACATTCATGAGATGTAACTGTGAATTCACTTTTATCTACCTTTATCATTTTATAATATGAGGTATGTGGGCTATAATTTTTTTCCTCGTGCACAAAACCACACCCTTGTCATTTTAATTAACTTCACTGATTTATTCATAATTACTAGTTATTATTAATTAGTTCCATCTCTACTAACAAGTGATGATTAAGACCAGGCCGGTGTGTAGCTGTGTTTTTATTCATGTCATGGTCAGCAAACACATCCTATCTCTGTATGTGTATCCCACCTGTCCATGTGTTTGTACATGTGTGATGTACCGGTTCCATCCATCAGCTGATGTGTCAGCTACATTGGAGAGAGGCTCCAGTATCAGGAATGGCACTGAATACCTATCGGGCGTCCTGTTGTCTCATCTGGCATGATAAGATACTAAAAGAGATGCAGAGAGTATGGAGGTTTGAAAGATGGAAGAAGGAGAGAGCTGTCATTAGCAGATTGTGAAGACCACATGTTTGAATGACTGACACAAATGCATAGATGAACATACACATTGCACAGTCTCAAAGCCAGAAAGAGGCAGGACAACAAATAAACTGTATAAATGTGGTATTGTATAAATGGGGAAGGTAAATTGCAACTACTGGATTTCATGTTTTGCAGTAATGGTGGCAGCTGTAGCTTCAAGATGAATGGGGATGCCCTGCCACACAATCTGTTTAACAGTGTAACTGTAGAGTAGATAGAGTAAAAGAAACAGACAAGTTACTCCATATCAGTGCAGTGTGTGTGTGTGTGTGTGTGTGTGTGTGTGTGTTGTTTTCCAGCCTTATAATATTATTTCTCAAGCTTCCTAACATCACAATTGAACATATAAACACACACACCCTTACCAGGAAAGATGCTGTGTCTCACTAATCCCAGGACACATCCGTAAACACCCACACATTATAACTTTAGGGGGTGACACACACACACACACACACACACACACACACACACACACACACACACACAGCACTGAGGCAGCCCCAGCGAGCCAAAGATAATTCACTTTAGACACAGAGTTTCAATTTGACGGAGCTGAGCGTCAGTCTCACATGCTTCATGTCACTCTGTGCTGCTCTTTGCAGCAGCAAAAATCCAATTGCCTGGCGCGTGCGTGTGTGTTTAAATGTGTTTGCAGAGGCTATTTTTGTCTTGAGCTCTGCATATTTCGATATGCTTGTTTCAAATATGTGACTGTATGGCTGTTTGTACTCCACTTTATGTCAACTTGTTTGCAGGAGTGGGTGAACAGCTGTATCTATCAGCAGCACCTCGTTAGTTTTTCTGCTCTCCTGGTTTGTTTCACATGGTTGAACCTCCACTGAAGCTCTAATGTTCGTGAACAGCAAATTCAAAACGTTTGGTTTTAAATACATTGTTGAAGAGGATGGACAGCTTGTTAGCTTAACATTGATACAGTTCTTGATAAGCACAGAATTAGACTTTTATGCTATGAGCACTTTCACATACTAAACTATAGGTGAATTTCTTTCTAAGCCTAAAGGACAAGAGGGACACTGAGAGAGGAAAACATGTTTGGAGGGTGTAGATAGCTTTAACCTTGTAACATATGTCACTTGCTGAATGTAATGTTCCTGTGATTCATTCATCACCTAATTAAGGTCAATTTCCTGTAGATTATCACATTTTATCGCAGTTACTTGTTTTGACTTTGATATGAAATACAAAAAGCACACAGTGACATAATGGAGGCTTAATTCAGATATTACAAATACAGTTACATGAATCTGCTGAACCAAGTTAGTTGTTGGTAAAATTATGTTGATGTTGTGATGTACTGGTCAATTCTTGCACCTTCTTTGCAGGAATATTTTTAGACATTCATTTCCTGATGTGCCCAGTCTGTGCACTGAAATAGTACAGAGGATAGGGCAGAAATGTTTCCCCTCTTCGCTTACACTCCATAGTATTTTCTTACTTTCCGTAGTTTGCGCACCATCTCAGCAGAAGGAGCTGAGTCAAGGCTGTGCTGAGATGTGTAAACAGCTCGGGATCAGTGCAGGTATGCTGTCACATGACTTAGCTCTACCTATAACTAGTTTAAACTCATCTACTATGCTGCTGCCATCCTCTACACAGTGAGGCAGGTTGAGGAAAGAGATCTCACCTTCCTCATAGTTTTTGACCTTCTCCCCTTGTCTACTATCATTTTGTTGAAGGTAAGCACTAAAGCACATTGTCATTCTCCTTATCCCTCCCTCTCTCTTTCTTTGCCCTCCTTTCTTCCTCCCCTCCCTTGCTCCTTCCCTCACTCCCCTCTCCACCCCACTCTCCCTTATTGTAGTTTTTGCGCAAGACGGCAGAAAATCTGCTTACCCTATACACATGGATGTTTGCCAGTCTCACACAAAGTTCAAACTGCTTGGGAAAGCATAGCTCTACCTGCACAATCAACAGCACCCTGTGTGCATGTCTATGAATGTGCTGGCCCACGAATGTGTATTCTGTATGTGCGTGCATATTCTCTACCATGGTTCTTTGTGTGTGTGTGTGTGTGTGTGTGTGTGTGTGTGCGTGTGCGTTTGTGTGTACAGTAAACATTACCTGTACATGTTTATGGGTCTGCCTCTGTATTTACAAGGGCAGGTTATTCTTTCTGCCTTAAGGACAGATACCTACATGTGGGGACAAGAAGATTGACTATTAACACCTTTTACTGAGGATCCAATTTGTTAATTGACAGTTCAGCACAGTTAAATTGCTTTTGGAACACAGCACAAAGCATGTCCTTACATAAAGCCGTCTCACATACGCTTTCAGCTCACATTGTTGAGTACAATAGAAAATACATTTTGTCATCAGGCTGGGCTGTAATGTAGAATAATAGAGCTGCATGCCCAGTTTGCAACATGAAATTAGAAGTAGATAAGGCACATACAGTATATAGTAGGAGTCTTTTTCGAGCTAATATAATAAACAAAAAAAAAGTTAAAAAACTTCATTGAGACATATTTTTGTCGATGGTAAGCCCCCCCAGACAGCTCCCCACGCCTCTGGTGGGCGGCCCTAGGATCAGCACATCGGACAGAAGCTGTGACATACAGTGTTATAACTGATCCACCTAAGCTTGACCGTAAAACAGGAAGGTGATGTACACTTTAGGTTGGTCTGCTTCTAGCTTTGTACGTTTATCACTGTTTTCAGTTTGCTGCTGGTAGACTGCCTTCAAACTGAGTGCAAAGTAAGAAAAAAACTGTCAATATTATAAAAAAAAAATAAAAATCAACCAACACCTTAATAGCTTAAAATCAGCTCATTATCAGTGTTTAGTTTTTCCTGTGCTACTTTTACAATTGTTGCACTGATGATAATTCATTCTTTGTTGTTTGACTGTGTAATGCGGCAGACTGAAAGTGGCCGGCATGTGATGCAGCATAAACATGTAATGGATTCATACTCAGGTAGTAAAACAGCAATTATGATAACACTGTACACTGCGCTGGTGCATACAAAGTGTGTGTGGTTGTGTATGTCTGAAGGGGTATGTGGAGAACGGGGAGAAATGTACGTACTCACAGCAAACTGCAGGTGTAGGCATTTATGGAGTTGTGTTAAGATATAATGTGTGTTACCTGCATCATGCTAACATAAAAGGACATTTTAATATTTTGTAAACTGCCTCAGTAGCTAACCAATTATCATTAAAGTACATCTATGCTGTGATTGGCTGGTAAAATAGTGTTGAATTTAAAAAGCTAAATTTGAGAAGCAGGTAGAAATACTGTACATTCAGAAATGCTCTATACATATTTAGGCTTACTGTGTATTATTCTAGTGCCTCTAGAATAAGAAGAATGCAGCTAGTGTACAGAAATGGACTACAGATCATGCTGGCAGTATTATTCAGACAACTCTATTTCTGGATATTAGAGGTTATATGTTTGTGTTTTGAGAGTGTCAACACACACACACACACATTTAATGAGCCACCATCCGTCTTCAGTAACCATCTGACACCTGGGCTCTTGGCTGACTTCTGTTTTGCGTCACACACAAGGGCATTTGGGTGTCTTTTGGCCCATTTTGGGTCTGTCGCATCACAAACACTCACATGCATGTATCCCAATGTCATCCTTAAAGTCCTGAAGTAGACATGAGGAGCTGCTGACTAGGTTGCATCACACACACGCTTGTACACACACACACACGCTGTAGACAGAAAAGTGGACACCAAATGTGATCTCACATCATTTAACTTCACACCATGGATCAGTGACCACAATATATTGCAAAACTAAGGAGCCCTGTCCATGTTTCCTAGCCCAGCCCCTGAGGATGAGCCACTCCAACGTGGTCATTAATCAACACACTTGGAGCATTGGTCTGTTTCATGTGGGGGGATTTAAAAGTAGCAGGTTAAAGTGACATACCTTAATGTCACAGGGATTTAAGGTTTTAGATTTTTTTTTAACCACCACAGGAACGTTTTCCAGAATCTACTAACATTTTAAGGGATTAGAAAACTTCCTTAACTCTGGAGAGTTGAACAGCAACAAGAAAAATAAGAAATTAACAAAGAAAGGATTTCTGGAAGAGTATCTTTTTTAGAATCACTTGTTTAGGTTTGGTACAACCTGCTGACCTCCACACCTCCACATCCTCATCCTGCTGATTGCTGGATGTAGATGGGGGGAAAAAAATAAATTGTGTGTGTGCGTGCGCAACAGTTAATTCAGAGTCACTGCTCACCGGACCAGTGGTTTGCCACCAGCACATCTATTTGTTTTCCTACTCCATTTATCCTTCACATGGACGGCAGCATGGGTTTATGACATTGTGCAAGTGTGTGTGTGTGTGTGTGTGTGTGTGTGATGGTGGGCTCGTATATGCTTTTCCCTCTCTCGTAGAAAGCAATCTCCCAGGTTGAGCTCATAAATCATGGTGGGGCATGGAAATGACGATGAAGACCGTGTGTAATATGCGTGTAGATTTGTGGCTCTTTCACCAAGCTCATACCTATCGGTAGTGGAGGGTGTGTGTGCTTTCTCAGGTGTTACATTTGCTTTGTTTGACGTCAATATAGTCTTGGCGTCTTTGTCCATGACATGACCGATCTTTCTCATTCCCTCCTGTATGGCCTCTCATTTCCCCCTCGCGGTGGGATCAGACCACAGGGTGCGTCGTTGAAAATGAATAGCGATTTAGGAAACTAATGAGCTGTAATGGACAGTGTGCCCTCAGAGCAACAGTAAGGCAGTCACTCATAAGGTAAACTCCTCCCTATTCCCTTCCTAAATGTGAGATGAGAGAAACCTGTGTGGGTGTGTAAGAAGCAGAGACAATGTTCAGTATTGCTAATGAAAAGCTCAAATCAGGTGACGTGTCTTTTCCATCTTTCCCCTCTCTGTCTCCCTTTGTGCTTGTCCCTCTTTTCCTGTTGACTTTGTATTTCAGGAAGCTTCAAATGAAAACACGCAGATTGACAGTGTGAGGTTGATGATGCAAAACTCAATGTGACTAAAAACAACTATAGGAATAAATTGTACAAATTTTGACATCCATAACATTCAAACTATTTTCTCCAGTGTTTGTGAAACGTGTGGTTCCAACCTTCAAATACAATTTATAGTTTCCATAAGTGCATGGACGCCAGTGTCTGGGTGACATTAATTGCACCATCTTCCTGTGTCCACCAACAAAACTTCAGCCACAGTGAAGTAGAACACATCAATTTTGCAGATTTGAACGCAAAAAAAGAGCTTGCGTGACTCTTATGGTCGTAGATGTGAATGAGCATTTAAATGGTTATCCGTCTGTGTATGTCTCTGTGTTTTAACTGAGATAGACTGGCGACCTGTCCAGTCTTTACCCTGCCTCTTGCCCCATGACAGCTGAGATAGGCTTCAGCCCCCCTGCAACCCTAAACCTGGTTAGGAGACGTGGTTACAGATGATGGATGGAAATCTTTTATCTTTCACAGTTTGTTTGTCATAAGTTCAGCCTGACATTTCTAGACCACTAGCACGTTAGAAGGAATGGACAGAACACACATGCAACATTTACAAGATGTTGGGTGCACGTCTGTGACTGCAGTTGTCACAGAGGACAAATCTTGGTTCAGCCCATTGCTCTATGAAGACCAATATGTTCACTATCAGCACGAAAATGCTTAGCTAGCCAGATAGGCTCTGTTGGTTGGAAATGGTTCAGATGTGCGTACATGATGTGCACTGACTAGTAAAACATGAGTTTGATCAACTGCAACTGAAAACAGTGGGAATAAAGTGCAAAATACGCTGGCTATGTTGCGATGCATTGGACCATTCGACATAGTTTGCAAATCACACGATGAAAGCCTTGTATTTTTAATAATTTGAATGTATCCAACCTTGTGCTTTGTTGGCCTGTCTTGTTTTCTGTGCTGGTGTACTGGTTTGCAGCGGTGCTTAGCTTGAAGGATGCTTGTATACGGTTTGTCTGGTTTAATACAATGTAAGCTCCCCTGTCTCACCATTGTCAAGGAGTCGTATGAATGCTGCTTATCCAAATGCTACAGCACTGAGCTGATTAGGGGGGAAGTGTATGATGTGTATGTGTGTGTATTTGTATGTATGTGCGCTGTTTGTATCTGCTTTTACATCGTGTTAGCTTAGTGTGTGCGTTTGTGTGAAAAGATTGATTCCTGTAACAACTGCAAGCCTTGTTTCTGAGGGAGTGTGTATGTGTGTGTGTGTGTGTGTGTGTGTGTGTGTGTGTGTGTGTGTGTGTGTGTGTGTGTGTGTGTGTCTTTTACAGCTCCTCAAAAGCTGCCTTTTTCTCTCTCATGTGGCTTCTCTGGTATGTTTGGTATTTCACAAAGCCTCAGATCCTCCTCTTCTCAAAGACTGGGGGAGGTGTGTATATGTGTGTGTGTGTGTCTGTGAGAGAGAGAGTAAGAGAAAGATGAGGGCTAACATACACACACATTCGTGGAGTGTCATTTCTCTGTCTTGTATTTTAGTGTTGAGGGGGTTGGGGTTGGAAAGGAGTGTGCATGACACTGTGATTAGAAAACACGCACACACACGCACACACACACTGTGGCTGTGTCGCTCCGAGTTCCTTTCTTGTTAGCGTGCATGGTAGGGATTTCTTGGTTGGCTGGAGAGGCAGTGATTGTGTGTTTATATGCACATATGCAGTGTGAGTGTGTGTCTGAGGAGACCAGGATGTAATTAGACACAATGGCAGTAGCTAATGGAACAGCTGCCTCTTTGTAAATGTTGCTTGCTGCTGCCATGTGGATGCACAAACAGAACATACACACACACACACACACACACACACACAGTCCCTCTGTGACCCACCAGTCACTCAGGGCACCTCAGCCTGTCTTGTCATTCATTTTTCTTTTTCCTTTTTGGGTTGTCTTCTCACTTCTGTGTCACCTTTGTTTTTCTTCTCCCTCCACCCTTTTTCCCTTGCATGTTTTTTAACTTCTGCACCCTCTGATCCTGTACACAAAGACCTCTCTTTTCAAGCTCCCCCCCTTCATTCACTTTCTGCCGCTCTCTCTTTCCCCTGCCCTCTTTTCTTCTGCCTGTCTCTCTTTTCTTTGTGTCTGCTGTGTTCCTTTGTGTGGCACTATGTCTTTATCTCTGCTCTTTCTACCTCACTTTTCCCTTTCCTTACCTCCTTCCCTCCCTCCCTGCCTTTTTCTTGGCTATCACACCATTTTTCCAGCAATGAGACTCATCACCCCTCCCCCTTTCTGTCCTTTCTCCCTCCACCCCCTCTCCCCGTTCCCTCCACCTCCTCTTCTTCCTCCACTTGTGGCGGAGCTCCTATCAGAGAAATGATAACACTACGTCACTGTGTAATCTGGCAGAGGAGGGCTGCAGCAGCACACACACACTGAGCTCTCTACTCACTCAATCCCTGCCATAGCAAAAGCCAAATCTGTCTCGTTTTCCATTTTTCATTCTCTCCCTCTTTCTCCTGTCCTACCCCCTCCTGTCTTTCACAGACCTTGATCTGTACGTCTGTGTCAGATAGTCACAACAGTTGCCTTCGACGTCGTGCCAGTGTAGAGTCTTCATACTAATGTGACCTTGCCCATCACAGCCCCCTCATCTCATCCATGTTACCATCTTTCATCTCTCTGTCTTTCTGTCTCTCTGTCCTCTGATAGGCAGCTGTCTGGTCCAATTGATAAGGAAGTAAATCTGTCTTTGACCTCAGCGTGGGCGGCCCCTGCTTTCACTCTATTCCTGACAGAAAGCAAAAGAGACAGCAAGACAAGGAGGGGTGGGGTTGTTTACATATAACGAGAGGTCACTAATACACCCCCCATACAAATACACACACAGAACTTTTAAACATCTCTCTTTCCATGCCATTCAAGAAGCACCACCAGTGATGCTCTCTGGCTGTATTGAGAAATACCTTTTTAATAGAGCAGCGGTTTGATTGTGATGTTTTGGATCTGCCGACCGTTTCGTAACGCTCGCCACTATCATGTCACCCCGATCTGGAACAGCACAAACAGTTCCTGCCGAAATTGTGCAAACTTCCCCTCCCTGTCCTAGAACTCCTGCGCTCCTCTTTCTGTTACTCTCTCTTTCCTCACTTTACTGTCTCACACACTTGTACTCAGTAGTTGGGTAAACACTAGAGTAGGCTGCTTTATGTTTCCGTCACCCCACCACTTTCCAAGTTGGGTTGGTTTTATCAATTAATATCAAAATATCAAAAAAGTCAGATTGTAGATGTAGTTGATATACTTGTGCCTGAGACAGGGACTAGACGCTAAGCCACCATAGCTGTCATACCAGATAAGTGATGTTGTGCGCTTACCTCCGCGTTCCAGCAGCCATCAGTGGCTGTGCCATACATCTGGTGTCTGGCCTGAAGATTGGATTGGCTACCATGCTGCTGCCATGTTGCACCTAATCCTACGCTGCTCCACATTCTTGCTCTTGACTCTGGGCCAGCTCCAACAAAGTTTGAGTTGTATGTTCCTTTTAAATTAATTGAGTTGAACAAACTAAACTCTGACAGTTAATGGAGGAGAATTGAGGGTTTCTTTCAAAAAGTTCCCCATTCCCCAATCAAAGCACAGAAGAGTCCATCCATGTCATCACTGCTCTTCATCTGTCACACTATCACTTTGCCAATGACAATCCCCCGCACCCAGCTGATGACCTCTCAAATCATTGGCTCATGCCATCGCTGATTGCAACTTCTGAATTGTACAGCTGCTAATCATTTAAAAAGGCTCCTAAAGCTTCTAAAACAGTAAGTTAACATGTTACTTATTTGTTTGTTTTGCTACACAAAGGTTACACATACAAGTTAATTAGTGGGCTTCATTGGTTCTGTTATTATGCTAAGTTACCAACTATACATTCTCGCATTACATATGTATGAACATGGCAGTAGTAATGGTGTTCACTCAGAAAGAAGCAAGTCAGTGTATTTCCCAAAACATAAAACTGTTTCTTTAAGGAAACCCCAAGGTTAGCCAAACTTATTTAGGAGGGCAAATAAAGGCAAACGGAAAATCACTGGCCAGACTATCAGAAATAACATGGCAGTTTATAGGGCAACTCCCTACTTTGACCTTGTCATATTTGTGTGTGAATACACAGTCTTTGTGCCCAATGAAGGAATATTATTACCAATTTACGTTTTAGCTCGAGCGTAAGTGATTCAAATAATCTGGCTAAACTGTTGGCTTTGTTTTCGTTCCTACTTGGCTTCGAGTTGTTGCTGGTTTGTTGTAAGTATAATTTATATGAGTACAGTGTTATTATCGATAGGCAAAGCCACAACCAGGATTCACACAAATACACAACAATTTAGTGACAGATAAAGGTCATGTGTAACACTACTTACCACCGCATTGCCTAGTGGGTTACACACCTCCAAACACTGTGTGTGGTCATTTGATAAATGAACACATACACAAACACTCATAAAAAGCAAGAACACTGCAGGAGCCACTCCATTCACTCATTTCTTGTGTCTGTGTTTATAACCATGTGAGTGTAAAGTCTTTGTTCTTATGTTTTCCTTTTCTCCCTCCCTTTCATTCTTTCTTTCCTGCTCTCTGCCCCTTTACTTCCAACACCTCCGATTCCTCTCTTGTTCAGCCTTCCTCTCCTCACTATATCCTCCACTGCAGAAGGTCGGGGACATGAGGAAGAGCAAAGAATCCGTGTTCTGGCTCTAAAAGTGTTCACATTGACCAGCAAGTCAGTGTCATACTCAGTTTAGTATTGTGGGACATTTGTTTTAGGGCCTGTGAAACATATGAGATCATCATTGATTCCTAATCTCTCACCTCTGATCCCTGTTGCTCTCTGTCTTCCAGCAGCAGCAGCAGGACAAGGAAGCAGTATTATTCTTCTATGGAATGTCGCATCGGGCTAAATTTAGAGCCTTAGTTTCCGTTCTTCCTTTGCCTCCCCTCCCATTCCTCCCTTTCTCCCTCCTTACAGATGAGCCTGAAATAGCCAGCATTATGTCTTGAGGCTCACCTGGGAATTCAGGCCCTAAACGCTTCTGTGGTTCTCCACCTCTCTCCAGGATGCCAACATCTGCATCAGGGGACTGGGTATAGATTATGACTTGAAGTGCTGTTATGATCGCATGACTGTAACTGTCATATACAGTATTACAAAAGGATGTTTAAACCTGAATCAGATTGAAAATTAATGTAAATATTTTATGTAAATGAAACATATGGATTTCAGTACCTATATCTACTCTTAAAATAATTACAACATAGCAATCGGTTGTCCTGTTGGTCCTGGTGGAAGGCTTATCCCGCACACATGACTTTTAAGAATTAATTCTGTCGGGGGAAAGGAGGTGGTTACCAACTTAGTATCAATCTTTGCGGGTACTGGTTTTACCCATGCAGGACTGCCATATATTGACCTTTGTTAGTGCACAACACTTTCTGGGTTTTGTTGGTGATTGGCTCTAATTATGGTTTGCTCCATGCCATACTATGTGTATTTGTACGTGCTTACACATGTGTTGCAGTTTATCAGTGCAGCCCCTGTCTTAGAACCATTACCACTGATTCATGACTCACTCCTAATGGTCAAATCATTAGCATTATTTAGACCACAGGCAGTTTGTGAGTGTGTGTTTTTCTCTCCTGTCCATGTTTCCATGCATGCATTGTGTGTGTGTATGTGTGTGTGTGTGCGCGCGCTTTGTTGTACCTCTGTTTGTGTGTGTTTTTGACTGTCCTCAGGCTGCTCTAACTATTGATCTCCATATGGTCAATGAGCAAGGCTAACAACACTACAATATGCCGCTCTTGCCCAAACCCAATCAATCTCAGCAGCCATGGCACAAATGGCCCTCTCTGGTCCCCGTGAGGAGCTGACAGCGCTAACATACACCTCTAGGTTAGAAAGACATTTTCATTGCTCAGGATTAGCAGATAGGTAGAGCTTATTTTAACGCCATCAGTGAATCATTATTCCTCCGTAGAAGAAGATGCACAAATACCTGCTGGCAAGTTTACATTGATACAAACATTTATGAACTTTCAAACACACATGCTTTCAGCTCATACACAAATACACACTGATATACACACATGCTGCTAACCACCCCATTGTTTTTTTGTTGTTGTTGTTGTTGTTGTTTTTTTAAGCAGGAAGGGCCATTGATTTCTCTGCAGCAGAAACTGAAGCCCTAACATTAGTCTCCCAGGACAAATACCCTCTCTTTCATGCACACAAACACACACACACAGAAATGTGGACCATATCAATACATTGAGTCAGTAATCTGGGATATCTCTAAAGAAGCATCTGTTTGTGCCACAGGATAGAAGGAAGGATAGTAAGTTAGAGAAATAAGATGCAGGGAGTCCTTTATTCTCTCTTCCACCATGTGTTCTTCTCTTGAGGCTCAGGCAGAACCAGAAAAGCAGAAACAAAGTGAAAGAGAGACGTTGCTGGTACACTGTAAGCATTACCCTCACCGATGGTCCCTGTAGACTTCCCTATCACTCACTAACACCAGTACAGCACAGTTAAACACTTACACACTTAGTAAGTCATTCCCTGCTCTCTTTTGCAACCCCCCCCTCGTCTTTTCCTCTAACTGTTTGAGGTCTAAATCCCTCCATATTCACCAACTTAACCCCTGTCTTTTATTTCACCCCCTTCTCGTGCTTGGATCTACCAGTAACCATTAGCTGCAGCGTGAGTGTGTGTGTGTGTGTGTGTGTGTGAGAGAGAGAGAGAGAGAGAGAGAGAGAGAGAGAGAGAGAGAGATCATAAACTAATGCTTTTGTCGAGTGCCACGTTCCTGGCACATGGCATCCCTCACTGCCAGAGTAAAACGCAGCAACTGCAAATGAATCCTGGGGATTGGTTAAAACACACATACACACACACACACACTTTATTTTTACATCAGTCTTTCTCTTTTTCTCTCATACAGACACACATAAACATAAAGCAAACATCTACACATTGTTGCTATATAGTAAACATAATTGTTGCCAAAATCTCCTGAACCCTTTTCCTGAAACAACACATTCACCGTAGGACGCGCTGATTTTTAGCATGTGTGTTCACATACTAAATACTGGGACATCTACTAAAACAATTGTGCTTTTTCTAAATGTTATCTCTCTGTGCAAGTGCTGTTATGATGTGATGTGATGCTTTGCCCAAACAGCAATATTCCAATCATAGTTTAGCATCTGTCAGTTGGCATGGCAGATCTGTTGGGCTTTGGATCTCACAGCATGCACAAGTGTTGTGCACGGGATTGTAGTAGTAATATTAGTTTTTAAAGTCATATTGTTCTTATTGCCCTCTTATGAAGAAGAGCCATCACACTGCTTTTTATTAATCCGACAGCATCTGACCAATGTCGCTTTCAAGTCTAAATGAGTACTCTGGTCCTGTTTCCATAAAGGCTTAGATGGCAATCTCACTAGGTCAGACCTGCTAACATTTACTGTATGTGTCACTTTTTTTACCAGAAAAAAGTGTAGAACTTAGGCCAGACTGAATAGCCTGACCATAATCACTTCAGGTAACTTCAGGTGTGTAGTAGAAATTGAAGGTAGAAACCCAACAAATATTTAGGTTGGTTTCTAAAGTCACAATGAATGGGAATAGCTGCAACTTGTTGTTGGAAAAAGATGTAGAGAGAAATGTCAAGATACAGCAGCCACAGCAGATGGTCTGAAAAGATGAGGGAAGAATGACCAACTCTATTTGACACAAAATAATGTTATAAAGCATCCCTCAATCTGTTCATTGAGATGTGTTTGTCAGACATATTTTCTTACATTTTCTTCTAATTTATAATTCCAAACTCTGTGGGCATGGACAGTGCAATCAAAGGCTTTGCCAGTCTAAAACAAATATATTGTTGTTAGCATTAAAAAAAGTTTAATCTTTGTGATCAGATTATTTAGAGCACTTAACTAAAATAACTAAAACCAAAACTGAAACTTAAATGACCTTTCACATATTGCTAATATTGTAATCATATTGTGATTCTCTGTGATGGTTGTGGGTCTAAATAAATTGTGACAAACGTTCACATAAATGTGACATGTTCAGTGTCTAAATTACCGAAACCTGTCACGTTAATAAATTGATGAAGGCAGCAATTTGACTAATCCCATGTCCCATGAAAAGGGCTTAAGAACTTATTATTATAAGTTTTTTGTTAAAAAGAAGAATTGTATTCTTCTTCTTCATTCTTGTTTTTGGTGCTAATGTAAAAAATGGAAACCACAATCGATACCCTTTTGAAGGCTTTA
Source organism: Channa argus (assembly GCF_033026475.1). Taxonomy (NCBI): domain Eukaryota; kingdom Metazoa; phylum Chordata; class Actinopteri; order Anabantiformes; family Channidae; genus Channa; species Channa argus. Next base: position 25,533,822 of record NC_090199.1, on the reverse strand, counting down.
GATAAATATAGAGAGAACATTAAAAAGTGAGAAGGAGACGGCGTTTTCAGCCACCGTAACTAGCTACATTTAACCAAAATGTGAAGTTGTCATTTCAGTTAGCAAGAGAGGCACAGTTCATAATCAAGAACCACTTATTTAAAAAATTACTAGCACTTAAAAGTGGAGTCGTGGCTTGGCTGTTTAGAATAATGTCCGTACATGAGAAGAAAACACAATGCTCAATTAATGCACATTTTTGTGTTTAAAAATCAAACTTTGTTCACGACAGGCTATTAAATGTGACCTATTTCTATGAACTAACGCTCGTCATACTTACTACACAAACACCCTGTTTCTTTTCTAAGCAGCAGTTATTAAACTGCAGTGAGTGTTTAAAGATGACTCCCCCTCATTGACATGCCAATATATGCATTATCTGCAGTGGTAAGAAACTAAATGAGGCTTTTTAATTGTTAGTTTATGTAAAAGCTGCTTAATGCATGGATAAACAGACATCACAAGTTTGTCTCCTGGGGTTTGCTCTGCTTTCTTCTTCTCTCTCTATCACTGATGGAGTGGTTTCAGATAACTCCAGACCCACATCACTGCCACCTCCTCACCCCTCCCTTCTCTTCATCCATCCGTCTCTGCTCATCTGTCTTTCCTCCCCCTGCCGCCTACCTCCATGTCTCCCCTTCTCTCTTTTCCTTCCCACCTCGCCTTCCCTCAATCTTTCCCTCCTTCTCGTTCTCCTCCAGTCCCTCCCACCCGGGCCATCAGGGTAGTGTGAATCCTTTGGTAAACGTCTGGTGCCTCGCAGAGCTTGTCAGTAAAGCCAGAGCTAATTAGCAGAATCACAGAATAATTAGTTTTTCTTCTTGTCGTTTAATTCCCACCACCACCCATCACCTCATCCCTTTCCTCCCACTCCGCCTTAGTTTTTCTCCTGTCATCCGTCAGCGCCATCACTGAGCTGTAGGAAGTTTCTGCATTCTTCCACCTTGTATCTCTGTAAATATCTCACTTTGTCTTGATTCCTTTCTCTTCATCTCCCTCTTGAGTCTCTTGAGCCATCTCTCTCCTTCTACTCTCTGTCTCTTTCGACATCTCACAGTGCCTGTTTCCCCTCTACATCTGTCTCCTCTCTCCCCGTGGATTGTTTTCCCACCCACACCTTTTTCTCTATTGAGGTTTCTCCTGCCGTTGTTGACTTAAACACATGGTCGAGCTTGTTTTCTCACTCTGTGCCTTCCTCCCACTCTGCTCCCATCTTCCCCTCCCTGTTTTCTCTTCTCTCCCCCTGTTCGGCTCACTGTCGTTTGTCCCTATAGCCGGTGTTTGTCTTCACATCTATTTTTCCCTCAAGTTTGACCGACTGTCCACTCCTTCATAAAACAATTTCCCCTGTATACTCCCCCTCCCCTTGGCGCTTCTCTTCATCTCCTCAGGGGAACTGTTTGCTCCCTTTCTTTATCAACAGCTTTCCTTCCATCTCTCTACATGTCACTTCTCTGCCCACCCTTCACTCAGCTCTCTCCTCCACTCTTAACCACTCCTCGAATCCTCTTGTTTCGTGGAAACGCTAAGGTGGCAGGAGGAAGGGTCTGTAGTCTCAAGGAAGTTAATTGGCATTTACAGCTCAGTTTTGTGTGGACAGCACTCCGGTTTAGTCCAGCTTGGCAGCCTCATCACCCAGAGCCCCACACAGTTGAGTTAGACTAAACCTTACTGCATGTTTGTTATTATCTACACCGGTAGACTTTTATAAATGTACTGGACAGTCTTTGAGGATGAAATCTGTCTTCACATTTTGTTACTTTGTGCTGTGTTCTTCCTTAGCAACGAATTCTAGGGTCAAAGTCCATAGGGATGAACCCACGGAGAATCATTACCCACCTACATTTTCCCCAGTTGTACAAAGTCAGTTAGCGTCTCAGTATTAAAGGACCTCTTATCTAGTACCAAAGAAAGTGAACTACTAGCAGGTCAGTGCAGTTCAGCAGTGAAAGGTGCTAAAGAGCCAAATATTTCCCTCAAGACCTGGTAGAGACCAAAAACAAAGCTAAAAGGAGAATGTACAGATACATGGCCATGACCAAGTGCTTGTTTACAAGTGCCACTTTTTATGACTGCTAAAAAATGTAGTCCACTCCAGAGCTCACACAGACAACACCCAACATCTATGTGTCCTACTCACAATTACTCACAAACCCTCAAGCTATACCAGTGAAATTTAAACACAAATTCTCCTGCTTCTGAGCAACTAGCTAGCTAATAACTCACCTTGCAGAAAGGGAGTTACAATGCAGCAAATTTTTGACAAATGTTTCACAGAATGAAAAACCACAGCATTTTAAGGTTGTTATTTAGGTAAATGTAATTATTGGGTCAGACTTGGTATTGGCAGACACCCAGTAATAATGATATGATACATTATACTTTATTGCTCCAATGGGGGGGATCTTTCCTGAGCTGATGCATCTGCAATGTATTATTAAGACATAAGGGAACCATAAAATACTTAAAACTGCTTCAAAGATACATACAAGTATTGTACATCTTACCATATGTGAGTGTAACTTAAAACCAACATTGTAATGAAACATAAAATAGGTGTAGCTTTCAGGTATAAACCTAACACATTTCACCACATGGCAACAGAATCAACGGCATTGAGTAATCTATCTATGACCTAAGTGCCCTTTAGGGTTTAACATTGAAAGTCATACTGTAAACCTTAGTATTTAACATAATAATTGTGGACTTGGATTGGGATAAGGACCAAAACAAGTTAATCAGGACATCCCTACAATTAGGTAGGGATAAGAATAAGAAATATTAAATTCAGACTTTCCACTGGTGGTACAGTGATTGAGATGATTGTCACTGCAGCTAAAATGCTTCATTAACTGGGCAGAGTCCTGCTATTTATATGAATTAACCTTTATAAAATCTAAAATATTATACTAGCAATCAAAGTCTGGTATCATAAAGTGAATGCTGTTGGTTTCGGTGCTGAACGAGAATGAGCCAGCGCTTTAGCCTGTCAGCCAGGGCAAGTGTGACAGGTATGCCCTGACAAGTCGATCAATAATTCCAATAGCAGAGTATGGAAAACCTCTTCAGCCACAGTAGTGGTACTACTACTGTAGCATGTTGTTTGAAAATGCTCCACCACAGAGCGAGAGAGAGAGAAACATAATGAATACCATTTTCAAAAGTGAGTGAAATGTATTAGCTGTTGGCATGTTCTACATACACACACACTACCTGCACTTGCACACTGTACACACACACAATCACATATCCCTTTTGTTCTCTCTACCACTGTAACCCTCTCTCTGTCTGTCTCTTTCTCTCTGTGTCCATCTGTTCTGCTGAGTCGTGTGATCAGGAGAGGGTCTATACATCACCTCTCCATCCTCCCTTGGGACAGAGCAGTGGAGGAGGGTAGAAAAGGAAGGGGATCGAGCCGGTGTGCTCTCTCCCCTCCTCTCTCCCGTTCAGTTTTTCACTCACACACGTACACATATTCTCACTCTAACTCTCTCTCTCTCTCTCTCTCTCTCTCTCTCTCTCTCTCTCTCTCTCTCTCTCTCTCTCTCTCTCCCCCACGCTAGCAGCAGCTGTTAGCAATGACTGCAAACTGTTTTTCCTGTCCCTATTTGTGGTACACTACTGATTGCAAGATCCTTTCTCTCTTGTGTTTATGTGGAAGCACAGTCCCGTCTATGTCTGCCTCTGTCTGTGTAGTGGCATTAGCGATTTAGCTGCATTAGGATGAGCCTGCAACCAACACTTAGTTTAATGGAATTTCCATTTTCTACTTTTGGAGAACATGGTGTTATCTGACAAACAGATCGACACACACTCAGCGAGAGTCACATAGACAGAGCGAGAGAGAGAGAGAGACACAAAACTTGCACGCTAAAGAGACAGAGAAAGTGAGAGATGAGAAGAGCAATAGATAGGAACAGAGTGTGTGATTGATGAAGGGAGGGGACTCACCAAATCCCTGAAATAGAGAGAATTTAGAGAAAGACACAGTAATGCACCGAATGTGGGAGGGTGGGAGGCAGACACAGAGAGAGAGATGAGTAGAATGCAATAATGTGATAAAGCAGCTGAGGAATGGAGGTTTTTCTACACTCTGACGCTTTTAGTCCCATTTCTACTTTTTACGGCAGATTTCATCATATTACCAAAGGCCATTTTGGCTCTATTGTGGATAATAGGCTGCGGTGGAATTATTGGAGATGCTGGCTTAGATAATGGTCATCCTCTCTCTCTCTCTCTCTCGCTCTCTCTCTCTGTGTCTCCGTATCTTTCGGCCTTGCTCTTTCTCCCCTGCGTTAGAGAAAAAAGAGGTGAGGCAGAGAAAGTAAAGGAGGGAGGAGAAAGATTAATGGCATACAAAGATGGGCAGAGTCCGGGGCGATGGAGATAGCTGAAGGTGCAGCGCGTAGAAATGTGTGAGACAAAGGAAAGTAAGGAAAGGCTGTGCTCTGTAGATAGTGTTTGTGTGCGTGCTCAGGCTGGTTTTTGAATGTTTGCTTCTAATACAATAAGTGGATAAGAAAATTGGATTTGTGTATCATTATATCCATTCTCCAGAGCAAAAACGCCAGCCAGAATTCACAGCAGATGTATTCCTGAAGGCTTACGGTTGGTTGAAAACACAACCATAGGTTCCTGGAGCCGATCGTGTACACAACAGTACCTGCGACTTTGAGCGTTAGCAATTAGTTGGTTTGTTTCGAAGCATCTAATTTGGCAGGGAGAGTCATTTTTCAAAATAAAAAGTCAAACATTTGATGGTTCCAAATGATCTATTGTTAGATTTTTCTGCTTTTCTCTGTCTTTCTTTATAAAGAACTGCAGATTAATTGATTATGAACGCAGCTATTAGTTAAACCTCTGTCTGTGTGCAGTCAAACATTAGGTCAAATAGAGATTTGCTGAGTGAATTGATTGACCAGCTGTAGATTAATCATTTATTTGTTGTTTTGTTTTGTTTATTCTCTGCAGCCACTGCTTCTGAGAATCGGCATATAGTCTACAATATTTTATAATGCATTATTGAAAAGAATTATGACTTAGTCTAAATATGTCTGTGAGCCTGTAAGTAGCAGCTGTAGACAGTATAGTGTATATAAGCCCACAGCAGCACTACATTATCTTGCTGGAATATAGTAAGATAGAGGGAAAGATGGAGAGTAGTTAGAGGGGTGGAGAAATCAAGATGGTGGGAGGGCAAAGAGGATGGAAGAGGACGGGAGTCAGATGATGTGAGGAAGGGAGGGGAATGCTTGAAGAAACCTGGGATGAGAGAGATGGAGAGGTTGAGGAGAAATGGCAAAGGGAAAAAGGGAAGAGATGAGGAGTCTATTGCCCTGAGACTACGGCAGAGAGAGAAAAAGAGTGAAAAGCAAGAGAGAGAGCAAAAGAGTGATAGCCTTACAGCAACACCTAATGGCTTCTCTGGAGAGAAGGAAAGGGAGGTAGCACAGAGGAGGAGAAGACATAAAGAGGGGGCTATGACAGAGGCAGAGATAGATTTAGAGAGGTAGATGGTTGGAGAGAAACAAAGAGAGGTGGAGGTTACACAGCCGTTCAGTAAATATGGACTCTAAGAAAACTGGAAGAGAGTGAAAAACGGTAAATGAGGGGGGGATGACGTAGCAGAACGATAGCCACCGACACGAGGACAGATCCAGACGTTAAATTAGCACCAGAAAGAATACAGATGGATAAGCCAGGACGCAGAAAAACAAATGTGAAACAGAGAGGAAAAACAAATGAAAGCGCGGGTGAAGTGGGAGAAAAGATGAGCTGCTGGGCAAGGAGAGGAAGGTTCAGCCCTTGAGGTGAATAAAGGAAGGAATGAGGGGAAGATGGATGTAGTGGAATGGTGGACAGAGAGAAAAGAGCGGAACGACGGCATGTGGCAGTCTAGACTAGGAACTAGATAGAGGCATCTTAAACCAGACAGAAAATTAAAGATAGAAATGTAGATGACAAGGAAGAACTAAATTAATGATATAAGTAAGAGAAGGAGGAATAGTTTGAATGAGAGCAAAAGGAATGGCAGCGTATGGTAAGACAGTGAAGGAGGAAATTGAAGAGGAGGCTGTTGGATGGATGAAAGGGCAGTTTACTGTCATAACGGGAAGGAGGGAGGGCGGTAAATAGAGATGGGAGCATGGACGGATGTGTGGAAGCTCTCTTTACCTCCGTTAACAGCCGTGTAATAGCACTGATCACAGATGTGAATAATTCAAAGCCTCTAGTTGGGAATTCTCTCTGGTAAGAGACGACATAATCTCGCATTCACACACATCACTCCCTCTGTGCATTGCTACTTCTAGCTATAAGATTTGTATATTACCCCCAGTACACATATGTAGTACATATGTGCACATATGCACAGTAGTAATACAGGGATTTTTGATTTAAAAGTGCACAAGACAAGAGAGAGTGACACACTGTAGAGAGAAAAAGAGAAGAGCAGTCCACCTGCTGTGCCTGTAGTTGTCACTCAGATGTACCATTTTCAGCCGCCATGATTAGATTACACAGAAACAACCTCTCACTCTCACACACACATACACACACACACACTAGCAGACATGCACATATGCACATATGCATCACACATTCTCAGACACAGCCTCTCAACTCTTTCCCGTGTGCAAGTGTCTGCACATGTGTCTTTAAAGTCTCCATGGCGACCGTTTCCAGGGTGATTTACCGTAGCACCTGGTCCCTCTCAGGGTGGTACACTCGTCTGCTTGCCACAATCACTCCCCAGCCACCAATGATCTCATCCCTTTGCTCCGCTTGCATGCCCTCCTCCTCTCCGTCCTCCTGGATTGTTGTCATGAATATGATTTATTCCTGTCTTCTGTCTTCTCTGCGCTTCTCATATTCTTCTGTCTCTGACCGTTTATCCACCTCAATAATGATATTCATTAGAGCAAAAGTGTATTTCTTTTTAAGAGGGACTTGTAATCTGCTTAACAATAAACACAGGGTTGATATTTGTCCTATCACAGGGATTAGATTAAATGTCGACACAATGAATCATCCTATAATAATTATTTAAAACAGTAATTTCTCAAGTAGAATTGTAAATATATGTAAGTGCCACCTTATTAAATGTCCCACTTTAATAAGTTGGATTTAGCTGGGTTTAAGTCACTCTCTGAATGTGTCTGTATAAAGCCTCCAGTGTCATTCTACAGGTGTCAAATGACCACTGGCTGCAGGAATGAAATCAGTCCTGTTGGTACTGCATTTTATATCATGCTCAAGAATAACATGTACTTTCAATAGAGAAAGTGAGGCTATGACACACAGTGGTGATCTATGTGCTCTGTTTACTTGTGCCTGCTACAGTAGTTAGAACGGGTACAAAAAGTTGCCTAAATTGTTTAAGTTTGATAGAGATGGGAAGAGATGACAAGGAAAGTAAAGGGACCCTACTTGGAGTGATTAGTAGCTTTCATGCAAGCGAAATTACACGGCAACCGCTCAGCAAGTCATCACAGCATTCAGCCCAATCTGATACCAACAGCAGCAGTCCTCTAGCAACCTACTTCACTCACTGACCACTTCATTAGGTACACCTGTACAATTTAATGCAATCCAGTACAGCAGCTCTGCCATGAATTCTAACAAGGTTATAATTTCCCAGTTGTTAATTTGAAAGTGTCAGAAAGGTGATAATGCCATAATATGTTTGTTATTGAGTCATAGTGGGTTGTAGAGTATTGCTGGATTGCATTATGTTACTGCAAGAGGTGGTTCTGATGTTATCTTTGACTTTTATCATGCTAACATTTGTTTATTGGCATTTTCCTAGATATTTGGTTGGGAAAAAAAAAAAACATTAAAATTAACAAATTTTATGACATGATGAAGGTGCTACAATAAAGGCTCAAGGAATCACCAGCCTGTACAGGATCAGGAATGTCTGTAAAAAAAAAACAGACTGACCCAAAACGTAATTTAAATTATGTGAAGCATTGGAGTATGACAGCAGCAAAACTGTTTTTCACAGCCCAGACAGATTGTAGGTCAGCTGGTGGTTTGAAGCTCTATGTTTTCTTTGCACTTTAGTAGGAGGCGGATAGCAGAATTTTCACCATCCAGGCAGGTGAAGTTTTCAGCCAGATGTATCTGGTGCAGACAGCTTTCAACATGTGTATATATAAGAAACCGATACCACACAACTAGAGAATCAGTGGCTCTGAGTTCTTGTTGTTCTCTGTACTTTAATGTCAAGCAGCTCCAAATATCTGTGATGAACTTTGGGACCAAAATGGCACAGTTTTTGCAGCATCAAGTTTTTACTGTTTCATTACCCCATTTCCAAGCCATATGGACTGACTTTGAGTATGGCATCAAGTAAAAGCTTAAGAGTGATAAGAGTTCGAACAAAAAAATCTATAAACAAGTAACAGATTTGGTTTTAAGTGGTGGTGACTAGAGGAGTTGACCCTCATCTTTGTAACTCCAACTTACACCTCTGGACTGTATCTTATATGCTGTACTAGATACAATTTTGAGTAAAGTTTTCCCCGAATCCTTGATTTGTTTTGTTAAATGACTCCAAATATGGCACAGTGGAAATACCCTTCAATTAAATTCAGTTTATTTATATGGCACCAAATCACAACTATCATCATCACAAGGCGCTTAGCATGTTATGGTCAAGACCTTGCAGAATTTTAAAGAAAGACTCAACAAATAACCAAACATGAGTCAACAGTGGAGAGGTAAAACTCCCTATAACAGAAAAAACATTGCTGTTATAATTGACTGAGGTATTATTCAAACCGTCCCCAAACCTTAGCCAAAATAATGTATATTCTGCTAGTTATATAAGACGTTGATATTCCGAGCTCTCAGTCAAAGTTTGCACAGAATTAAGAGCAAAACTGTCTGGTTTTACCAGGTTATGATGGAGGTCTGGAACCAAGAAACACTTTGAAGCACAACTCTTAAAAGGGATCATCCAAAAAGAGGTCTGTCAGTGTCTTATCAGTTGTTGTCCTGCTCTTTCACACAACAGCATCTTGTTGGTCACTTTTAGTGTAGGTGGGCTGTAGAGGTGAAAAGGTTAGAGTTCTGCCTTAATTGGGAGCAGAAGGTAGAAACTAAAGAGATGTGCATAGTCTCTGTGAAATAACCTGTACAATTTCTGGAATTTATGCTGCTTCCTTAGGTGTTGGAGACTGGGTAAAGCAGTTGTGAAGTCAGCACATAGAAACCAATACAACTGAGTGTGTAGGCTGGGAAACCTGTCAGTCATGGCAGCCACAAGCTATAACATCCTATTAATGGAACAGTGAATTAAACTGGAGGCAGATTCTCTGTGATATTTATATGCATGTGAACAGACCTGCATGCACAAAGTAGTACAATCATTTAGGCATTAGTACAAGATAAGCTATCTAGTCAAATCTAAATATGTATATCTTATCTCTAAGTCTAAAACTCATAAATGAATCAGAGTTTTGTTTGGTAAATTTTAATTTAAGGATTTTAATGCTAAACTACTGCAAATGAGCGTGAACTGACAGGCTCTGTTCTGTCTGTGGGTGGCATCCTGCAGGTGCAGAGGAATCCCTTGGTTAAGCACAATGCTTCCAAACAGTGTTCATGCTGCAGGGATTCATTTACCTTAATTGATCACTCCTGCATGCCTACATGCATTTCATAGTTGTTCAGTGTGATATCAGGTTGGTTTGGCTATGGTTAAAGGATTCAAAGAAAACCTGTTAATTCAGTGTGTTGTTTGCAGTAAGGCGATGTGTGTATTTCACTTTGACACTGCCCCTTAAATATATATATATTGTGTGTGTGTGTAGTTGGAGAACAATCCGAAATAGGCCAGTTAGGGTTTATAGCAAAGATGTCACAGATTAAACAGACCTCTGTGGGGAGCAAGACTTCTCTCTAGCAGTTTAAATATAACTCTCTTCTGGGAGAAACTGTGTAAGAGTGTGTGTTTGAGAGGGTGGGGTTAAGGTAGGTGGATGTGTTCTATACATGAAAAACTTGTAGCTAAACTACTGGCTCCATACTTGTGTGTGTGTGTGTGTGTGTGTGTGTGTGTGTGTGTCTGTGTGTGTGTGTGTGTGTGTGTGTGTCAAAGTGATGTCTTCTTTACCTTTGGCACTGTGGGGATAGTTTAATACTGTGAGGTCTGGCTCCACCATCTGCTCAGGGTTTGTGTGCATGTATGTGCATGTGCATGTGCATGTGGATCAGTCAGCAGGTGCTGAATAATACTTTAGTTTTAACCTCTGATAAACAACATTCTTGTTTTTTTTCCTTTTCATTTGTAAAATTTCTACAACTTTACATTGTCTACATTAAGTAAAATTAAGTGGGAACAGTTGTTTACATCTGCAGCACATTGTTCTTTCTTGCTATATGGTGACTTACCTTACTAATGGGAGCACGTTTATAATTTTCAAACCTTTGGTCCAGTTTGTAAACTTGATCTGTTTATTCTTCAATTTGGTTTCTTTTCACAAAGGGATCAAAGGTAATAAAAATGCATCACAGCAAGTCATAAGAGAATAGTTTCCTCCACTCATTGGTAAATTATTCAGGAGTGGAAATAAGCACAGGAAGAAAGGAATATTCCTATGAGTGAATAATTGCTTGCCATATCGAAAAACTACATTTTTCATTTGCCTATTTGGGTAATAAATGAAGCGAAACTCTGTCAACAGAATGCTGAATCCACTTCACAGTTGTCTCACAGTTTTTGAAAAGGAGATTTAACCAGCCGTTTAGCAAACCCGCTGACTTGGGGCCGAATTGAGGTAGGATCACATTGTCTTGTCTAAACCCTCCACAGTGCAGTTGCACGTGCTGCGTTCAGACCTGCCCAAATGAACTGCATCTAGTGGGAAAACCAAACAAAAAAACTAATAACAAATGGCCTTTTCAGATTATAACCACCTATCTTTTATTTAAAAGTTGGCAATGTCTAACATGTTTGATAAAACATGGCTCAGTCCAGAGACAAAATAGTCCTAATTCCTGGCACATGAACAGATAAAGCAGCTGACTGTCCATAATCACTATTTACAGACTCTTCAGTTTACTTAACTGGATATATAGCCAGACTTCAGATCATGTATTTTAATAGCGTTAGTAACAAAGCTAAACTTGCTTTTTTGTCTTACATTTTGACACATGAGCGTGTCCACAAACCCTGTATGTAGAATGTCCTGTGTGGGGTATCAAAAGGAGGACCACTTAGCCCTACCAACTCCCCATCTTTACCCTCTGAGCTACAGTATCTCAATAAAAGTCCTTGGGAGAACTTACTACAATGAGGAGCAGGATGATGGTGAAGGTGCAGCTTTAGGATACTTAATTTTACTATGGCTCTTAAGGCTGCACATACTCACACAATCCAGTGCAGATTAAATGTTTCCCTTTCATGCTGATGTAGGTTGTATACTGGATCAGGACTTGCTTCCTAGTCAGGATGTTGCATAATGATCTCATTTGTCATTTAACAAAAATATTGTCATGTTTTTAATTCCTAAATACAAATGTGAGGATTTCATGCATTTCATATGTCATTGTATATTTGGAGGTTTTGCTGTTTGCACTCCTGCACGCAGAATGCATATCTCAACAGGCAGGTCAAACTCAGTACCAGCAGCCTGCAGTACCGGTAAGCAAGAAGATGTCCCAGTACATAAAATAGAGCCTTACCAGCCCGTATGGAGCAAAGGTTATTAGGTAAATAATGCCACAGGAATGCTTGTCTATAAGGTGATGAATGGATCAATGTACAAGGTCATCCAGTGTGAAACTCAAGGGCATTCAGACACTGATAAGTCCTGGCTGTGGAAAAGAACAAACCTGTGACCTTCAAGGTCGCCACACTAACAAGAACCACAGGTTCAACACACCATGCATCGGTACCATTAACCACCAGCTGCTGCAGCATCCAGCTTTACTGCTTATCTGCATGCAGAAGCAGAAAGTAATGTGGGGAGATGCAGTTCCTGTTCACTTTCTCACTATAATTTCAGCCGAGTCTAATGAAGCATCTCCTCATCCTTTTCTCCCTTACTCCGTTTTCTCTCTTTTACTGCTACACTCTCCTCCTCACACTCCTTCCCTTCTCTTACACAAGAGGGTGACAGATGTGAGCCGCTCTAGAGAGAACACAGGCAGCCAGTGCTCTGCTGCCAAGGCACCGCTTGTGTTTCACTTGATGCTTTCATGCAGGAGCTGTAAGGCTTCGTGTAGTGGTGTAGTAGTCCGTGTTTGTCTCTGGTTTTCAACTGTGGGTGCATGTATTTAACTGCGCATATGTGCGTAATTTCATAGCAGTGAGTCCGGCCTGTAATCTTACTGCTGCATGGTCACCATGGGAGCAGGTGACTTCATCCCTGCTGTACTGGTGTGTCCAGATACACCTTTAAAGAACATCCCCTTGTCTCTTTCACTTACAAACATGCACACACACACACACACACACACAGTTCCGCTCACTTCACATGTAATGTAATAATCTGGGCGCTCCATGCCTCTTAACTCAATAAAGCTGACAGCCGCTACCACACACACACACACACACACCCTGTAGAACAACCTGTGATACTGTCACCTCTGCTTTCATTTTTTTCTCTTCTACCATTTTCCTTGCTCGTGTCATTTTCACAGTAGCTGTTGCAGTCTCAGACTCCGAACTGTTGTTTTTGAGGCTAGTAGCTAACCACTGCCTCTCATTAGCTGCTCACCCTACCCTCCTGAACAGCATGGAGTTTGGGGACTGACTCGACACTGTCCAAGTTGCCTTGGTGGAGAGAGAGATAGACAGAGGCAAAGACTGAGAGTTGGGTCAGCACAGCTAAAAGAGATGCTCTTTGTTACATTATTTAACTAGATCCATGAGATAGGACAGAGAGAATGGAGGATGGACCTATGAATAGGCAAAGAACAGGTTGAAGAAAGTGGTAGAGTAATTGAGAATCTTTGCATTCAGACTGTTCGTGCAGGACTTATTCGGGTCCTGCCTGGCGTTGCGGAGAGTGACCAGGCGCGGCGTCCATAACCGCTCCTCCGAGCGCCATCTGCTACTTTGCCACAGCAACTGTTGCCAGGGTACCTGCTCTACCCCCCCCCCCCCACCCCAACCCCCCACCCTTTTTTGGCTCATCTCCTCCTCGCTTCCTCTTGTTTTTTTCTCTCCAAACAAGATCTGCTCTGCTTTTCTTCCCGGCCTGCTCTTGTGCCTTCCTCCTTTCTTCACACATGCTCTTTTCTGCTCCTGTCAATTAATTTCATTAGCTTTTTCATTCTAAAAAGGATACCTGCTATACCTTTATACAAAACTACTAACAACATAGAATACTCAGCGTACTGCTAATTAGCCGGCTGTGTTTTTATCTTTTTCCCCTCGTGTTTTTCTTTTTTGGGTGTTTTTATTTAACACCACAGTGGTTATACACACTTTTCCATCATTTCTTCAGCTAGCTGCTGTTTTTCCCCTGCTGCCACTTCTCCCTTTGCAACACACACACAAACACAGACACACACCCACACCACCTCCACCAAAATCTTTAATGCTCTGAGCCTTTTCCTTTCCTCTCTCCTTTGTAATCTACCTCTCTTCCATTCCTCCTTTCCCTGGCAATTATGTGGACACGACTTAGGGCCCCTTGTCTACAGAGAGAGAGAGAAAGAACCAGTGAACGAGTAGAAAAAGGAGTTTGGTGGGGTGTTTAGAGAGAAGAAAAGAGGTAGGGTAAGGGGGGAGAGATCGTAGATCAGAACCATCATGATTGAGCCATCTGCTGAGAGAGAAGGCCAGTGACACACACACAGACACACACACACACACACACACACACACACACATACGGTTAAAGATCACCACTGCCACCCGTTGGTCACTTCCTGCCACTTCGCCTCTCCTTCCCCTCTCCATTCCTCTCTTGCATCGTCCGACTTCCCTGCTGCCATCCAGCAAGAACATGTCAACCGGAGATGAGACACGTAGCTCTGATCATTGATCAGTCTGGCTGTCTAGTGAGCCAGTCTTAAGCAGCCGATTCTGTTTGCTCCACAGGGTGTTTTTGCACTCTAATATATGTGGTTTATCTCCACCTAACTCCTTTCTAAGAAGAGCAGAGCCTCAACACAGATTATGAGGCTTTGGGTCTTTCAAAACATATTGAGCATAGTGGTGTGTTACAGGCTCCAGCCAACACTACAGTTTGCTACTGTAATCCTGTTTTTGCTGTTTCATTCTTGCCCTGCAGTTAAATGTGATTTGTCGTACACAGTCTGTTCCTCTGTGTGTGGCTGTGTAGTATTTTTTTGTGCAAACAGTCTTTGCTTTTTTTTCTCCTTCAGGCCTTCCCCCCCTCTTATTACTGGCAGTCTTAAACGATGTCCACTCTTATTCAGCTGTCTAACATTTAATAGATTCATAAATGCTCTCCACCCATTGGCCAAAGTAGGCCTTTTCATCCTATTAGTGATTAGCATATGGTTGAGTGGAGAAGGAAGTGCTCTTTATATGGTAATGAAGAGATAATGTATGCAGCGAGAACCAACCAATGCCCCGTTGGGAGGACTCAGGGTGGCCTGACGTGCTAAATCTTGAGGCTCTCCTCTCTTTATTTATAGTTTTTCACTCTGATTCATAGACACTTGGACCTTATCTTTGCAAGCTAGTATTATGCAACAAAATGTTTGGCTGCTGTGTTACATACCTAAAACAGACTGTGTAAAGGCTTCACTGTAGATTTACAATGTTTGGAGTCTAATGAATATGTTCTTTATATATCTGGTGAAATCATCTGGTATTTACTTGTTATAAAGAGGGTTTGCATATTTTGGCATGTTTTGTTAGATGCTGATAATGATATTATAACTTTTAGTTTTAGTTTTTAAAGTAGACTTTGCAGTTTTCATGTATGTATGATCATATATGGTTATCGGGCATCTAGCAACTCAGGAGTTGTGGCTAACAAGCTGTAATGTAAAGCTGTTACCTTTGAAAATATGCAGGCTAGCTTTTCTCCGAGTTTATGCTAAGCTTAACTAATTGTATGCTAGGTATTCAACGGACCAATCACAACGATATCAATCAATACAGGATCCTTTTTTAATTTGAGAACAATTTAGTTTGTGCTTAACAGTCCATTTGACCGAGTGTTCCCTCATCCTATCATGTGCAGGAACAAGGTGTGGTGGGAATGTCAAGACCACCGGGCGCCATCCCTCCTCCTCACCCAGCTGGGGGCGTGGCCTCGGGAGTTGGCCCCAATCAGGGGTCCGGTCCACCTCCAGGCTACGTGGGGAACCAGCAGCAGGCAGCAATGATGAAGCAGATGATGGCAATGGAGCAGGAGAAGAGGGTGCACATGCACATGATGGAGCAGCAGAAACAGCAGCTCTTCAGAGAACAGAGACAACAGCAGCAGCTACTGGCTGAACAGGTGAGGATTTATACGTCAGCATATAAATAGCATTAGCGCATAGCATAAAGTTAGTGTCTGTGTGGTGATTAAAAAACAGGAAGGCCTGTGTGATTTATCTGTCATGCAATAAATGATAATGTGTGTGGGTTATTTGTTTAGACATACCTGTAGATTTGTGCATGTCTGCTGTTCTAACAAGAGAAGCTCATCCTCTCCTCTTCATTACTGTTGTCTGGTCGCATGTATAATTACCCCCAACCAGCCCCCTCTTCACTGCTTCCTTTTCATCTGTTGTGTGTGTGTGTGTTCGTGCGTGTTTGTGTGTGCACACGTGTATGTGTGTCTTTGCCACATGCCGCCTGCTGTGATAATGTGGTGTTTTCTTTTTATTTTTCTCTCTGTGAGGGAATCAAGTGTTAAAGAGTTGTGAACTTTGAAGTCACCACCCACTATGATGGTTTTAATTGGATCTGCAAAAACATACACAGACTCACAAACATAGGTGTCTGAAAGGAAACACATCCTGCTGGGGTTTAGTGTACGTTGTTAACTGGATATCATATTTCTGTTTAAATGAGCAACGCCTTCTCCTGTTGAGGCACAGATTCACAAACTGCTTTTGATACTGCCTAATAATGATTTTTTAAAAAGTTGTTGCGTTTCATTGTAGGTGGAGAGCATCATGCAAATAATGTACTAATTCTGCTACACAAAGGCATTTGTCAGTTTCACCTCAGCTATACCAAAACACCAAAAACGTGTGCTCTACTTAAACATTTGCCTGAGACTGTTCCACAACATCTGTCAACCTCTAACTACCTGTACCGTGGAAACCTCTGAAAAAGATATGTCTATCCTTGACTGTACCAACATCTGTCTACTTATCCAAACATCTGACTTCCATTCCAAATATCCATCTTACTTCAACATGGGCAAACATTTGTCTTACTCCTACTGTACCAATCATATTCTTACTTCTGCTGTACAACTATATATCTATTCTCTACATCTGTCTCACCGATTCTGTACGTGCATCTATCCCTGCTCTGCTCTACATGTTGACAACTTTGAATATACCAACATCTGTCTACTCTAGCAAACTGTCTCTGTCTTACCCAAACTGTACCAAAATTCTGTCGTACTTCCCTTGTGCCAACATCTGTCTCGCCACAACTACATACCCATCTAACATTGAATGTACCAAATGTCTCTCTGATCTTTGTCTATTCTGCTAAATATTTGTCAAACTGAAAAGCTAAAACAAAAAAGTCTGTGATTATGAAGCTGCATTTTTCCATTTGTAATGAATATGACTCAGATAATTACAAATTCATATCACCACCACTCACAAATTCATCAGTCTAACAAGGTTTTGAGGAACAAAAATTCCATCTTGATGTACGTGTTGTTATATTGTAGGTAGCACTGGTGTGCAAGTCCCTCCATGCAGACTATCTGATGCATGATTTTCATGCTAAGTGACTTTCACATTGTGCCCATTCTATACTTTATATTCAAGTTTACCATCGCTATTGACTGACAGACAATAGACTCGCGGGCATTAAATGCCTGTAGTGCAGCCTTCTTTTCAGTTTGCCTTTTGTAAAACTTTTTAAATCTGTAAATTAATCAGTTTGGTGTAACAATCTTACATTCAGAAATGAGCATGTTTTTTTATCATACCAATTCCTGAATTTATGACAGATTCCATACTTAACAATTTGTCAATGTGTATGTCTGTGTAGCTCCAGCAGCAGCAGCATCTCCCCAGACAGATGGGCCAGGGCCAAAGGAATCCATACCCCCAAGTCAATCAGTACCAAGGTAAAACTCAAAAAACACATGCGTTCATTTCTGTGCAAGTGTATGCAAAGAGCATTTACTCATACCAAGCCAAGAATTTACCACAATCCTTAAGTATTTTAATTATGACCACATTAGAAAATAGCAGTGTTTGGTGAATTGGTATGTAGTTTTTTGCAAGGTGTCCAAATTGTTAAGGAAAGCAGGCGTATACTCATACATGCATACTTGATCTGCAGCAAGTATTGTATATACTGTATGGTAGAGTGCCAAGACATTTAGACATTTAACAGATTTTACAGTTTACTCTCTGCCGTATGACAGATTAACACACCAACACACAAATGTGTATGTAAACAGCATACAACACCCTGCAACCAAACCTTGTCCTCTCTGTCTGTCTCTGTCAGATACATCAGTTGGTGCTAAGATGCTCTTCAGCCTGTTTCTGTCTTTCTCCCCTCACTCTCTCTCTCTCACTTGCTCTCTCTGGGAAAAAAAAAAATAGAATATTCCTGCTCTGCCTGTTACCAAGGCAACTTGTCTGTCCTGGATCCCCCAGAGTTCCGGTGAAGTCAAAGAGATGGATGAGAGGAGGGAAGTGGGAGAGGGGTGGTGCTGGCGGAGGGGGGAGGGGGGGCAGCTAGAGGAATAGGTAGATGGTCTAGTTGGTGGAAGGGAGAGGCTGGGAAGAAAGACAGAGACAGAGGGATGAGTGGGTGAGACGAGCGAATGATGGAGAGATGAAGATAATACAGAGAGGGAGGAGGAGAGTCAAGTCAAAACCCATTTTTAGATTCTGTCTACAAGTCTAGGACATAATGTGGAGAGAAAGAGGCTTCAGCATGAAACTCTGGCCTAGAAATCTACCTGTTAAGTTCAGACACCCTGCAGCGCATCTGATTTGAATGCAGTGTTTGTGCTATCACCTGCAATCAGAGCATAATAGAGTTATTGCTTTTTCTTATATTTCGCATAAATATGTAAAGTCATACAAGGAATAACTGTGGCTGTTTATCAGTATCACATTTACCTCCAGCTGCTGGCAGTACCTGCTTACTTACCAGTCTGGAGTGTGTGATCCTCTTCATTCTCACTCCTCTGTTACACTTCCAGTCCAACCTGTGAGGTGACGGATTAGTGGAATGATGTCAGAAGTGGTTTATTAGAGGATTTAGAGGCAATTCCATGCTAGCAGACCCCCTCAGCTCTGACACTACCGAGTCTGTAATAGGAAAATGTGGGGAAGTAGTTTTAGCCTTTTAGTGTGGTTCGTTTTCTTTCACTGTGGTGGGATTTAGACGAAATTTGGAGAGAAGCATTCATTTCCAGAGTAAACAGGTTGTCACAGAACATATATCTTTCCCTCGACAGCAATTTATTAGATCAGTCTTATGCACTATTTGGTGATTTAAGTGGATCTAGTATACAGGTTCCATTGCTCTTTTACAAAGGTGCAGGTCCTTGGTGAATTCTCTCCCCCATATGACTCTTAATTGTTTTTCTTCACTGCAGCACAATTTTGTCTTTGGTTTTAAGTCTGCTGTTTTTTCTCTCTCAGGTCCTCCTCAGGATTTGGCATCCAGGAGCCAGACTCTCCAAAACATTCGGGCTGCCCGCCTCCTACAACAGCAGCAGAACCAGCAGCAAATGGTCCAGATGAGTTCTGTTCAGGGGCAGGCAGGCTCTGTGGGACCCCAAACCGACATGGGCCTATCTTATGGCAGCCAGGGGTCTAACCAGGGTTCCCTGTACGGGCTCAACCCCTCTATGAGCCAAATGATCCACCAGCAGCAGCACCAGAGCCAAAGCGTCCAAGCTTCCATGGGTCTTACACCGCAGCACAACCCTGCGGGGGGGCCACCCCGGCAGGCAGGTGCAGGTCCTGGGGTTGCAGGTATGCCTGCAGGCCCCGGAGGTGGTGGAGCTGGAGGTTATGGGGGACAAGGAATGTTAATGAACGCCATGACCCAGCAACCCCTCAAAGGCCCACCTAATGCCAAAGCCCAGGCACAGAGACTGCAAAGCATGCTGGGAGGAGGAGGCGGAGGGGGAATGGCGGCAGGTAGCTGGCCGCAACAGCAGGGACAGAGTCTGCAGGCCATGGGTGGAGGAGTTGGAAGGACTACAGGAGGGGGTGGAGGAGACATGGTGGGGTTCGGCTCAGCCCAGGGTTACGGGATGCAGCCTGGTCAACCCCCACGTATGGCCAAGCAACACTTTCAGGGCCCAGGACAGGGAATGAACCAGGGGATGAACCAAGGGATGGACCCCAGGGTGGGCAACCCAGCAGCAAGTATGGGCGGCCCTATGATGGGGCCTCATATGGGAGGTCAGCCAAGGACCAACCAGCCCCGCCCTATGGTCATGAACCAAGGAATGAACCAAGGGGTGATGGGCCAGGGGATGACTGGAATGGGGGGTTTTGGGCCGGGCCCAGGGGGTCCAGGAATAGGAGCAGGGGGAGGGGCAGGTGGACCCTACGGACCTGGGGGAGTTGGTGTGGGAGGTCAGCCTCAGGGCTACCAGAGGACAGCCAATCAGGACATGTCATCCTATGGATATGGGGGCGGGCCCTCAGGTGGAGGAGCCTTTGGATTGGGTGATGGCTCAGGGCCAGAGCTAGACTCAGCCGATGGTTGGATGGAGGAGTTTTTCCAAAACCAATAGCCACCGGGGAACCTGGAGCAGAGTTTTTACTGGATGAACTAAACATAGTGTTGGACAAATTTTAACAGCTGAGAAAGTACAACAGAAGAGTTGAAACCATGTTGACTGGCATGTTTTTGTTTTGTAAAACATGAATAAGGTTATAAATGAGTTCTTGTGTTATGTTCTCTGTGTGTGTGGGTGTGTGTGTGTGTGAGAGAGAGAGAGAGAGAGAGATGGAGAGATCTATCCTTAAGTCTCGTGCATAATAATGAAAAACCAATATAGAGATTAAGAGGTGTGTTTCATTAGTTTCCCTTTTTCTTCATCGAATGAATTTTTCTCATGTTCCAGTGTTTGAAAGCGAGCCCCATATACACGCAGCGGCTTTGAGCCCAAGCTTTAGTATTGGCTGATTGAACACTGCAGACTGATGAAGGGGAAGGAAGACTTGTTCTCAAGATGGCAATTTATTTGTGTTTGTGCCACCCAGCTCAGTGCTTCAGATCTCTCAACTATGTGAGGAGCTGAAGGGAGTGGAAAGCACTCTCAACACTCCCATTTCCTCTCTTAGATTTGTGCCCCCCATACACTCTCACACACACACACACACACACACACACACACACACACACACACACACACACACACACGCGCGCCACAGAAATCTGTCTCTCTCACTCTGTTCTCTTCACTTGATCTCTCCCTCTCTCATCCTCCTCCCTTCTCTCCAGAATCGTTTCCTTGCTCTCAACACTCCTTTCTCTGTTTAAATTGTGAACATCACAGCAGAACAAATGGTGTTCCTTTATTGTGCCACACAAGCGCACTCTGCCCTCTAGTGCTTTTGCTAGGCAACCGACCTCGGTGCTGTTTTTCAGGGGTTTTAATTTCCCGTGTGAGTGGTTGTGGATGACGAGTATGCATGTAAAAGAAAACAGTGAAAAGTGTAGAAACAGCGAGAGAACAGGCAGCTAAAGCACGCACTTGGATTCAAAACTTACACACACACACACCTGCGTATGTATGTATTTATGCGTATATACACATACATACATGTGTGTACGTATATACGTATATATACATACATATATATTTATATGTATACACACACATATATAAATTATAGACACATATAAATTATAACAAAGCAACAAACAGATAAACAAGCATCAGCCCGGGAGGATGAGCGGATGTGTGAGAGGCAGCTACCAGAGCTAATATTACATTAAACTTTCTGCCTGTGTGACACCACATCGCATGCATCAGGCTGACACGAAGCAAAACGATCGCTGGGCAATGAATGTACTCAAGCACCACAAGTGACTTCTTTTTAAGGACATAAAAAAACAGCTCATCGAAAGCCCACCCACATCTCTCTAACATTGATGCTGGTTGTGTCTTTGTCAATTAAAATGAAAAAAAAAGTTTAAATTAGTCTTCTTTTAGTTTGTGTTGTCTTTTGTAAATCTTGTTTCTCCTCCCGTTGCCGCGGAGCCTTTCCCTCTGTTGTGACACAGCTACTTGTCAATCACCATAGCCCTGCATTACATTGTGGCTTCTAATGTACCGCAGCTTATAAAACATTCTCGCTCCAAACTAGAACGTACTTCTGCTATACTGTAACACTACTGTGAAGAAATACAAGTTGTCCCTTTGCAGCTTTTTATTAGGAAACCAAACCTCTGCTCCAGTCTCGATTTGTTTTACAGCGATTACAGGAACGTCAGACAGCTGCTCGGACTGACAACACTTAGCATTACAACAACCAGTGCTTCCGCTGAAAACAGTGTCTCCCTTTCTCTGAGTAAATTGTAGGCTTTACTCCGCGGCTTTGGCTAATCATGAGCAAGCTGTCCACTCTTTAAACCTGATGTTTGAGTAATAAATATGTGTCGAATAGGTTTTAATACTGTAGCTGTTGATATGATAACACCTTACAGTTAAAAGATGAATGAAAGTGTGTCTGTACGTGCATCACTTTGTATTTAGCTCATCAGTGAAACTTTGGAGGATGATGCTGTAATAAACAAACCAAAAAGCCTTCTTCTCTGTTAAAGAACTCCCTGCCATCAATGCATTTGTTCTTATGGTTGTTAGTGTTGTATAATCCAACCCTTTAAATACATACTTTAACCACCATGCTCATTGTGCTGTAAGGGTTGCTGCAATTGGTAGCATTCACCAAGGAGGTTTTGTACTTTGGTTATTATTATGTTAGGGCAACAGAAGTCCTTCGTGTCACTGTGTGGAGACTAAAGCTCAAAGGCAGGCAAAATGTTTGGGGTTATAGCGGTTTTATCAGCGGGAGATCATTTGAGGCTTCCTTGTGCAGGAAACATAGTGCAGTGCCCTACACCTCATGCTTCCAAATCTAACCAATCCAGTACCAATCCAGTCATCCAGGCCGGCTCAAATATAATTCCTGAGTGTTGGACAAGTGAATCGGGGGCAGTGTGTACAGTTACATTATTCAAACTGTAGGCAGAAAGGTAGAGAAACACTTCTGCGATAGTGTTAAGGTCACAGCCCTTGTGAACCTTTTGCCTTCTTCATGAGTGTTCATTGTTTGAAATCCCTTCAGTGAGAGAAAGCAAGCTTCCTCCAAATATTATGTACCGGGACCAAGTCTGTAGACAACATTTTATCAGAAACTGTTGTTGTTGATGTTCCTTGGTTTGTTTGTTTGTTTGTTTGTTTTTTTACTGGTGCTCACATATATGTGATTATGAGAAAAATTATATAAAAGATAATGGCTATTTGTAAATATGTTTTTACAGGTTTAAATACACAGATAATAGTCTCTACTCTGTAAAGAATTTACTGTTGGATAAAATGGAGAAGTATTTTTATTTTGAAGTCTTTTGGTTTCACCTTTAACCCATCTGAGCTATGCCATTGCACTTCAGACAATGTCTTACTACTAATTTTTATTGTAAACCTCCTCTCTTTTTTTGGATTTTTTAATTTGTTTTTTCTAGTTTGAGATTTGTTCTTAAGCAGTGCTTATTTCTTTTTATCCTGTACAGAATTCTGAAATGTTAACAAAAGAGAAATACAAGAGACTTTTTTTTTTTTTTTTTTTTTGGTTTGTTTTTCAAAAAGATACAATAAAGAGAGAATGTTCTCGCTGATCATAATAAATGAACATTTTGGTTCAGTGAATTCATTTGCTACAGCAGTTATTAATCCATGACACGGAACAAAATATAGCAAAGGTTAAGTAAACATACAAGTGAAAAATAATACTAATAACAAAATATGAATAACTACTTAAAAGTTTATTAAACAAACAAGCAAATACTAACAATGTTAAAATGCCTTCTGGTGCTTAAAAGTTTTTAGACTTTCATTTATCCCCCACCAAATTTTGATGTTAAAGAACAACTTCCTCTCATTTACCTGCAGTTGAAAGTGAGTTATGAAAATATAAACATAGTGTGTAAGAAATTTTAAGTATCAGCAACTAAACAATTCTTCAGCATGTTGGATAAAATGCGTGAGCCTTGAGATTTTAATACAGCTCTGCTTTCGCACAATAAAGGACGTCTTACAACAAAAGTTTAGTTAAACGTAGAGCTGGTGGAAAACCCCTCTCCACACAACGTCTTCTCTTGAATGTGTTCTGAGACAGATTGCACTGGTTTATTTGTAACAAAAGGAAGAGGCACCTAGTTGCAGACAAAGTTGCTTTAAAGTTAGTTTGCCTTTACCTGCAAAGAATCGTTCATCTGGTGCTTGACTTCCACTTGCACATGAGGGATTTTCCTGCTGGCTGTACACAAACGCTCCCAATCAGACTTTACACAGATTAAAGTAAATTAAAGTAACTTCAGATTTACAAGTCTTGTCTACAGTTTTATGGACATCTCCTTCTGGCCCTACCCGTGGGCCATTTCTATACTGGGACAAACATTAGAAGGAAAGCAGAGTGGTGGCGCTGTATCCACTTCTCTCTATACATATATTTGTTTTCTGCGCTGTGCTGAACCAACACAAACCCTGCAACTACCAGTGCTCTGGACATGTTTGCACACACTCATCTCATTAACATGGACTAAAGACTAAACGTAAATATAATGAACAAAAAGAAAAATTACATAATGTATAGCTAAAACGAGCTGGTAATTAAAGAAATGTATCAATTGTCGAGTAGTTTCAGTCATGTCTGTGGCTCCATGCAACACCATGGGCGTATATACAACAACACTGATACTTACCCTGGTAGCTGACAAGCAGTAATTTCATTTCATTTTAGGGTCATAAAATTGACAAAGACAAATGCACACACATTCATTTAGCGCCTAAAACCAGACTGACTAACTGCTGGAGTAATGTTTTGTCTAACAGACCTGATTTGCATAATTAGACTTGCATATGCTAAAGAGCAGAGCCTTAATTCTGTCTGGCAGTAATAGTGACGATGAATCATGGGCTCCCTGTTGGTGTCAGCAGACAGACCGACAGGCAGACCACACGCAGCGCCGCTGTTGTGTTATAATTCATCTTTTTTACAGTCCATCTCTTTAAAAGTCACACCTCCTCATCCTGTGTCCGCCACGCCCCTTTTCTTCATCTGTCCTCCTCATCGTGGCCACCTTCCTCTACCTCCCCTCATATTTCTGTGGCATCTTTCCTTTCCCATCTCCCTAGCTGCCTTGTTTCTCCTCTGCTCTCTACCCCCCACCCACCATCACACATGCACACATATCCTCCCTATTCTCTCCCATCTGACATTGATAAATGGAGACTTACAGAGATGACAACATCATTACTCATGTTCAGTAGCGACACCACCTAAGACAGAGAAAAACGAGTGGAAGAGGGAGGATGAAGGACAGGACAGGAGGAAGACTGGGAGTGATGGAGGGGAGAGGAAGTGGAGGAGAGAGGGTGTAGTTGGAGATGTTTGCACCAATCCAACCCCCCCAGTACACACCTTAACAAACCCAAAGAGCGTGATGTCGAGGTGTTCCTCCGTGCTGCGAAAAACTAGAACAACTGTTGATAGTAGCAGCAGCCTGGCAGATTGAAATGCATTGGTTCCCTACACAAATCCAATCAGACTAGAATAGCTGCAGGGCTGTAAGAAACAATTTTCTTTATCACTAAATCTACTGCTCTTTTCAATTAATCATGTGTTGTATAAAATGTCAGAAATAATGCCAATGCCGATCACATAGTACCAAAGTTTCTAGGAATTTCTTCCAGCAGACAAAAAAAAACTAAAATAAAGATCATTACGGTATTTTGAGACAGTAGTAAGTTTTTGTATTTTTACTTGATGCATTATGTTTTCAAAGTTAGAGCTCAGTTTGGCCCACTTTTCTGTTAAGCTTTCGATAGAATATTGAAATGGAAATATTGAAATTAACTTGTTTACATGCTTGCAGCTCTGAGGTGATACCACAGATACAGGTACAACTGTGCTGTGGTACAACCTGGCGGCTCAATGAGTAGAGCAGCAGGATGGAATAAGAAGTTGCGGGATAGAATCTGATGCAGCGCTGCCATGAATTCTACTTTTATAAGGTAGTTATTTCCCATTTTTAATTTGGAACATTCAAGAAGGGTTATGATTCTACCATGTGTTTATTAGTGAGCTCATAGTGGGTGGTGTCGTCGTAATGGAGTGCATTACAAGAAGAGGTTATTACAAGAGTGGTTCTAATGTTTTGGTCATCGTATTTAAAAGAATGAGTGGGATCATTCTACGCAGAGTATTACATATAGAACTACATGATACAGTAGTATATAGTATGTTATGTAGTATTTTACTAAAAAACATATCTGGTTGTTTAGCTACTAACAGGAAACGATAGACTATAGCTTAGTGTTTGAAGCTGAGTACATTTGTAATTTTTCAAATGTGAACACACCCAAACCCTGCTCAGAATTAGTGTGTATGGACTTTGGGACATGCTGGGAGCAGGTTAGAGTGCTAATATTTCTGAATTAAAGTACATGTAAAGTTCGGGTGAGGCTGATGGGAATGTCATTTCTGCATTTTGGATAATTGAAAATCGGAATCGTGTACAGTCGATGAAAGGTTAGTTATTAAAGTATTTGTGCTGAATAACAGCAAATGTCCACATTTTATCTTAATAAATTCACACATTTCACTAAAAAACAAATCGTAAAGGGGATCAACAAATTCAGAGTATTTGTTCTGGACATAGTTTAATCCAGTCAATGCTTGTTGTGATATCTGTATCTAGAGCAAAATAATGGACCAACCTACCACTCCTGGGGTTGCTCAGAAAATAATATTTGCAGTGTAGATGTGACATTGGGGAGAGATTTTTGCTGTGAATGCCAACGGTACATTTAGTGAGAGTTTCTACTAATTTAAATATTGCACAGTAGAGATGGATCATGAACATACACACACAACAGTCTTCCTTGCTCCTCAGTGCTCAGCCAAGTTAATGACATCCAGTTTCGTCCCGTAGCCAAACGCTTACAGACACACACCATCAGCCTTGCACACACTCCGGAGGCACTGTTATGGGCTCTAATCAGTACGACAAATGATGTGTCACAAAGAGTGGGAGATGAGAAGAAGAATCACTCAGTCTCTCTCTCTCCTTCCTGGAGAGTAATAAGGTGTAGAAATGTAGCTGGAGAAATGTGGAGTGCAAAGACTTATGGAGGGGGAAAGTGGGGAGCAGGGGATGGGATAGTGTGGAATGGAGTGAGAGAGACAAGCGTGTGCATGCGTGTGTGTGTGTGTGTGTGTGTGTGTGTGTGTGTGTGTGTGTGTGTGTGTGTGGTGTCAAGTTGATGAATGTGGTAGCAGGAGCCATTGTGGTGGTGGAAGAGTAGGAGGCCACCAGATAACAGCAGAGCAAGGCCTAAGCTGTCTCACGCCATGAATAAAACAGCATGGAAATCTCTCTGTCTCTTTCTCTTTTCTCTCTCTCTCTTTCTTACACACACACACACACACACACACACAGATTTCTAAATACCTTTGGATGGCTTTATCTTTCTGCTTCAGTGAGCTATTTAAATAGGAAGTATCAGTCTGTGGGGTGAATGCTCAGTTTATAGCAGCAGCTTGTTTGAAATGATCTGCAAATGTATATGTACTGCAGCACATATACACACATGCTTTAGAAACTGTCCGCTTTTCATCACAGCTCAGTCGCAGTGCATAGTTTGCCTATGACAAATGATAATTAATAAATTGTCTGCCTATGAGCAATATTGGGGTTTAGCCTCTTTTGTGTCAGCATGGCGCTCTCTAGTGGCCTCGGACTGAAACGACATTTTACAGAACATACTGTAGTCACAGCCTTCGTTGGGAGGCAGGAGGTTGTGAATCAAGACGTTACATAACAAGCATAATTTATTTGGCTTGTGGTTATTATGTAATGCAGTTTATATTGGTTTAGCTTATTTATGTTGTTTACCATTGTCATGCTGACCTAAACTGTCTACTAATTTTGTAGTAAAGCAGCAGGGGAAAAGTGTATAAATGTGTTTTTAAAAAAACGGAAGTCGATGGGCAGCATGGTGTTCCACATAACAAAAAGCCAAAGCAAAAAGGGTTTGTGACTGTGTGACATTTACTGTAGCAATTGAATATTTTTGCATGGGATTCATGTTTCCAGTTTACTTGTTTTTGTGTGTCTTGTTTCCACAGATAAATGGATTTTAGTCAATCTGGAGCCAACATGGACACTGTTACAGTGTAAAGTATAAAGAAGGCTGTCACTCCTGTTGGACCTTCATGCAGTACATTTACAGATGCCTTTGATAAACCAAAGGCATTTAAAATCTGAAAATTGTAAAACTAAATTGTCAGTCCTGTCAACACTATCCAAAGCAAAACAAAACAAGTGATGAGACCACACACTTTGAAAGTGTGTATGATGCCAAGTTCTGCACAACCCATTACAGCTTAAGAAACGTCTGGCTGAAGTTTCATTTTTAAAATTAATGATTCATTTTCAACAACTACACAGTTATGGTAAAAGCACTATAGTAAAATAGTATATTTGTTTAAGTTTGTCAGGTAGATTTTAGTAGATTATTTGTAAAAAGGAGTAAACAGATTTATCTCTTCAAAGTAAGATGCTAAGCATAACAATGTACAGTACACAGGGCAGGATGGAGATAAGATAAGATAAGATAAGATAAGATAAGAGTTTATTGATTCACTTGTTACAGACAGATAAGGAGGGAAATCAGTAAAAAATAAGCAACATAAGGCATATTGATAAGTAAGCAAGGTGAACAGGGATATTAAAGAAATTACAGACATACAGTAAATCAATGAACACAAATGTGCAGCTGAAACAAATCTTTTGGTTTTTCCCTTGGGTGAAGTTTGACATCTTTTTGGGATAGGATGTCGAAAACATTTGTTATTTGAAGCTTTTCCCTTAATACATTTTAAAAAAGTTGTATCCTGCAGGCTAAAGAGAGCAGAATAGTTCTCTCATTTAATCGTACAACTGGCCATTTTTTTCTCATGTAGACACCGTGATGTAAAGAGATGCAGTACAAGTACTTTGTTACTGTACCTAAGTACAGATTTCACATATCTGTAAATAAATAAAACTGAAAAAAGCATCAGATCTTTAACCCCTTATTCATGTCAGTTAACATTAATTAGTTATGTATTTCTCCCCCAAACATGAAGCAGCACTGGTCCACAGCAAAGGACAGAGATAAAATAGTCAAGTACTTTTACTTTTAATACTTTAAGTATAATATAAATATATACTTCAGCGGCTACTTATACTTTTATTAGAGTACATTATTCTTTAGTTGTACTTTTACTGAAGTATAGTTTTTGAATACTATATCCACCACTGTGTAGGTATTAATATTAGTCACATTTTCAATGTATGCATTTTCATTCAGTGATCAGCCACAACATTATTACTTGTGGTCTTACTAACGTCATGGAGGACAAGGGTCAGCGCAGCAAAGGCCCATACACAGCAAAATGTGATGCACTGTATGCCGAGGTGGTTGAAGTACACAAAATTAAAGCGCAAGCAAAAATGCATGTATCTCCCCTAAGAAATCAATGTATTTTAAAAAATACTGGTGATGTTAATTATTGTAAAACCTGTACAGCTATTAATACAAAATAAGGGCCACAGTGTTGGTGAGAAGTTGATTTTAACCACTGTATGTGCTCATAATAATCCCTAACCATTTATTACTTCATATTATTTTTATAAAAACTATGTGATATTTTTGTATTAAAGCCACTAGGTGCTATTATTATTGTGGCTGGTCGGTGTACACACATTCATGTCATTAATAATTTTTTCAAGTATGTGAATTTCTTATTTGTAACTGGGAAGGTGACATCTATTCATGATATACTTAAAACAAACCAATAGTGTAGAATAGTATTACTATACAATCAATATTGTAGCTTGTTATTCTGAAATAAATAAAGGTAGAACTCATCTAAACATGCTAAAGATATTCAAACTAGTTTCAGTCTTCATAGCAACAATCAAGAAACCTGGCGTTTACCCAACACGTATTTGTTAATACCTGTTTTAAAGTCCATCTACTCAAAAACGGGCAAGACTGTTTAATTCACTTGCATGTTTAATCTTTACTAGCCAGAATGTGGTATGTGTAGAGTTTCACATTGGACAACTGCAAAGGAGGAACGTTTCTCACATTACATGTAAGATATGTGTGCAGTCACAATTTGGTGATAAAATAATAATGGTTTTGTGGGTCAGAAATCATGCTGAATTCTGGAAATTTACATTAAAGCCTGTAGTTGTAATTAGATACAAATCCTTTGAAGTGGGACATTTTATAGTTGATAAATCAACTTACTGATGCTCTATAGAATCATAGCTTCCAAATTAGGCAACTTAAAACCTAGTTTGACATTTAAGAACTGCAGGTTTTTTGTTCATTATTAGTGAAAATATATCTGCATACAGCGTCTCATAAAGGCTACTCAAACTGCAGTGATCATACACTGAGAATTGACTTTTCAGTGAAACATTAGATAACTTGATGTGAAGTATTGCAACAAGCTATAGTCAGGTATACTAGTGTACTTTTTTCAAAGTAAAATTAAGGGAGTATAAATTTAATGTAATTGTTATGTACTCATCTATCTAAGTATACTTGGTTTACTTTGTTTGACTGGTCACCTATACTATGTATACCAAATATACAAAATGTTGAAGTTCATATTACCTTTACATGTACCTATACATAAGTATACTACTATAAAATTATTCTTTTTGTATAGTATATTTGTTTTGTACTTAACTATACTTGGCTTCTATTGACAAATACACATAAAGTATATTTTTCTTGTGCTTACAGTATATGTAAGTATACTTGGCTGCGTAATACACGGAGAGGTTCAAGTATATCTAGGCTATATAAGTTTGTGTTTTTTCCAGTGGGGTGGAAGGGCTGCTAGAGATATACTTTTTAAATGAAAAACTTTTTTTATAGTATTTTATAGGTCTTAGTACATGAACGGAGTGCATCTTTAACCTTTTTATGACAATCTTCCAGGATGTGTCCGGTAGAAGTCAGCCGCCGTCACTTTGAAAGGCGTCAGAGCTTCCGTCGTCAGGAGGAAGTGAGTTTGCAGAGAAAACGGAGCAATCGAGCGGAGCGGCTGGAGCGGGTGGACCAGCGCCATCATTCAACTCTACTCGTCTGGACTACCTGGGCTAACTTTAGCTACATGTGCTGAGGTCGAGGGGGAAATTGATTTCCACCGCAACAATGCCGACAGTGACTTTACCGCCGAAGGAGAACGCGCTCTTCAAAAGGATTCTGGTTAGTTGGTTGTTAACGAGCTGCGTGGCGTTAATTACCGGTGATACCTGCAACCGACGGCTTCAAAGATCCATCTGAGTGTCAGTGCAGCTCTTCGGTTGTTAACGTTAGCCTCAGTTTGTTAGCAAAATGGCTACATTGAATGGGTTAGCTAGCCCGGCCCTGGGGTTCGCTGTCACTGCACTCTCAAACCAAAATGGTTGTTTGTGACTTCGTTGTGATTCTGACAAATGTTTTAATGTTGGTTAATACACAGCACTACTGGGAAATGCAGTGATGTTGGTGGAAATGTACTAGCCGGCTAATTATTTGCTACTGTTGCCGCACCGCTTGTCAAACACAACAAGCAGCAACTTGACGCTAACGGCAAGTTCCACGATGGCTAACTCGCTAAGTCAGTGTTGGGTTAACAGGCGTGTATGCTGTTAAGTTGGCCTCTCAGGCCATGCCTGTAAATATTGTTGGACTTATTTTCTTGTTAGCTCACAGGGAAGCATCTGTTTTACTGGTAAATAACGAGGTTTTTACGCGTTTGCTATGGGCCACGCAAACCTGCTCTCAAAGCTCAGCCCACTGACTGGGCATTTGGCATTAGCTAAGCAGCTAACTCTAGCTACCTACCTAACGTTGCATGTGTTGCTTTAGCGGACCCTTTGATAAATGTGAAATTTGACCTGTGTGCGTGGGACCTAGTTCAGCGCACCTTGCTGTCTGCAAACTAAACCTGGTTCGGTAAAAGTGGTAGTAAATGTGAACAGGAGTTGGCATTGGTGTATGACCGGTGTGACTGTGCCAGCAAGCCTGTAATGTTAACGTTAGCTAGCTGCTTCGGGCCTGCAGTGCTCTGGCAGCTGTATACACCCATCGTCATCCATCCCTCTCTTACATTTTAGTCTTTGTGTCGACCCGTTTGTTTCTTACTGTGTGTTCACTACATACAATTTCTAGTTTAATGTAGGTCAGCAGAATTGTTAGTCGCGTGTAGATTAAGTCTAAGGTTAATTCTTACTTTTTGCAGGATGTGACAGTAACCGAACTGTCTCTGTACGGAGTGTAGTTGCTGCGTTATAAACAAGTGTTTCTCTTGTCCTGCCGATCTTATTAGCTGTCAGTGTGTGTTAAACACATCTGACATTCCGGGAACTGTGTGGAGACTGTGGCATGAAAAGCAGTTTACCATAACCTGTTCAGATAAACATGGTTGTTTTAAAAGGCAGGGGCTCTGCTGGGAGTTGGGGGATGTTTATCTGCACCCTGGCAGATGACTGGCACTCAGTCACTCGGTCTCTGGCAATAAAAGCCTGCGTCTGATCCAGAGTCTGTATTTTTTGCATACTTTTAGAAGGTGTATTGCTTTTTCTTGAATTGTTGTCAGTTTTCGCTGGTGAATTTGTGCTTGTCCTGGTCTCCTGTTCAGCAATATTGTATATTATGAAACAACAACTTTGTTTTCTGTGGAGAACAAAGTTACAGTACAGTCCAGATGTTGTGCAGATAGTATGATTAAATATGTTGCATAATTATAATGATAATTGCAACACTATCATCATCATCATTATTATTAATATTATTATTGCCATTTACTTTGTTGGGTATAATAATAATGCAGAAAACTGAATTGCATTCTTCACAATGTGCACAACACAATGCAGGAAATCATTTTAATGTTGGATGCAGTGCCATACTTTTAGTGTGGTATGGTACTGCAGTTTTGAAATTATTAGGGATATTGAGAATTGTGATTGTGAAAATCTAGAATAAAATTACTCTCATTAACATTTTTGCAGTGAAGATATGTGAGACCTGAAACAGTTTTCTCACTGGCTGTAGTCAGGAGTGGACCACACCCCATTTTATTTTTGCTTTCCCAGACTGGATGCCCAAATGCATTATTAGAAGTTGGCAGTTTTCCAACATGTGCATGCCAGTGGAGTTTGACTACTTTTCATTTTGTTCTTTCAGCGGAAACAGGAGACGCTTTTCCTTACTTTATGGTATAGGCTCAGATTGTTATTGTTGAAACTCCATTGGAGTTTTGATCTTGCATCAAATAGTTTTGTCTTTGTTTAAACTTGCAAGGTGGTCCAGTAGAACTAAGTGCTTCTGGTTTGTCCCCAAGTTGCACAGAAATACTACTGTATTTCTAGACATTAATACATAACCCCTGAAGAGATCAAATCTGTTTTTTGTGTCATGTGACTAATGGAAAATTCTTAAACTGGACTTCCAGGTAATTAATTTCACTGGTACCTGTTCTAACATGCTTACACCAAAGGAGCCCCAAGAATCCTCCTCATTCCCACCTTTCTTCCAAAAATCTGTGTCAGTGTTTCAGGACAAGCTTTTGAAATGTGTTCCCTTCATCTAGCATTTGCCCCCCACAGCTCCTTGCAGCGAGCCTCTAAACCGAGCCACCGCTCTCTCATATCATCTCTGTAACTCAGGCTGCCAAGTTATTTTGGGTGAGGTGGAGTGCATGCTGGATAAGCACAGCTGATGGTGTTAATGGTGCTAAATTTATATTAAATGTGCAGTACCGTTGTGTGCATTTCAGCATCTGCATATTGTCACAATGTATCTGTGACTCATTGAACTGTCATTTGAGGGAGAACGTCCTGCCAACTGAAATGCACTTCTTTGCCAAGTACTTTCACCACAAATCCGGTTTTTAAAAGGCATAAATTTAAAAGAGATTTTGTAGCTGAGTTTTTAAAATATCAACATATCAGTGTTTTGACTGTTACTGCTACGTTAGACATATTTTACTACCCATTTAATTATCCATTTCAGGCTGATAGGGTTATGGGAGCTTTACACATTTCGTAACATTATTTCTTTGCGGTAAAAAACAATCATTGTGAAATTCGTTTTGTAATGTTACATAAGATGTTAGGGGCGGCAGTGGCTCCGTTGGTAGGGTGGCCTTCTACCAACAGTAGGGTCGGAGGTTTGCCCCTGCTCTTCCCGGCCACATGTCAAAGTGTTTCTGTTTAAGACACTTATCCCCCAATAGCCCATCCTCATCTCCAGCCGATCATCCGGCGTAAAAAAAAAAAAACTGTGCCAAATCAACATGCGGACAAATGATCCGCTATGGCGACCCTGAACTCACAGGATAAGCCGAAAGGACAAAAAAAAAAAAGTTACATAAGATGTTGCCATTTGATTTCTAGTGAAGGAAACTCACTCTGCAGTCTAATGGTATCTGTGGTCAAGTCTTGGTTTTCTTTGTGAACATGCACAAAGCAGCAGCCCAGTATTTTCTTCAGTGGTGGGCCAAGGATTCATTATTCAAGTCTCAGTTGTTAGTGTCTTGTTTTTAGAATGAATCATGGTGATGGATTTCTTGTAATGGTTTTGTTAAAGTTGTTTAAAAAATGTATTCTGCACGATCAAATGAAATGTAGGTTTGCATACATTATGACAAAGTTGTGCTATTGTGTGTTTGTGAATGTGTTGAGCTCTTAAATTGTGTCTCTGACTCCCCATTAGCCTTTTGACCCTTTATTTTTACACTTTTGTAACATTGTCTTTGATAGGTACAGATGTGCAGTGTGTAGACACAAGGTGTGACACGTTTGTAAGCCTTAGTTATTGGTATAGTCCACCTATTTCAGTATTTAACTTCTTGTAATTTCATAACCAACCTTTGCACCTGCATGTGAATTTGACGTCCTCATTTTTGTACTATTATTGAAGTTGTTGGTGGGACAACAAAATACCATCTGCCACCTTTACTGTTCCTTTCTCTCTCTCTCTCTCTCTCTCTCTCTGTCTCTATCTGTCTGTCTCTCTTTCTCTCTCTCTCCTCTCTCTCTGTCTCTGTCTCTATCTGTCTTTCTCTCTCCTCTCTCTGTCTCTCTCTCTCCTCTCTCTCCTCTCTCTGTCTCTCTCTCTCGCTCTCCGTCTCTGTCTGTCTGTCTCTCTTTCTCTCTCTCCTCTCTCTCCTTGTCTCTCTTTCTCTCTCTCTCTCTCTCTCTCTCTCTGTCTCTGTCTGTCTGTCTCTCTTTCTCTCTCTCCTCTCTCTCCTGTCTCTCTCTTTCGCTCTCTCCTCTCTCTCCTCTCTCTCTCTCGCTCTCTCTCTGTCTCTCTCTCTGTCTCTCTTTCTCTCGCTCTCTCTCTCTCCTCTGTCTCTCTTTTTTCGCTCTCTGTCTCTCTCTCTCCCTCTCTCTCTGTCTCTCTCTCTCTCTCTGTCTCTCTCTCCTCTCTCTATCTACCTCTGACTCTGTCTCTCTCTCTGTCTCTGTCTCTCTCTCTCTCTCTCTCTCTCTCTCTCTCTCTCTCTCTCTCTCTCTCTCAGTATCTCCCCTGGTAGTCAGTGATCTGCTTAAAAAGAGAGCTTTTGTCCTGTCGATTGTGCAACTGCATACCTAAATATAACTTGAGGGCAAAAGGCTTGTAATTTCTTTAAGGAGGTTTAATACTTTTATGTGTAATACTTGGAGCTGAAAGAGAAACAAGGCAGTGAAATAAAAATGCCATTTTATACATTTCAAGTCAGTCCTTATAAAGTAAGTCTAATGTGAATTTCTGCCCTTGCTTTGACAGCGATGTTACGAACACAAACAATACAGAAACGGGCTCAAGTTCTGCAAACAGATCCTTTCAAACCCCAAGTTTGCAGAGCATGGAGGTAAGCAGCACAGTTATGAAAGGGTGGAATAAAAGATGAATTGCTGAAAATGATTACATTTAATGGGAAATAAGTATTTCTCATGGTCTACTTGTCTCTCTGCAGAAACCTTGGCAATGAAAGGCTTGACCCTGAACTGTCTGGGGAAGAAGGAGGAGGCCTACGATCTGGTAAGAAGAGGTCTGCGCAATGACCTCAGGAGCCACGTCTGTATCCTTACACATGGTTATTACTCGAACACACTCTGGGTTTGTTACGCAGATTAGGCACATTTCACTTTCAGCAGTGAGTTCTGTAAAGTGAGTGAGTGTGTGTGTATGTGGTGTAATATCAGAGGACCTTGAGATGCC
The DNA here is from genome assembly GCF_033026475.1 of Channa argus. Lineage (NCBI taxonomy): Eukaryota > Metazoa > Chordata > Actinopteri > Anabantiformes > Channidae > Channa > Channa argus. The sequence goes on along the minus strand of NC_090199.1, from coordinate 25,498,135 downwards.
ATTGGATAGTGGATCTCTCGTGAGAGCAAAGTCAGCAAATCCTCTCTCTGTCTCTGTGACTCCCAGTGTGAAATCTGTGCACATTTTCAGGCGATACATCAGATGTATCTCAGCCCACTATAAAGACAACATATCTATGTGCATATGGTGCACGCTGCTATGTTTTTAGCTTCACTTTGTCTATTCTCATCATCTGGCAAAAGGGTGTCTATACAGTGTATATTTAAGGATGAATTTTCTATTTGCAAAATGCTTTGTTTTAGTTCATAGTTTGTGGTTTGGGTCAATTATTAGGTCATGCCAAGCTTACTTTAGTCAGACCCCTGGCAGAGCTTGTGGGTAGCAATATCAGATCCATTGATCAACAGCTTCCTGTTCATAGGTGCAGTCTCTCTTTGTTGTAAATCTGCAAGTTTCTTCTCCCTTTTTATAAAGTAAACTTTAGACAGATGTGTTTTTTTTCTTCTGCACTGTAACACCAGAAATGATACATTTAGTTGTGTATATGGTGTGATACAAACGTGTTGATGCGCCTGGTTTATTACAAACTAAATGTGGCTTAATTGGATTTTCAACAGTTGCCTAGGTTTCTCTGATAAGACTAACACTTTATATTGTTATAAAAATATATATCACAAGCTTTTTGTTTTTTAGATACTCAATAAAATTGCCACTTGGGAAAGCTGATTTCTTATTGCAATTTGATTTATATTTGTCATTTTTTTCTTAGAAGCATGACAAGATAAGCATGTAACAAAATGTACAGCATACTTTGTTGCTCTCATCTCATTACCTGAGTACAGTTTTAACATGTTTCCTGCGTAAGTGTAACTGGTATGGTGTGGTCAGAGCACACAGGCTGCAGGTTTTCTTGTTTTCAAGAAGTTATTTTAGACTATTATCAAGCAGAAGCATTATCTAGTATTTTATAGCCCCAACAATAAAGCAAGTCAAGAAAAAATGGAAATAATCATTTTTTACAGTCCTATTGAAAACCAAGTCACCAGAAATGGTTGTCTTTAGCACATGTTCATGTGTATATCCACAGTCGTAGGTGTGTGTGCAAAGGAGTCATCATTAAGCGTTACCTTTTGAATCAGTGAAATCACATTTGCTTTTCCTACTTCTGGTCACCTTTCTAATATTAATTGAATTTCAGATTGTGTGACAAACTGTGTTTCTGCAACTCTGCATGTTCCTTAACCCCCCTTGTGTCTCAGGCTGGCACGTATATGGCCTACTGCAGCGCTCGGATAAAAAGTATGATGAGGCCATCAAGTGTTACCGCAACGCTCTGAAGTGGGACAAGGACAACCTGCAGATCCTCCGAGACTTGTCTCTCCTTCAGATCCAAATGAGAGACCTGGAGGGCTACAGGGTGAGAATTGACAGAGGGACTTTGAGATCAATGGGTTCTTTCTTGTTAAATAATAATTCTGATAAATTATTTGGGTATTGAAAACTTCGTCCTGAAACAAGGAATTGGGGGACACTGTCAGTTTATGAGAGTACATCCACACATTGTTTGGAGAAGAAGATATTAGAAATAATAATTATCAGTACATCAAGGCACAGGCTTTGTGGGGAAAATATCTTTTCCATCTGTCGCTCTGCCTGGTCCAGGACACAGAGTGGCAGTGATTTGGACGGGACTGAGCAAGTCAGCAAGTGGATATCAGGTTCCTCTTAGTCTCCACAATGTGGAGCAGCTCTTCTGGGACATAGTCTGGAGTTTGGATGCTTATTTAGCAAAGGTATAAAGTGGAAAGATGAAAGTCTGGCTGAAAGGATTAATAAATATGGATAAGCTGGGAATGGAGAGGCTCTGAGTCAGAGCATATTGGGTGTGTGGTGTTTTTTTTTTTTTTTTTTTTTTTTTTTTTTTTTTTTTTTTTTTAATAAAGCCAGATGGCAATGTCCAGATGGCAGTACCACGAACCAACAAAATTGCTCACCTTATGCTTCCAACATCCGCCCCACTTTTTCGTACCTTATCTTCCTAGCTGTGCATCACTTTTTGAATCTCGTCGTGCTTAGGCCAAAGTTAGTTTGTAGCCACTGTTAAATCAATACGTGTTAATGTTTTTTATTTCTAAAGGAGACACGGTATCAGCTACTGCAGCTGCGTCCAGCACAGCGGGCTTCCTGGATTGGATATGCCATTGCCTATCACCTTCTGGAGGACTATGAGATGGCTGCAAAGATAATTGAAGAATTCAGGAAAACACAACAGGTTGGACTCAGATAGAGTTGCCCTTGGATTCAAGTTACTATGTGATTTTGTCCGTTGCATGAATGTTGTCTATATCATATGTGGACTGGTCAAAATTCTAATAGAGCTTTCTCTCTCTGTCTCTCTTTGTCTCTGGTGTACTCTGGTTAAAACCAGTCTCCTTCCTGTCTTTGTGCCATCTATGTATTACAGCAAGCTGATGTGAATAGGCAAAAGCACATATGCACAGAGAGTTTCTGGAATAGTAAAAGTACAGAAGTCCAAACAGTGATTCCATTTCATTCTGTTTCTTTTTATACATAATGTCACTCTAATGGCAGTTTAAGAATTGATCTTGCATAAGCACCCTGGTCATTTTTTTGGAAAGGTGCAATTGAATCTAACTAGATAGAGCAGAGAAACAGTTTAAGTATTGATTTGAATTAAGAGCTGTCTGATGGAAAGGGATCTATAGCATATGTGTAAGCATAGAACAATGGAATGGAGCTGTCTGTCAGAATGACACTGCCATTACTTTAACTGATTGATGTAGCTGCCAGCGTTATGTACATTTAGATCATCTGACAAAGCTATAACATTGCTCCCTCTTTTGTGTTGTCTGTGTAGACGTCTCCAGACAAAGTGGACTACGAGTACAGCGAGCTGCTACTCTACCAGAACCAGGTGTTGAGGGAAGCAGGGCTGCACAAGGAGGCCCTCGAGCATCTCTCAAACTATGAGAAGCAGATCTGTGACAAACTTGCTGTGGAGGAGACTCGTGGTGAGTCAGTGTTGTACAGATTCTCTTCTTCGGTGCCCAGTAAAGCTAAAACTGTTAAAATCATTATTCCCAGTGGAAGGGTCACCATGACCTTGGTGTTTGAGATGTGTGTGCCACAGTTGGTTCTGCTCATGGGGATTGAATGTTATTAAAAGCAAAATAGATTTATATGCAGGATGGGAAATATCTATATTCTTGTGCTTTGCTCTCTAATGTGATGTGTCTTTGCTACATTGTATTAATGGAATATTAATAATAGGGAATAGTGCAACATTACAGTATCTATCATTCTTTTAAGTCTGTCTCTGTAATCTGCACTTTTAATAAGTTGTTCTGCATGTGCTTATGTTTTAATAGGAGAGCTACTGTTAAAGTTGGAGCGTCTGGAAGAAGCGACAGAAGTGTACCATCGTTTGCAGGAGAGGAACCCAGAGAACTGGTCTTATTACCACGGCCTAGAGAAGGCGCTAAAACCAAGTATGAGATATTCTTTTTATTAGATGCACAAGCATCTTTATACTTTATCTTAATGTCAATCACTAATCACAAATTAAGCCTGTTTCAGACATGAACTCTAGACAGTGTCAGGAGAATCAAGTCCTCACATAGTCAGGAGTTTCCCTTTCAAACATGTAGCCAACATTGAGAGATAGTCCGTGTAAGATGCGCTCTCACAAGATTTCCAGGTCTGCTCTTACTGACAGAAGTTCACGAATTGTGTCCTTCCAGTTCGACGTTGTTGTGTTCGTATGAATGAATGAGTGTTTGTGTCAGGTGTTTGTCTTTGTCCGGTTTCGCAGCAGTCACAGGAAATGGACGTCAACACGCCCCTTCATGATGAATTATCCTGAATATTACCTCCTCTATTCACAAATGACCTAGGTTGGAGATAATCCGGTCTCTGCACTCAGGAGCTGGTGGAGTAAAATCCCAGTAATGTCAGGGCCAACAGACACCAAAGTCTGTCCAGAAAAAGTCTGGATAATGTCTGAATTCAAGTGCATGTTTGAAAGGGGCTTTAGTTACTTGTTTAACCAAACTACTCTTGTCAACATTGTGCTGGTTTAATTTTTTACATGTCTATTTTCAGGCACTGTAGAGGACAAACTCAAAATCTACGAAGAAACCTGGGAGAAGTTTCCCAAAGGCCTAGTTCCACGGCGACTTCCCCTCAACTTCCTCTCTGGTGTGGCCACCAATACTTTTCAACTAATAATAAAAAAAACAGTTGACAGTTTAGTTTAACACTTCTGTTGCCAGAATTAAAGCACAATGTAGTTGCTGCATTCATATTAATTTGTTTAGATTGTGTTCTGTGGTGTGAAGGAAGCTGAGGGAAAAGATCCTCATCATTTGTTTGTCTGCAGGTGAGAAGTTTAGGGAGTGTCTGGACAGGTATCTGAGGATGAACTTCAGTAAAGGCTGCCCACCTGTCTTCACAACACTTAAATCCCTGTACAACGACAAAGAGAAGGTGATGGCAGTGCCGCTAGACATGTCTGACTTGTCTATACATTTTCTCCTCTTACGTAATGCATTGTCCAACTATGGAAATATTCTAGTATAATAGTTAGAATTATTTCTTAACTCTTCCCTAACAGATGCATATGACAGACTGCAGTAACGCTCAAGAACTTTGTCCTTGTTCTCTTTGCAGGTGGCAATAATAGAGGAGTTGGTGGTTGGCTATGAGACCTCATTAAAGAGCTGCCGAATGTTCAGCCCAAATGGTGAGAAGAGTTTGATGATGCTGACTCGTTTATGTGCATTTAAGTTTCCTTGTACCTCAGACCTATTTTCAAAGCATGATGCACAGATTTAAACTGCACTGTGGTAGTTTAAAGAAAATAAGTTTCTTGTTAAAATGATGATTAAACTAAAATGATTTTTTTTCAATAGAAATCAGCCAACAGTAACCTTGTTACCTAAGGGCAAGGAAATTGACTGTTGCACTGTTTTGTATATAACGATAAAGCTGTAATAGAGAATTTGCTTGCACTGTCACAGATGATGGTAAGGAGGAGCCTCCGACCACGTTGCTCTGGGTGCAATACTTCCTGGCACAGCACTATGACATGATTGGCCAGCAGACACTGGCTCTAGAATACATCAACACAGCCATCGAGAGCACACCTACACTCATTGAACTCTTCCTTATTAAAGCCAAGATTTATAAGGTATCCTGTACTGTCTTACATACTTAAGGAGTGTACTGTTGCTTGGCTGTTGTCATGACAGCTGTGTTGACCTTTATCCTCCCACAGCATGCTGGGAACATCAGAGAGGCTGCTCAGTGGATGGATGAAGCCCAGGCTCTGGACACCGCAGACCGATTCATTAACTCCAAGTGTGCCAAGTACATGCTGAAGGCTGGTATGATCAAAGAGTCAGAGGAAATGTGCTCTAAGTTCACACGGGTGAGAAAATGTCAATTTAAAAAAAAAAAACTGTAACACAGCTTTGAATATAGCTCTCAGTGGGTTGTTCAACAAAAACTTAAAGATTGAACAGTGATTGTACTGTGCCTTTTTATAAAATTGGCAGCAATATATACAAATGAGTCAACCTAAACAAGCCTGTTCATGAGTGTCCATATGAATAATAGCTTGGCAGGAATGCTAAACTAGTTGACTTGATAATTGAGCATGTTCCTGTCTTACTTTCTTTGCTCACACATACCTCTTTGTGTCCTGCGTTCTCCAAGGAGGGAGCATCAGCAGTGGAGAACCTAAACGAGATGCAGTGTATGTGGTTTCAGACTGAATGTGCACTGGCCTACAAGGGCATGAACAAGTTTGGGGAGGCTCTAAAGAAGTGCCATGAGATCGAAAGGGTGAGCCTGCCCTCGCAGGGACTGCACTATATTTTCATATTTGCTTGCACTTGACTCCTTTTCTACCTAGATGGTGTCTGTTTATGAATAAATCTAATGATTTGTTTACATATCTTTTTTTTTTTTGTCTTTCCACACCCTCATCAGCATTTTGTGGAGATCACAGATGACCAGTTTGATTTCCACACCTACTGTATGAGGAAGATGACGCTCCGCTCTTACGTTGACCTACTGAAGCTGGAGGACGTGCTCCGGATGCACCCCTTCTACTACAAGGCTGCCATAACTGCCATTCAGATCTACCTGAGCCTCCATGACAACCCCCTGACTGACGACAGCAAGGAGCTGCAGGCCGACACAGGTGAGAGGAGACGGAGCCACGAGACTTTTCAAACCAAAAAAACAAAGAAATTAGTTGACTTTGTGCAACACAAACCCTGTCCTTGTTCCCTCTTTTTAGCAAACCTCTCGGACAAAGAGCTTAAGAAGCTCAGGAACAAGCAGAGGCGAGCTCAGAAGAAAGCCCAGTTGGAGGAGGAGAAGAAGAATGCAGAGAAGGAGAAGCAGCTTAAGAACCAGAAGAAGAAGAAAGAAGAGGATGACGAGGAGATCGGAGGGCCCAAAGAGGAGCTCATTCCTGACAAACTGGTCAAGGTTGGTGAGATAAACATGGAGCAAGCAATTTAGAAAACCAGTCGTTTAAATGACACTAACAGTTTCCCATCTCTCTTCATTTCCTATTTGTAGGTAGAAAATCCACTGGAAGAAGCCATCAAGTTCCTGATGCCTCTCAAACACCTGGTCAAAGACAAAATAGACACACACCTACTGGCCTTTGAGATCTACTTCAGGAAAGGTTGTCAATCAGCCCCTCTTTAGTGTTACTTTAGCTTCACCATCTCCATCTCATCCTTACCTTTCATTTTCCTTGACCTGTTTTCAATGTGTCTTGTCTTTTCAGAAAAATACCTCCTGATGCTCCAGTCAGTGAAGAGAGCACTGGCCATTGACCCAGACAACCCATGGCTGCACCAGTGTCTAGTACGCTTCTTTAAAGGAGGTAGTTGGCTTCAGTGTTAATACACAACACTGGTTTTTAATTGCATTTCTTGTGTACATCCTTTCTTCCTTTTCTCTCATTCTTCATCACTTCTTTTGTTTTGATTGTTCTACCTCACTGTCCCTCCCTCATCACTTTCTCCTCCTCCCTCCAGTCTCAGAGAGTAAGGAGCTGCCGGAGGTGGTCAGGACAGTGCTGAAGCAGGAGATCACCCGGCTTTTTGGAGACAGTAACGCAAAGAGCTTCAACCAGGCCTACCTCACCAAGCACTCCAACTCTATACCCCACCGACTAGCTGGTAGGCCAAAAAAAGAAAAGCTTGTTTTTCTTAATTTTGCTGCTAATCAGTCGTGGAAATTTACCTATTTAGGTTTCCTTACGGGATGTTCACACTTAAAGTGATAAATCTCTTGGCTCTGGCAAACTGGTAGTTCTGGAGTTGTGATGTCTTGAACATCTTTATTGATGTGCTATAGTATGACTTAACTGGATGTCTGCGATTTTATTTTGGTCCCAGTGACCTACACCATATAACGTGTTAAACACACGTAGGTAATATTTAGGAAAACAAAACCATGGTTATCAGCATTTCGCATGTTGTTTGTGCAAGATGACCTCAATTGTGTTTCTCATTTTGCAAAGAACAATCAGTATCAAACTTTGACAGAGTCTACACATTCACTGCATCATGTAGCTGAGTAGAATAGACTAGTGTGTGTGTGTGTGTGTGTGTGTGTAGGCCTATGAGGTCACCATGCCACATGCTAAGCTACTTTAGAATAGCTGCCTAAAGGTGCAAGCTAGAAATGAGTGAACACAGCTTCCCAAATGTACACTATTATATTTCATTGCTAGATGTTTATCATTTTCACTCCTGTGGAGCTGGTTTGGCTTAGACAAGCTGACTACTGATAAAGACCCCTCTATAACTAACTTGTTTTGCCATCTGTGAGTGGAAATGAAGAAGGAATGAGAAATCTATAAACCTTCTGGTGTTATCTGTTAGCCACAATAATGGAGAGATGTGATGCCAATTCAAGCACTTGTGAGAAATGGTTTCAAACTAATTTGAATACTTTAGCACCAAGACACACTCTACCTGGCAGAAAATATTAATATAAACTGATTACTGATAAAATCCCAGAAAATATTCAGATATCTATTTTGCCAATGCCACACTCCCATAGCCATGCACTAAACTGCTTCGGTTTCCGGAGGAGTTGACAACCTCCTGATTGGCTCTCATTCCGGCTGTTGCTGAATATTCGTCACATCTATACCCTGCTTTCTTTAAAAAAAAATAATAATAATATTTTTTTTTTTTTAAATGATTGATTGACATAAGACTTGTACTTAATAGTTCACACAATCTGTGAGGGTCTATGTTGAAATCCAAACTGACAAAATAGCTGAATTTAACTAGGGGTGTAGTGTCTCTTGAAGACATTTGCTAAATAATTAAAGCCAAGTACATGTGAATAAAATGATTGTGACACTCATGTGTATTCACAAGGAAAAATCTGGCTTTTATGTCAGTCAAAAAAAAAATCTCTCACTTCCAGATGTTTTAAAAGTTCTCAAACTAATTCCTCCGAAATTTTATGAAATGTTTTACTCCTGCCTCAAACACACAGACATACTTACAGACATACTTCTCTCTCTTCTGCAGCTGCAAAGATGATGGTGTATCTGGACTCCTCGACGGAAACAAAGGCAGCAGAGCTGGCCACTGCACTAGACGAGTCACTCAGTAACAGAACCATACAGGTGTGTTTTCTTGGAAATTTGTGATGAGAAAATCAGTGGTACTAACTTAAATTGATCCCACAGTTGATATTGACTGCGATTGCGGCCCATCGTTCACTTCTCATTTCGAGTAATAGTTTGATATGTGTTTTTTATTTTTATTTCACCCCCCCCTCCAGATCTGCACGGAGATCCTGGAGTGTCTTCGGAGCGGAGTCCTGGGCAACTGTAAGGAGCGGGCAGAGTCGTACCGTGCCGAATGTCACAAGCTTTACCCATATACATTAGCTTTCATGCCCCCTGGTTATGAGGAGAACACCAAGATCGCCAACGGAGACATTTCCACAGAAACTGAGGAACTAGCCAATGAGATGTGAACACAGCAACAACAGCAGATGAGAAAAAGGAATTGGGCCGAGCACAGAGTCTTGTGGTACGCCTGGCAACCATTTTGTAGGTCCATACACCGGAAGCAAAAATGAGTGTTTTGTTCTTTGGCTCAGCATAATCGGGTCTGACGTGGCTTGGCTTGGCTCTCTCCCACATGGTGAATATCAGGACTGGGTGTGTGCATGTGTGTTGAGACTGTGTGTGTGTGTGTGTGTGTGTGTGTGTGTGCGCGTGTGTGTGTGTGAATGCATGAATGAGGTTGTGTGTATATTTGCGGGGAAAAGGGGGGGGAAGAGGATAATAACAGAGTGGCCATTTTACTTTTTTTAATAGAGCTGACAAAACATGCTGAATATAAACAATAGTTTTTGGCAAACTGTTGGGACAAACTGTGATGGATGGACACGGACTGTCGGTTTGTCCAGAGCTGATCAATAACGGTAACAGCAACCACTCGCGTTTGACCTGGTGCTGCTTCAGCACCCTTATCTCATACTGTGCTCCCCTTGTTTTAAACGAAACGCTCATTTAAATAAAAATAACACACAGCTGTCACTGTGGTAATGGGGAAACTGGGCTGGAGTGGATCTGACCTCGGACAGATCTAAAAGAACCTGAGCAGAAAGAGTTCCCGAAGACCCAAAGTAGACACAGAGGACACCCAGTGAGCACAGGTGGGTCTGTATCTGTAGTAAAGGTCCAGTAAACCATACATCTACACGGGGAGGTGGCGTTTGCCTGGAGGACCTGACTTCTATAGGGGCCACAGCCTCAAGGTATAAAGAGTTTATTTGTTGGGACTGTGCTTCCTTCACTCTTTCCGGTTCAACTTGGAATTTGTAAGTGTCTGTTTATTATGGGGCACCTTGTAGCACAGAATTAAAAACTGTAAAGGTTGTGAATCCTGCTCCATTTCAGATACACTGCTACTCTTAACGTTTATACATAATTTTGAGAGAGTTGGTTAAATTTAAGCAATACGACGGACCCCATACCTGTCCACCATTGAACAGTGAAACGCCTCTTGATGATAATCATTTGTAAATCTGGTTGAAGTTCTTAAACTTCAGTTGTGTTATAGCTGTGGCCACTGTTCGAAATGGTTTTATCTGCATGTACACAGGAAGTCTGGCAGTCAGCGTGAAAATGAGCCTAGAACACATTTCACTTCAGAGGACTTTTGGTTATTGAAAATGGCTCCTGTAAACATCAGTGTTCAGCATCAAAGCCTGTTGCCCAAGACGGCGAGTTAACATAAGCATATTGAATTTGTTTTACTTCTTCTGTTCATTTTCTCTCCCCTTCACGATCTCTTCTGCCCCCTTTCCCCTAATTTGGGTATAATGTGAAAGATCAAATCTGAGATGGTGATGTATGATATCTCTGGATTTTTGTATTAAAACCAAATGAAAGAAAGCATTTGAGTTCTTTGCATCTGTATACAGTTTTCTTCTTTTCATTTAAACACTTAAGGCTTGTGAGAATAGCGTTTTTCAGTCATATGTAACTGCTATCTGCTGTACATAAAATCACAACCAAGACTCCATGAATACACCAGTGTCAGCAGGTATGTTGGAAATAATCCTGACCGACATTAGTTAACGGCTCTGTCTGTAGTGGTCGACGGTGTATAGTGAACGTGTGTATCTACAAAAGAAGGTAACTGGGCCTGCTTTTATGTATATTATATTTTTTGGACCTGGCGATACATAAACATCTCATAAACTCGGCAACGTTCAGTAAGAAGGATATTAGACAAATCCGTTCAATAACTATGGAAGTAGCAGCCAACTAGTTGAGTAGAAAACTGCACACAAAATAGCGGCTTGCAATTTTTTTGGTGGACAAAAATAAAAAGCGGAGGTCATAACAAAAATAGCTGTATGAAAAGTGATAAGTGATTCCGAAACTAAGGTCGTGTTGAGGTGATCTCTCCACCCTCAGACTGCAGTCATCACCATGTTGTCAAATGAAACGCACAAGGGGGAAACTCCCTCTCCTCCACTCTTTCACGCTCCTCACTGCCGTGCAGACGGTGCAGGAAGCCTTAAGGGGGGAAACCGCACGGAAGCTTCACAAGAAAATCATTTCCAAAACCAGAACATCGTTGTTTACACCGTTTGGATCCCGCCTTTTGGAAACCCTGATTTGGACACCGCTTAGTCCTGTGGACCCATTGGTTTAAATGGAGTCATCTCTTGAGTTTTCCAGCTCTTTAGGCAGCGTGTCCTCTCTGCTGAGTCGCTGCCGGACCTTTAAGGTGCTGGTGATAGGAGACTCCGGGGTTGGGAAGACCTGTCTGACACACCGACTCAGCGCCGGACAATTCCCCAGCAGAGTGGAGGCCACAATCGGCGTGGACTTCCGAGAGAGAGCGCTCGACATTGATGGGGAGAAAATTAAGGTAATTGGTGGAACTTGTGCATCATTAACCCAAAACGAGTAAAAAGAAACGACCGCTTAACTGTGCGCAAAGCTGTGGCGCAACCATTTTACGCACAGTGGCAACATTTGAACAAAGCACAGAACTTTTAGGTTTAATGTTGCTACTTGTTTTCAGACACGTTCAGTTTAATGCCAAACTCCGCCAGACCAGTCAGAAACCCGCGAAGTCAAAAGTTTGCAAGTGCATCATGTTGACTTCAGGTTTTTTTTTTGTTGTTCGTTTTTTCTCTATCTCCCGGTGGCTCTAAACATTCCTACATGCCACCCAGATATCAAAATTCCCTGAAAAGCAGAAAATCAGCCAAGTGGCTGGTGTGTTTGCAGAACAAATGCGGCCTAAAAATAACGGTTAAATATTTGCGGCTGAGGAAATTCTTATTGCTCAATGTTTGCTCTTCTGTTGCTTGGAGACAAAATTGTGGTTCTCAATTCAGCCTCATTTTAGCTTTTATTAAAGAACTTAATTCATTTTTTAAAAAATCTCTTGAATTAACCCTTAAGTGATCCTTCACTTTAAAGTAAGACCATGTAACACATTCTTGAGCTCACCAATTACAAATCTAACCAAGAAAATGCTTTTTTGCTAAAACGGATTCTGTTTTGTCTGAGAGGTTTCTGACGTGTTTTTCCTAAATCCATTAGTAGAAATGGGGGAGAGTAAGGAGGTAAAGCGGATATGATGGAGGTGGCTCCTTTTCCTCTCCTTTGGAGAATGAGCAAATTTCTTCTCCATAAGAAAAGAAAAAATGCAACGTAACACTGGACATTATCCTCATGTATAGTAGGATATGTTGCCGGACTCATTTTATCTATTTGTATCTAATAACTCATTGACTTCTCCCTTAGATCTCCAAGGGTGACTCATGTCTCAACGATTTCTTCTAGTGAATTTTAGGAGATCATTAAAGATCAGATATACATATATAAATCCAAAACAAACATATCAGACAAAACAGAGACTGATATGAGGCTGAAATAAAAAAACATGGTTTTGTCTCAGCAGTAGAAAAGCTGTGAAAATGTCCCTTCAGCAGCCTCACTAAGGAAAGGCAAGCCGATTACATATGTGTATAAATGAAAGAGGGATAATAATTGAAAACAGTGGGTGCTTACTTTAGTTTTGGTGGGCAGCCTTCTGCAGTGGTCGGCACACCCACTGAAATTACACCATTTCTATTTTGAACGCTGGGCATCATTAACTGACCACTTCTTGCTGATCCAACACACTTTCCAGGCCTGTACTCAGGAAACATGTCCTGGCATAGTTTGGGGCCCACACCATTGAATGACTTTTAAACAATGAGTAGGTTTGTCTGTATTTTAGCAGCAGCATTTTAAATAAGACAAAAATGTCTAATGGTTCGGAGAGACTGGTCAGGACTGCTTTGCAGTAATCTACTCTTCATAAAATAAAACCACGAATGAGCTTTTCTAAGCTATGTTTAGACATAAAGATTTTTATATTAACTTTTCCTTTAAGTTGCCGATTAATGATTTTGCTACAGCTTTGATGTGTCTGCTGAAATTTAATATCCGGAACAAATGCTGCAGACTCCACAACCTCCCTCCTTTATTTCCAAAATATCTTTCTTTAGTTGAAAGAATATTTGTTGCATCCAGTTGTTTACAAGTCTATAGTCTTCAGGTAGATATTGGTATCATCTGCATAACTCTGATTAGAAACCCTACAGTTTTGGAGAACTGATAAAAAGGTGAAGTATTACCAGGTTGAATCCGAGCGGCCCAAGAACTGATCCTTGTGGAACTCTAAAGAGCTTGGCAGGTCTTTCTCGTCAATTAAATTAAACTTTATTTATAAAGTGCCAATACACAACAAAAATCATCTAAATGTGCTTCACTTAATAAAGCCTATGCAGATTTATTGAGAAAATCCAACAAATCCCCCCTGAACAAGGCACAAAGGTGATGGTGGTAAGAGAAAAACTTCTTTTAATGGAAGATATCTTTGACAGATCCAGGCCTGGGTGGCAGGCTATGGGGGAAAGAAGATACAAGGTTAATGGTTTTCAACAGTGACCTATAAACCCATGGAGAGGAGCTTGGTGCATCAGAAGTCTAATTCTGTAGCAGCATAACTAAAAAATTGTTGGGACTAGAGCTGAGCCATCTCTAACTATAAGGTTTATCAAAAAGGAACATTTTAAGCCCGGTCTTAAAAGTAGAGAGGGTGTCTGTCTCCTGAATCTGAACTAGGAGCTGGTTCCGACTGTCTCCAATTCATTCATTCCAAAATGGGATAGGATGGCACCATAAGGTCTTTAAGTATGATTGAGCTTGAACCTTAGGGGCTTGGTATCTAAGGAGGAGAGTTTGAAATTCTATTCTGGGTTTTGATGAAGGAGAAATACAACCCCAGTTCCAAAAAAGTTGTAAATAAAAAAAATGCAATGATTGGCAAATCTATATTTGACCTATATTTTATTCACAATAGGACAAGACAACATATCATTTTACCATTTCATGGAAAATATTGAATTTGGCAGCAGCAACACATCTCAAAAAAGTTGGAAAAGGGTCAAAAAAGGCAGGAAAAGTAATTGCTACAAATCAAACGCAAATGGAGGAGCAGTTGACAACTAATCAGGTTAATTGGCAACAGGTCAGTAACATGACTGGGTATAAAAGGAGCATTTCAGAGAGACAGAGCCTCTGGAATGTAAAGATGAGCAGAGGTTCACCAGTCTGTGACTACAATTTTCAGAAAAATGTTTCTCAATGTAAAATTGTGAAGCGTTTAAAGATCCCACTATCTACAGTATATAATATCATCACATGATTCAGAGAATCAGGAAGAATCTCTGTGTGCAAGGGACAAGGCCGAAGGTCAAAACTGGATGCGTGTGATCTTTGTGCACTGCATTAAAAACAGGCCTGATTCTCTACTGGACATCACTGCATGGGCTCAGGATCACTTCCAGAAATCACTGTCTGTGAACACAGTTCACTGTGTGATCCACAAATGTTAGGTAAAGCATAAACCCAAAATATGGGTTGATGAGATCTGTCTTTATTTAGGTCTTACACATCGTCCCAACTTTTATTGATCTGAGGTTGTATGAATCATCTTGCTTATTCCAGCATTTTGAATAAATTGGAGGCTTTTTAGGGAATTAATAGGACATTCTACTAATAGGAAGTTACATTACTCCAGTCCAGAAATAACAAAGTGACATACGAGTGAGGTATGACGCAAGCAAAAAATCTAAATCAAGAAGAAAAACGTTGCACATGTAAAGTGCTATGAGAAGAAATGTTACTCTTTCATTAGATAAAACTGCAATATGGGATAGATAGGAAAAGGTTTTTTAAGATATCGGTGCATGGCAAGTTGCAGAAGAGTTTGGTTTTTGAATATTGGGCGTCAGGGTGCTGAGCGTGCAGTTTTGCAGCTCGTTTCACTATCGTAGGACCAGTGAGCTGAAGAGTTTTGCTCGGGAAGATTCCTATTCACCAATTGTGACCAGAACCCTTCCTGATAGCCAAACCCAATTTTCTGATTGGTGCATAAATAACCGATGGTCCATAAATATGATTTAATAAAACCCTGAGTCATTTATTCAGACAAATGTCATTAAAATATCATCATACAGACCCAGTGAGGATGTTTTTTAAGTAGCTGTTCCACATTAAATTTGTGGGTGTTAGATGGGTTGTGTCATTTCCTGTTCCATTATTTTGAAACGGCCACATGACTCAGTCAGTGGCGACTGAGAATTTGTTTATCATTTTAGACTAGATGTGACTTCAATTTCCAGAGTATAAAATAATAATACAATGTATGTTATGCTTGATGATGGATCTTGCAAGAAATCTTCAAATGTTCATGAACATTGATCAATTTGGATAGTTTCCAAGTCAAGTTAGGCTTTTTCACAGGAGACCAAGTTCCTTCAATATAAGATGTCATAACCTTATTAAACCTTTTTATAAATATTAAAAGGCTGAGGTCTTAGGTATTTCAGGTATTAAGCTTATCTTCGAGATGGTGAAGCCTCACTCAGGAATCAGATTCTCTTTTTTTTTTTTTTTTTTTTGGATTTCTTTTTTTAAAATTTATTTATTTTTATCACTAAAACTTGTTTTTTTTTTCTTTTCATGGTTCCTCTCAGTGATGACACAACATTTCTGTTAATGTTTTTGTGTTTCTGTCAGCTTTGGGGTATTTCAACACATGATTTTCTTTTCCTTTCCGTGCCTTCCATTTTATTCGCTTCCTCTTTTTCTTGTTTGCACCTAAACCACCTCCTCCTCAGTGGTTCACCATCGATGAGCCTAAATGTTAATGTCTCGATTTCTTTCAATTTCTTCTCCCCATCGTCAGCTCCAGCTATGGGACACAGCAGGACAGGAGCGCTTTCGGAAGTCCATGGTGCAGCACTACTACCGAAACGTCCACGCTGTGCTCTTCATATATGACGTCACCTGCCCTGCAAGCTTCAGTGGCCTGGTTTCCTGGGTTGAAGAGTGGCGGCAGAACTCCCTTGGACAGGAAATCCCCAGGTAATTGCACCAGCTTCCTGTCTGTGCTTCTACTTAGCCAAAGAGGTTTCTGATTTGATCATATCAAATGTTAAACAAATATGTATCACTCCTTGTGTCACCCCCCCCCCCCCCTTCCCCCATCTGTTCTCCTCCCAGGTTCCTGGTGGGTAACAAAAGTGACCTCCGAGACCCCAGCAGGAAGGAACAACAGGTGAACCAGGAGCAGGCACTGAGCTTTGCTAAGGCCCACGGCATGACGTTTTTCGAAACGTCCGCCAAGAACCCGCCGGCCAAACGTGTGAATGCACAGCAAGGGAACAGGGGGCTGCTGTATCAGCAGGATAAAGTGGAGGACATCGTTTTTGCTGTGGGTGCCAAACTAAAGAGACAGAAGAAACCTTTAGCAGCAAATGGTTCAATGTACAATGGCTCCTTTAAAGTCCAGAACAAGAAAAAAACAGAGAAGGAGCTCTGGACCTGCTGTTAAGAGAGAGAACTGTTCAAATGTGACTTTTAGCTCTTTACATATATATATATATATATATATATATATATATATATATGTGTGTGTGTGTGTGTGTGTGTGTGTGTGTGTGTGTGTGTGTGTGTGTGTGTGTTTGTGTGCACATGTGCCTTTTGTGTAAGTGACCCTCATGTTCATTTTGGACCAAACACAACTTCAACATATAAAATGCAGTTGCAAAATTGTGAGATGTCCTACTTGGAAACGTGGATATTTGATCTAATAGTTTACAAGACTTTCAAAATAAAAGACTGTGAATGTCATCACGCTTAGTAGACATTCGGATCCAAATTACATTTTGCTTACATTTCTATCACAGCCTTATCTCACCGCATGTGTGGTCTCACCCAGAACGGAGTCTCTATAATATTCAGCTATTGATCTCACTCAGGTTTTTCGGTGATGACTCATCTGACTGATAGCACACAGGCATCTCAGTGGTTGTGTGATAACAATTGTGAGTTTTAAACATAATGTGCACTGTAGTATCAGGTCTTATCCTAAATCAAATGAATAAAATCATATTGTCAGGGCATTAAAGCAAACATGCAGAAATGCAGAAAACCTGAGTTTAGCATTCCCAGTGGTAGCCCATGAAAATGAAAAAGGTGTATTCTGCACCTCCTATTTGCAACTTTTATTCGGCTGCCAGATGCTTCTAGACAAAACAACTTACAGTTGAGGTACAAAGCCAGCATCATGGAGAAGACAGTAAAGCATGTGAAGAAATGTTTCAGTTTAATGAGACCATATGCTTTATTTACTTATTTACTTCCCTAGTGGTAGTGGTTCAAAACCCCTTGCGTGAGTTTTCATTCACCTGTTAAGCAGGTTCCACACATGGAATGGCAGACAGCTAGAGAGCTGGTATGATAGAAAACAAAAGAGAGGGGTTTTGCTCCCACTGTGACATCACACTAGGGACATGCAGACATAATCTTATTCAATAGACTGTTTTCCTGGGGTGAACTATAGGCCAATAAGAATAGGGGCTCATTAATAATGCGAATGTTATATTAACAGCATCCAAATAACTGATAGAAATCAGTCTGGGCTTTGAATTGTGAATAAAATCTCATAATTTCATACTTAAAATGGTCATAAGTATTGATCAAAACATACCATAATACAAGCACTTTCAAAATAATCTACAAAATAAATATTATAAAAACTGAAAAGTGACCAAGTGTAATGAAAACTGTCTTTAGTATGTGACCTAAATGTCCCCTGAATTTTTGAGACTAACATGAAGAAAAATGATGGCAGACGAGAGCATCACATCTGTGTCATTATCTTTTATGTTACTGCAATTTTCTTTTGCTACACTGTATTGAATAATTTTAGGTTTGAGTTTTAATTAACCATCTCACCACATCTGTTTCCTTTGCAATAGCTGGTTAACAGGTCTCAATACCAACTTGCTTCTATTTGTGTATCAGTAGTGGAGGGGAATATTTCATTTCCCTGATTTTCTCAAACACTAGTTATTGAGCGGGTATCAGACGACCCTGCAGACTGACCAGTTACTTCACTTGGTTAGACAAGTAGAGACTATTAATGAGATCAATGAATAATACAGTTGGTTGGACAACTACGCAGGCTGGACCCTCTGAATAAACAGTCTAACAAACCAGTTGGGCCAGCAGTTTCAGCTTAACAGGCAAATACACTACCCAGCCTGAAACAAAGTCAAGCACTTGAATGTTATGATTACTGTACTCATTCACTGTGGCATCGTTTGCATGAGCTCATGTAATGACGTAACTTTTATTAGTTGCATGCATTTTTCACAAAACATTTTGTATTGATACAGTCAGTCCACTGTGTAAAGGCTTCACCAGCACATCCCAAAGATTCTCAGTCGGGTTAAGATGACCAATTCCTCTGTGAACGTGATGTCTCACGCTCGCTGAACCATTCTTTGACAACTTCAGCGCCATGAATCCTGGCATTGTCATGTTGGAATATGCCCGAGCCATCAGGGAAGAAAAACTCCATTGATGGAAAAACCTGGTCATTCAGTATTTTCAGGTAGTCATGCTCGTGGCATGAGTTAGGGGTGACTAACTTGTTGCAGGCAGAGACATTATTCACTGCAGTGATACAAGGCTCCTACCTATTTGGTTTGTTAAATGCAGGGGATTCATTGTTTTGCCCAATCAGTGGACAATGCTGATCATTGTAAAGCTGGATCCAAAGGCTACGTGTGGACTGCAAGTGGACTCAGAGGCATTAAACTCAGTGTAACAATTAACCTGCTGCTTATTCTGTGACCCTGTGGTTCATTTGCTCACACTGCTGTAAAAGAATCCAATGAGTAACAGGCACCTAGTAAACACACATTTATATTTGTATTTAAACTTTAGAAACTTGCTACCACGAATACTGATTTTGAATTGAGTGTAACCTAAATGCAGTGGTTTTAAGAATTAGTACAAACTACCTCTGGTTGTTAAGCAGTGTGTCCAGCTGCACAAAACATCGCAGCAGTCATGCAGCAGTCTTGTGCGCACATGAACTGTGTGGGGGCGTTGGAAAGTGTATCACATGTGTCATAATTTTGTGTGTAATCCATGATTCAGAGGTAATCACATGACGCCATACTCGTTCTGCTCAGCAGTCTAGACAGTTATAGGTCCTGCAACACGTCAAATGTAACGGCAAAGTGCCTGCGTACGCTCAGGCAAGTGTCACACTGGTGCGACATTCACCAGTTAAACGGTAGGCGATGATAAGTGGAGAAGGAGAGGACATTTTCCATTAGTTCTTTTATTTTTCTCTCTTTAAATATATAATTATCTTTATGTCTAGAAAAAAAAATGGGTTTCAAGAAAAACATACCCACTTAAAGGGTCATTGCGCCAGTTTTAACACATAAGCCTGTGAGCTGTTGCTCTGCCGGAGCTTCATGTTTTAGAAAATAATTCCTCGTGGTATCACAGTGCTGTCACCCGTGTTCTTTGACTGCAAAGGAAACTGTGAATAAAGAGCCTTTATAAAGTGACAAACTTTGAAAGATGAGAGAGTTAGAAGGCAGGAAGGTCGAAATGTAAATGATTCTGGAGCTTTACCCATATTAGGAAGTTAAAATCAAGGTTTCAAGGAAGGTGCTTTGATTTGGACATTTATTTCTAGAAACTCTCAATAACTGTGAATACTTTAAAAAAAGTAATAACAATCATAACTTGTGCGTAATATAAAATAATGGTGAGTGCAAACGTAATAACTTTTTTTTTTTAAACGTTTGCACATAATGTATAAATTATACATTAATAACATTTTGTGCTAGTTATCACGTCATAATTTTCAAGGATTTTTTTGTTTTGGTATAAACTTCATAACATGTTTTAATAACATGACAATTGATACAAATTTAATGCTTTAATGATTTAAGCTCCAGTGTGTTGAGTATTTATACATAACATTATTTCCATCCAATCCCTCATGATCTGTATGATTCACATTTCAAATGAGCATCATGTGTTTTCAACTACACGGATGACATTTAAATACAAACCAAATGCTATAGATATTTCCTTAACGTGTCTTCTAGAAGTTCATGTACTAAAATGCAACATCTTCCCCAGAATTCACGTGACAAAAAGTCAAAAAAGACAAATATTGACAAGATATTGGCAACTTTTAATTAATTTAGACAACTTTACATTAGTCTAGGTTTACATAGACACACATAAACTGGGAAGTACAATTCTGTGTATATAGCCTCACATGTTGTTTCATATTAGCTTTCATCATAGCACACACAAAAAAACAAACATTACATTGTCTCTGAGCAGTGTTGAAGCAGTAAAATTGTTCCCTGTGGTGTAAATGTCACCTATGCCAACAGTTTAGCAAAGAAAAAGCATCTTCCAATTTTATTTTTTATTTTTTTGAAAGTTTGAATATGTAAAAAAAAAAAATCTCTCTCTCTCTATATATATAGTCAAGTTAAGACAAAACACACCCCCTGGCTAAACAGTGGTGTTTTATGTAACGCTTGTGTGGACTGAACCACTGAGGGCGATGGAGACAGTGTGGGGTAATGCCGTACATTGTATTTGCATTCAGTGCAAGACTGTAATCATTCATGTATCCTGATTCAGCTTTTGCCTCCTAAACATCTCTAAACATCACTTGATTAAACATACAGAGGACAGCAACACTCTGCAACCCTTCTCTCTCATCTTGTATCTGGCTTTGACTCTGGCATTCACAGCCATTGATGGCTTACTGAACAGGCCTGTTGTTAAAATTTCTCTTTTTGAAAGAACTCAAATTAAATACCAAAAAGAGATGCACCACAACCACAAAAGATGCACAGCTAACCTGAAGCTTTCCAAAAGAGGAACAAAGGGACCAAAAACAGAATCAAAACACTCATTAAATGACTAAAGCACACAAACATACTAAGAGAACTTAAACTGGCCGTAAAAGGCGGAACAGTATCAAAAGTAAAGGATCAGGGGGCCATTCCCCTGTCTGTGCCCAGGGGCCCATTTTTTCATAATCCGTCCATGTCCACAGCCATGCACTCAGGACAGACAGCATGTATTATGTCACCACAGTTCACTGTTTCTTTCCTGGGACTGTAATCCACTTGCACGCAGCATGAGGGATGTCTGATCCTCCACAAAGTAACAGGAGAGCCAACAGCACTTTATCTCATTTTGAAAAGTGCTCTCCAGAAAATAAAAAAAGTGCCCAATTCAACATCTGCCACAGCGTCTCCAAACACAAACATTACACCAGAAATGTCACTATTAATACATAATATCAAAAGCTACTAGTTCTTCTGAAATAATATGTAGTGGGTGTTATTTAGCGCCACGGCCTCTAGGGGCGCAATGTGTCTGGAGAGGGGGCGTCCTCTTTCACAGCAGCCATGCTCAGCAGCTGAGCTCTTCACCTTGTTCATCTTCAGACCAGCTGGAAACACACGGACACACACTCGTTCACCTTCCTCTGACCAAAAGAGCAAAGATGTTCTGCAGACGGGCGTGGCAGAGAATCGGACCCCTGGCACGGAGGTCCTTCAAACCCCCGTGTAGAGATGGTGAGTCAGGTTATTATCATCTGTAGCTTTTGATAAGTTACTACAACTTTTGGCTGTAACGTTTATTGGGGCATATAAACCAAAAACTTAATTTACAGGAGTGATTTATGATTTCTAAACGCCATTATTTTCATGCCATTATTGAGCCTCAAGCTTGTTCTAAAGTAGTTATGAAGCAAAAAGAAACTATTTCCCATTTATTTTTTCTTATGGTAACACAATGTCCCAGGATGCTGTTGTATGAGCAGGACAACATGGAGATTCAGCTTCACATACAGTCTTCCTGATTATTAGGACACAAGCTGCATTTACATAATATATCAAATGTTTACATCCATTCCATCAGAACCAAGCCTATTTAGTTGATTTACAAGTTAAGCCCCAGTTTGCAGAGTTTGCATGTATTGTATTTTTAGGAGGGTTTCTCTATTCACGCATCAGTGCCCAGCTCATCCTTCACTTTTGAATGTGAGCATGTGGAATTTGGCCTGAGGGCAAACTGCTGTTTTAATTTCCTGTTGCCCTTTTTGCAGCATCAGTCCTGATGGTGAAAAACTTGACATTAGCCTGCAAGGGACATGAGTGCCAGAACTTGTGTTTTTCTTAAAAAAAACCCAAAAAAAACCAAAGCACACATATGTAGGCGCAGCTGATTGCAGCTAGTGCAGGAAAGAAAGCAGCATTGAAATCTGCTGTCATTACATAACGCACAAACAAAGAGCACTACAGCAGGGTCACAAACACCGGCCCTGCCTGGGCTGACTCGTACATCTGCATGTTTTTCTTTCTTATTCCATGTCGCTGAACACATGGCAGTTGACACACAGTAGCAGGAGACTGTGGAAAGCCAACATACGTGTTCCCACCCATGTGTCACTGCTCCTATCTCTGCCATCTTGTCTGTTGTTGCTTGGCATGCGTGTTGATTATTACAGGCCTGCACCTCGCTGTGAGGATTAACTGATTACCTGTATAAATAACCTGTACTTGGCTTTGTCCCTGCACAGGGCTGCTGTGTCATAGGTGTTAGGAGGGAGGGCTTACTGCTCTGTTACCTCAGTGTCCATGACAGAAGAACCTGCCGCTCTGTTTTGGTTTAGTTACATAGTTTTGTTAAAGTATCTCTTGTAATGTAATGGTAGGCTACTACATTAAATATGCAGTGAGCTGACACCTACAGCTCAGTCCAAATTTTAGATCTGTACAATACTAAAGCTCATAAAATATACCATACAGCCTAATTAAAAAACCTAAATGTTTTGGGTTCATAAGCAAAGGAAATCAGTGGCAGGCAAACGGTGTATAGTCCAAACACAACAATTAATCAATCAAATTATCAAATTGATATCACAATTTATCGAAACACAATTTTCAAATCGCAAAAGCTCCAATTTAAGCTGTAGTTAAAACATGTTGGTTTATTATAATGTTACAGATTCTAAATAAGAAGAAAAGTTTCGAGTTCATTTTCAAACTTGCTGAATGTATTATGGAGAAATTTGCTGTCTGTCTGAGAAAAAAGGCTATTCAGCTGGAACCATGACGAATGTTTGACATACAGAAGAAAAGTAGAGTGTTTGCAATATAGCTCTAAGAAAAATCCCGATTCAATTATTTTCCCACATTGTTTAGTCCTACTCCAGAGTTAGCGTTGGGCAGTGAAGCAATTTTTGCATAGTGACCAATGGTGGCGTTGCAGTTTCCATCATGTATCATCACAAACACTGGCTGAAGTAGGATTTTTCCCATAGAAAATAGTGGAGAAGGAGCGACTATAAAATAGTGAATAAATGTGATCCAACACCATTTGGAAAGTGAGAATCATACAGGTTATTTTAATGGCTTGAATCAAGACTCCACTATGTGTTCAGGTTCAATACAAGTTGGGAAGACAAGTAACATTTCAGCCCCTTTGAAGCTGATATGACTAACCAGCAGACTTAGAGCCATATCAGACAGTAACACTGTCAGTCTGTAACTTTTCAGAGTTGGTAAAAGCCGCTTTCTACTATAATGTGGCTGCAGCAAGTTAGTTTTTTTTTTTTTTTTTTATCAAAAAAGAAATGTTGCATTTTGACATTTTTATCTTTATTTCTTGTAGGTAAGAAAAAATAGAAACTCTTTGGATTTAAATGGCAGCAAAGTCCCAGACTAGTTCAACATGTATCTTCAAGTAGACACAAAGTCCGTGTTACAGAATGACTTCTTATTTGCCTGAACACACATGGGAAACAAAAAAACAAAAAAAAAAACAAAACGTTGTTTTGTGCAGTATTGGTTGTGTTCTCCCACGCTATTCAACCTGCTGAATTAATTGTGTGATTGTGCAGACACAGAGTGTACACCCATGTAATTTACGTCATATGTACTGTTTGTGAGTGTGAATGCATTTGTGTATTTGGGCAGATGCACGTTTGGGAGGTTTAGGTAGGAAGAGATTTGACTGAGGCTGTGTTTGGGATCTAGGGTGGATTTACTGTATCAATGGCCTCCTCTCCATGTACCACTGGCAGTCCTCCAAACATCAGCAAATGTTTCACAGGACCCACAAGCTGCATCCAAACACACTCACATTTCTACCCAAACAACACCCTATCAAAGAAGACTGGAGTCCTGACACACCACAGTATGGGATGAGGGACATAGAAATTCAAGTCCACTAGATAATGTTAAGAGTTGTTTGTTTTGATGCAACTCCAAAATTTCACCAAGCAGGAAGTGTTTTAGTTTGTGTTAGTTTGTGTGTGCTGCCGAAGATTTAATTTAAGGGACAATGTTGTGTTTAGATTGGCTGCTGCTAAATCTCCTCTGTCACAAATGACCCGAACTGCATTGTGTAACTGGATTAAGGGACGGAGACATGTTGACGCTATCGCTTGTCTCTTTCACACAGCTGATCCATTTAAAGTTTCCTAATGGAAATGGGCTGCTCTCAGTAACTGGCAAATATACAATAACAGTTTAGCTTTTAATTCATATACTAACTCTGTGTCACTGTCTCTCAGCAGTTCCAGTGCGACACATGTCCTTTGGTGTTCCTGGAGGTTCCACTAACATGACATACTTTATTCTGTGTGGAGGAGGCCTCACTGCTGCAATCGTCTATGTGAGCATCAAAAATATCTCCATTCTCCATTCAGAGTTGTACTTATGACTTAAAATCTATTATTCGATTGTTGTTTAATATTCAGAATGAACAGTGGCGTGCAAAAGTATTTTGAAATGGCAAAAGGAGTAACACAAACCAAGGAAATTCATAAAATGTAATGCACAATTAGCTAGTACAGAAATAAAAAAGGTTATTTTAAAATGATGAAAATAATAGTAGTAATAATAATAATAATAATAATAATAATAATAATAGAAATTGTGTAAAGTTTGCAACCCCCCAGATAAATTAATAAAAAATTACCAGTAATTTCTGATGAGGGACTAGCTGAATGAGCATTTTACTCTTTTTGCTATTTCAAAATAAGGGGATACAAACTTTAGCACCCAAGTGTAGGTACTTATATGTCCGTTTCTCCAGGCAAGTAAATTAAAACAAGTAAATATTATAAAACGGTCCGTAATTCCATATGAATAAGACTTTCATTATTAAAATAAATAACCAAACTAAAATGATAATATTGAATAATTTACACAGTAAAACACATCTTTTGCAATTCACATTCCATAATAATATCATAAATAAATATAATTATTTCATTTTTCTGAATTAGTCTGAAATTGAAATTTAAACCAAGAGAAAACTCTTTTCGTATGATATCTATGAATAAATAGTTAGCATTTAACAGTTAACATTCTTCTGTACAACAGTTACAGTGTGGTGCCTTTATTGGACTTAGCAGACATGGCCGAAACTAGACTGTGCAGTCACACAGTGGACTCTGTGCTTTCTGAAAAACACTTGCCACTTGTTTCTACACACACAGTGTCTGGACAGATTTCTGTTTACCATGCAGCTCTTGGCAACGTACAAGTTTGTATCAGCTCTTTTCGTTCATGATGGACAAAATGTCAGTGTTAGGTTGCGTTTTGTAATGCTGTAACCACTTTATGTTATCATTTGATGTGTGATGGGATGTAATAAGTGTATATCTGCCCTCCTCAGGCTTACAAGACAGTCAGGGGTGATAGCGAGCGCTATGAGGACAGACTGGCCAACATGGGATCCACAGCAAAAGGTAAGATGCTGACACACACACACACACGCACGGCTAAAATCAGCTTATTTAGATTAAACTATCTGACATAAAATTAAACATAAAAAAACAGTTTGAACATTTACACACAAGCTCACTGATCCTCTTTTTTGCCGTTGCCATTTTTTAAAATCTGTCCATATTAAAGTTTAGATTACTGTGTTTTAATTGGAAAACTATCCTCAGCTTCTAGATAAGTATACGATTCAATTTAGGGCATAAACATTTTACAGTAATCATACATTTAAAGTAAAGATGAATTAAATAACTGGACCAAATAGTTGAGAGTTGTTGCTCCAGCCTCTGACATTGTTCCTCGGCCCTGGAAAGCAAACAAAGAGCAGAGCAGAAGACCTTGCTGTATTTCCGAGTCGGTTTTGACTACACTACTCAAAATCAAACATGGTAGAATGAACACTCTCAATAGCTTTATCTTGCCTGTCTACTTTGATTTTTGTCAGCAAAATATTTTTCTGTTCAGTCTTGAATGATTGTGGCTCTGCACCCAGAGCAGCTAATTGTAATGGGGATGAGCAGCTGCTGTGTACATGAAGCTTCGTGCTGTGTGTGCTGTTTTTTATCAGAAATGTAATTTAAAGCCATCGCCTCTAATGCATTTTAAACTAGCCAGTGTTTGCATTATGTATTTAAGCAAAAGTTTTCTGGAAAGTCACAGAAACATCTCATTGCACACTGTGACAGTGATTAATGAGATTAAGACCAAGATAATTGGAGTAGTAATCAGTGCAATTTAGTGTTTTTGAGCTGCAGAATCAGGTGGGTTGTTTGGGTGTGTTGAGCTGTCACAATGATGGCCTTATGTGGGAATAGACATCTCAAAAGCCTACAGTAAACACTGAATCCACGAGTCAGTAAATCAATGTTAGGAGTATTTGGGATAAAGACAGAATTAGAAGTTTGGGAAAAGCTGCACTGTAGGTCTAGTTTTAGATCACATTCAGTGCTTAAGCCATTGCACTGCGGCTTAAAAAACTTAATGCAGTGGTTGTTTCCTGTGGTGTAGTGACTGTAGTGTAGATTTTAATACTCCCTCTGAATTAAATAAATGCAGCAAAAACCCAAAATAAACTTTGAATGTTTCATTAAATTCTTGTTCTTTTAATCTTCAGGAATCTGCATAAACCAAAGTTTAGTTTCCATTAGTTATTGACTCCAACCAGTTAGTAATTAACAGCTTCAGAAAGATCAGCATCTATATTTCTCTCAGCTAGGATAAAAAGATGTTTGCATTAAGGATTACTCGCCTCTTTACACAATATGTTGACAGTTTTAACAGCAGATGTTTTACCTTTTAGACCTTAAGACCCAAGCTTTTTGCATGTAACAGTAAAATAACAGAAGTCTGTCAAAAGAGGTTTTATTAATGCATTTCTCTCCCTGTTTTCTTCAGCTGCAGCTCCAGCAGCTGAAACCACTCCAGTGAAAGAGGCCGAACCGGCCACTGAATTCATCACTGAGCCTGTCGCCGTTGCTGCAGAACCTGTAGCAGAGACTGCAGCAGAACTCATCATTGAAGTTGTTGCTGAAGAAGCAGCTGCTGTGACCTCTGAGGTAGTCGTTACTGAGGCTGCGGAGGAACCAGCAGACACAGAAGAAGCTGCTCCACCTGCGGTTGTTGAAGAAGTTCCTAATGATGCTCCTGTCACCGAGCGAGTCGATGCCACAGTGGAGACTGTAGTGGAGGCCCCTGCAGGAGAGAGTGTTGGTATGGCAGCCGTAGATGAAGTCCTTCCTGCTTCCCCTGCTGAGGCAGAGACTGAGCCTGTAGCCCCTGAGGCTGAGGTGGTCTCTGCTACAGAGTTGGCTGCATAAAGCTGCTGTAGCTCAATGCAGTTGATCAGGAAGGATGGCTAAGAGTATGTTGTGCTGTATCCCACCTCTCTGGGCCCAGGAAAAAGGACTCATAACATCTGTTTTATTGAAGTGAAGGCAACAGTATATTTACTTAAAAGCAGGGTGTTCAGTCCAGCAGTCCAGTTTTTAGGTGCCTTTCTTCCCTTACCTCACACCAACCTTCAGACCCAAAACATTTGACATAGAGTGTGTGGTTAGTTTCTAACCAAATCTAAATTAGGTTAAGTTAGCTTGGTTTGGTGTACCGTTAATAGAGGACTGTTGACCTATATGTAAATTAATATGTGTAAACCCAATGATGATGACCTGATAATAATCTCTGTAAAATAATCTTTTAAGTGTCCTTCAAAACAGGGCGGTCCTGCTTATTCCTTTGCTTATCTAAAAGTTTCGGCATGGTGAATGTAGGCAGCCCGGTTTATATGTTGTTCTCTGCACTTGGTTTTTCGCGTAGCAGATGTGAATATTGGCTTTGGTTAGGATTTACTATGCAGTCAGTAGTGAGATGGCACATGATCTGTCTTGTATCTGCCTCCACGTGACCAAAAGTCTGTGCGCTTTTCTTTTCCTGCAACTCTGTTCTAGTTTTCCTGAGTCCTCTAAAGTCCTTTCTGTCCACCTTCTGCTGGTGTGAGACGGTGTTAAAATGGGCATTTTTTTGTATTTTGCTTAGTATTTTTGGCGGAGGTACTTTTCGTTTCCTCTGTCTCCTACTGCTTATCTTAACATTTAAACCAGCCTGAAACCACTCACGTTTCCAGCCTTTTCTCAGAAAGCCATTTTCTGTGGTTTTTAGTGTGTAAACCGCTCAGCTCCAGCCTTTTTCTTTAACTGTGACACTGTCTGGGAACTCTAGAGAAGTGAATTCATTCACCTCTACCTGAGCATTAATGTTGCCACGGTGATTAATAGATTCCAAAATCACTGGATGATAAAGAAGTTTGAAGTGTTTCAATAAATAAAAAGTTCTTATTTTTTTGGTTCAATATTGGATCATTATTCAATGGTTATGTGACATGTATAACTGTATTCTCATTTTGTTTTATACATTTTCTATTATGGGTTGTGAAAATCACTGGTCCAGAGTCAGGATCTAATCTCTCAAAGACTAATTTGTAACCTGGACTACTTTTACCTCTTTTAAATGCCTTTTAGATGCTTGTGCTTGTTACTTTACTAGAATTAGTAACACCCACTTCCCGTACAAATTCCCTGTCCTCAGGAATTCGTGTGCCATGTCCATGCTCCTCTGCACTTAAGCTCGATGGACAACAAATATAATGTCTCTGCACTTAAACCTGCACTGCAAATCAGTACAGTATGGTAGTTTCATCCACCATTTCTTAAAGCAACATAGGTAAAAGACAGAAAAACTAAATTACCTGCTCTCATCTGGTCCTTAAAACGGAGTATTGATCTGTATAAATCCTTTAGGCTGGCAAAAGCTGCAGCCGACAAAGGTGGGACACGTCCTGGTCAATAAATTGAGAACATTTGAACACAATCTTGCAGATTCTCTCACTTCTGCAAATTCTGGCAGATTTTTTTTCTTTACCCTAAAAATTTTATCTTAGCTTTGACAAGCCACTGATTTACTTTAATGGGCAGTTGAAGTTCTGACAAGTTCAATTCAAAGCTGCCTCACAGACAGGCTGAGACTAATCCTAGATTACAATCCTCATTTTAGGAGGTCCTGGTACTTCGCCAGTATGGGGGGACAGACAATGGGTGGCAAGCTAATTATTATCCAATTACATTGTTTACTATCAGGCAACACATACTGTATGCACTGCAACTAAAATCAGTGAATCAGTAGTTTTTGCTCTTTCATAATGTACATGTAAATTCTATAATGCCATATTTAAGGCTGTCTAACTAATTCTCTCCCATAACTGTGTGAAAAGTTCTCACCACATGTACTCTATCTAAGACACTCAGAGCTTTTTAATCCCTTTTGTCTATAAAGGTGTGATTTACACGTTTTCTAAAAGGTTTCATCAGTGGAAGGAGCATGAACTGGTGAGGTAGTTTCCTGTAGAGTGTCTCCTCAACCTGTGGTGACTGTAGACCAGATCCAGTGGTACATACATGATTAAGGTAAGTAGAATTTATACAAAACTGTACGGCGATATCAATGAGGAAATAATGTCCTCTAAATACCAAAATCCATCCTCCTCTTCACACCAAGGAAAATAAGGAATATAAGGTTTAGATGAGGTAAATTAAAGTAAAATCATTCTACTGCACAGCAGGTGTACATTGGATATATATGTCGCAGTACAGCTCCAGGTTAAATCAGAGTTTGGGATGAAGGAAGGAAGGAAGCCTAATTGTGCCTTTGTAGATATTAAACATAAGGACATTTGGAATGTGTGAACTCTGAATGTAATGTCCTTCTCAGTTATTATTTCCTCTCCCTCTTCAGAGTCAATTCCAGATCTGCTCACAGCTGTGAAGATCTTGACTGGTTCCACAGTTGAAATCGCAGCAGCTTCTGTTGGTGAGAAAAGGTTTGTGAATGCTATCCAACAAATAGAGGGAGGTGAGAGAGGACTCGACTCCACAGTGGATGTATCGCAACCAGAGATCTTGGAAGCAACAATAGAGCTGACAACCAAGGAAGCAGCTGCTGGTGTAAATGAGGAGGAGCTGAAGTCTTCAGAGGCTGGTGCTGTAGAGGAAGCAGCGGATGCAGAAGATACAGAGGAGGTTTTTGCAGAGAAGACTTCTGCCCCTGCTGATGCAGTGGAGGAAGGAGGGGCAACTGAGCCTCCTCCTGAGGAAGCTACAGGTGCAACCCAGACAGTGGGAGAGGTTGAGGCTGAGGAAGAAGCTCTGGAGCCTGAAGCTGCTCATAAAGAAGCTCTTTCTTCTACAAAGGCTTCACCTGAAGATGCTCCTCCTGCTGAAGAAGCTACACCCACTGAAGAGGCCACCACCTCTGCTGAAGCTCCACCAGTGGATGGCATGTTGATGACACCTGGAACTCAAACATCAGCGGAGGAGGTGGCAGCCGAAGCTTCAGCAGAGGACACTGTTGAAGCTGCATCTACACAGAGGGAAGCTGTGGCGGTTGTGAACACGACTCAACTTGCAGCAGCCTCCACAGTTTTCAACCTGGAGGTTCTTTCAGCTGCCGACCCAGAATCAGAGGCTGCAGTACATGAGCCCAAGCACTGCCATTCCTGCCACTCTGCTCCAGCAGCAGCAGCAAAGGAGGTGGTGCCACATGCTGCTGCTGCTGAAGGAGAGATGGTCAGTGAGGGAGCTGTGGATATAATACTTGGACCCAAGGAGGTGGCATTACTGGTGGAAGGACAAAGTAAGAGTGTTTAGGATGCCAGGTTTTTTAAACACGCAGTAACCATTTCATCAGTAACTGTAATGTTACATAATATTGTTGCATACTAATACTTAAATCTAAAGTAATGGATTCAGTATAATATTGTAATATTACTGAAATACTGGCTTTGATACTGATGTGGAGAACTGCACAAATATCTTGATACTAATGCTGAAATAAGATACTTATATCTGTATCACTGTAACTCTCCAAGTTACCCCTGATAAGCAGTATATAAACGTTGAATAGTTTATAAATGATCAAATGTTTATAATGTATACACCATCATGTAGTTGTAACCTGTTTTTCAACGGGAACACTGTTAGATTTTAAGGACTATTCATTAGTTGTTTACGACAGGAAGCTTTTAGCAGCTCAATAAACCAAATAAGGTGTCCGATATTTTGAATTTGGGGAGAAATGGTACCATGGAGGGCAACTTTCAGTAACTGCTACAAATTCTAGACTCAAACCTTTTGAAACAACACATGAACACACAATACAACACAGGGTAAATAAAATGAAGACCACTTTATAGCTGTCCAGTTTTGCTCTTGATAAAACAACATAATCTAAATTTGGCTCTGATCAGACGTATTTCTGCCTATATCCACAGGGCCAAAGATGTCTGTCTGGACTGTAAAAAGCTGCTCACTCATGTAATAGTACAGTTGAGAAGGTAAACCGTTAAAAGCAACACTGCTACAAACACAGCTGTTGAAGTAGAACTAGACATAGTAGAATGGACATCTTCAGGGTGTTGTAATATTGGTTGCCCCTGATATGTATTTAATCATATTATAGGAGAGTTTACTAGTTGTAGAAGTTCTACCAAGATGTCACAAATGTCCATTCTACTGATTTCAAATCTAGGATAAATATATTTTCTATACAGTATAGGTTCTTTCTACTGTACAAAACTGATGCTGTGCTTTTTGTTGCAGCCATGTAGAGTGACACCCTGGTCCTGACATGACAGACAGTGTGCCTTCCAAAACACCCGACTATCTGTCAATCACATCAAGATAACCAGTGAAATCAATATTAGTGGAACTGGCAAGAGATAGAACTCTGCAACATGTCCTTTTTTGAAACATTAGCACATTTTCCTGAATTTTTAGTGTTTCTAACAAAATTGCTATTATGTCTATAGTTCTATAGGAAATACTGTTGCAAAGCTCTTCATGACCAGTTGAATGAAAGATATATTTCTATATACTTTATGTGTTAAGTTAGGCATTTGAAGTGGTGTCCTGTTATTGTTATAGGATGTTAAGGTACCAATATCTACAATTTATAACATTATTTTTAAGTGAGACTGCACCTGTAACGTATGTGTCTTTCAAACTGACAAAGTTATAATATATTTCCCCACACATGTCATCATACATTATAGTTATATTTGCCATAGCACAAACGAATCTAATAGTATTATAATTTACATCGATGTTAATTTGAACATTGTATTAGCACAAAGGGTAGCATTATAACGTGTTGTTATAATTATGTGTCCATACGGATATAAGAAAATTGTCTAATTTGCTGCAAATAAAATGATTCTTGTGATTACTATATTGAGAAGATTTGGGCTGTAGTAAATGCTAGTTTACTGACCACTTTGTAGTAGTTTGGATAGGATCTTTTGAAATAACTGGTAAAATCATGGTTATCGTTGCCTTATGGCAACTAAATAAAAAATGAATAAAAACACATTAGTCAATACGCATTATGTAACATGACAGTGAATGTAGTCGTACAAAATAAATCCTTAATAAAGTAAAATAAAAAAACAGTGTATGGAGTTCTGGTGAAGTCTGGTTAATGTGCGTCATGACGTCACGAGTGTAATTTGCCTGAACAAGCGGAGAGTGAACTGACAGCCGAGTCTCCGCGGGCGGTCTGCCCCCAGCACACGGCTCTGTGTTTTAAGTCAATTACTACATTCCCTCTGAAACACCAGCAGCACCGAGAGCTCCACACTCCACACCGAGCAGCTAACGTTACGTTACCGTCAGTAGCGAGACTCCTCAGGCTGACGGTCGACAGCGGCAGCGGGATCAGAGCGGAGCCGTCCGGGCAGAAGAAGGAGAAAGGTTACTGGAAGTCACTCATATACACAAACACATACTCTCTTTATCTTTCTCTCTCTCTCTCTGACACACACACACACACACACACACGGAGCAAACCCCTCAGCCAGCTAACGTCCAGCTGCTTCCTGTTAACTAAGTTTGTCACCAGTGAGAAGCTAAACTTAAGAATTTCACGGTGAGTGAGCTGAGCTGACACTAGCCAGCATTAGCCACATGGTTTGTTGTTTCTTCTCTGACAGCTTGTTTTTGTCACAGCGCTAAATCGGCTAGCTAACGAAGGCTAGGTTCATATTCAGTGTATCATTGTGCTCGGCTGCTGCTTGTGTGGGAGGTTTCTTGAAATGGGTCTTTTAGCACATAATAAACACACGACCTGCTGAGCATACACATGTATAATAGCTGGATGTAAATAGGGAAAACGCTGGCTAATAATTCATTGATAAGGTTAACTAGCTGCACAGAGGAGCAAAGGTATCATTGCAACATTGAATTACCATGAGAGACTGTAAGTAGTCAGAGCTGCTGCCTGACATAACCTCTCTGTTGTCTTTCTTGCCGTTTCATTGGGAAGCAAGCAGGCGGGCAGCCAACTGTGTGACTGTAGGCAGGGGATTCAAATTTTATAATCGGCTTTGATCTTGGATCTGACCTTGTTATCATTTTGATTTGTCCTACGTATTTCCAGATGCAGCCCTGTCTAGAGTCAACACAGTAAGACTGCTGGCTTTGTTTGGATAGCAAGAGAGTGCATAGCATTGTAAGTCTGCAAAAATGATGCAGTAACAGGTGGTGATAAGTAGGCCGTTGATGCTGGTGGCGTGTCGTCAGTTCTAACCAAGCGTCAGGAGGGTGAAGAAGGTGACTTAACTTAACACACAACCATCTCTAGGGTTTACAGAGAACATCCAGTGAGTGACTGTCTGGGTGAAAATGTCTTGTTGATGTCAGAGGTCAAAGTGAAATGGCCAGACTGGTTCAAACTGATAAAAAGCAACAATACCTCAAATAAGATGAGGTATGCAGAGGAGCATCTCTGAGCCGAGTAACCGAGTGACACTGCTGTCAGTTAAAAACAAGAAACTGGGACTACATTTTACCAAAATGAGACAATGGGAGTTTGGAAAAACTTTGCCTGCTTTGATGAGTCTCTACTATCGCCTACCTGAGCATTGCTGCTGACCATGTCTACCCCTTTCTGACCACAGTATAGCCATGTTCCTATGGCTTCTTCCAGCAGGATTATGTGGCAAGTTACAAAGCTAAAATGATTTCAAGTTGGTTTCTTTGAACATGACAATGAATATGCTGTTCTCAAATGTCCTCCAGTCACCAGGTCTCAATCCAATACAGCACCTTTGTGGTCAGGCGGAATGGGAGAGTTGCATCATGGATGTGCAGCCAACAAATCTGCTGCAGCTGTGTGATGCTATCTTGTCAATATGGTACAATCTTAAAGGAATGTTTACAGCACCTTTTTGAATCTAGGTGTCTTTATTAATATATTGTGACAGTGTAAAAAAAATCTAATTGAATAAAATGGCTTCTACATGCAAAAGTCTGCATTTAGTTTTACATCGCTTTATGCTATGCACATCCTAAATGATTTTGGCAAGATTATTTATTGCATACAATTCCAGGCCTACTTCAGAACTTCTAAAACGTCTTCTTTGGAACTAGGTTGTCTTTTAATTCTTTATTTGCCCCAAACAGACTCTTCACCATGTTTAACCGTAGGCTGCACGCACTTATTCTTACACCTCTTTTCAACATTTCGTCTGACATATTGTTGGCAATTGGACCCAAAAGTTTTATACTTCAAGTCATAACTTTATATTATACTTTATCGCTGATCTTCACTCCAAACCTGTTCCCCTTCCAGCAAAGTAGATTCTTGTTTGCTATCGTTTCACAGAGGCCAATTCTGATCAAGCTTCTTCAGACTGTAGAAGGCATTCAGATGAAGCTGCCAGATGCTAAGCTGGGCCTTGCTGGATTTCTTATGGTCTCTCAAATAAAAAAAATCAGAAAAATTGTCTTATCAGATTTTGAAAATTTCCTTGGTCTTTCACACATTTTTTGCCAAGATATACTTTGTGTAAGGGGAAGTCACTCTAAATACCTGGTAACCTTTAGCCTATAGAAGCTGTGTTTCCATTATTATTAATATTAATATTATTATTGTGGTATTGTTGTTGTAGTTTTTAAACCTCTGTTCATATTTTCTATGTTTTCTAGTTGTATTCTGTAACAATTAAGGACTTGACCAGATTTTCAGTTTTGGTTCAATATTTTTTAAGTTCCTGGTCTGCAGTATACGTTTTAGAAGCTGCAGGAATGTGTAGTTTTGGTTCGGTCTGATGTTGAGCAGAAGTGTCTGGAACTGTTATCTGAAGTTGTATTGAAGTGGCTGATGTTACTGTGCTTTGAGCTGGTAAATGATTGACAAGCCTGCTTAATCATAAGAAGCCTGATAGGGACACACACAGAGACTCAGGATTTTATATTTGTTCAAACTAAACAAAACAGTCAAGGCTAAGGCATCAGGATATGTCCTTGGAAGCTGTGAGAGCCTTTTATTGCTATTTAATGACATACTTTGGATAATTGAATAAAAATAAGTAGGATTACCAATAATCAAAAGTAACCATTCTTCGAAGGATTCATATTATTTCATGGTTTTGAACCAAACCTACTGGTAGTAGTGTTAGTATAAGTAAGTAAGTATAAGATGTTTACAGTTTAAACAACTTCGATATTTGTTAAGCATCACCTTTGCATGAGGCCATTTGAGACCATGACTGATGCTTAGTAAGGATATTGTTTATATTGTTGTCAGAAGTATGTATGTATCACAAGTTTAATAATTTCCAACTAAATAATGTAATGGTATTGAATTTATTTTATTATTAATATGTCATTTTTTTTATCTATTACATGATTGCAGTTTGATGCTTTTATAGACTGTTTCCATGATGCCAGATTTTGATCCATAAGTTTTTCTTTCCAAATAGCTTCTAGCTCCTTTACACAGTGGAAATGTTGTCACGAGAGGAATAACACAACTTGAGGACAACATTGTAGCAACAGAGTTACCGTGAAATGTGTGTGTGTATGGTCTGGATGGATGTCAAGAAAAACCTGCAGTCACACTTGCCATGTGCTGTATATGCTTGTTGTGTCATCAGTGTGTGTGTTGGTGCAGGGCAGGGCAGGGTACAAGGCAAGGCGTTGTATCTTTTCCACCAGCCCCAGTTACTTGGAACAAAAGCTCAGTTGTTGAAGGATCATGTGACCGTGTGTGTGTCAGCTTATGTGTTCCACCCTTGTCATGTGATCTGAGCTCAGGGCAGGGTCTGAGAAGTGCTGAGTAGCTGTGAGAATCTCCTTCCACCCAGGGAACAGGCAGACAGTGGGCATACAGGCGAAGAGAAGAGATGGACGGACCGATGGACACATGGATGGATGTCAGGCAGAGAGAAACGGAAACATTTCTGCTTTCTTGCCACAGAAAGAAGGCATCACTATCATCCACCTCCTCATCTCTTTGTGGATTTTTAAACAGCGGACAAAATGCTAGTTTGCTTTATAAGTCACATCGACTTTTCATTGACACGGCAAGTTTGTTGTTTTTGCTTCTTAGTTTTGATATATATTAGCTGTGATTTTGTGGTGGAAGCGTTAGCCTGTCAGGATGACTGTGCTGTATCTTGTGATGGCTTGAGACTCCTACTGCCTCACCATGAACTAGAGCAACATTTGTAATAGACTACTTGTTATAAAAAAGTGTTTTCTGTGAACTCCTCTTGATATATACTTATAGCTAAGCTGTGTCCCTGCAGCTCATATCCATGACTTGCAGAAATATTTCCGATTTCTGGAATAACTTTAAAATTGTTATTCCCTTTGCTTGTTTTCCCACGTGTCTGCTAGTAGTTTCTGACTAAATTTGTTGTTTGAAAAGGTTGTAATGCAGCAACTTGACTTAGTAATCTTTGAGCTAAGAAGGCAGCCACGTGTTGCCAGTCGACCAGTAGGTCCTGTAATACTCGTTTGAGTCAATGTAGCCTAAATTCCTGTTTGAGAAGCTCCACTCCCACAAAACATATCTTGTTTGCATATTCTTTGTGTGTTAATGTGAATGCTATTAGCCATTTTTGAACTCTCCCTGCAGCACATGTGACACAGTAAATCGTTTGACGCAGTTGTGGGAGGGTTTGCATATTTATCCATTTAGATCAGTGTTCTCACTATGGGAATGTTTTTACTCAAAATGTTTTTACTTCTATGTAGTCAAATCATTGTGTTACCACACATACAGCATGGGCATCAGTTGCTGCACCTTGACACTCCTGATTGACTTCCTAATGTAAGGCACTATATGCATGAGCAAAACCCAGTGTGTCACAATTATTTCTTGCATGAAGTTTCATAATAATGACAGTTTAACAGTAATGACACTCAGAGTGCCCCGCACTTACACACATTTTTGTGGGTGGCCCGTTGCTTTGCCAGAGAACAAAAGGTATGAAACAGTAGGTAACGTGTAAAATATTTAAACAGATGGAGTAAAAGACTGAGAATAAGTAAGAGTTTGGAGGATTTATTCCTCTGAGGCCTTTATAATTTCCCATCAGACAAGAAACTTGGTAGGGCAAAGTGGCCACCCATTGTGTCTTAATATCCGTGGGCTTTAGATGTCCCTCTAAATACAGTTTGTGCAACTCCGTAGATTAGTGTCTGGTGATGAATTATTGAACAGAGGATTTCCATCTGAGCTGATAGCATGTTGTCTCACTGTTGGAGTGATCCATGTTTTCTCTGTCAGTGTAACTGAGTACAGCCTTATACACACTATGTTAGAGGATGTTGTGTGGTCATGCTCTTTCATTAAAAGTGCTCTGGATCGAGCATGAATTTTACATTGTGCACATTGCATTGAAAGAAGTTAATGGAATCAAAGCGTTACTCCTAAATCCTTGTTTTGGTGCACACCAAAGAATTGTAAAATAATTTAGTGTAGATGCCCTTGGCTGTTCAAGTGCAGTGATGTGCTGCTGTGTGTCGTGAGAATTGAGGTTGTTCACTCTGTTATGCTGGGCTCAGTGTTAACAAAAATAATTTGTATAGCGTGTTGATTAAAAGTCTATATGCTTAAGGACTATTCTGAGTGGTCAATACCAACCCCTTCCCTAGTCCATATCTTGTATGTATTTTACAGTAGCAGGTTTAGAACCCAACATTCGTCATGGCCAAAAAAAAATCGGCACCCTTGCAATTCTCTCAGAAAATTGTTGCAATTGCAAATATTTTGGTATTCACATGCTTATTTTTGTTTTGTTTGCACTGGAACAACACAAAAAAGCAGACAAAAAGTCAAACTTGATTAACATTCACACAGAACTCAAAAATTGACTGGACAAAATAGTTGGCACCTTGTCAAAATTTAAAAAAATGCTGCTTTGCTGCTTCTGACTGTGTGAACGGTATCATGAAATCTGATGCCCCAAAGAATTTTGGGGAACAAAGTAGTGGCCAGTGTCAGAAAGCTGCGTCTCCCCAAGAGGTCATGGGTCTTCCAGCAGGTCAATGACCCAGACACACTTCAGAAAGCACTCAGAACTGGTTCCCAACAAAGCACTGGAGAGTTCTGCAATGGCCAGCAGTGAGTGCAATGGCCAGTCAAATGAGTCTGAATCCCATAGAACCCCCTATATTTTTAGTGACACTTTACAGTAAGTTGCCACATCAGCCCTGAGCAGCTGGAGCATTATTTTAAACGGCGCCTTATTATTTTTGTGGGTGTGTATGCCTCTCCATAGTCCTTTCTTTGTCCTACATCCTATTGTCACCCCACCGAGCAGCACAGAACAGGAACTGTGGGCCCTGTGGTTCTTAGCAACTGTTACCATGGCTCCAGTCCACCCTGCCTCGATCTTCCACTGGACACTGCGTGTTTTTGAGGGAATAACTTGGCTTCCTGTCAGTACATTTCTTCCTGTAATAGCAGACAGGCCCTTCCTCCAGGCAAAAACCAGAAATGAGGAGATGAAAGAGACTTGAGAGATCTCAGCCTTTAAAGTGGCTATGGATTACAGCTGGGACAGACTGGGAAAGGTGTAGATATGTTTCAGTCAGATTACTTTGATTTTGTAAATGTCAGGTTGTCAAGCATAAGCAGTCAGGATGACCAATTCTTCATTAAATCTTTTTTGCTTTTTAAAAACAACTGGTCTTTGTAATCCTTTGAAGAAATACACAATGGTAATATGTTTATTTACTTCCTTCCTGTAAGTTGAAAGAGGAGACTGATATTACACTTTGCATGGTGAATGTGAAGCTCTTTAAGCATCCAGTTAGCTTAGTATTAGGAAGGAAAATCGAAATCATCTCTAGAATTAACTAGTCACTGTCAAGCAACCATATAATTGTCTAGTTCAGTTCTATTTCCTTGAGGATCACTACGAAGTGATTCTCTACAGAAGTAGTTTAAAGCACATGGTCAGCTAGCAAACCTCAGGAGGTTGAAGGAGTTGTTTTTGTTAAGAACACCAAGAAATTGCCAACTTCTGTCAACTTTGTCAAGATATCAGTTTAAGTCACTATAAAGTAAATCTTGCTGCTATTGATGTATCCTAGACCTTATTGTAATTTATTTTCTCTAGTTGCCATTATTTATCACACCGGTGGCAACCAGGCAGAGGCACTGTGGGGAAATCTGTGGCTGTGAGTACTAATTCTCGAGTAGCATGAGTCATGACCTCAGTTGTGCTGGTTGACACTGGTGGGAGAGTGGTGGAGTATATCACAGCTGAAGAGGACCCTCAGCAGGTGAGTTGAACACAAGCAGAAATACCATTGCACAGCACAATATTGTATTTGACTTCAAACATTCTTATTTCTGACTGCACTGACTTCCCTTTCCCCAGCAGGATGGAGAGTGTGAGGCGGAGCTGGAGCTAGAGGGAGAAGTAGAGGGCGAGTGTGAAGCAGAAGAGGCCTATGAAGAAGTGCAGGACAGAGAAGAGACTGAGGACTACCCAGCAGTCATAGTAGAGGAGGTACCTGGTGCCAGCTTAGTTGACGGGCAAGGGTACTCGGCCCAGGTGTTGGTGTACGATGATGAGGCGTACCTCATGCAGGAAGTCTGTGATGAGCAGGAGATGGAGACGGAAGGGAAGGCAGGTAAGACACAAACACTGATGTACAGCATATATTTGAAATAGGACTTAATGTCTAGTCATAATCTTGTAACTTTAGAAAGGCAAAATGGCCACGGTCCCTCCACTACCCAGAATGCCTTTTAGTCTTTTAGTTTGGCCATTAAGAATTTTTTTTTTACCTTTTCTGGAGGTGCAAAGAAATTGATTCTTGCATTTCTTTTCTATATTGCCATTTGCACCAGGTCACTAAGGTCTTTCTTATGTGGAAAAAGAAAGTTTACTTACTGTTTAGACATAATCACACAGTTACAGTATATTCTTACTGTGTCCACACACTGCCACCTAGTGTAAATGTATGAGTAATCATCCATTAATTCTTTATAATTGGTCAGTAGTGTCCACTCAAACACACTGATGGAGGCATTAACATTTTGAAATTATGAAAGTAAACCCAGTTTACAACTCCAAGCACTATTTTCACTTATTTTTTGTGAATTAGAAGTATGTGTAAGCAGTATCAGGAGTTTGTCATTATTATCAATAAATGTTTAAACTGCATAGTTTTGCTCATTTTGCACATTATGTCTGCTTAAAGAAACACGAAAGTGGAAATATGTTAAGTTTATATTTTTATATGATAGGATAAAGATAAAAGTGCATTGGTACTGGTTAGCTACTAAGGACTAAAGTGTTCAAAATGGAAGACGAGAAATGCATACAGTCAAATTTACACATATTTGAGCAGTGAATCAATTTTTATTATTTGGCTACAGAACTGTGGGTATGAAATAAATAACCAGCCAATATCCATGATTTGCTGGACAGGTGTGTTTTTCTCCTTGGTGTTCCACAGTGCAGATGGATGATGAGTTGAATAGTGATATAATAGTAGCCCCAGATGATTTTATGGGAAAGAAGAGGTGAAAACAGTCAGTCACCTTACTTTTGAGCCATATTTCACTTGCTGAAGCAAAAATAAGCACTGAAAACAGCAGGAACAAAGACTTGGCAAAGCATCACCAAGAAAGACGACCCAGCATCTGGTGAAGGCTTTGAGTTCTGAGGCTTCAGGCAGTCATCCCCTGTAAAAGATTTGCTGCCTGGTAGTAAAAATTGCAATTTAAAGCTACAATGTGTATCTTAATCTAATGATAGCATAAAACTTCAGTCCCCTCTGGTTTGCCCAGCAAAGCAAAGCATCTCTTCTAGAAGAAAAATGCATACAATATATTGTTAATTTGCCTAAATAGTTTGAGCCCCTAAAACTGGGTGAAAATAGTTGTAATTACTACACAGTTCATACAATATGTCTAGCCAAACCTTTAAAGTTACAAGTATATATTTAATTGACATGTAATTTTAATATAATGAAAACAATGTCACTGTTTAAATACACACATCATAGTGATTACTGTCTTTTCATGTAAATCTTTGTTGTGTCTGACCAATCCCAAAGAGAAAACACACAAACATCTAACAGATTCTCATGTTTAAATGAAAAAAATCTATAGATGCAGATAACATACTTATGTAGTTTATAACTTAATTTATCAAGCGCATCTGCTTGTATAAAATTACTACTTAAGAATCTGTGATATGAACTAATCTAATAGTTATGATTACAGCACATCCCTTTATTGTTATTTAACTGAAGTGGTTTAGGTGTCTTGTATATAATTCTTAATCAATTTGTAAGCTAAAGTGTAGTTTTGTTGTGTAATGTTGTAGTTAGCAGTGCAGCTTCATAACTTTATGACGTTTTGGCGACGCAAGAGTAGGAGGGCAAAGAAAGGATTTCCTGTGTCGGCGGCGGAGGGATATTGTTCTGACGCAGTAATGTGTCACGTTGAATTCGAGGAGATTTCCCATTAGTGGCGGATTGATTTCAGCTAGTAGCTTCCCATACAATTCAGTGAGACGTTAATGTGGATCTGCAGCAAGGGGAAACATGGCGACTTCACAGCATGAGGGTCACGAAAACCAGCTCGATCTACTCATCAGAGCCGGTAACGTATATTTTTCCACCTAAAACTTTGATCCGGCAGCTGAGGTGAATTCGCAGCTTGCGTTTTTAACCTCGACCGCTGCGCCTCAGTACGCTGAGTAGTGTGGTGAAGTAATGGAGGGCAATCAGGAAGTGATCACCTTGGTAGCAACCTGCATGGCGTTGCCACACGGTTAATCAGACCCGTTATAAGAGCAGGAAAAAAAACTTTCCC
This sequence comes from Channa argus, assembly GCF_033026475.1. Taxonomy (NCBI): domain Eukaryota; kingdom Metazoa; phylum Chordata; class Actinopteri; order Anabantiformes; family Channidae; genus Channa; species Channa argus. Next base: position 25,455,691 of record NC_090199.1, on the reverse strand, counting down.
GTGGTTTCCCAGTCTGCATTAACAGTTATTTGCACGAAGTGTATTTTGCATGTTGCAGCTGATTTTCCCACTGCTGTGTGATTAACTATTACGGTGTGCAGATCGGCTCTGCACAACCAGGAAGTGCAAAGCTGTTGTGTTTCCTACGTCTTTGCCACGCTGTCTGAGTCGGAAGGACATGTGGATTTATTTTTACTTGCACTAATCTATAACACACTGTGGTTTATCGCCCCCTTACTATTGTGATTTGATGTTTGTATACGTATTTACTGATGTTAGGCTTTAGTTTGACAAATTTTGGAATTATGTGCAGTAACGGTCTTCACACATAGCCCCTGAATATAACAGCTCGTGAACTCTAAAATCAATTACTGTTGTATGGTATTTTGTTATTTTTAGGTGGGGTATACACATTTTATATGTTTCTGGTGTAAAAAGGTTACATTTAAATTTAAATGGTTTGTGTTAACGTGTTAGACTTGAAGCGTGCGATGGCCTGGCTTAATCGCTTTCTTGCCAGTAGTTGTTACAAGTGCGGCTTCAGCCTTCGACCATATCGGCATGCAAATACGAATTTTGCTTGATTTATTTTATGCGTTAAATTTTTCTGTTTATGAGCGTTGTCTATTGAAAGCGCCTGCTGGTTTACAGATATGTTAGTGCATTTTTTTAAGCGATATTTGTCCCATTTCGGTGCCGGAAGCGTTCTTTATGCAAAGGGGAGGAGCGTGTCCGTGATTGACTGTCCCGTTAGTCCAATAGCGATTCCACTGGTTTAAATCGTCCGCATGAGTTCAATTAGATTTTACCATGGGCGGGCTCTCAATGGGAGAATTACCCAATAGGAGATGAGGCGGGTGTTGAGTGACAAGAGGATTTGTGAGCTTCTTCGAAGAGAACTGGAGGGAAATGATGAGGAGTGTAAACACGGAAGTCATCAGAGGCAGCACTACTTTTTGTCGGACTTGCTGCTATTCTTGGCGCCGCCACATAGTGGTATAGGTATTAAATAGATATTTTTTTAATGAGTTATCATGCCCAGATTCTAATACTTTTTACTCTAACAAAATTTACTTTTGTTACAGATTTTAATGCTTATGTAGTTGTAGCCGTGAATAATTAACAATAAATTTTAAACATTTTTGCAGACTTGAAATGGCTAAAGCCCAGCTACAGTTCTCTGACCCTGCACCTCTGTGTGGTCTTGTTATAGCATGGCTGCTTAGTTTCAAGGGCAGCTCAGGAGGGTCTCTGCTGTGATTGCTACCACCATGTCCTGTTTGTTTGTGAGAGGGACTAAAGCAGTGGGACAGTCTCTAAATATAGCCCATTTGTCACCCCTGCAGTACCCATTGCATCAGTGTGATAGCCAAACATGGCCAGGGCACGGTTAAACAGAGTCTCGTGTTTCCATCCTTTGATTGACAACAACAGCCGGATGCCTGGCTTCCTTGTCCGGGTCCCACGTTGACCATGTCATATGTCTTTTACTGCAGGCTGAATTGCATTTTTTAAATAAACATTAGTCTCTTTTTTTATGCCATGTCTTTGCAAAGGTGACACTTTTGCATGCTGCTATTTGAGGGTAGCTGTAGGTGTCGTGGCAGCACTTTACTTAACATGTTTGACTAGTTTCTCCTCATTTTTCAGTATTTCCCTCGTTTCTTTAAGCAAAAGCCAAATGTGCGGTTTAAAAACAATCATAACAAAAATGTAATAAATCAAAAAAGACACTGCAGTGGTTGCACTATAAGATGTGTTGACTACTGATAAATCTGGGACGATAAACCAAAAGCAATATTTCACTAGGGGGTGCCGTATAACAAAGTGCAGCATATGCAACACTTTGTTTATGATGTGGGGGAACTAGTGAATTTGTTTTGAAATGTAAGCAACTTTGCCATTTATGAACTTTGCCAGCAACTTTGCCATTTTACACAGTTAAAAGTGGGGAATGAGGGTGTTTCACTTGGTTTAACCAGTAACTTATGTTTTTCCAAACTATAAACTAATTGATGTTTGTGTGTTTCTTTTAGTGGAGGCTTCCGTTCATGGCACAAGCATCCACTGCTCTGACAAGACCATTGAAGCTGCAGAGGCTCTGCTACACATGGATTCACCTTCCAGCCTCAGAGAGGATCGTAGCCCAGGTAACTCGCACGTATCAATGTTAAAACCAATTTTTTAAAAAAAATTTCCATTTGAAATGTATATTATTAATGCTTCATAATTGCAATGTTTTTATTTTTATTTGGGAGTATGGTCATAGATTGAAATACATTTCAAGCTTCTGACATTTGCTTTAATTTGAACAAGCAGAAAAAGAATTTTAGCTTAAACATTTTATACAGCTAAAGAACATACTACTCCTGAAGTAAATTCTTATGGATATTTATAGGCCGGGTTTTTTTTTTTTTTTTTTTTTTTTGTTACTTTTCTTTATTTATTCAAAAGCATTACTTCCTCTACTTTCTGATTCCTTTTGACATTGTAAGCTAGGTGTAAAGGGCCGACACAATGAAATTATTGCATTGCAACATTTTTGCTTTGCCACATGCAGGATTTATCTTTAGAAATATTGAATGAAATGCAACCATTGTCTCGTCAAAACTTTTTTAGAGAAGCTTAAAAAAACATTTGTTTCCTCCATCCAGAAGTTTTTATTCCACCATGTGTTGCAACACCAGACTTTCTCCATGCTGCGATGCGTCCTGACATGATCACAGGGACAGAGGTGGAGATATCGACAGAGGACTGCTGCGAGGAGGAAGATGAGGAAATGGTCACCCTGCAGGAGGAGCGAGAGTCAGAACCCGATCATGAGCCTGCTCGGAAGAGGAGAGGTAAACACAAAAACAGCTGGTCGATTGTGCTTTTCCTGACACAGAATATAATGAACACAAAGTAAAACAATGTTGTGGAAAAGCCTACAAAAATGTTTAAACCTTGATTCCAGGCACTTGTAGACCACTCTTAGCACCGTACTGTGGGGAGAAAGGGAGTTTTGGACGGTTCAAAACTAAGTTTTAAATGGAAACACACGGCAGCTCTGTGATTAACTTTACCTCACCAGCCAGACCACAAACCTCAAACCAAAACCTTGAGTTACACTGTTAATTACACTGAATGACGTGATCCAAGGGCACCACCTAGTGGTATTTTTACTGTTGGGTCAGAGAACTGAGCATCATATTATCAGGGTGTACAAGACTGAAAAAATGTTTTCCTAAAATGTTTTCTGCAGCTGGACGGAAGCCAAAAACGCATCAGTCCGCTATTGCTAATGGATCACTGGATCTTGGCATCAAGAAGAAAGCAAGAGAAGGGAAAGGTCAGCATTCAGACACATGCATACATAAATCAGTAGCCATTTACATGTCAAGCTCTGAGATAGAGTGGTTAGCATTTAGCAATGTTCCACAATAATCTTGATTTCCAGCAGGGAGCACCACCTACCTATGGGAGTTTCTGTTGGATCTCCTGCAGGACAAGAACACCTGTCCCAGGTACATAAAGTGGACACAGAGGGAGAAGGGCATCTTCAAATTGGTTGACTCAAAGGCCGTGTCCAAGCTGTGGGGCAAACACAAAAACAAGCCAGACATGAACTATGAGACCATGGGACGAGCGCTGAGGTGAGGATTGTGTGTGGTTCTGTGTTACATTGTTCATTTATACATTCTTTTGTGTTACATTCGTATATACACAACATTCATGTCAATTATCGTCTCTCCTCAGATATTACTACCAGCGTGGCATCCTTGCTAAAGTAGAGGGACAGCGGCTGGTTTACCAGTTCAAAGAAATGCCCAAAAATATTGTTGTCATTGACGATGACAAGGCAGACATGCCCTGCCCTGATGATATAATTTGCTCAGAAACTCCTATCCTGTCCTATGAGCGTGTGCCGATGCCTTCAGACGTGCTGCTCCATTCGACTGAGGTGTCAACCACCAAGAAGCCCAACATTCTGCGGGGCGCTAACAGAGTCAACGTGGTCCAAGCGTCTGTCAATCCTGGAGGCAAGACAGTAGCAGGAGGAGCTGCAGCAGTGGCTGCAGGGGTTCCACGGATAGTGGCGGTGTCAGCAGCCCCAGATGGGAGTCAGTCCCAGCAGTCTCATACAGCCATCGTTTCTAACACTACTGGGCCAAGGTTAGACTCCTCCTGAGAGATGAGGCCCTTTACAGAGTTATACTTGTGATAATATGAATATGTACCCTCCCTATTGTAAGCATTTTGTTGCTTCTCTTTTCTACAGGACAGTGCGGGTGGCTATGCAGGTGCCTGTCGTCATGACAACAGCTCTGGGGCAGAAGATCTCCACTGTTGCTGTGCAGCAGCCGGCAGGAACGGCAGGTGCAGGAAACCACACCCTTCTCACCAATACTACTTCTATCGGTGCTGCTCCAGGAAACACCGGTTCGCAACAAAAGGTGTGGAGACCCATTCCACTTTTTTTAATGTTCTGGTTTATGTTATGCTTTTAGATCAAAGAAGGAAATTGAATACATTTTGAAATGTTGTTTTTTTTTTTTTTTTTTTTAATGTGGATAGGTTATGATCCAAGCCATCCCCACCATGGTTCCAGCCAAAGCAGAGAACGTAGACAAGATCACTGTTCAGCTAGCCAAGTTCATAACCATCCCAGCCCATCAGTTAACTCAGTGTCAGCTCCAGCCCTCAACAGGCACAAACAAGCCTGGTGTTGGAGCCAACTCAGCAGGCATCAGCCTCCTCGGGAGCCCCTTAACAGTCCGGGCATTGGCACCTGTCAATGTCGCCCCGGGATCGCAAGTGATGAGACTCACCGTGCCAACGCAGACACAGCAACAGACTCTGGTGGTGTCCAAGCCAGGAAGTGCTGGCAGCGGGACAGGGGTGGTAACGGTATCAGCAGCAAATCAGGCAGTGACTGCACAGCCTCGTATCATTAGCGGCGTCATTAACGGCTCCGAGTTGGTGCTAGGAGTGCCCGCACCTGGAGGAGTCACGGTGGAGAAGCTGAAGGCTACAGGAGTCCAGGTCCAGGCTATGCAGGTACCAGTGGCAGTCCAGCAGAACCAGGTGAACGCCAAAACTGTCCAGAGCATCAAGCCTGAGACAGTGGACGTCGAGGTAGCTGCCCAAGTAGACACACCTGATGTGACAATAAAGAGAGAAGAGCCCGAGTGCTGAGTGCATCTATATATACCCATCTACTCATTCTCTACCAGAGAGTGTTACTTTGGACATGTTTGAAGTTATTTTTACTCTTGTAATAACCAGCAGCAGTCTGAGACTTTAGACTCCCAAAGGTCTGTTTTTAGTCCTCAGCCTGTCTTCACATCCTCCCAATTACTAAGCCAGTCTCCCTTAACTCACATTCAAACCTGAGTGTCGTGTATAGAGCTCTACAACGTGTGAATACACATAGACTTTGAATGGACTTGTTTGGTAAAGGGACCAACCTTGATCACTACAATTAATGCCTTCTGAATGGATCGCTATCACTGACGCAATTTGGGAAAAACCTTGAAAAGCAGAAAATGCTGAAACACTACAAAACAAGGCAAATAATTACAGCCAACCAATGTGAACTATAATAAAGAGACACGGTGAGGGTGTAATGAAGCTTATATGGAAAGCATATGTTTCAACATTTGCCTCTACAGATGTAAAAACCAACTTATTGTAATTTTTTTTTTTTAAAATCCATATATCACTGTGCAGATCAAGTGTGAGTGGTGCTACATGAGAGATAGAGAGAGGAGCTGAAAGAAGCTGTAAGGAATGATATGATGATAGAAAATGGTCATGTATGTACATAAACATAAACATAAACATAAATATATATATATATATATATATATATATATATATATATATATATATATATATATATATATATATATATATATATATATATATATATATAATAAAAAAAAAAACAAACTAAGTTACGGAGGTAAACTGTTAACAAAACAGCCTTAGATTTTAATTTTCTTTTTCATGTATGGTCTGAACAGTAAGCTGAATTTTGTTTTGATTCCTTGTACCAAGCACAGTATTACGGAAACTAGGAGGACTAATGTGTATTATGTGAGGTCCTCCATCAGACAGTTTAATGCTTATAGAGAAACATCGCTGACCAGACAAATCTCTGGACTTCACGTTTATGCGATTAAAGGGTTGTGACTGTTAAGCCCCCACCAAACAGTTTTTTTTCTTCACAACCCTACATAATCAGGCTGCACGGAAATGCAAAGAAATATGACTCTGATCCGATACATGCTGCTAGAGATGTATGCAAAATCTGATCAAGATGATGCATGTCATAATGCATTATAGCAATTAAGAAATTAAAAAAATCACACGTTTATGCACAACGGCTGCAAAAAATATTAAACCACTGTGGATCCCTAGGTCACTTTACTTGATGCATAAAACAATGGGTCATTGTCGTGCCCTTACATTTAAAAAAAATTTTTTTTCCATCTAAAAATAGGGAAGATAAAGATATGTGTTCAGACTGAACTGTTTGTATATTCAACATTTGAAGTATATTCTATTTTGTCCTACTCTTGTTTCAAAGTGTATTAAAGTAGATTTTACTGAAAAATTAAAAAGCATATGAAACCTGACTGAAACATGTTGTAGTTTACCTCATGGTTTATAAATTTTACTTAGAAAGATCTTGGAACCCGGTGCTTCTATAAGATTTACTGCTTAAGGTTCTACAGCAAAGGGTAATGATGGCCTGGGTCTGAAGGTTATAAAAGGCAGTAATGTCACTTTAATAACTCCTAAAAATCTAAAGCACAATCTGTTTTGCATGTTTTTCCATGAGTTTACAGAATTTACTGTTTCACTTTCATCATTCAGAAGTGATTTCTTTTTCAGACATTTGACTGCTAAGGTCAAACTCTAAAGGCAATGTTTGAACAGCCAGAGTTATTTCAGTTACATTGCAGCAAAAACAAAGTTTTGGCTGCTGAATACAGATAAGATCTAGAAAACTGATGGATGTCGCATTCCTTACAGTCAACCTATTGAGATTTGTTCCAAAGCTGCTCATTGTATTTTTGCATACTAAATTTGCTGATATTCCTCGGCCAGAGAACGTAAGCTTCTCAGGGTCACACATTCTGTACACTGATTAGCCACAAAATTACCACCACATAGGTTTAACCATGTAAAATATTTAATGTTGGTTGTGACTGAATGCTGTCAGAACATACAGTGCATTGCAGCTTGTTGGCATTAAAAACCATTAGGCGGTGTTCATGTGGCTGGGGCCTGTTCCTAAATGAAGTAAACACATGGTAAATAAAAACACAGTGGCCATGTGGGACTTTGGTGCTCTTTGATGCCGTAGAGGGACTTTAATGTTCAGTTTCCCTCCCTTATGTGTAAGCGACTTTTCAGCCAGTTTAAACAAACTGTTTTCAGTTAGCAGTGTAAAAAAAATATTTGGCAATCAGTGCGAGCAACACCATAACAACAGTTTGCACAATTTCACTCGGTCGTTGCCTTGCAGATTTCACTATTGTGATTACACAAAGTTTTCGATAAAACCTGATGTAATACTGGAAGTCCTGACAAGCATGACATGTACAACAGACTTGGACATTGAGAGGTCCTCATGATTCACAATGGAGCTAGTAGTCTCGTGTTGATTTTGCCCAGGCTCCAAATAAAACATTTTCTTACTTGTGTCATTTGTCGTCTAGCATTGTTAAAGGCCAAACAAGCAGGTCTTTTATATAAAAGGCACGTTGCTCTTAAGTTTATTTAAGACTTAAGAGAATGATAGATAAAAATTTGGACAGAGAAAACCAAGCTGTCGGTATAGTTTGATACCAAAAGAGCCAAGTAAAGATTCGTTTCTGGGTGCAGCAAACCTTTAAATTCCAAGCAGATGAATTATTGGAGCCTGAAAAATGGTCTAAATACAAAAAGTATAAGACACAAAGAACACGCGTATAACAAAAAAAAAACTTTATTATCACTCACTCTGTAGTACACTGGCATTGGTGTGAAACACATTTACTACAGTTTTAATTCAAGTCTTGATTTTAGGATTATTTGTAACTGTTAAAGCAAAAAAGTACATTAACGTCTGTGCAAATTTTGTTTGGTACAGATGAAGTAACATGTCACCTAGCTGAAATACTCACAGCTGGAGGAGGTAGACCTCATTGCAGCGTGTACCCCTGCAACTTCAGCAGCATCAAGTAACTGCATTTTTCTGCTGCCCACTCTGGTTTTCTGTCTCCTGTCTTTGCCGTTATTGTTGCACTCAAGCCGGGTCTCGTCCACAAACCTGCCAGGAGCAAGCATTTACAGTCTCGTCACAGTTCAGGCATTCCTGTGACCTGGTTCGCCTCTCCCTTTTCACTCCTTTTCCTTAAAGCTAAAGTCACAAACCAGAGAGAGATGGTCAGATGGATAGCTAAAAGACGGAAGTCTGTTTGGTCCTATTTGGTCTTCTGTGGGCATGTCCAACACTGAATCCACTCTCAGCGTGTCCTTACTGTACCAGATATAGTCCAGAGTTGTACAGCATTCCCCTGTAGGTCGGATCTTCCATGTTGTGTACTCTGGCTCCGTCAAACCATCTTGGCTGAGTTTCTTATAGGCTGACTCCAAACCCAGAGGGGATGTAATGAAACGCCGATACACTTCCTCAGCTGGGATTGCGTTGAAATCGCCACATATGAACAGAGGGATGCTGGAGCTGGTGCCACCTTTGGGCCCGCTGCAGTGCTTCTGGACTAGATTCTGGAGGTGTCGCAAAAGGTCGGAGCCCTGGGCACTGCGGAACCACTCCCAGCCAGAACGAGCTTTCAAGTGGGTAACGGCCACACAGACGCGTCTCCCAGTGCTGCGACATTGTAGCAACATTGCCACAGCAACCTAAGAGGGCAAGAGAGTACCATGTCAGATGGGTTTGTCGGTACACTTTCTCTGAGATGAAGTGAAATTCTACCCACCTGATTGGTTGGAATCCTCATGGCAGAAAGTCGGACGTCCATGCTGTCCAGGAGCTCAAAGCGCGAGTGATCAAAGAACAGTGCACAGCCATCAGGGCCGTTGTTGTCTTCCACATCTAAACATGGAGAGCAGGGTTTAGGGCAGAAGTTGCTGCTGTAACCCAGGCTTTCCAAAACGGGCTGGAACGTGTCATAATAATGGTCAACTTCCTGCAGACACAGGATATGAGGTTGGTAGGTGAGGATCTCCTCTAAGATGAGGTACTTCCTACGGGACCAGCTGAGGGCCTCCAAGGGACACTGAACAAAACTGTCAAGTCCCTCGCCCAAAGCTGAAGCACAAGAGACAGAGGAAGAGCTGATTTAAATACAGAGTGCAAATTTAACACAGTTGGATTAAATGCCAGGTTATTCTAGCAAGCAGTATTCAATTGCTACAATTCAGTAACGTTCATGCTCGTAAGTGGTAATGAGAACACCCTTACCAGTTATGACTGTATGTGCCATTTTAATTTTCTCCTCCTATTTAATTAGGTCTACATTTTTATAAAATATAAAATCAAAAAATGAGAATAGGAAGAAACATGTCTCCCAGTGCAGAGTTTTGGACAACTGGTTTTTAATAGCTTAGCTAGGTTTGGGATTTGAAGATGAAATTCAATTCAATTTTATTTATGTTGCGCCAATTCATTACAAAGTCATCTCAAGGACCTTTACAGAATAAAGTCACACTATAGAGATCTGTAAAGAAAACCTAGCAATTCCCCCTCAAACAAGCTCTAGGCAACAGTGGAGAGGAAAAACTCCCTTTAACGGAAGAAATCTCCAGCAGAACCAGGCTCAGGGTGGTCGGCCATCTGCCTTGTCCGGTTTGGTTGAGTGAAAAGTGGAGAGAGAAAAAGAAAAGAGCAACAAGAAGAAAAAAAAAAAACAACAACAGGAGAAAGGACACAAATTGCAGGGTGAGAGGAAAAGAGAGAGGGACGAGAGGAGGAAAGGGGCTCAGTGCATCGGGGGGCAGTCCCCCCTACCTTTGGAAATTCTGGGAACCACAAGTAGGCCTGCATTCTGAGATTGAATTGGGATGCTATGGAACTATGAGTTCTTTTGGATATGTTGGAGTTTGACCATTCAGAACTTTATGGGTGAGAAGCAGGGTTTTAAATTCTATTCTAGATTTAATGGGAAGCCAATGGAGAGAAGCTAGTGAAGGTGAAATATGATCTCTCTTGCTAGTTCCAGTCAGAACTCTTGCTGCAGCATTTTGGATTAATTGCAGGCTCTTTAGGGACTTTCATCCTGCATCCTGAAAGTAGGGAATTACAGTGGTCCGACCTACAAATGCATGGACCAGTTTTTCGGCATCACTTTTAGAAAGAATTCTCTTAATTTTAGCAATGTTCTGTAGGTGGAAGAAGGCTGTTCTACAGATTTGTTTTATGTGAGGTAAAGAACTTTAGGCTCCTGCTGTAACCAAGTTTCATTAAATAAATAATAAGTGATCATCAATTTGATTTAAGTTATTTACTAACAAAGATTTAGATGAGAGACATCTGAAATGTAATAATCCACATTTAATTATTTGGGGGTTTTGTTCGGTAGTCTTAACTTTTATTAGGTTATCATTAATAACTGTGTTCATTTTTTGATTTATGTTATTTATTTACAGACCCAGTCTCTACAGGTATGTGGGAGTTGTGGGGGGGTCACGGTTGTAAGGACACTGCAGGGAGGCGTGTAGGACTGGATCTCTGCATCCTTGGCTCAGCTCTGGATTGTCACACATTTGGTTGTCTACTACAACCAGTCATATTTCTGGATAAGACAGCTGCACCTTCTAAAGTAAGATGGATGCCGACTCTCCTTATAAGCCCACGTTTCCCCCCAAAACGTTGAATGACGACCATGTCGTCACTGGTCAGATTTGGGGGGGGATAAACCTTTTTAGCACCGGATCTCTTCACCCACTTCCCGGCTTCCCGGCTGCTCGGGAACGGCTGGGGGACAGCTAACTGTGGCTACGCAAGATCGGCCCGCACCAGCTCCCGGGACCTGACTAGCTGGAATATTTTCCATGGTGCGGAGCCCCGCTTCCCATTCCGCGAGCTTCGCCTCCGTAGCTGCAAAAACCTTACACTTGGTACAGACACCACTATCACTAAAGGAGGCAAAGGAGAAACTAAATATGAGACACGCTGAGCAAGTGAGAGAAGGACGGACAGAGAAGCTAACTGCTAAGCTAGCGGACTTGGAGAGGTTACATTTGGGATTAGCTAACGTTAGCTGGTTATGTTTGAGAGGAGCCGGTACTTGTGTAATACAATACACTATGTTAAGCTGCAGGTAGTGGTTCTTGTGGAGAGAATTAAATTATTTAAGTAAAATAGGAGCTACGATTAGTCACTGACGGTCCTTACGCAGAAGCCCGAAACAGGAAGTGACACAACTCAACCACTTAGAGGGCAAAACACTTTGGCCTGTTGGCATCTTTAAGGGATCAGCTGATGATAACAAGTGGTACAGAAACTCACTGGCTTAACTCTTAAATATCAAAACAGGTGCAAACTGATAGGTGCCTGACAAAAAGGACATATTTCTTGCCTAACAAACTAGGAAATAGGCAGTGATCCCACTTAGGCTCCTTAGAAATAGTTTAACTACCATAGCTTAAGACAAATCAAGATTTTACAGAACCACAGGCTTATCCCCACTGTGAAAGGCCACAGAGCTGAGAAGATCCTAAAGGAGGCTTAACACGGGCTTCACAATAAAAGAGTGAGACAAGTTCATTTCACAGTTGACACTTTAGATGTCAGACTCAAATGACCCTCTCACAACAGAGGTGGTGGCCTCCCACGCATCAAACACAATGCAGTTATTTTCCTGAGGCAGTGGTTCACAATATAACACGTGACTCCACACATGAAAGTAGGGGTGTGACAACAACCCCCTAGTTGACCAATACAGTGCCAACGACTCGAAAGTGTTGTGTGTCTGCCTCCCTGAGTCAGTTGCAGTCAGAACTGAAGGAGCATTTGAGATGAGAAGGTAGAGTCTTTAAAAACTACAAGCAAGTTCAGTTCCTATGGAACGGCACTTGTGGAACTGTGTGGTGTGATTACCTCAAACAATTTTTGGATTAAAGACATCATTGTTGAGTCAAAGCCTTCTTTACCATCAGCACACAAACTGCACAACCAGTAGTTTGAGTAAAAAAAAGGTGCAAAAGTCACTTGCACTGGTGCACCATGAAAATATGTTACATTTGCACATTATGAATTCTACGCAAAGACTGTGCATCTAGTTTTTTTGCTCTTACATTAATATGACTAATATTATTGTCAGCATCACGGTAAATATGGCAAAAAATCCACATGCAGTTGATTTAGAGACTAAAAAGATCAGAGGCATAATCCTGTGTGATCTGGCATTAGACTGTTGTTTATAAGCACTCTACCTTGGGCCAGTATATTCCACTGCATCACCCTGATGGGGCTGCGGTCTCCATCACTGAAATGAACAAACTCCCTGGGGAAGCGTGGAGGTCTGTCCTTGAGGGCCTCGTCACACTGTCGAAGCAGCTGCGCTGGATCAGGAGGACATACAGGGGACCCCTTCTGTTCCCCCAAAGCATACAAATAAAAAACTTGGCATTTATTTTACCTGTATGATTTAAATACATATGTCTGATGCTACGAACAGAAGAGAAGGAGTCACCTGACAGAAATCGGGATCCAGGTTTGAGTCTGCAGGCTGGTGGTGTTCAAGCTGGGATGCAGGGAGGGGTAGAGAAGAGCTGCTGCTGAGGGTCTGAGTCAGAGCGGTGTACAGCCTGGTGGCCCCTCCACCCATCGGACACACTGATAAGAAGGAGAAAAAAAAAAACAAACACAGATGGTGAGGTACGTATTTGTGGGTGACCATAGTTTCTTCAGATTTCTTTACATGTTTAAAGCTCTTCAACTGAGATGATCAGATGAGTACTTGTCTCAGGTGTCAAGTCATCTGGAGCAGTAGTACTGTTACAAATTTCTGTTCTTTTAAAATTCTCATGAGGACTGTTTTCCACTTCATGCCTTAGTATGATTGCTGTCAGCTCACATGTGAACAGAATTGTTAAAGTAAACCTAAAAGTAAAAGATTCCCAAGGACTGTCAAAGAGTGTTGACAGGTGTAAAGATTTTTGCCATCTCATGCCTTCCTTAAAATCACTACTTCATTGTGTCTTTAGTGACACAGTTTTAACCTATAAAGTAGTTTTTATTTCCACGTTGAGGCAGGGGAAGCAAATTTATCAACAAAAACATTAAGGTTACACATAGAAATTCAAAACAATAAGCTGAAGCTGCTAAAGCATCAAGCAGGAGAAAACTGCTGGGTCATTATTACAAATGACCCCTTTCACGTTACACATAGTGATCGGATTATAGCAGCTTTCTAATACATGAATAAACTCTCATACGGTTAGATGATCAGGCAGTCCTTTCATTAAACTAATGCTAAAGGGAGTCAACTTTCAGTTTTAAATTATAGGATTAACTTGGCAGAGGTCACACCCTGTTGATAATAAGCAGTGTCACATAAAAACATTTACACCATCTGTTCCTCTGCTTTATGCCTCCATGAGTATTCAGCACACTAGCAGTTTGTTTACAGGACACATAACTGTTGCAGGTCAAACCAAAGTGGGGCAAGAGACAAAATGCTGCATAAAATAAACAGTAAACAAACATGATACTTTCGTTATCTTAAATGACATAAACACCACAGCGATTTTTGTTCTCTTTTGCAATCAGAACATTACCAAAAAAAACAAAACAAAAAGACATTTTTGTTGTCTACTTAAAAATGTATTTACTTCTGTATCTAAACCAGCTGTGTCTCAACCGTAGCCATTTTTCATGCAATGAGTTCTTCAAATCTTAGAAAAAGAATATGCACATTCACGCACACTAAACTGAGAGTGAGCTTAGCTCTGTCACCCAAATTCTTGTGACCAACTTTTCCCTGGCTCCTCTAGACCAGAACTATAGGACTATAAAAGGAGATTAAATAATGTGTTACTGCTGGATGTGACAAGTCAGGAAAATAAACAGTGCCACTTCCTTCACATATAACGTAGAAACCCAAACTTGTTCATTTACAGTGCATTACTGTAAACAGACATTTTTACCCATTCAGCCACTAATTTTAAGAACTATCCAGGTCCATGGTCGTCCTCATACATGTTAGCATCAACCACAGTGGTCTTGGTGACAAAAATGTTCACACCCATGCTTATTAATTTCAACACTTTCTTTTGCTGACACTTTAAACGACACCATTAATCTACATACAATGGAAACAATACATTAACTGTAAAATAAATTTGCCGGAAAATGGGAAATAGCCATCTTCCCCATGCCTCTTACCCATAGTCTCCATCAGTGTCCACAGTTATGTCCTCTCTGCACTTCAGTAAAATGTCCCTAACACCTCCTTTTCAAATGCCACTGTCAACACAGATACTGTATGATACGATTAGCTGATTTTAGTTGACAGGTTGCAACGGGAGATAGTGACAGATGTGTCAGCTCTGTGGGAACACAGAAATCTGACTTCTGACTGCTTACTGCTGCCTATTAAACCTCAGGGAGGGGGAGAGAGAAAGAGAGATTAGGAAGTATAGACGTCATCTGGATCTATGCCTCACCACCATGTGGTGGGGAGAGAGAAGGCTACACCGTGCACAATCCAAAGCACTGTTCTCAGTTACACAGATGAGATCAGATTGTAACCGATATTTTAATAATAGATTAGTTATCTAGAGTTTATCCACACTTTTGTTTAATAGCAGGCACAGATCAAATGCACAGAAACATGAGTAACAGGGACAACAACCTTAGCAAATGTAAGACAAAATGTTTGGAGCAGAGTGCAGCTCACAGTGTTTTAATGATTTGTAATATTATCCACTGCAACACAACTGCACAATGATTGCATGAATGCTCAAATGTTCTCAGTGTGTGTTGTAACATTTCCTCAGTTTGCGTGTCATAACAGCACCCAGGTCACTCTGATTACATTTTTATCGTTACTGATGTTGCATCAGTGCTCAGTGTTGAACTTTTCCAAACTCACCAATAATATTTAATCTTATCATTTTATGAAATACTGGACAGTTTATGTGTTCAGGTTTTTTCAGCCAGACTTAAGAGTCTACCTCTTGGCAGGTGGTTCAGATTGAAATTGACTAAAAGTTTCTAAAGATGCCTATTGTCCCCAGGGAAGGAATCTTAATCTTTAGTAATCTCTGACTTTATCCAGTGCCACTAACAGGGCAAATATTTTGGATATATCAATTAAATATCTATAAGATAGATTGGAAACCAATTTTGTACTGACATTAATGGTGCCCGGACGATGAAGACTATTAACCTTGATGACCCCCTGACATTTCTCCTCACACTACCATGAGGCTGACATTTGTGACCATTTGTGAAAATGTCACCACAACTATTGGATGAATTGTCATGAAATTTATTCATGGTCCTCAGAGAATAAAAGCCATCATCACAGCACACATATTGTATTTAATGTAATATCCATCCTGATACTTTCTCACAGAGCTGCCAGCATAAGTGTAGACAGTCCTGTTGATGTGTGACCCACAGTTACAGCTACATGTCTACAGGATATGAACAGTTCAAAAAGTGGGTTTCCTTTGTTTTTGTTTTAAAAAAACCTTGAGGTTTAACATTTTCATTTAGTCATTTGGAAAATGCTTTTATCGACAGCAACTTATGAGTGAGATATATAGCAAAGTCAGGGTGAAAACACTGAAAGCATGAGTGCCATGAGACACAATTTCACAAAGTTCAGAAAGAAGATCTGATTGATAACTCTGGACAAACTGGTTGTTCCAGGATAGAACATCTGAGATTTGACATCCATAAGAACACTAAAACAGCTAATACTGCAACACAAAGCTCCTAATGTTTGCAGGACTACTGCACAGAGCTCTGTAAAACACTGACGTGTACTTTTGTTAATATTAAAATTCTGGATCCCTTAATCCAGAAGAATGGATTCAAAGAATACTCTCTTTACCACTGTGTTGCTTTGATGTCTGCGTGTCATCGTGCAGACAAGCAGACGATAAAAAAGAGAAAAAACTAAAAGCTCTACTGTCTTATAAATGATGAGTCATGTCTGTAAACGCAAGCCTCACAAAGTGCATGTCTGAACACATTTACCACAAAGTCGCAACAAATTACGTGAGCTGCTAGCTGGTACTAAAATACATGGTTTCTACAGCATGAGAGCAATTTTTAAGCAGCAAGTGGTATGTAGGAAAACGATACAAGTTTGCACAAGAAACTGAAGTCCAAAAAAAGCTGACTGACTGAGCACTCATTGATAATACATGTTTGTGTACAGTACATGTACACAAACTAAATCACTTTCAATTACATTACTGTAGTTGAAAGATTCTTTGTGTGTGTATATGAGTGAATGTGTCTCTTTAATGCTAGATTGACATTTGCACATTAAAGGGCAACTGCCTCATTACATTACAGTATGTGAGAGGGGTTTGGTGTCTGTTTGTGTGGCGTCTTTCACAGTGTTGTTGTCTGTTTTTCATTTGTACCATATACTACTAACGTGATTGTAAACTTTTTGTACTGTTCTACAACACTGTGCTTTAAAACCGTATTGTATTGTAAATGTTAGGTTGCATTATCAAATTTGTGCTTATAAATATGTTGAGGTAGTCAATCTATAAATCATGGTAGCAGCTCTTAAACATAAATGCTAACATCAGCAATACTGAGGTCAATGGTTGTCAATGGTCAATGGTGTTGTAGGTATTCAGTCATAAATCATAATATACACAACACAAATGCCAACATTTAGTAGGCAAGTGTCTAAGGTGTAACGCACGGAACTGCAACAGCAATGTCCACAGTCAGTTCCCTGCAAGAGAACCTATGTATTTCATAACGTATGTAATAGTTTTTTATAAATCTTCCGGTAATACACGTGCAGATGTGTGTGCGCGTCCGTAGTCTCTTATAAATCCCAAAGCGAGCATACTTTGTCATCTATTTTGTGGTATTAAATTGCTACATTAGTCTCTGACCTTCAGACAGGCTCCTGCACTGTTAAGCCGTCACACAGTCTGTACAAATTGTGTTTGTAAAGATGGCAGCTTGTTTTGTCAGAGAACAGATAGACACGTGAGTCAGTGTCTTATTACACTACACAGTATAAATGCCAGCGCTAACAGTATTAAGGGCAATTCACCTTATTTTAGCCCACGTTAAGATGCTGTTTGCATAACCAGTAAGAACCTCGCTTCAGAACACCATCTGAAACTTTGTCAGAATATCAGCGTCCGAGAATCACTAAGTTTTACACATAATGTTTTAAAAACATGACCCATGGCAAGTCAAGTGTCTTATGGTGGAAGCTAATGTTTTTTATAAAGTAGCAATAGACTTCAGATTCATTCCAATCTGTAGCCTAAATGTTCAAAACTAATTGTGTGCGACAGCAACTAAAAATAAGAACACTGGATAATACCCTGCTTTCACACCCACTCTGATAACATTACATATCCCTGTAATGCCCTATTTGAAGTCACTAACAATATTAGAGTTACAGGTTTTATAACAATTCTTTTTATCGGATGGATTAAAAACAAATCATGTAAATGACATAGCTTGATGCATCTGTTTGCCACACCTTTAATTGTGTGTCTGAACTTGTGATATGAGTGCTGAAAGTACAGTCTGTTCCCGACATTTTTTTAAAAGATGCTCTCTGTCTAATAGCGACATTACCATAACCTTATTATTAAAAAGGTGTCAACATAAGATTCTTGTTTTTAAAGTAAGGGTACATGTGGGCTGTCGATGTAAAGACAAAACAAACCAAATCCAGATGGGCTGAATTATTCTATGCCTTGCCACATTTTTGAGAGGAACTGATTGATTTTGGACTGCTACATAATCCAGTAAACAGCTTTTTTTTTATTCAAAATGTCAACCTTTCATAACCCTATAAATAAGTAATTCTGATCACAGTTGAGTATGTAAAATAAATATATTAGAGTTCAACTTGAAAAGTCATCTGTCTGACGATACTAAATGTTAGTCAGCAAGAACATTCCCATATTACTACAGTGAAATGTTCCGATGAACAAATGAAAGTGTGTTTGTAATACATCTCATCAAAGGAGAACTATATGTATCAACCGCAAACAAACAAATTAATCCCCATCACATTGTGTGACCATAAGACAAGGCTCCAGATACTACAGCTGCCAAAATCACTTACAAAGCGGAGTTCAAAGCTTGTGTGTATTTAAACTTACCTTCTTTAATTGGAATAATCAGACAATTTCCTTTCAGTTCCACTTAGTCAGCTCCTGCCTTTTGTTTTACGTCTCGTATGTTGCCTGTATTTAGTCCGGTTAGTGTGTGAGACAGAAGCAGGGAATGTGCATGTGTCTGTGTGCTTTGGTTCAAAGAGGTGCAGCAAGTGGTTGTTTGACCCCCTAACTGTGGGCCAAGGTCACAGTGAACAGAAACTTGGTCTCCTCTGCCATCTGCTGGTCTTTCTTTAACCAACGTCATGGAACCAGTCTGAAAAAAGAAAATTCATACACAATTCACTAGATTCAGACAAGACATTTGACATTATAAAAAAAAGCACTTTTTTAGCTTTGTTTTTGTTCTCTATTGCCTTAGTTGCAATACATTTGTTTTGTTTGTTTTAATTGCAACAAAGAAAACATTTGAATATTTGGGTTTATTGCAAATCATTTACAAGTCAAGAGAAATTGTTACATTTAATAAAACAATAAGCACCTATAATAGGACACACATGGCATGCACACACTGTAATGAACCCAAACAAGTTGAGCATGCACTGCTAGATTCCAGCAGACATAATGAACAAAGGACCATGTATCCGAAATAAATGAAACAAACAAACACTACACTGGGGACTTTGTTATGAAATAAGGTGATGCAAAGGGTTTTTAGTCTTTTCTGTTTATATACTGACATTTTTAGTCCATTAGATGGTAGCAGTGTATCTATGAGCTGCTTTGCCACCTGCTAACCCAAAAAAGAAGAAAATGTATTTTTTTAAAAAAAATGGCACTATAAACACTGCCTACATTTGTTATCGTACTTTGTGCATATTTTGTTAAATGAGGGGTCTATTATAATACAATATCTCTGGTAAAATAAATCGAAATTGGTTTTAGATTTGGCCAAATGCAACAAAAACCCAACGCAATAGTTACATATTATAGCTCTATACATATATTTACACCAAATCTAGACCTGCTGTATAACAACTCTTGTATGTGCCAGATACACTAACATTTAGCCATTTAGCAATAGCTAAATGTTAGCAAGTCAAGGAGAACACATCAAAGCAAATTCCTTTCATGTACAATACTTTACACACCATCTCTTGTGAGTTTCTGTGCTTCAGCACATACATTTAAAATGACACAATGGTTAGGCTTAGTACAAGTTTAGCTTTAATTTACAATCCTGATTCCAGAGAAGTTAGGGCATCGTGTAAAAAATAAATAAAAACAGAATGCAATAATTTGCAAATCTCATCAACCCATATTTTATTCACAATGAACATACAACATTTCAGATGTTGAAACTGAGACATTTTACCATTTGATGGAAAATATTAGCTAATTTTGAATTTGATGGCAGCAGCACATCTCCAAAAAGTTGGAACAGGGTGATGTTTACCATTCTTTTAACAACTGTCGGTAAACATATGGGAAGTGAGGAGACCAGTTGCTGGAGTTTTAGTGAGGAATATTGTCCCATTCTTATCTGATGCAGGATTCTAGCTGCTCAACAGTCCTGGGCCTTTGTTGCTGGATTTTTTGTTTTATTATGCTCCAAATGTTTTCTATTTGTGAAAGGTCTGGACTGCAGGCAGGACAGTTCAGCACCTGGACTCTTCTCCTGCAAAGCCATGCTGTTGTAATGATGCAGTTGTGGTTTAGCATGTGTTGCTAAAATACACAAGGTCACATTGCAGACATTGTCTGGATGGGAGCATATGTTGCTCTAAAACCTCTTTATACAATTCAGCATTGATGGAGCCTTTCCAGATGTGTAAGCTGCCCACACCATAGGCACTAATGCACCCCCATACCATCAGAGACGCTGGCTTTTGAACGGTCTGCTGATAACAAGGTTGATGGTCACTCTCCTTTTTAGTCCGCAGGGCATGACGCCCATGGTTTCTAAAAAGAATTTCAAATTTTGAGTCATCTGACAGAACAGTTTTCCATTTTGCCTCTGACCATTTTAAATGAACCAGAGAATCGTGTTCACATATGGCTTATTCTTTGCATGATACAGGTTTAACTAACATTTGTGGATTGCAAAGTGAACTGTTATCAAAGACAGTGATTTCTGGAAGTGTTTCTGAGCACATGCAGCCTGTTTTTAATGCAGTGCCGCCTGAGGGACTGAAGATCACACACATTCAGTTTGTTCCACAATTTTTAGATGCAGTTTGTCGAAGATTGATGAACCTCTGCTTTCCAGAGGCTCTGCCTCTCTAAAATGCTCCTTTTATACCCAGTCATGTTATTGAACTAATTTGTTGTCAGATGCTCCTCCATTTGTTTTTGATTTGCGGCAATTACTCTTCCAGCCTTTAGTTGCCCCTGTTGCAACTTATTTGAGATGTGTTGCTGCCATCAAATTTAAAATTAGCTATTTTCCATGAAATGGTAAAATGTCTTGGTTTCAATATCTGGTACTTTGTCGTTTATGCTCTACTGAGCATAAAATATGGATTGAAGAGATTTGCAAATCATTGCATACTGTATTTTTGTTAATGTTTTATACATCATCCCAACTTCTTTGGAACTGGGGTTGTAATTAATGGCAAAAAAAAAACAAAACAGCTTGGCAGATATAACCTTTACATTTCCAAATTACAAGGGTTCAAAAATAACTACGCACCAGCCTATTTAATTCATCTTGGGCAGTTCGTCATTTGAATGTTATTTCATTCTGAACTCACATGGCTCCGAATTAATTAGGAGAACCCCTTTAGACTGAGATGGAGTTTTCTGTCCGTGTGAAGAATAAACGGACGACCATACAAGAAGTTTCAGAGTTAAAGAAAAAATGTTACCAAGGGATGTCAACAGTAGCTGGCAGAACAGCTGTATTTTGCCTGGTGACGAAAAACAACACTGACTGAGAGGCATGTTAATGCTTACTACAATGTAGGTGAACATTGTTTCCTTGTCAGTGTTCAAGGAAAGACCAGTATCATAACCAGTAAAATTCAATCACACACAGTAATAAAATATTTTTACTGAACTCAAGAGTTGTGATATAAAATTTTAATTTTGGCCATTTGGGGTATTTTCTGTGTACAACCATGCACATTTTAAATGAACCTTTGAGGTTAAATTAAAATCTATCAATACAAACTTAATATCATCTAAGAGTATTGTACGCACACAGATCAGACATGTGATTCTGTGATGGAGTGTAATTTTTAACCAACTAAATGATGCTGGAATACAGTTTTGTCTCCCAGTCGTTTGCTGAAATCTAACATTTGCTGGTGTAGCAGTGTGCTGACATTTTCTAACTGGTGTTTCCTGGTCTTCAGATACTTCAACAAGGCACTTATAGACAGCAACAGCACACCATCACTGTTCTGACAGTCTTTAGTAACCAATATATCCTCACGCCATGCCTTCTGTAAACTGTCAGACAAAGCGTTTATGTCCTCATTGAACTTTTGGATCTCCTGCCAATATCGCTCTTTGTTCTGCCTGGCTCTGCTAATATCGTCTGTCATCTGTCTGATGCAGAGATGCAGCCTGCTGTTCTCCATGTTGACCTGCTCCAGTTCCACTTTATTGTCATAGATGCTAATCTCTACTGCTTTCAGCTCTGAGGCCTGCTTATCAAGCATATCCATGAAACTGGAACGCAGTGCTTTCAGCTCTATTTTCTTCTCCTCTTTGGGCTGTAACAGAGCGCTAGTTTCCTCTTTCAGCCGCTTAATTGACAGCTCCAGATCAGACCTCCTCCCCCTCAGCTCGGAGATGAGCGCTGACAGTCTCTGGTACCTGGTTTGCTCCTCATTCATCTTGGCCTCCACCCCCTTCAGGAACTCCTCTTTCTCCTCTAGCTCCCTCTGCTTCTCCTCATTGCTTCTTGTGATGATCTCCGCCTCTTTCATAAACTGCTCTATTTCCTCCTTATGTTTGGACTCTATTTCTCGGTATTCTACCTCAGATTTGGTTATATGTCTCATCAGCAATTCAACATCTGTGCTCTTAGGCTGACGCTGCTGGAGTGTGGCCCCCTCTTGTCGCAGCTCCTCATATCTCTTCCTGGTGTTGCTGATGTCAGACATGATTTTCGCCAAATACTTCTCCTGCTGCTTCTTGGCTTCCTCCAAAAGCCTGCTCAGGCGATTCTTCTCCTCCTCAAAATGGCTGATGTTCTTCTTCTCTATATCCATGTTACTACACAGCTCTTCCTGATTGCTATTAAACACACGCTTGTTGATCGTACTGGCTTCCACCAGTTCTCTAATCTGTTTGTTCATCTCTTTGTTCTCTGTGCTGTGTTTCACTATAGAGGCAATGCCCCCCTCCAGCTGTAGCTTGGACCGCGCAAACTGCCTTGAGATTTGAACGTGCTCTGCCCTCACTTCATTCTCCTCATCATGCTGCTTTTTAAATATCTCATAAATTTGAGGCAGGAGGTCAACCAAGAGAACTCTTGATGCATGACCAGCTTCTATATTATCCTCCACCATGGTGATTTCCTCTTTAAGATGCTTAATGGTAAGACTAAAAGCTTCCTCTAATTCAAACAACTCCTTCTTCAGCTGTGCACTCTGTTTCCTTGACTCTCGATGCTTTTGCATCTCCTCTTCCAGTTGCCTTTCAATCGCGCCCTTTGACAAGGTCAGTTTTTGTATACTGCTCTTCCGCTTGGCCATGTCAGTCATAACCTCTTGCAGACACTGTTGTTTTAATTTTTTCTTGTTATTCACAATTTCCAGCTCTTTTCTTCTTATCTTGATCGCTTGCTTCTGCTGCTGAATTTTCACTATAGTTTCATCCACTTCTCTAGACAAGTTATCTTTTTTCGCACAGAAAGCTTCTCTCTCCAGTGCAATTTTTTGCTCTAGTTTTATTTTGTCCTTCTCTGCCGCAGCAATGCAGCAGTTCAGCTCCTCTATCTGTTCCTGTTTCTGGTCCAACTGCATTTGCAAGCTATATTTTAAGGTGATTTGATCATTGAGAACAGCGACGCTTTTTTCATGCTCAGACTTCACCTGTTCCAGTTCAGGGTATAGAGCTTCATTTTGGTTCAAAAGTTCTTCGTCCCTCTTCGCGGTGGCTTCTTGTATCTGAGAGATGGTCGTGAGGGCTTTCTGCAGCTGCTCAATCTCTTCAACATTAGATGCCCGAGCTGCGGCCATGTCAGCCATGATCTCCTGGATCATTCGCTCACGAATGTTGCTAATTTGGTGTCTTAGCTTGCTGTTTTCTATAGTTTCCACCTCTAAACGTTCATGGGTGGCATGCCGATTCGCTTCAAGTTCACTGAGGGCAGCAGTTATCTCTGTCAGATGGAGACACGCTTCAGGTCCAAACTGTGCTCCCTCCTCTTTGAGCTGTTTGTCCAGTTCTGTCAAATGCTCGAGAGCGACCATAACGGCCGGAAAATCGGGAACCAAGCAAGAAGCCATTTGAAACCCTTGGGATTTTGTATGAAGCCTCGGTTTATCTTGCGCTCCAAAGTGTGTCTGAAGTTTTAAAACGGTAACTATTTAGTTCCTAGCACCAATAACTTGAGTGAGTGGGTCTCCATGGCAACAGTTGCCCCACCACGAAGAAGACAGCGTGCTGCCGCGAGTCCGTGAGGTCACAATGTTTTTAGCAGAGGCTAACAGTTAGCTAACCGCTGAAACCAAGCGACTGCCGTCACCAAGTATTGTTTGTAACAATAAAGAATATTAACAGCTATACTCGTATTCAGGAAACTACTGCGTTTAATATAGCGTTTGGAACCAAACGATTGTGTTTGCTTACCTGAAACATGCAGCTACTGCCGAAGAGATATTTACCGCCAGCTTCATATGATGACTGTTAGAGCTAACACCAAACTGAGTTACTGCTCGCTATTCCCAGTGTTGCCAGAGTTGAAAATTTCAAGTAAGTCGAAAAATTGGTCTCACAAGTGTGTGTGTGTGTGTGTGTGTCCATATAAAAACTTTGTTGTTGCTGTTGTTTCTCTTGAATGATTAATGAAAACCCAGAGTCAGTACCATGAGAACATATGTTGATACAGTAACACATAGCAATCGGGAGCATGCATGGACTTTTTTTTTTGGTGGGAGACCCAGGTGGCATATTTCCTGCATTCCGTGCATGTGCCTTATTTGAATAACACGTGTACCTGTTTGGATATGCAATTCAAACCCGTCACAAAGACTTATATAGGCTTAACTGCTACAGGAGAAAACTGGTTTTGCACTCTCTCTGCTGCCTTAGTGTGTGTGCATGTTCTATTGAGAATACTAAAACAATTAATCTACAAAATATTGAGAGAAGAATAGCTTCATTGCTATTGCAATACCCTGTTTGTTTGTTGTGTGGCAATTTATGACAAATTGATTAAATGCAAACGTATATAGGAAAATGCAAAATGTCAGGACAATAGCAATTGAGGAAATGTTTACAATTTGACCGAGATCAATATAATTAATTTAATAATTTTATGTTTTATATACACAGACAAACGTGCAATTGTCACACAACCTTGATAGCAATTTTTGCTTTAAAAAAAATTGATCAACGACACAGGATGTAGAAATGTTCCTGCTATAGAAGAAAAACATCAGCGTTAGTAGATGAGAGTTGATTGACAGGATTTAGATTATTAAACAATCGAAACGGAACCAGTTCTGAACCAGCCTTATTTATAATTTCACTTTACTTACCATTAATGTTTGGGACATAAAACTCCTTAAATGTTTCCGTGGTATTTAAATATTTGCAGGTAGATGTTCGCCATCATAACCAACTGGACCTGGCAACACCAAATGTCGCAGTGTGCTGTCGTTGGTCCACAAATAAACACGTCGAGCATAGAAATAGAGCAGATAGAGGGTGCAGCAACAATTATATGGCCGTCATCTTATATTATGTGACAATAGAAGTGTTTGGACTTGTGGTTACAGCTAAATCTAAATGTTAGAAAACTGCATTATAAATCTGCATTCATTTTATATTGCAAAAGAACTGCTTTTCTTAACTATGTTCGCATTATGCATAGGTGGTGCTTATATGATTTTGAGTCTCATCTTTTTTCACATAGAATCCGCTTATCACTATTGCATTGCATCAAAATAATTGGTGTAATTTTTCATCGGGCGCCCTTTTCTATCCATCCCGGGTCTTGGAGCAGTGCGGCATCAGGCGTACATGCTGCAGAAAAGCAAAAGGGGGACAGAGAAACATGGATCTTGTGAGTAAACCAAGAAGCAAGTCTATCGTGTGGTTGTATTTCGGCTTGAAAGCCGATGAAAGGGGACAACCTTTGAACTCTGGCGAGGCTGTGTGTCGTTTGTGCCGAAAAATTGTTCTTGCAAAAGGTGGAAATACTACGAATTTAAGAAGTCACCTGAGACGTCGACATCGTGCAGATTTTTTCGAGAATCCTTCCTCCACGACCCCTGGAGCTTTGTTCGAAACTCAAGGTGATTTTCTACTAATTTGCAGTGCAAAAATGATTGTGACATAAAGTAAAAAAATGTGCATTAAATTTAAGTATGAGAACAAACAGCTGGATCAACCATCATTGCAATTACTACATGGACCCACTCCGTATAGTGTGACAAATTATATCTGCAGTTGGATTCTACTATGGGTTTGTAAAGTTTAATTTTGTTTGGGAACAGTCGAACGACTGTCTGTTACGTGCACACATATGGTATAAGTTCGACAAGTGCGCGCTGCTTGTGAATGCAACATTTCGCTATGCACTGGACAAAACGGATAATCATCCATGCAAATAAATAAAGATTTTCTTTAGGAAACGCACGTTTGCAGTAAACCACTTTCTCAAATAACCCTTTCTAACATAATAACTCCCTTACGGACATTGTTAACTGTAAAGCGCTTGTAACGTTACACATGCGCAAGTAGAGTGCGACCCGTAGCAATAGAGGTGTGTTTTACGGAAGTTTCATATTCTGATTGATGCCTTGTCATAAACCAGGCATTCACACAATCCATTAGAAGTATTTTAGTGCATTTCGTTATTAAAATAGAACTTGTTATTGGAGTTTCTGTGGTGTCACTGGAATGAAATAACAGTTATGAGCCGCCATCTTTAGCCCTTTAAAAATCCAATTTCTAAACAGTGCTGACCCGTCTCATTAAAACAAAGAAGCAGACAATGTGGGCTGTGAACTGCTTCATTGACTGGTCGGAGTCCCGGGGGCTCCAGGTGGACTCGACTCAAGTGAGCTGAATGGGTTGGTTGGAAACTTATAGATCAGCGCGAAACGGCAAAGAGGAGTTGTATGGGTTTGCTTGTTATGTTGCATTCAGACCTGGATTTGACTGTTACTCCAAAGAGCCTCTCGTTGTCCGCCCTGTGTGCTTAATGAGAGAAGCTGAGTTCACCTTAGCCAACTAGGTATTCATGGGAGTGCTCAAAAGAATTACGAGGTTCACTCGAGACAAACATCAAACTATTGGCCACTGTCTCCTGATTATATCCAAATGCTCAAACGAAGCCTTGTAAACCAGATCTGGTCTGACATTTCAGCTGCAGAGGGAAGCAGGCTAATAGAAATCTAAAGCAGGATTCATTTCTTATGCAAAAGATAGGGATTGAAATATATGTTTGTTGATCAGGCGAGATATGATGACGGGAAGGACAGATGTATTTATGTTCCATTTTGTTTCATTTCTTTTGTAAGTGCCTTACGTTCCTGTTCATGGCAACCACCCTTTACTTGCAGCCTAAATAAGGAGCTAATGGTAGAAATTCGATACAGACATTTACCATAATTAGGCTATTATGTGTAAATAAGCACAAACCTCAGTAATCTACACCGTCACTACATTAGAAGCGCACATTTCCATCAGCTTCTGTCCGTGGAGTTTAGGTGGTTGCCATATATGTTTTTACTTTACTCCATCAAAACTGTTAAAATTACCTACATACTATTACTATAGCAGGTATATGCATATTAATAACCAAATTCTAATGCAGTATCATCCCCAAAATATGTTACATATGTGGTCTTTATTTTGTTACCCAAAATAACAAAAGAAACAGGAAACATGCCTCCGACAAAGGACAGAAACAGTATCACACATTTGGCCAACCCTGCTTTCGTTTTCTAGGTTTGGATCTCAACCATGAAGAATTCTTTGAGGATCTTCCATTTGTCCAAAACACTCCAAACCAGAACTATGTCCCAGATGCAGTGTTGCCACCTGGAGATCCTTGGCTCCACGGTGGCCCCTCCCGAGCGGTGCTGTCCCTACCTTCCTGCCTGTGCCTGTGTGGGGATATTGCGTCTGGAATGTCTGGTTCTGGATCTTCAGGTGGGAAGCAGGCGGGAGAGAAGAAGGTATTTGCCAAATGTCAGCTTCAGCAGGGCATCATGTTTGGGCCCTTTGTAGGAGAAATGTGCAGAGGACAAATGCCAGCCAACCTTAAATATGCCTGGGCTGTAAGTAAACTGGTTTACATAAATGTTTGTAGGTTTTTTAAAATCAAGTATTTGCAAATTATAGTTTTGTATTATAGTCATGTTTAGTATCCAAAATGTGTTTTCTGAGTTGTAGATAAACCAGCAGGTATATATATAGTTGACACATTGCTCCCATCTCCAGATTAGGGATGATGCTGCATTCATTTATGTTGACGCCTCAGATGAAAACAAATCCAACTGGATGAGGTGGGTGGTTCTGATTTAAGTGACGTTTCCTTCCAGTTTGCGTTTCCTTTTGCTTTGTTTTGTAATATTATTGTTTGATATATTATAGTATTTATAATATAGTATTTGTCTTTTATTTCACCTTAACCTTGTTTTTGACAAGATTTACTCTTACTTTGTTGGCAACATGTCATGTACATGTCTGCTCTGTTCTTCAGGTATGTAACATATACAAGCAAAGAGGAGGAACACAACCTGATTGTCTTCCAGTTTTACCGTCACATCTACTACAGGGTCTCCCAGTCTATCACAGAGGGAACAGAGCTCAGGGTCTGTATTGGCAAGGATTATGCTTCCCTACTGGGCCTGGGGACGGGTGAGTTCCACCACAATATGTTACTCTCATGTAATATATACAGAATAGCTGGTCCATATTGGTTTTTTCCGCATATATTATAACATATTGGTCTTTAAACTAAAAATTCAGTTTACTAACAATCCTGCCACCCACTCTCTTTTTTTTTTTTTGGTGGAAAGGTACAGGTGACAATGTGAAATGTGAAATTGGAGACAAGGAGACAGCTCTACGCCTCCTGCAGGACATCCAGTTGGTAACCCTCCCAGAGCCCAGCAGCACTTCTCTTTGGTCAGACCACAGCCAATCACAGAGCCCCATGCCCGTCATTAGTGATGTGGTGACAATGTCAAACCCAGATGCAGCTAGTGATCCAGGAGGGATTTCTGGCTCTGCGTTCCCCACCACCTCCATGATATCCTTCCCATCTCCCAGCTCTCATTTGACAGAAAAATATGATTTTATGCCCGGAACTGACAAACTGCTGAGTAACCCGAATGCCACACAGAACAGCCCATGGTACTTCTTTGGGTTTGATCCAGACCCAACAGGCCGTCCGCTGGACCGCAGCACTGTGGTGTGTAAGCTATGTGTGGAGCACGTGGGCTGTGCTGGAGGAGCAGCAGACCTTCAAAACCATCTGACCAATAAACACCACATGAGACCACGTGACATTAACAAGGATAGGAGTCTTCCGACAGTAGGTAAGTATTGCTATCTACTCTCTGTTTGGGTTTCATTACCAAAGCTAAAATTTTATAATTGTTGACAGCAGGTAACCTAAAATGAATCAGGGCAAAACATGAACAGTCAGTGAAAACGTGCGAGGGGTTTACTCAAATTTCTTAAAGGATTTTGTTTGGAAGGAAAAATAAAAGTGAGCATAACTGAAAAGTTATTAATAACTCTTCTCTGTACTCTGGAAACTCTGCAATTGTGGAGAGTATGGTAGGTCAATTATAAACTCTGTATAAAGCAAAAATGCTTATTTGTTTTTAAAAACATCACACATGTCAGAAAATAATTGCTCAGAACATATAGGAAGTTTGTCAACTATGTAGTACTGCATTGTGGTTAGAACAATAAAGCTTTTTTTTATCACTTTTGTGGTCACGATTCTTTGGAGGCTGTAGTGAGGAGTAGTAGTGTTAAGTTAACAGAGTTATGTTAACTGTTGCACTTGGGCTCACTAATGTCTGCAGGACAGAGAGGACTGATCATTGTTTTAAAGCTAGAACACTGAAATTATGATTTTATAGGAGAGCATGGTAGTTTTATGGATGGGGATGAAACAATGTTAGGATATGATTCCCTGCCTACACTTCACATGACACACTCGCAGTGTTTTAAAGCAGAGTAGTGCTTATATTTTCAGGTTTTCCTAAACATAATTTTCTATACTTGGCAACTTATTTATCATTCAAATTTTGCCGGATGATTAATAACATATTTTCTGTAGTGTGACAAACTGATGTTATGTTTATTTTTGCTTTACACAGACTTTAAACCAATAATCTGGTCTGTAAACTGTGACGTATGTTTACACATGACAGCTTAAGTAATTCATTTACTGTTCATCTACATTTTCTGCATGGTTCCGCTGGGTCTTGATTGTCTGCCTAATTGAATTGTACATATGTCCAGTTGAATTGAGCTAAGCACTTATTCCAATGGTAGAATAGGTTGCTACATTTAAAATTAACAATATCATGATGTAGAAATAGAAATGAAACTCCAGCTGGTAATGATGGAGCTTATTTTAAGATCCTTATGTGATTCGATGAATCTAATAGCCTATTTATAATTTTAAATTCTATATTTATTGCTGGGTAGCTTGTGATTTCCTCCAATTCTCAAATTAATATTTGCCTCTGATGTGAAATTTAAGTTTGAAATAGCAGACAATTTAAATATTCAAGTAAAGTAGGGTTATTAGACTAAATAATTAACGAAGTAGTCTGAACTAATCTTGCACTTTTTAATTTTTAATTTTTAATTTTTGTCCTTTCGGCTTATCCCGTGAGTTCAGGGTCGCCACAGCAGATCATTGTCCGCATGTTGATTTGGCACAGTTTTTACGCCAGATGCCCTTCCTGACGCAAACACTCCCCAATTTCTACCGGGCTTGGACCGGCACAGCACAGCTGGGGAGGGGAATGGGCTGTTAGGGGTTCAGTGTCTTGCCTAGGGACACTTCGACATATAGCCGGGACCGGCTGATTAGACATTTTATTTCGAGAGGCCTTTCTTTCGGGGCGTGTGTGAAGGGCGGGACTAGGAGACCAGCTCTCACTCTCTCGCTTCACACACCCACAAGCCGTGCTCATCATAACAATGGTGGGCAAACATAGAAGTTCAAAAGCGTGGTTATACTTCAGTAAAGTCGACGATGAGCATGTGCGTTGCCACAAGTGCGAGAGGTTATTTGCACGTAAGGACGGAGGCACGAGCAATATGTGGAAACATCTGGCGACGTTCCATCACATGCAGAGGGAGAAACGCACAGTTTCCGACAGCCTAGCTTCTAGTTCATCTCATGTTACTCCAGGTATGTTACGCAACTTTATGCTAGGACGTAAGCTGGTGCATTTCTTTAGTGTGTTGAACGAATCATGACTTTAATCGATTTTGTTCCATCCAAATAAACTCCAGCAAAAAAGCTTTACTGCCGTTCCTCCGTAACTAAAGCCATACGAGCAACACCTATAAAGGAAAAAGACTTGCAAAACTGTTCTTTTACATATTGCAAACACTGTAAACAATGTCACATTGAGTAGTTGTGAAACACTGACAAAAGCAACGCCTAGAGAATGCAAATAAATACTGGACTTTCACAACACAACATACCTTTCTATACCTACAGTCTGAAATGACCGTAAACGCACCCACAATACAAACAACGGCAAACAATCACACGTGGCTGTTGCTAACAGGTGGCTAACGCTACTGCTTCTATGTAGACACAGGGTTAGTTTGTTAATATGAATGCCGCTCAATGAAATCAAGTGACTGGGAGAAAGTGTAATATTATTTTCTTTGCTGTTATTTCATCGTCTTCAGCTGCTGCAGCCGCCATTACGCTGGCTTGGAGAGCGCTCGTGCACGCGTTTCCAAGGAAGCGGCTTTAATTTACATTACTGTCGTAACTCTAGTGACTCGCTGGCCGTTTGATTTACCGCAGCAGAAGCTGGATTTTTGAAACAACAATCATGTATCTATCTATGATTTGTGATGTATATCCAAACTGCATCTTAAGCTTTCTGCCTTCCACCAGCAAGTCTTATTATAATAGAATATGATCTAGTAAGATAACTTAAGTCCTAACAATATGCCACTATGGAGCAACTGAGTTGTTTTGTGAAAAACATGTTCATGGAAAATTGGATAGTGAAAAAATATATAATACAATACAAAGATTATCAGAAGGACTTATTTAGCTGATTACAAACATTTGGTACAATACACTTGTGCTTTTAAATTGCCAATTGAAAATTAATAGTATAGATATACTAGACAAATGGTTTAATGATGTCTGCTTGAGTTAATTTGATTAATATCCTATAGCCTGACTCAACAAAAACTGCAGTCTGCAGTTTTAGTGATGTGGGGCCTGCAGGCCAACTACTGTATAGTTGAAAAACTATCAAAGGAAACAATATAACAAATACACATTATTAGCTTCCATTATAGTATAACGATCAGGCTTTGTGAGGATATGTTAGCAAAAATGTGTTGTCAAAATGTTTAGAAAAGAAAGATTTGTTTTCTTTCTCAACAGGTCAGCAACGCTCTTACCCACTGATGGTTAACAGCGGTCTTGGTCTAGTCAGCACACTAACCCCAGTTTTGTCTGCTCAAATAACCGATGCCATCACCAACTTTCTCATCGTGGATCTCCAGCCTCCAGCTTTGGTAGAAGGGGCAGGCTTCAAACAGCTGATCCACACCCTCCAGCCGTCCTGCAAGGAACTGCCAACCATTTTCCAGCTTGAGAACCTCCTAAAAGAACAACACACTAAAGGCAAGACAAATCTGTCCATGTTACTGAGGAAGAAAACGGGAAGTGCAGAAAATGAAGAGATAACTGACTACACTGCTCCCATCGAGTTTGAGCCCAGGAGACGTGGGCGACCTCCCTGTTATAGAAGGGAAGTCCCTCATTTTGTCATTTTAAGTGTGGATATTTGGTTCCACAACTGGCAGGGCAACACTGAGAAGTACCTCACCCTATGGGCACACTACATAGACTGCACGTTTAGTTTTCAGAACCTGGCTCTGGCAACACAAAGACTGCCTGAGAATGAGATGAAAGACTGCAGCCTTCGAGCAGTGGAGGTCCAAGTGAAAGTGATGGCACAAGAGTGGGGAATCTCCCAGCCCAATCTCATCCTGCTGGGAGGGGAAGGAAGGAGCAAGATGAGGCTGAGGCCAATAAAGAGCGAGAAAGTTGCGGAGGCTGTGGGAAGTGTCTCTCACCCAAACTCAACAACATTTCTTGAAAGGGATGACTCTGTGTCAGCCGGTGAACCACACTGCTCTGAACCTGAATATTCTAACGAAGGGCTACCATCTGTTCCATGTTTCTTCAGCGCTGTGCAGGGCTGCATTGAGGAAGTGATGTTACACCCTGTCATCTACAAAACCCTGAGCCAATTTCACGGCTATCTCTCAACCTTGTTCCTGCCACCGGCTGAAGTTAAAGGACTATACCCGCATCATGGCCAGAGCCTGTTGCAGACGCTGACCAAAGAAGAACAGGCAGAACTCAAGTCCTGGTCTCATAGTCAACCAACCTGGAATAAGCTATACCCTCTACTGAGCACACTCACCAAACATAAAGGCATCATTTGCGATGTAATAAAAGAGATCAAAGAGGAGGGCTTGTCTAAAGAAGACGCTCCTTCAGAATCCAGTTCATCTGGCAGCTGCCACGCAAACTCCACCTCCACAATTTTGCGTTCGGAATGGAAGGTCCTAGAGGACCTGTGTTTGGTAATCAGACCTCTGGACGTGGCTTGTCGAACCCTCGCCAAGGAAGCCTTTCCCCGTCTGTCTCTTATCAAACCAATTCTCACCGGCCTGCTCTCCCGCCACCTTGTTACCCGGCCAGGAGATTCATCATCTGTGAAAGAGGTGAAGAGGATGATGAGACGGAACTTGGGGAGCTGTTACAACAGCCCTGTTGTTAACAGGGCTCTGTGTGTGGCGTGTTCCCTTGACCCCCAGTTCCATGGGCTGGGATTCATGGATGAGAAGGTGAGTCATAATGTACAAATGATTAGTGAATAGCTCTGGCCTTGTATTGCTTCATATTTTGGCACAGCAGTGTCAGTCTTTTGGTCTTTTTTTTTAAGCAGACTTTGACCTTTGAGAATGAATGTTTCTTCAAATTTTAAAGCAGAGTTTTGTACAGTTCATTTTGAGCTTGTTTATATAATACAAATCTATATACACCAGAGTTTGCAGTTTCTCTGATTATGTTAACTTCTTGTGCTTGATCGTTGTTTGCTGAGCAAATTAAATGTTTTTGAGGAATCTAATTTGATCTGTTTGTGAAATGTCTCTAATTTAGGACTTGTTACAGTAAAAGTAAAAGTAATATCAAATGTATTGTTTGATTATTTTTAGGAGCAGACAGCTACATTTGATTGGCTGAAGAAAGAAGCAGTCAGGATTGTGAAGGAGGACAAGTGGAGGAGCCAAGGTAAGAAGCAAAGCCAGATTAAGAGAAGCCCCTCCCCTGGGTCACCCGAATCAGAGAGCGACTTCCTGCGGAGGAGTAAACGCCTTAAAGAGTCACGGCCAATCAACTTCAAAGAGCTCGAAGATGAAGATGATGACAGCGATGTAGGAGAGGTGGACGAGAACGAGTCAGCTGACCCAGAGGTTCAAGCTGGGCTCTCGGGTATGGAGTTCCTTTTGGGAGACCTGTTCTCCTCTACCCCACGCAGCAGACAGAGCTCTGTGGAGGAGTCTGTAGACATGGAAATGTCCGTCTTCAGAGCTGACAGAGGGGCTTCGCTTGGAGTGGAGCCACTGCAGTGGTGGAGGACAAAGGCAGTGCAGTTTCCACTCTTGGCCACAGTGGCACGAGCCTACCTGGCTGCCCCTGCTGTCGCTGGTAATGCAGCACAGGACTTTTTGCACAAAGGAGTGAGTGCAACATGCAGGAAGAGAGCCAGCATTCCCCCAGAAAGTTTGGATGCAATCTTGTTCCTGCACCACAATCACATGGCCACCACTGAGAACGTGCATACATCAGTTAGGAATGATGACAGGAACAGTGGGACCGATAAAGCCCTATAAACACACACACACACACACACACACACACACACACACACCCACACCCACACCATTCAATCCTTTTTTTAGTTTAAGCTTTACTCATGTTTCAACATGAGGTAATTTTCACCAGATTGTGAACTTGGACTGTTTTCCCCTTGGTTCAGTTTGCTTTTTCACAGAGAAACAAACCTAAACGCATCACTACAAGTCACCTGAGAATACTCTTGTCTGCTCATTGGATTAATGGATTAGGGGTGTGAACAGGAAGAAGATCCTGTTCTGAAATGGTAAATAAATGTATGACTAAAAAAAATTGCAAAACTACGCCAGCAGAAAGCTAAATGTATGTCAAAAAAACATCTTGAAAATCACTAACTGCTTCACACTTTGTAAAGGAGGTGAGCTGTCCACTTGCTGTTGAGCAAAAAAATGCTCAAGAGTTTGTTGTGGATTGGACTAAGGTCACATTCACCTAAAAGGTCTTGGCACGGTTGTTCTGGTCCACACCCAAATTAATTGCTGTGTTCAGACCTGCCTAAGCAAACCAAGTTCATTTGAACCAAACTTGAAAAAATGTAGGTTTGAAACCACCTTTATTCTAATCAAATCATAAACCAAAGTCTAAAGCTGACAAACTGTAAGGGCTGTTACACATAACACAAGCTGACGTCAATGAACTGGATGTGACAAAGACCAACAGCTGCATTCGCTCAGGTTGCGTTTTGTACTGACCAACATGTGTTGCATGAATGCAGCACAAAGACGTGGTGAAGAGCATGTAACACATGTTCTGTGCTTGCATGAGAGAAGGAGAACGCTGAGACCTGGGATTGTAGATATGCAAACAAAAGTAGACTTAGCTTCCTGTTTTTCCTCTTATTCACACTTGTTAACCACAAAGTTTATAGCTACTACTAATTGATTTAATAGGTTACAAATTACACTGGTATTGTTAATACCTGATTCACTAACTAATTCACTAAACTGAACAACAAATCCATATGCTCCTTCACATTGACAGGACCGATGCCCATTAAAAAGCCTCCGACGTTCAAAATAGCACTGATGCTGTGGGACACAACGCAAAAACGCACAGCTGACTGACTGTTGGCTTGGTGTGTCACAACCCAGAAACATTAAAAATGGCACAATGTCTCCACCCAGGTCCCAAACAGGATGCCTAAGGTGGATGTATTACTTACATACTTAAAAGTGTAAAAATAATTGCATATTAGAAAGAGTCAGAATATTCAAGGATCAAACAATGGCTTCGCACTGGTTGTAGAATCCTTCAATCTAAAGTTGTATTTAATAACTAGTCTTGATTTGAGATTTAAATTTTCATTTCCTACAGATTAATAATATGAAAGTCAATATGTCTCATCAACATATACAACCCCAATTCTAAAAACGTTTGCACGATGTGTGAAACTTAAATGAAAACAATGCAGAGATTTGCAAATCTCATCAACCCATAGTTTATTCACAATAGAACATAAAAAACGTATCAGATGTTGAAACAGACGTTTTGCCATTTCATGGAAAATATTAGCTCATTTTGAATTTGATGGCAGCAACACATCTCCAGAAAGTTGGAACAGGGTGATGTTTACCATTGTGTAACACCCCTTGTTCTTTTAACAACTGTCTGTAAATGTCTGAGAAGTGAGGAGACCAGTAGCTGGAGTTTTAGGAGAGGAATTGCAGTGCCATGTGATGGCCTGGAGATCACACGCATCCAGCTTGACCTTCGGCCTAGTCCATTGTGCACAGAGATTCCTTCTGATTCTCTGAATCTTTTGATTATATTATTTCCTGCAAATGGTGGGATCTTCAAAGTCTTGGCAATTGTATGCTGAAGAACATTTTTCTGAAATTTTTCCACAATTATGAGACACTGTTTCTCACAGACTGGTGAACCTCTGCTCACCTTTACATTCCAGAGGCTCTGCCTCTCTTACATGCTTCTTTTATACCCAGTCATGTTACTGACCTGATGCCAATTAACCTAATTAGTTGTCAAATGCTCCTCCATGTTTTTTCTATTTGCAGCATTTATTTTTCCAGCCTTTTGTTGCCCCATTCAAATTTTGTTGTGATGTGTTGCCACCATCAAATTAAAGATTAGCTAGTAAAATATCTGTTTCAACATCTGATATGTTGTTTATGTTCTTAAGTGAATAAAATATGGGTTGATGATATTCACAAATCCTTGTATTCTGTTTTTAGTTATGCTTTACACATCGACCTGACTTTTTTGGAATTGGGGCTGTACATTGAATGTCTTTGTGTCTTAAGTACCTTCTCACACCTGATGCCTTACCTTGTTTCAATACTGTCATGCAGTTGGTTAAAAGTTAATCCTATTTTTTTATCTGTTGTTTTAATTTTTAAGAAATGTATGAATATAACTGATACCCGTATGTACTCCCCATGGTAGTACATTTACCATGTGTTTTTGCAAGCTACTTGTATTTTATATAATCTATTAGTAGATTATGAATAAAACAGTAGAACTGTTTTTTTTTTTTTAGAAGAAGCTAAAAAAAAACAGTTGGGTATAAAACATGCTGTGAGATTTCAATTGTAAAAGAACATCGCTTACTCATTACTGTAGGTCTTTCAAAAGCTTTACAAAACCTTTACAAAAGTAAAATTCAGCACGACATTATAAACCGTTAACATGGACGAAGCGCAGTATCGCAGTGTATTTTTAAGACTTTGATGTTCTCTCTCATTCACATACATGTAACGCAACTTATGTCCCATTATAATGTACACCTGTTAAATACTTTTTGCAATAAAAATACCATTTGCACTGGTCATTTGTTTAAATGGTACAATAAATCAGGATTGAGGTACTAATCTAACTATATAATGTAAACTACATTATTTTTGGTTTGCATACATACACTCACTGGACACTTTATTAGGTGCATGTGTACAATCTAATGCAATCCAATACAACAGCTCTGCCACCTCATTCATGCTTCATAGAGTGGCCACTCGAGTACAACTCCCCTACTTTGACCTCAATAATAGACACACAGTAGAATTATCACCTTTCTGACCGCTTCACCTTAAAAACTGAAAAAACATAATGTCGTAAAAGTAGAACTCCTGGCAGAGCTGCTTTATTGATTGCATGAGATTGTATGGTTGTACCAAAAACAGTGGCCAGTGAGTGTAAAATAACATTGGAAAGCACGCAGACTAGTTCATCTGTTGCATATTGATAATCTAGATTTAGTTTTATCCATTCATATCCATTTTGCCCCATTGGTCTACCATCGACAACACAATTTCGTTTAAAACAATCTAAAATTCAATTTATAAAAAAAATTAATTCAACCATTTGTAGTTGTAACCTCAGATACTGCCTTGATTCTTCTTTGGTAAGTCCCTACAAGCTTCTCCACTTGTATTTGGGGACTTTATCCCATCGTTCAACTCTCTTTACAGATGTTTTATTAAATTTAAGTCTGGGCTTTGGCTGAGCCACTCCAGCATTTTCTTGGCTGTTGGTCCAGGTTTTTTCATGCTGAAAGGTGAACTGTCCCCGCACTCTCGGGTCTAATTCATTGCGGAGACTCTTGTTTGTCTTGTTTGGTGTTCATCACTGCCATGTTAAGGAAATAGAGGTGGGCCAATGAGTGACTAGAGCAGGCTGGTGTCGGGGAACACTTGGTGGAAAACAATTCCACTATTTATAAAATATGTCCAGTCAGTTTTTAATTTTACCTGCGTGTGTGGAGTTTTTTATTTATATTATTTTTACTGGTATCAGTAGAGATTCTTGATTTTAACTTAGCTGCAGGTGAGATAAAGCTGATGGATTCCTACATAGAGATGCAGTTGTTAAAGTAAAAGGGGAAAAAAGTAGTTAACCATGTTCTCAAAGTCTCATGCATGTGTAAAAACCAGATAATGAACATGAACCTTAAATATGGCAGAGTTCTTGCATGGGAGTTCATTTTTAATGATCGGAGCCCAATGCTTTTTTCAATAGGACCTCACTTTAATTGTGATTTAGCTGTATAGAGCCTTTTGGGATTTTATATCATCATGCAGTGATGAAGGTAAAGGTTAAAGGAGGAGTTAACGACTGCTTGGATCACCAAGCTTTAGTGGAAAGAACAGCTTCATGTCATCTGCAAAGCGATATTTTTTTTTTCACACAGAGGAAGGATTCAGTGCATTATGAAAACCAAAACAGAGCCTAACATGGAGCCTTGTGATACTCCACAGGAGATGCGTGCAGAGACAGAGGACATATAGATTGTAAAAGCTTGTGTCTTTGTCTGTAGAAGGCAAACCTTTGAAAAAAACGTTAAAAGTTGTAGCTTTGAAGTTAGTTGACAACATTCAATATTATATTGAGCATTGAAAATGTAAAATATCAGTGCATTTGAAAAAGATCAAAACAAAAATTAAAAAGGTTGCAATTTTCTGGTTAAAAAGTAACAAACAGACAAAAACATTTTACAACCGAGAAAGTGTCTCAACAGAGACTAAAACATTTTAGTGATTATTTCTCTATAACTTAGCTTCAGCCAGTATAGAGCCACATGTGGCATCACTCTGAGACTTTTCTGCCCAGTTGCGGCTGATTTTCCTGCAGTAGATGAATACGTAAACTGGATGGATAAACACCAGCAGTGTGAGGATCGTCAAAGCAATGTCCACCTGGAACAGATCAAAACATCCTTCATTTATCTTAAGTCAATTACAATATAATTGTAATATTTTTACCTTTATGTGATGTACCTACTATATTTTTTACATTTTGTTTACTAACCCACAGTGGCACAAGCTAAAAGTGTTTTTGAGCCTTCTACCTAAATGTGACCTCCAAAATGATTTGTTAATGTCCCATTGTTGTTGTGTAAAAGTACTTCTTAAAATGCATCAAGAACATACAAAAAAGGGGTCTCCACCCAGAGGTCCTTTGACCAGGGCAAAGCAGGGGTACTGCAGCAGAGAGATGACAGCAGACACAAACATCACCAGGCCGTACAGCTTCCCAAAGTGGCGGGCTGGAAAACTGCAACACAGAAAGACCTGTCAATTTCACAGTTGTTCTGTGTAAAATATGGTCATATTTATTGCCCTGATCTGTATCAACCATACTTATAAGTCATTTGTAAGTTTAATTGTCCACAATAAATTAAAGCACAATTCACAGATTTATTGCTGGATTCTTGAAATAATGAATGGTGACGTAAGGCAACACTTTGTCCCATATTAAGGAGGAAAACTGCATTAACACAGAAGGGCAGTGGTCACAGGTACAACTCCTCCTTTATGTGTGTGGGTGTGATAGCCACTGACGCGATGCTGATGAAGGCTGCATTTCCGCCGTAGAGGAAGGAGCGATTGAGGACTTGTAGAACAAAAGTGAAGTACTGCAGTGGGAGGACAGGAATGGAGGCACACACGGAGAACAGCAGGCACTGAAGAGAGGTCAGGAACAGAGACAGAGAGGAGGAACGCAGGTCGGCCTGCTGCTCTGTTTCCCCTACAGAACAGAAAATGTAGGAATAAGTAAAGATGCTCTGTTCCACACAAAGACATGCAGTTATAACCATAGTCACTCATTTACCTTGAGCCAGAGGTTTTCCCCTGTGTCTGTCCATGATGAGGCCGTTCCAGGGTGCACACAGCACTCCACACAGCTGGGTCAACGCAAAAGCATTGGTGTACTGACTCACTGAGGAACATAAAGATGGTGGAAAGGAGAAGCAACAAAAAAAAAAAAAAACCTACTGATCAGGAAGAGAGGAAATCTAACACTTACACTGACAGTGAGTTTATAGATGTGATAAAATGCATCAGTAACTTGTATGGGTTACCCAGGTTTGGCTCATTGTTGGCTAGCCGGTTGAGCATGGGGTTGAGTGTGCCAATGAAGAGGTAGTGTCTCAGCTGCATTATGGACAACCACAGTAGGTGCCACAAGAAGAACCAGGACAGCACACAGCTCCGGAAACTCATCCCTAAACACAAGAACAATTAAAATGTAAAACCATTTTCACGTGCCACTTAAAATACAGGATAGGAGGTTTTATGGAGGTTATTATGGATTTGACTGCTCAATGGTTTTTGTTTAAGTTGTTTTCTTAGCAGAGCATACATTTCCTGACATAACAACATGCTCAAAATTGTACATACAGGTTCAAAAAACACAAAAGACTCAGCTCCCACTCAGCTGAGCAGACACACTGCTTTAGATGATCAGGAACCACAATGGCACAGGTGTACAGTGAACTGGAAAATGCTGGACGGAAACCTAGTCAAGTCAAGTGAGTCACACTCAGAGTGGATGGAATGATGATGGAGGGTTATCTCAGAATGTTTCAGCATAATGTCAAATGTTCTGCTAAATAGTTGAAACCTTGACAAAGTTTAGTGTTCCAGCAAGAGAATGATAGCGGACCCACATCAAAGCTGGTTGTGGAAAGAATAAGTGTGTCTAAATTTCGGGTTTGTTCCAAGAAACTGTCAATCGTGTTCAACTCCACAAATTCTACCAAGAAGACCTGTCAAACATCCAACCAGTTCTGCCAGAAATTGTATGAGGGCTACCAAAAGTGAAAGCTAAAGGTGAAACTTCAAATTCCTGGGTTTTTTGTTTATTAAACAAATGTTGTATCTTGTAAAATCATTGTGAAAAAACACACAGGTCAAAGAAATTATTTAAAGCCCAATATTTCATAGTCATTGCAGATTGCATGTAGACATCCAATCACAATTGTACCTTATAATTAGTGTATAATAAGTGTTTTTTATTCAGTTATGATAAATATGTTTTACCTTGGCTCTCTGTCTCTTTCTCAGGTGCTGGTGGTGTGTTGTCTTTCCCACTGGACTCCTGTGAAGCTGTCAACTCACCGTCCCTCTTCTTCTCATATTGCTCCACATTGTAAGTGTTGGCCTTTCCACACTGTAATCTGAACATCAAAAAGAATTTTGTATACATAATGTTTCATGAATAAAGATGATGTAAAGTACCCTGTTACAAAGTTTATGTGTTAATCTCACCCATATGTGTAGTGTGGAGGCAGTGGGTATGGGATGTGGGTTCTCGGCATCAGCAGGCAAGTCCTCACAAGGTGAATGATGCTGCAGAGCGACACAACAATAAAGGAGGTACGAAGAGAGACTCCCTGTTCATACAGAATCTGGAAAGCAAAAAAAAAAAAAAAAAAAAAAGCTTATTTAAAATAACATTTTCTAAAAAAGTAAAAAGAGAACATATAAGTGTTGAAACTTAATCATTTGATTGTTTTTGGTAAAATATTACACTCATTTTGAATTTGATGCTTGTAACACATCGCAACAAAGTTGGAAGGAGGGCAACAAAACACTGGAATCGTTGTGTTTGCTAGAAAAAACCTGGTGGAACGTATCACACAAAGGGGGGTTAATTGGCAATGGGTCTGTATCATAACGAGTTTTCAGAAGTAATGACTGGGCAAGATTTATCACACTTTATCACAATGAAAAATGTCATGCTGTCCTCTGGCCCGACAAGTCAAAATTGGAATTTGTTTTTGGAAACCTTTGACGCCACATATAGCGGTGAAGGGACCTTTCACCTATTGAAAACATTTGGTGCATTATGAGGCAATGAGTAAAGGCCCTGAGCTGTTAAACAGTTGAAATCATGTATTTAAAAAACATTGCTTTTTAGAAATTAAAACAATTGGTACGTATCCAAACTTTTCTGGACATGGACTTTGGACATATCAATTTATATAGCAGACAAGCAGAGAACGCACTTATCACTAATGGTGATTTTTGGTCTAATGGCATTTGATATGAGGGACCTAATGTGTGCGTTCAATGAAAATAATATTCTGTACCTGTGTAGAGAGGATAACCAGTCGTTTATAGTTCACTGTAGTTGTTATCCCGTTATGTGACAGTAGTCAAAACATCGATGCCTTTTTTATTATGCCTATGTCTTTTTTTGACAGCTACCCACAGCTAATAATTAATATCAGATGTTGTCAGAAATATGGCATTATAAGGCCTTTGATGTGACTGAACTTTTACCTTGATGATGAAAAACACAGCTGCAGAAGAGTCAAACGCACCATTGTAGAGGGTGATGATGGTGGAGCGGTGAGCCGCAAACAGGTTGGCCACCTTCCCCACACACAGACACAGTTCATCAGTATAAAATGTCTACAAATTACCAATGTTCAATAGCTATAATGCATGATGGGTTCTGTGGTGAAATATTTACACTGGAAATGTTTGGTGTACTCACCTGTATGTTAGAGAGCAGAAGCAGAATTCCTCCCACAGCGATGCACGACAAGGCAGGAAAAAGTAACTCTGGAAAAGCTAGAGGACAATGGAAGACTCATCACACTTATTATCCTTCACGCAAGTTTAATAATGACATAGTTATGATGTGATTGTAAAGTTATTGCCTACAAAGAAGTCTCAGCAAAGGAGAAGAGTATATTGGTTTAAACCACCATAGCTAAAAAGCTAAAAGCAGATGTAGACACATTTGTCTGGAATTTGTTTTTTACATGTTTGCTATATCATTAAGGTGTAAATTAAGTACTGAATTAATGCTCATGCTGTCACCAAAAACTGCCATGGTTTTTACCGTACAAGGAGTCATTTGAATAAACTTCATATTCTGTCCTGGAAACCATTTATTTAGTATAAGAATCCGAATTTCGACTAAAACCAGAAAAAAATGACCTCAACAAACAAATTGTTTCCTGGTACATGTCAGATCAGACTTAAAATTAAGTCAGCTGGTGGCAGGGCCATTTCCTGTCAGGGTCTCTTCCTCTGAAATAACCTCTCTGCTCACATCAGACAGCCTGACTCTCTGGAGGCCAATCATTTTACGGCTGTTTAACATTACCTAATAAAACGAACAGTAAAATCGAACCATTTACTCTAGACCTAGACGATCAAAACTATTTGTCTATGCTTGTGTGTACGTGCTGTTACCTGCACTGGAGAAGGCCACAAGCAGGGTTCCAGTGGTGTACAAAGATCTGGAGAAAAGCAACATGAATTACCTTTTTATTTGTGCCATCGGCCTTCATTTCTCTCCAAACCATGATTAAAAACACACTAGCCAGGCACACTGCTCCGCTAAGTGAAGTATTTCTTCACATGTTCAACATAAATATTTTCCAACTGGACATGGTCTCAGGCATGTGCGGTTTACTGGCGGCACAATAAGGAAATGTTGATTTGGAACATGTGGGATCAACATTTGTTAATAATGTGTTGACTGCGTGTTTTGGAATGACAGCATGTGGCACCCAGTGGAGCAGTGTGTCTGGTTAGTGTGTTTTTAATACATCTTTGGACAACAGTGGAGGATCTACAGTGTGGCACAATGCACAAACTAAGCGTGAGCAGATTCAGTGTTGGTTTTACCTGTGATGGTGGTTGTTGACAATTAATAATTTAGAAAATGATCAGAGTTATTATTTAAGATTTGCTTTTGCTGCGTTTAATAGATAAGGTGTTTCCATTCATACAATTACTTGCTTAATTGCTTCAAGCACATTTTCTCAGCGCTTTTCATAGGTGGGCTACTTTATATCAATCGATTTGTGCACTGCAGTAAATAACTTTGTACAAAGCTCTAACTTCTTTCTATACTTTTTGCAAAGAAAAGATTACATTTGATATGATTGCAAACACAATT
Source organism: Channa argus (assembly GCF_033026475.1). Taxonomy (NCBI): domain Eukaryota; kingdom Metazoa; phylum Chordata; class Actinopteri; order Anabantiformes; family Channidae; genus Channa; species Channa argus. Next base: position 25,411,392 of record NC_090199.1, on the reverse strand, counting down.
AAAGTTTTTGTCAAGTGGCGATACAGACGCTAAACATACACGAGTCAAATATGGTCTGACGCCAAAAGAGGTGGGTTCTGCCTCGTAATCTCTCTGCCTATGTGAGACACTCCCTACTTTTATCTCTGTAACCCTTAACTGGCCCCCTTTATCCTATGTGTGACCTGCAGAAATAACTAAACAGCCAACTGAAAAATACCTTTGCACATTGTTAATGTCTTTGCTGTATCTACTGAAACAACTGGTAAAAAAAAAGTGACGATCTTAGGTTGAACTGATATGTTTTAAAGTACTGATAAAAACTGTATGATTTACAACCAGGGATTGTTTGTCCGTATGTATAATTTGGATAAACAAGAGGCATTTAATACCTAAAAATGCATTTTTGAACTTGGACTGCAGCCTGGATAGACAAGAAACGCTACATGAACTCACATTCCCAACAGTCTCGTCACCATGGTCCCAAATCGATCAAATAAGTAGCCATTGACCAAACTCAAGAAGTTGTTGAGGAATGAGGCGATGGTGAAGACTAGAGAAAACCTCTCATCCTGTGAACTACAGTCTGTGAGAGAGAAGCAAAGAAAAGCAGAAGAAGAGAAGCACTGATATCACCACGATGAGTCTGGTCATGACTGATGAAAGTTCTGTCTTTGTTCACACATCCAAAGGTAAAAGCTCCAAATGGGGAGTTTCCTAGCAAAATAATCTTATCAGACAATTTATGAAATAACTGCTCTGAACCTTTTGACTTCACTGCATTTATCTCAAAACTTACTGTACAAAGAAATATTTAAATAAAGCTCATTTAAAGGAGTCTGTCGAACAGCTGAAATTCTTAATAAAGCAAGAATGGGAAAGATTTTGCATTCATACCTAATGCAACTGGTCTGTTCAGAGTTTGGAAACTGTAATAGAGTGTTGTTAAGACACAAGGTGATGCAGCACAGTCGTAAACACATCCTGTCCCGACTTCTCTCAAATGCATTGCTGGCATCAAAATTCAAAATGAGCAGATTTGTTTAAAAAATCAATTCAAGTATCTCCGCTTTAACATTTGAATGTTTTCTTGTTCCTGTTTTCAATCAATGCGTTTCAAAGAATCTGCAAATCATTGTATTCTCAATTTATTCACATTTTACACAGTGTCCCAACTTTCCTTAAAGGCAGGTTTGTACATTTAAGATCTTTTAGTCCAGCTTAATTCAAATGCAACGTGGGAGAAAATTAAGTTGCAGCAACTAAACACCTGATTGTTTCTATAAAGAAGATTTGTTGTATCTGGATATGATTGCTTTTGTATGTGTATTAGTATGACACACACAGGGGGCGGCTGTAGCTCAGTTGGTAGAGACAGTCGTCCACAGACGACCTGGGAAAGACACTTAACCCCTAGCAGCCCATACCCCTACCTAGCTGTACAGTGCCGGTTGAAATTGGGGAGGGTTGCGTCAGGAAGGGCATCCGGCGTAAAAAACTGTGCCAAATCAACATGCGGACGATGGTCCGCTGTGGCGACAATGAACTCACGGGATAAACCGAAAGGACAAAAAAAATTAGTATGACACACATCTTAGAACGGTTAGAGACAGAAAAAGGAATGTAATGTTTCAGAATGTCCAACCCAAAGTTCTGACCCTGGAAAGGTTGTGGAAAGATCTGAAAGTGGCATTTCATTTAAGGAAGCCAACCAAAATCCTTAAAGCTGTTGTTCCCATATCTCTCTTAGTTGATAAAAGTTACTGTTTGGTTGAGATTATTGCTGCAAATTGGGTTTTTCCCTGCTACATGTTTACCTCTTCAGCCTTACCCCCAGAGTGGCTCACCTGTACTGTTTTGGGTTTTGTTGGTTCCTGGGATGCTGACACACCCGTGACTGAAGTATCCGTCCTCCTTCAGCACAAACACCAGAGAGGCGAAACCAAACACAGCACCGGCGAAGCAAAGACACTCCACCATCCCCGAGGCCAGCGTCAGCGCGTAGCGCAGCTTGGTCCCCTGCATGCTTCAGCAGCTCGGTCCAACTTTCCCACCAGTCACAGAGTGCTCTTTCTTTTTCCGTACCTTCAATTTCCTCTTAAACAGAGGTTCCCTCAGCTTGTTCCGGAGCCTGCAACACTCGACTGGCTTTGTTTCTACAGTTTAGAGCAGAAACAGAACAGGTGTGAGGAGAGATATTAACTTCCACGCCTACAACAACAGATGATACAGGACTGAGCAGCTGTGGTGTAACATTTTAAATGGATGAAACAAACACTATACAGTGAATAATAAAAATACAAATTCTTACCCTAAAATAATTCACATCTAAGTTTTAGGAATAATTTATTGGTCAAAGTGTAAAAGTGCAAGAAAATCCTTTATATTTCGTGCCCACACACAAACAGAGATAACCCTAAAGCTTTTCAACAGTACCGTCTATGATAAGAGAGTTACTTTGTACTCTGCTGCTGCTTTGTAGCGTGTTGTGTCCAGTCACAGCCTTGATACGAACCGACTTCACCCACTATGCTCAATATGGTCAATTCCAAGATGTTTAAATTAAAGTTAAATCTATGCCAAGAGTGTCTGCTCAGGTTTAAATAGTGTTTACTAGTTATTATTAATACTGGACTGCAGTAAACATCACCTGGCATCAGGCTTAATATTTTTTCACACAAGTAGTTGCTTTACTTTCCAGTAGTACAAAGAAAAATGTATGGATTATCAATAGAGAGTAAAGTACATTCATTATAGTACTGTACTTAAACTTACTTTTATTAAACATCTACATTTACTTTGAATTTGTATGAAATTAGAAAATCATGTAATAATGTACAATGAACTACCCAATAATTTATAAACTATTTTATGTCAAAATGCAGCCTGTATATTAATGCATTGGAAACAATAATAGTATAATGTAACTTAAAGTACAATAATAATAGATACTTACATTGAAGAGTCAGTTGTCCCTTATGGTTTTCTGTGCCTCATGCTGAACTCACCCTACAGCATGAGGACATCTCGGCAGTTACTATCACCAGGCAGTGCAGCAGCCACTAATCCAGATTAGTCCACCTAATCTATGCGTAATGACACATGGCACCGCGTCGACGGGAAACGGCCTAAAATTAGACGAAAATTATTTAAAAGCAAGTATTGGAAATTTGGTGTTAGAGAAAGTTACATGTGAAGACGTTGAACGCACCCACCTCGCGCTTCATTCCTTGAACAGGCGCTGCAGCGCTTAGATGTGAATGGATGGTCACCTCGTAATATCCAGATGACCCAAACCGCGAGGACAATGATGACGCACCGCTCCCTCACTCCCCCAAAAAATAAAAAACAAAGAAACAACAAAAAAAAACGTTTCTCGTCTAATTATAGAATGATGGATTGGTGGATGAACGCTCTGTCTCCTGCGACACAGTCGCCGTGATGAATTTTACCTGTTATTAAACAAAGGACTCAGACCTGTGGAAACATTATTGCTTAAAGTCAGTTTCAGTTACAGTATCATTGTACTGTGCGGGTGTAAAGGTGACACACACACACACACACACACACGGTGACATAAACTAAAATGATGAGTGATCCTTACAATGTGTTCTTGTGCACCCTGGTTAAATATGTTCTCTACAAAGATTCATTATTCACCCATTGTTTTGTTTTCCAAAAATGTTATATTCATATACAAAAAAGGGGTCTCCACCCAGAGGTCCCTTGACCAGGGTTGCATCCCCTCATTTGTAATTGTCAAAGACTAAAACAAAGACAATTTTTTTCTTTAACATAATATTTCATGCACATTCAGCTAGTGTAAATGTTCCTTAATCAGAAATGTATTAAAGTTATGCTTTAAGTAACTATTTTTGTTACTTCCAATCAAAAATGGTCAAGAGTATAGAAACCTTGATACTTTGTGAAATAAAATGTAAGTTTAATTCATTTCTGATTAAGGAACATTTGTACTGGCTGAATGTGCATAAAATATACAGTATTCTTTTTAACTTATTGACATTACTGACGTGTTGCAATAATGTAGTGATATGAAACTTCCACTAATAGTCCTGAGGACTGTTGTAGTGTTTTAGAGTTTGTTAAAGAGTGAATTTACTGTTTACAAGTAATAACTCAGTGTCATTTCAGTGTCATTTCGAACATTCTAATTATAGAATGGTGGATTGGTGGATGAACGCTCTGTCTCCTGCACCACAGTCGCCCTGATGAATTTGATCTGTTATTAAACAAAAGACTCAGACCTGTGGACTCTCCTCTGTGCGTGAGAATCTGTGACCTGTCCTCACAGTCAGGACAGGAAAACTCTCCCCACTGTTGTCACGTTTGCACCTGGACTGTCCATTTTCTAGATTAACCCTGAAAGCTACAATTTTCCTCCTTCCACTTTCCTTGGTGACTATGCGTTTTAGTTTAGCTTTGGTCCTGCTCTATTGTTTCATAGAATTTGGCGAATTCTCAGAAATAAATGAAACTGCAGTTCACAACAAAGTAAAACAACCAGTCAACTGCAGCCATCCCATATCCACAGTAACAATAGTTTGTCACCATCAGCTTCAACAGGCTGTGTTATGGAATCATGTTTGGCATCAATAATTTAATCTTAAGGCAGGAAAGAAGTGAGAGACATGCACATGTCAGTTTTTATAATTCACTGAATTGAAAAAAAGTCATTTTCTTTAAATAAAGTTAAATTGAATTCAACATTGGAATCTAGCTTGATTTCCTAATTTAAATCATAATGTATATAAATAAATACTTATGTGTTTTAGTACTGTAGAATTTTCGACAGTCAAGATAATTTGATAAATGTTTTTATTAACAGAGAATTATATTGAAGTCCAGTGGTGTACAAGTACATTGTTGAAGTACGTAAGTACATTTTTTATGTATCTCTACTTTACTTAAGTAGATTTAAATGGGCTCCTTTCACTTTTACTTCACTACATCTAAAAGCTAATTTCTCTACTTTTTACTTCACTACACTTCTAATCAAAGTTGCATTGCAATTACATAACTTCATACAAAAACACTCTTTCTACTTTTTCTATTTTTTCAGAAAACGATCACTAGAGAGACAGGCATAGTGTCAGTCCCTCCTTCCATGGTCTCATTTGAAAGACTTATTTGACATATTAGCAGAAGTCAAATTGAGCTAGTATGCAGTAATTTTACTGCTTATCTTCCTGAACTCGAACTTGGCATTGCCTACCTCTTCTTCTCACTTGATATGAGTAGTTTTGAAATAAAACTGAAAAAACGATCAGATCCTATAGTTTAACAGCTTCAACCAGTCATTTATGTCTGTTACCATTATTAGTTAATATCCCCCCAAACCCGAAGACACACAAGAAAGGAAAGAGAGAATAAATAGATAAGTACTTTTACTTTTAATACTTTAAGTATTTAATTCAGATTTAATACTTTCAGTATTAAAAGTCGATACTTTTATTGAGTGCATTATTGTTTATTTGTTCTTTTACTTTTAAGTACAGTAGTTGAGTACGTCATCCACCATTGTCTGATCAAACTGTCAAACTGATGTGTGTGAGACTGTAGGTAACAAAATTAAAACCTTAATTTAATAGTTGTTTGTAATGTATAGATGCATAGTGAGCTGCCTTTCATTAGTCCAGGAAAGTCTCCCACTCACACTATAATAATGATTTCAATCACTGTGCTGTTCAGAATTCTGCCTAGAGAGCAGAATGAAAGCCAGTGCATATGTTCCACCGCATGGTTTACTGTAACATGGGGACAGACATTAATTATTCAGACCATTTACCTCCTAAAAAAGCAACCCCACTAAAGATAAAGCCTGGATGCAAAGTAAATAGTAACAATTCATTTTTTTCAACTTCATTGTGTTATAGACTTAATTTTATGTGGATATTTTGTGTATCACATTTTATGCATCAGTCCAAGAATTTTTCCAAGAATTTGAGATAAACATGGGAGCTTTGAGATTTGACAGAATGTGGTAAGGATTAAGTTTTTTATTCATAATTTAAAAAGTTACGCATTAAAGCACCTTGAAAAACATTGTCATTTTCTAGTTAAAAGGAACTAAAATATACACGAGAATCTTTCAACCTTGAAAGTGACATTTCAACATTTTCTCTAGAACTTGGCCATTATAGAGCCACTCTGAGAGTTTTCTGCCTGGTTGCAGCTGAGTTTCCTGCAGTGGATGAAGACATAGACAGGATGGACAAACACCAGCAAGTTGAGGAAAATCAGAGCAATGTCGACCTGGAACAGATTAAAACATTATTACTTTAAGTCAGTTTCAGTTACAGTATCATTGTACTGTGTGGGTGTAAAGGTGACCCCCCCCCCCGCACACACACACACACAGACACACACACACACACACACACACACACACACACACACACACACACACACGGTGACATAAACTAAAATGGTGAGTGATCCTTACAATGTGTTCTTGTGCACCCTGGTTAAATATGTTCTCTACAAAGATTCATTATTCACCCATTGTTTTGTTTTCCAAAAATGTTATATTCACATACAAAAAAGGGGTCTCCACCCAGAGGTCCCTTGACCAGGGCAAAGCAGGGGTACTGCAGCAGAGAGAAGGCCGCAGCAATGAAAACCACCAGACCGTACAGCTTCCCAAAGTGACAGGCAGGGAAACTGTGATAGAGAGATAGAAACCTGAAGTTTTACTTAGTTAGGGCACGTGTTAGTTTAAAAAGGACATTAGGCTTTGGTAATACATTAACAGTATACAGTATAACATTACATTGATACACCAAATACCAAAAACCAACGACAGTATCCAAAAAACCTTTTTTATTCTTTTCAGTAGTGTTACAATATGTCATTAATGGTAACTGCTAATAATTTTCCAACACTACAAATATTCACCAAACTAATGTTATTGAACATTAAAAAAAGGGATTTGTAGATAACATTGCGTTAAAAGGTTTGCATCCCCTCATTTGTAATTGTCAAAGACTAAAACAAAGACAATTTTTTTCATCAACATAATATTTCATGCACATTCAGCTAGTGTAAATGTTCCTTAATCAGAAATGTATTAAAGTTATGCTTTAAGTAACTATTTTTGTTACTTCCAATCAAAAATGGTCAAGAGTATAGAAACCTTGATACTTTGTGAAATAAAATGTAAGTTTGATTCATTTCTGATTAAGGAACATTTGTACTGGCTGAATGTGCATAAAATATACAGTATTCTTTTTAACTTATTGACATTACTGACACAAAATAAAGGGAAGCAAACTTTTGATCCCAACTCTGCGTGTTGCAATAATGTAGTGATATGAAACTTCCACTAATAGTCCTGAGGACTGTTTTAGTGTTATAGAGTTTGTTAAAGAGTGAATTTACTGTTTACAAGTAATAACTCAGTGTCATTTCAGCTCTTTGTGTTTTTCATAGTGTTCCACCAGCCACAATTTTATTAACAATAAGTTGAAAATTCAAGCACAGACACCTTTTCACTATGACAAAAGTACTTACTATTTGCAGGTATTTGTACTTGATAGCATCCTAGGTAGCTGATTTAAAGAATTTTAATGCTAACAACTGTTCCAACTGTGGTTGTGTGTGTGTGTGTGTGTGTGCATGTGTATGGGTGTGATAGCCACTGACGCGATGCTGATGAAGGCTGCATTTCCGCCGTAGAGGAAGGAGCGATTGAGGACTTGTAGAACAAAAGTGAAGTACTGCAGTGGGAGGACAGGAATGGAGGCACACACGGAGAACAGCAGGCACTGAAGAGAGGTCAGGAACAGAGACAGAGAGGAGGAACGCAGGTCGGCCTGCTGCTGTGTTTCCCCTACAGAACAAAAATGTAGGAATAAGTAAAGGTGCTGTGTTTCACACACTACAAAATTCAGATATAACAATGGTCCCTCATTTACCTGGGGCCAGAGGTTTTCCCCTGTGTCTGTCCATGATGAGGCCGTTCCAGGGTGCAAACAACACTCCACACATCTGGGTCAACGCAAAAGCATTGGTGTACTGACTCACTGAGGAAGATACAGCCACAAGGAAAAGCAAGACAAAAGCAAACATCAAGAAAAAAGAAAAAACACAGAAGTTGTGATTCAATGTCAATAAGGAGCAGAGGGAATCTAACGTATTATAGGAAATTAGAAAAAGTGTGAAGCCACATTGACTTAACGCATGTGATTCAAATGTTGAATGTCACACTGACGTACCCAGGTTGGGCTCATTGTTGGCCAGGCGGCTGAGCATGGGGTTGAGTGTTCCAATAAAGAGGTGATGTCTCAGCTCCATTATGGACAACCACAGCAGGTTGCATAAGAAGAACCAGGACAGCACACAGCTCCGGAAACTCAGCCCTAAACAAGAATCGGATTTTAGGAATGAGGAAAGACAACACCAGTCATAACATGCTGCTTCCATGTTATCAACCTCATGTGTTGCTACTTCTTAATATGGTCTCTTTTAGCCCTGGCGACCACATATTGCACAGAAACATTGATTCCCACAGCTCAGAATTATTTTCATCTTTGTCTGTGCCACCAGCTTCCTAAACCTCTTTTGGGTCGATAACCTGTTTTTACTGTAACACCACTGTAAGGCAGGAAAACAATAGTAAATTCTTATTTTCATGAGGAATAAAACGCTTCATCATCTTACAACTTTAGCTTTTGGGCTGTTAGACACAAGGAAACTGAAGACAATAGTGTAGGTTCTAAGAAATGTTAACTTGTTAAAAACGTTTTACAGAGTAAAAGATCAATTGAGAAATTAAGAAAATAAAGACAATTTTATTGATAATGAAAATAATCTTTGCTTTCAGGGAATTGTGGCCAAACAACCGTATCATAAGTCCAAAGGCTTGTGGAGATTGAGGAGAAGATGAATTGGGGTATAAATACTGTACAGTACCTGCTCCTGAGTCTTGGGCCTCTTTCTCAGGTGCTGGCGGTGTGTTGTCTTTCCCACTGGACTCCTGTGAAGCTGTCAACTCACTGTCCCCCTTCTTCTCAAATTGCTCCACAGTGTTGGCTTTTCCACACTGTAATCTAAACATGTTTCATCCATGAAGATGATGTAAATAACGGAGAGGAAAATAGTTTTATGTTTGATGTGATAATCTCACCCATATGTGTAGTGTGGAGGCAGTGGGTATGGGATGTGGGTTCTCGGCATCAGCAGGAAAGTCCTCACAAGGTGAACGATGCTGCAGAGCGACAAAACAATAAAGGAGGAACGAAGAGAGACTCCCTGTTCATACAGGATCTGGAAAACAGAGGTAAAAATGTGCTTGTGAAACGTCAGGAAAATGGATAACAAAAGGTTAATGAATAAGCATAGAGCACAATGGTTATCAGCACAACTGGATGTGATATAAAAACGATATTATTCTCTGGCGTTAAGCAGTTTAGGAAATATTATAAAACATTTCATATGACATGTGCCTGACAGAGATGTTGTGATGATTACTACACAGTGTGTCTGTCTACAGATGTCAGTCAACTCTTTGTAGTTGACTATGATTATCCCACAGTATTATTACCAGGATGCAAATGTCTTACGATGTCTAGTCAATAATTGAAGATGCTGTCATAATCAGGCTAAACACTTGACTGAACTGTTTTACCTTGATGATGAAAAACACAGCTGCAGAGGAGTCATAGGCACCATTGTAGAGGGTGATGATGGTGGAGCGGTGAGCGGCAAACAGGTTGCCCACCTTCCCCAAACACAGAGACGTGGTTCCGCAATACAAAATTACTTTGTCAACTGAGTTCTACTTAAATTATAAAATATTGTATGTTTCTGTCCTAAAATATTTTTACAGGGAAAAAATGGTGTATTTACCTGCATGTTAGATAGAAGGAGCAGAATTCCCCCCACGGAGATGCAGGACACGGCAGGAAAAATCAGCTCTGAAACGGCTAAAGGTCAATGGGAAACAAAATCATCACATATTTTATTGTCCTTCAGACAAATTAGGAGATGATGTCCTTGCTTGTATAGAGTGTTAATGTAAATGTGGGTTTCTTTAATTAATGCTGGACTCAAAGAGCAGTCAGAAAAAACAGAACAGCGGAAAAGTAGATTCTTAAACTCATTGAACTATTGTGTATTCCAGCAACGATTACATAGCATACTTGTTCAAACAGATGTAGATGAAAAAAGTTTCAAAGTTTAAAATTAAATATGGGTTGATATGATAAGGCATGAATTCGTTGTAGTCTCCTGGGTTGTTAGGCTAACTGCCATGATTGTTACGGTACAAAGGAAAGCACAGATCCGCTCTATCTGACTTTTGTTTTCCATAAAGATAATGTGTTATGCAACCATAACTTGAAAAACCTTTCATTGTAGAGCTTTTGAACAAAAATTTGGGTTTAAGAATCCAGAAAGATAAGCTATCGGAGTCCAATCTAAGGTCATTTAGCCCGTTTGTGTTTATTTCTCAAAAGAAGAGATTAACAAGAGACAAAACAAGAGATTAATGTACATTTAAGGCTAAAATTGTGTCGCCCTGCTTTCTGCAAACTTTAGAAAGTTGGTACCACTAAACACATGTGAAAGGTGGATTCATTCATCATTCTTTTCTGTGTTGTATTACTAAGTGTTATCTGTGACTGTCTGTGTGTGGTTGTTTCCTGTTACCTGCACTTGAAAAGGCCACAAGAAGTGTTCCAGATGTGTACACAGATCTGGGGAAAGAAGTTACAGTGAATTCAGAGCAGAGTCTCAGACACACTGAGAGGTGTTTTTGCACTTTTTATATAAACCTAAAGCTTGTGATGTTAGTTTAAGAGTCTTATTTTGTTCTGACTGAGAACAGAAAATGATCAACGGATGACCATATACAGTATATTTACAGTAATATAAAGGGAGACTCTTTTTTAAAATTCCTCATTAAATTACTAACCACATTCTCAGTGTTTTTCATTGGTTTGCACCGTGAGCCGTAAATAAGTAACTAAAATCGTCAATATATAACACAGAAGCTGCAGGAATTAACATTCCGTACTTTGGCATATTCTGGACAGAAAAAAGATAAGAAAACTAAGAAAATTCCATACAATTACTACATGATTAGCTTTCTTTATCTTACCAGTGAACTTTAGAAAGGACTGAACCGCTTAATGAAATTAGTGCTTGAACTTTACATTGTTAGTTAGTTTCTTGCTATATACTGAGACAAACTGAAGGACAAATAAACAATCTGAGGTGAAATATTTCTTAATAACTTGTGGCCAAACTCTTACACTCTGTCAGTCTTACCACAGTGAAAAACAAAACAGAGCCAATGTCCCAATGTGCCATAATGATTTTACTAGAGATAACAAACTGTGCTGCACTGTGCACCTGCACAGTGTGTGGAGGTCTTTCTGCATCCAACTGTTTTTCAGATGCAGGAGTAAACATCTGAGCCAGCTCAGATACTCAATATGACACAGTATTTGTACTTTATTCTTTCTTCAATGAGAAAACAACAACAAAAAAGAAACACTTTTTTTTTTGAGAATGAGTTTTCATTCTTTTATCAATACACTTTAAACACAGAAAATCTGAACACTGTAAATACTACTGCAAAAATACAACAAAAAAAAAAAAAAGAAACCAAATGAAACCTATGGGTGCAAATATGCAGAAAATGAAGACTTGAAATACTGAATTTTACATTGAGTCTATTTGCTTCTAATAACTAAAACATTAGGAAAAACATTCATGACTACAACAAGGTTTTTGGTCACTGAATGACACGTCTTTTAACTGTTATGAAAAAATGATGTAAACACTGTGTGAAACCAATGGAAAAGTGCAAAACCAAAAGTTTTTTGCAAGAAACCTTCTTGCTAAGAAAGTGATACTTAAGATCAGTTTCATTAAACACATCTTAGCAATTGAGAAAAACTCTTAAAAAGTTACATAAACTCACAGTCCCAGCAGCCTTATCACAGTGGTCCCAAATCGATCGAATAGATACCCACTGACTAGAGCCGAAATGCTGTTGAGGAATACAGCAATTGTGTAAATGAGAGAAAACCTCTCATCCTGTGAACTACAGTCTGTGAGAGAGTGGCAAAGAAGAACAGAAGTAAAAAAGCTGGTATTTATCATTATTATAGTAGTTAACATCTAACAATTACTATATGTTTATTTGTACTTTGCTGCATCAGTTTAAACTTACACTATGTGAGCTTTATTTTGTAAGGACGTCTTCTTTGTTCCTTTAGATTGTAACTTGTTTTTTAAAAATATATTCCATTTATGATAATGTTCTAAAGGAACACTAGTTTAAAGAACAGATTGGTGTCTATCTGAGTTATTCCCAGCTACCCGTTCACCTCTTGGACATTACCCCCAGAGTGGCTCACCTGTACTGTTTTGGGTGTTGTTGGTTCCTGGGATGCTGACACACCCCTGACTGAAGTATCCGTCCTTTTTCAGCACAAACACCAGAGAGGCAAAACCAAAGACAACACCGGCAAAGCAAAGACACTCCACCATCCCCGAGGCCAGCGTCAGCGTGTAGCGCAGCTTGGTCCCCTGCATGCTTCAGTTCAGCTTTCCAACAAGTCACAGGCTCCTGTATCTGCTGAGAATGTGGTTTCTGCTTCTTCCTCCGTGGTTTATCATTTATTTTTTAACGTTTCTCGTTAAAACGTAACTATTCTCTTAATAACATACTGTATATGCTTGCTGCTGAAAAATTATAGTGTTAAGATGAAAGAAAAAGGTCTATGACTTTAATTGCTTTAGTTTTGTCCGAACAAATGAGCATGTTGATTGTGTGATTTGTTATCAGTAATTAATTATTTTTGGCTGTGACTTTGTTCCAAGAGGCACAGTGATGCTACCAGACTACAGATTATAACCTGACAAACAGAACCATATATCTAGCATACTCCATATACACAATGACAACAAAATTATATATATATATATATATATATATATATATAGTAATGTATTAAATATAAATAGAAAATATTGGGTTTTATCAATTATAAATAGCCTATATTTTTAAATACATTTAAATATTATTTTATATTATATTTATAATATTTTCATACAATATATTCTATATATTTAAATATGTTGTTATCTAAAACATTTAAATACATTTTGTGCTTGTATATATGTAAATCTATAAAACATATGCAAAAGTTTATTAAGTATTAATAGATTTATTCATTTGCATGTAGACATTTAAAGACATTTTCATGAAAGAAAATCACAAATGAATCAGTACTATGTAACAATAGATCTCAATGCAGGGGATCCTGAGGAAATGATCTGACTGACCTCAAACGTATCTATAACGCGTGGTGAACAACGTATGAAACAGAGATATTCTTTTAACAAATAACAAACAACCCAGATACAAGGCAGATGTTTCCAAAGCGCATGTAGGCCACATCTGAATTGTGGCCTACATGCGCCTACATAAGCTATTCCACTACAATTAGAACTAAAATAAATTCTTACCTCAAGATGAATTACTAAATATCATGGTGTAGAAATTACTTTAAGTAGAAATTTACAAGTGCTACACAGACAAATTTATTTATGTGGGCATCATCCATCATCATAAGTGAAAAATAAATATACAGTATTTTAAATATAAGTATTAAGACTGTTGAAGTTCATGTTGTTGATAATAAAAAATGACAAATCTAGTTAACACTCCCCATGTGCCTCATAAATATGTCCTGGCTTTATTCAACTCATTTATAATAATAATAAAAAAATACAGAGAAAGTGAAAGTTACTGTGTATTAATAGAGACTTGGCGAGAAACCAAAACATCATCACCACAAGCACCTCGACACTGTAGTACTCTGTAGCCACACTTGAGTCAATTGACTTGCTTTACCATCACTGACCACTGGCATTTAGTGTCTTTTCAGCATTGGTGATTGGGGCTTGAAAACTGGGTCCAGTTGAGTAGAACTGAAGCACTGGCTTTGTTTCCTTCTCTGTAATAGCATTTTCACATCATGGCCACACGAGGGCAATATCAGATCAACACAAATAAGTGGCATCTTCATCAAAGAGGACTTCCCTGTATTTCCAAAACAGTGGAACAGTAACAGTGTTGTAAATGTTTGATGGCTGGAACTAAAGGAAGAAGGATAAAACATATTTAGAATAAAGCTACAGGCTATAGGCCAAAAAAAAAAAAACTTGTCTGAAAATAGCATGTTTTTTCTTTATATATTATAATTTTAAATAATTACTAATGTAATAATATTACACATAATTTTCCATAATTGTTATTGCACTACTGTTTTAGTCGAGGTCATACAGTCTTTCAACAATAGGCTCTCAATTTTAAGGATTATTTATGAAAATGTAACACTGCTAATTTGCAGGGGACTTCTTCTCTCCGTGTTATTCTAATCTCTTCTATTCTGTTGTAGTTCCTTTAACCCCCTCCTCCCACCTTCTGCCCCCCCCCCCCCCCCCCCCCCAGCGGAGAGGAAGCGCAGAGACAAGTGGACAACAAGCCAACACACAGAAGATAGGAAATTGCATAGGTGGGTGTTTTCTTCGTCCTCACCGTGACTTGTCTGACCCCGCGGTGGACACTTTATTTGTCCCCTTTTACGTCGGTTATTCGACCACGCGGAGGTGTTTTTGTTGTCTCATTCCAACTCACTTCTGCTGCGAGCCCGCGGGTCGCGGTTTGGATTGTGGCAGCGCAGCAGCAGCAAGAGCAGCAGCAGCAGCAAGAGGTCGGCTAGTCTAGGCCAGAATCCAGCTCGCACACACTTATGGACTTTGAAAAACAAGCCTAACAGTCTCCAGAATCGGTAATGGCCGGTCTCCTGTTGTTTTGTGCTCGGTACAGCTAGCTGGGAGTCGCCGTACGGGGAAAGAGCGTTGACTTTTAAGTAGGCGAACTTGGTTGTCGTAAACGCAGCGCAGCCAAGCTAGCCACCGTAGCGCAAGCTAATTTAGCTAGCATCGGTGTACGGTGTCAGTTCGCCTATTGAAGAACTTAGGCGAACTTGAAGGCGAACCGAGACTTGAAAATGTTGAACAAAATTTGAGCGTGCAGGTGATATTAGGACACGTAAAACTGCAATGTTGCTAACGCAACGTTATCTCGTTAACATGACTTTATTACACGAATATGTGATTCTCTTGGGGTGTAGCCTATTTAACAGTGTAACATCACATAGTCGCTGTTTTCTCTTTGCTGCTTTTACTTTGGAGCAGAACTATGTCCTCGGACTTTTCGCTAGTCCTTCCTTCACACCTGGGGAATATTCAGGACAGGTGAGGCTACACGGAAGTGACCGGCCACCCTCAGCCGCGTCACAGCTAGTAAGCTAGGAGTCAAAGTCCAGTTTCACTCGCCAATTTCCTATTATGGTTTCTACCTGACGCGCAGTCTGTCTTCTTCACGGGAGCTGCACGGCGCTTTCGAGGTGACTATGCTCTAACTTCTCGTAGATTGCCTGTAACATTTGGGGAGATTTAATGTTTCGGCAGCTGTCTTTTGATGTGGCCTGCAAGACACAGGAGAAAGACGCAAGTGGTGGTGTTACAAAGGCAAGAACCAGTTGTGTGGGTCTGTACGTGTGGGGTGTGGTAAGGTGGTGTTCACGTCTGTTGGTTCATTCAGTCCGTTCTGTAGAGACTTGCAACACAGAAACCTTCTCAGCTTACAGAACTTCAGTGTCAAATGATGCTGGATGGACCCGAGGGACCTGGCTGAATATGCTTTAGTGGATAAATCTTAGTGTAAAGCTTGTTTCTTTCACTGTGCCGTCCACGTTTTCTGTGGTTTCTGTGCGCGATGGGACAAATTGTTGTACAGGAGAAACATACAGTGTTTGACAAGTTGTCTAAAGTAAAGGGATTGTTGATTTGGGTTCATACAGTCAGCTGATTGTACAGTACAGCATGGACACGCCTGGCATATCCTTCAAAATACCCTGCGCGCTTGTCTGCTTTGACCTGCAGGAACAGAGATGGAAGAGATTGTTAGCAAGTCTGGACAAGCCGTTTTTTTGTTTTTTATTTATTTTCAGAAAGGCCCCTTCTGTTAGATGTAACAAGAAGTACGAAAAAAAAAAAAAAAAAACCCCCAACATAATTTCTTTTTCTGCTTTATTCCTAGCCATGTAGTCTGTGGGGCCTGAAGTCTTGCTGCTTAGCCAGTTGTTTTAACCAGGGCTATCATTTGTGATTTTCTGTAATGACGGGCTTTCAGTGCACACCACGGGTGTGTCCCTCTGACACACAGAAGCTGGGCTTTTCATATATTTGCTCCTCCTCCCTGTCTGACTTCACTCTTTCGATGTCTCTCTCTCTCTCCACCTCCAACGGATACACCTGCAGTGTTTTTATTTGAACAGTGACCAAGTTGGTACACTGTACATGCTGGAGAGGTGAGACGTGTGGTAATGTACACAGAGGGAAATCAAAGTGCGCAGATTTTTTCTAACGTTGAAGCAGATCCGTTATACTGTTCCCTCCCTCTGTGCTGGTGGTTTATTTCTTGGAAAGACTGAGTGTCAGTTTGCACTTTTATGGTCCTCACTGCAGCACTTTAACCAACTTCCTTGTTAAGCAGTGGTCACACTCTGTTTGCAATTTACCAGTGGTAAATCTTTATGGGCTGCTTTTAGTTTGACCATTTTTTTTTTTATAATAGCGTTGGAGCAGGAATGTTAATTACATGTTAGGTTTTAATATTTTTAAAAGTGCTTTTTATTATAATACTTAATTTCTCTGTTTTGTGATTGTCTTAACATCAAATTATTGCCTGAAGTAGTGAAGGCTGCAAACTAGCTAAAATAATGTTTGTACAATATGTTTGACTTTGTGCTTAAGTTACTTTATATTATATTAGAGATAAATATTTACCATAACTGGAGGGAGACTGGTTGTCCCACAGGAAGTTGTTTTGCTGTGCTGTAAGGTGGCCAGATACTGATAAATCCTGTCTTGTGATCAGTTTAGTTGTGAGATTATATTAAGCTTATGATGTTGCTGATTGGTTGCTATATTCAATACATGTAATATTTTTGTTATGTGAAAAGTGCCTTTGCTCTTTTTACCTAAAGTTTAAAATTTGATTTCATTTCTTTTTTATTTTCCTTTCTTTTAAAAAACAACAGTAACAGAGCCTGTCATTGTTTTTGATGACATGACTCAGCTTTACTTTGATGTTTTCTCCTTTACTTAGATTTTTGCTGCCTTGTACCTCACTTGTAAGTCGCTTTGGATAAAAGTGTCTGCTAAATGACTGAATGTAAATGTACTATAAATTGTGGATGTCAGATTTATTAGTTATGGGTAATAAAAATAGTAGTAATTGCTCAATGTACTTTTATGTTCATATCGGAAATAATTACACCAGTTGATCACTTGATTGAAAGAGGAACGTCATTGTCAACTTTAATGTAAAAATTTAATATAATTGAATAAATGATATATGAAAAAACAATGTATAATAAATAATCACGACTTTTTTAATATAACATTTCACCTAAGCTGCATTTTTAGATTGTTTAGAACATGCATTGTATCAGCTACATAATTCAGTGCGTTTACAATTTGTATAAAGACAAATTCTTATAGCTCGCAAAACGTGAATGACCAAAAGCCCACATTTTTCCTTGCTCCATTTATGTGAGCACTAGTCCATTTTTTGGGCCCTTTTTTGCCCTCTGGGTTACAGTTGCCTGCACATTTCCTTCCTCACTAAGAATAGTATGTTGGTGTCCTGTAAGTTGGACAGCTGCTCTTGCAGAGTTCCCTGAAAAGTGTGCGTGGAGTGGGAGTGTGGGTGGGCATGTATGCATGTGCGCTTCTCTGCAGTTACTGCACTGTGCCCACACTGTGGGTCACATGGAAGAAGTGTAGTGGTGGTGGGGCCTGCACGGTTTTAATTCCGGATGGTATAGGTGGTGGGCCAAGACAAACGCGCGCACACACACACGCATGCACACACACACACACGCATACACAGAAGCCAAATCTCTCTGTGACCATTCAAACAAGGCTGAGTCAGCAGAGCACTTGGCCTAGTCTCAACAGCATTTTACCATAGCTTCAACTCACCTAAGTGTGTGTGTCTTACTATGTGAAAACAAACACATTTTAAACACATTAGTTTGAAACCATTGTGGTGAGAACATTTCAGCCAGTTCTTGCAAATTTAAAAAGCTATCTGAGGGATAAGATGTGATTGTAAGTTAAAGTTGGGATTAAGCTTTTAGCTGTGATTTTCAGGGTTGGGGGATAGGGAATGCATTATGAGAGTAAGTGTCATCAGAGCTGTCTGTGCATAGTGTGTTTGCGCAGCAGACTGGAACAGAATGCATGTCAGCCCACCACAACCACCAGTTATTAAGTCGTTGAAATAGCAATGATAGCATATGATAATAAGGAATACGACCGCAGCCTCTATACTCAGTGGGCACTAGACAAACAACCTGGTGTACAGTTTCAGTTAGTAGTGGACATTTAAAGCATGTCCATCTGTGTTGTGTGTTGGCACAGGGTGGTAAGTGGCTTAGCAGTGTAATTCCAAGTCTGTCCCATTAGCAGATGCGATTTAGTGATGCTGCTAATGGCCTTAGAATAGATTAATGGCTAATGCTCACCCTTCGAGTCGCTAGGCCGTTTAAAACACTCTCACAAGCAACTGCACCCTGCCACAAAAATGTTCGTGGTGGAAGTCTCATAGTTCTAGAGGTTTTGTGCATCTGTCCATCTGCTACAGCTAGAGACACGAGACAAGTCTTTTATGCTCTCAGTGTTGTGTCTCAAGTTTTGCCTTTTTGCTAGTGCCACAAAGCAAAGCTCGAACTGTGTTATGCTGATGTTTGTGACAGATTGAGTCAGTACTTCACTATCAAGTTGAATTTCATGGTCCCAAATGAAAAGCTTGACAGCTTCTAGAGAACCTTCAAGACACATCAAACATTTATTTTGTAGCTTGCTGTCACCTTTAGTCATCTTTTAGTTTCTTTCTGTATTTTGGATGCCAACAAAGATCTGTTGTTGTGTGACACATTGGATATAAGCCTAAAGTTTAAACGCACCCTTAGCTTTTTGCACAGGAGTTCCATTTTAGATATTTTCAAACCAACTCACTGTTTTTCAGCACTGTCCACTGAAGAAGCACTTTATTGGACAGCATTGTCCTGATTGGGTGTAAGAAGGTAACACCAATCACTCTCTCTTTTACAGGATTGAAGTGATAGGTTGGGAGAAAAAAACAGTTATTGTGAAAGAAATGAAAGCAGCTCAACTAAAGGAACGTAAAGAGCTTGCTTATTAGGAGAGCTACCAACAGCTGGAACAGGATATGACACGCTAAATCTCACTGTGGAATGTTATGACAATGGCTTTGTGTGAGCGTGTGTGTGTGTGTGTGTCGCTTTAATTTTGTTTTTGTTTTTGGTCAGTTATGTGCATTTTGGAGTGTATGTTTTTATTTTCCATACAAATGGAAAGAAACAGGTGACCATGTCGGTTTCAGTAAAACACTGCAGGTCTCTTGAGTATTCAAGGATCAAACTGACATCAGCCCCACATTTGCCAGCTTTATTTAGTTTCTGACCAACATACACAATCACTTGCCCCCACGCAGACGTGAACATGCTCTCAGCCTAGTGTATGTGGACACTCAGACATAATACAGAAGTCTTTGTTCAGCCCTGTGTGCAGGAATGGAGAGAATATTTGATCTACATGAGTCAGTGAACTTTGAAGTAGAAAATGGTTTTAGCCTTGGTTTGGAGATGAGCCACACTCTTGTCATCTCGTTATTAGACAAACTCTGCAGGCGAAATCTTCCCCAGATTCTTCACTCTTTCCCTGCTCATGTTCCTGATGAGGATGTCAAAGTACTTTGTCATTGTCTCAATTAGACTTGGATTATCATGCCTCTTTAATTTAGACTTAGGTCTTCTGGGGTTTGTTTTTAGGCCAAATCTTCTGTTATAAATTTACTAGGATGATGAAATATTTATGGCTTCCACAGTTTACACTTATCAGTCCACTTACATATTTGTAATGTTGTGATTGCAACAACTTATTCAACCAAACCCCCCACGTGACCTTGCAATTTAAAAACCTCTCAACATGCATCACATAAATGTTTTTGTATTTTAGTCGGTTGTTTTTTCTGGTTAGGTGTACTCAAATATTAACGGAGTGCTTGATAATCATTAAACAATCCATGTTTGGTGATAAGTTCTACAAATTGCAGCGGATCAACTTGCAGTCAATGTTTTTATCTTGAAATTTGATTCAAACTTGTGATTAAAAAAAAAATGTAATATGATTGACTTGTCTCCTAAACAATAGTGTCGAGACTTCATTGTTTCGGTGCTTGTAACGCTTTTAATACAGGAAAATCAATTATGAAAATGAATGGCCACCAATATTATCAACTAGTCTATGCGTAGTAGAAAGAGAATGTCTAGATGAATTTGAATAAGGTAGTTTTGCATTATTTGCTGTTAGACGGAAAACAAGGCCATGTTTTTCCTTGCTGTGGAGAGCACACCCTCTCACCCGCTCAACTCAAAACACCTCCGGCTTTGCTGATAACTCCTCGGAATGCTTTCACACTCATCTGCCACTTCACTTCCTCACTTTTTCCACCGCATCCCTGAAATTAAGAAGTGCTAACAAGCTCCATGCGCTGCAGCTGAAAAGCAACTGTTTGTCGTCATGCATCTCACTTTCTATTTTTACCTACCCCCTAAGCCCACTGAAAAAGTGGAGGTAGTTTACTTCCACTCCTGCTCTGCTGATTGTTTGTCCCACCTTGAGTTTGAACTGAACTTTTTTTTTAGATGAATACTCCAGTAGTAAACGGTTTCTTTTTCTTGTCCTGTGATCACATTTTCTCCGCACCTGCTTTTTCATCTCCCTAGTTCTCTCTTCATTCCTCATTTATGTTCCATCCATTATCCTCCCTTTATCCTTATGCTGCTTTAAGCCTCTAAATATCAGCTCCATTAGCACTTTGCTAGTGTTGTTCAGTGTGCCAAGGTTCTTATCTATATGTGTTCTTAGGGGCATGCTGTCTTATGAAATCCCGGTGTTGGTTGAATCTTTTGCTCACTGGTATTGACCCTGTCCTGTCCTGTCCTCTGCTCTCAGCGTGTGAATGGAGCAGTGTGCAAGTACGGCCTCCCTGCTGGCCTCAGTGCGGGAGCAGGAAAGGCAGTTTGAGATGCTGAGCCGAGCTCTGGAGGAGGAGCGGAGGTCGTGTGCCGGCACCCTGCCCCGCCCCCTCCCCAACATGCAGGTAACATGGGCCAGACCCCCTCTGGTTACCAATCATGCACATTTTCCATTGAAACATCCCTCGGTTTCACCTTTTGACCAGAACGTATTCATCCACTGAGTGTGTCATCACCCCCCATCCTGTCTGCGTGGACTGGCTGAATGACAGCGAAAAATGTGGGGCAAAAATACCTCCTCTGTGGGTTTAGTCAATCAGACTGGATTTAAAATATGTTTAAATAAGATGAATTTGGCCTGACCTTCATATTTGAATTGAATGAAGGGATAGAAGCACCTTCCAGTGAAGCCTTCCTGAGGAGGTAATTTACACCCTCTGTTTCTGTCTACAGCTTTTAACAACTAATCTTTTTTTAGCCTGTTTTGTTGGAAATAAGTCATCTCATTGTCACTGTATTCCTCCATAAATCAAGCTTAATAACCTTAGTGCAACCCATCTTGTTTGTCTTGACTTGCCCATTATTGTTTGCATGCAGAGAGATGTTTTGCTTGATTGTTGTGATACTGGCTTTTCCTGGATCCTCATGAAGAGTTAGTCTTTTTGCCTTGAGTATGTCAACCAGCTGGTTTATATTTAATTATTTTGATAATTTTTGTTTGTTTTTTTTCCCCCCTGGTGTAAGGAAGATATCTTCGCTCCTTTTCTACTGGAGTGGAGAATCTGTTAACTAGGACAAGTGTCCTGTCAGGCTTTTAAAGCACTTTTTTAAAACACTGTATGTTTTTTTATAAACAGTGAATTCTTGGTACAACTCCTGGTTCATTTCGTAACTAATGTGTTCCTTACCGTCTGCTTCCACACCCTGTCTTATCACATATGAGTCACATACCTGGTTCAGAGAGTGACGAGTGACTTCATGCTTGAAGTTTGCATCACAGACAGACACGCAGGCACACACATCAACACTCGCTCATTCTTTCACTTCTACATTGATGTGCTCGGTCATTATTGTGCTGGAAGGAACTAGCATGCACACGAACACGCACTTCTGGCCCCGAGGCCACCAACGAAATGTGCTTATAAACAACCAGGCTTTCACAGCCATTTACTTTCCCTCTTGTTTGTCACTCTTGCCTCCAGGCTCACATTCAGTGGGACACATCACATTGATAAGCAGAAATATAGGTAGTGTAATGAGTGAGAGAAAAATGTAACTTCTTCTTATCTCTGCTATATCTGTTTACATAGCCCAGAGGCTTCGGCATGCCTCTGCCACTCTCCCAGGCAGCCAGGACAACCTTGATCTGTACTGACAGGTTCCCACACGCTCACATTTGCCTGGCACTTTCTTCTACAATTTTTTTTGTAGCTCAGTCCTAATCTGCACAAAAGAGTGTGTTTATACTTGAGTTTTGCTTCTGTGGTCCAGGAGATCGACACTTTGAAAAGTTGCCCTCGCTTCACTTGCAAGTATTATTTCCATTTCTTTTCTTGGTTTACAATTAAAAATGAAATATTTCTGTTAGTATGAGAGTTGAATAATGTCCCCTCTGGCTCTGCACTTTTCTATAACCTGAAGTGAGCTTAAAAAGCAGAGATGGCAATAGAAATATTTAGAGCGCCACGTTGTGGCTGGAACAGTATGTCCATCACGCCCATCACCCCTTGTGGGCATGCTGGTGGTGCCAATGCATGTGTGTATGTTTTTCTCGCGCTCTTCTCTATGTGTCTTCAATATTCATCACTTACTACGCATTCATTTCCTCCATGTGTTTATCTCATTGCGCAGCT
Organism: Channa argus; assembly: GCF_033026475.1. Lineage (NCBI taxonomy): Eukaryota > Metazoa > Chordata > Actinopteri > Anabantiformes > Channidae > Channa > Channa argus. Next base: position 25,388,384 of record NC_090199.1, on the reverse strand, counting down.
CATTCATATGTTTGTTGAATGAGTCTGTTCCATTCAGCTTCCTCATTGTTTGTTTTTAGAGGTGAGAAGTGCATACATAAAAGCCTTTTGTGTGTGTTCATGTTGCTGTTATTTACATTTTTTTTTTTGGGCTTTTGTTAAACAGCACAGTTTAGGTTTTTCTGCCATTAGCGAGTTCCATTCTTGTAATGCAACTTTTTTTCTTGTAAAGATTATAAAGCTAACCGTGGTGGGTGTACCACAACAAAAAATGTCAATTCTTTGGTCTCTCAGTTAGGTGTCGGACAGTGCTGTCGTCAAAATGTAAACAGCGTGATGAAGTGTTTAAATACAAATTGTCATTAGACCAGAACATTTAATGGTTGATTCTGATCCATGAATCACGTTGTGATTTTTGTGGTTAAGCACCTTGTTAGAGAAAAAGTTTAGAGAAGGAGATTTGTACAACTCAAGGTTAAGCTGCATCCCAGAAAAATTCAAGTTGACAGCAATTGCTGCTTTCACTTTTGTTTTATCTTATTCGGTCAGTGTGATTTTTAAAGGGAGTAGCTCGTCACTTTCAAAAATAAGAGAAGATCACCTGCCCAGCCGATGGTGTAATGTATGTACATAAATGCATATTTGTGATGTTATTTTAATTAGTGTGTGTATCTTTCTGCAGAACGGTCGCCTTCCTTGTGATGCAGACATAGAAAAGCTAACACTGAACGAGGGTTACAGTAACGGGACACATCACGTAAGCATTTTTTTAAAAGCCCTCTCTGTGTCATCTGTTCAATTTTTAACAAGTTAAACCTGTGTTAGGCCTTTTATGAGTTTTTCAACATTGAACTTGTGTGTATGTGTGTAGTTCAGGATGGAGCCTGGTCACGTGGTGCAGGAGACGTACATGGTGGAGGAGCAACCCCAGGAGTCGCTACCTGTCATCTCTGTGGAGACCAGTGCAGATGGCACCACACGGCGAACAGAAACCACAGTAAGATTGCAAAGTGTGCAGATTACTGCAGAGCTATAAGTAAAATGTGAAATCTTGGCAAGGAAGTATAATTGAAGAGTTTTGTCCTAGGATTCATAAATCTCAGTAAAATGTTCATATTCTGTTTTGATGTCTCCTTCATCTCTTCTTTTGCTTTTACAGGTAAAGAAAGTAGTAAAGACCCACACCACCCGCACTGTAATCCCCTCTGTGTCAGACACACTTTCCCTGGATGGTGGGGGTTCAGTCACGGGTATGGGGGGGTACACTACACCCTTAGACCGGGTCTACAGGCAGGTGCCCGGAGGAGGTATGCCAATGGACTACCCCACCCACACTGTGCCCCGCAACTACCACTACGGACCTCCAGTGGGCTATGATGAGTACCGTGTCATTCCCCCTGCTGAGGCCTACGCAAGCCTTACTAGGGGTGCTCGCATAGATGATCGCTACAGGTAAAATAAACCTGCATGTTCAGTATTCAATTCAACATGGAGGAAAGGGAAGACAATGAATTTACAATTTGTCTAATAATCTTAAGGTTACTTTCCTCTGTAATCTTCTCTGTATTTACCTTCTTTCTGGTGTCTTTATCAATATCTTTGTCATTCTTCTCTGCAGACCGGTCCATCCAGATGGCTACAGAACTCTGGATCCAAGCTATAGAGCTCCCAGCAGAAATCAGCTAGACCCTTATGCTGCTCAGCCACAGGTACGGTTAGCAATCATTGCAGAAACTCCCTTAGTGCATTTCCTTAAGCAGAAATTTAATTGGTCTGGTGAAGCTTGAACATCCACTTGCTAAATTAGGTTGTTTTTTTTAACTACTGCAAAATCCCTGTCTCTGTAGGTTGGGCGTATGGGAAGTGCGATGGAGCTGTCATCCATCCCAAGGTTCGTGCCAGAGCCATATGGTTTAGAGGATGATCAACGTAGCATTGGCTATGATGAGCCTGACTATGGCATGGGACACCCAATGCACTACAGCACTGTACCACGCAACCACCACGCCTTCCCCGGGCCACCACGCAGAACTGGGTAAATTGTTTTTTTTGTAGTGCTTCACAGATAAGTAACATCTAGAGAGGTGTGTTTCTTATTTTTGCACCATGTAGTGTCTGTGAGTCATATTTAATGCGGAGCAGTGTTTCTTCTATAGTCACTAAGCTTTTAAATTAAAAGAAATGTAATTAACCAGTTACAAGGTGGACTCTACCCAAGCTCAATGTTTGTGCTGAGGGATGTGTAAGTTCATGAAGGTTTTTTAACTGTCCTCAGGAGTTATGAGGGCACCTTGGATGTTGACATGAGTGGACCTGGTGACGCATACTATTGGGAAAGAGGAGCACCTCTGGCCCAGGGTGAAAGAGGAAGCATGGCCTCATTGGACAGCACTTTGAGGAAAGGTCCTGGCCCTGGAGGCTGGCGTCAACCAGAGCTACCAGAGGTCATTGCCATGCTCAACTACAGACTGGACCCTGTCAGAAGCAATGCAGCTGCATACCTGCAGCATCTTACCTATAAAAATGATAAAGTAAGATGTTTTATGGTATAAAGCTCATAATGAGTTTGACTTCTAGGATTGTAAGGGTTAAAATCTGTTGGGACCAAAGATATTATTCATGTTTTATATGTTTACTAAGAATAATCAAGGCTTGTATGATGGAAAAATGAAACCAGATTTTATCTTTTTTAAAGATAGAGGCTATTTGAGCCAATTTACCAATATAAAAACATCATATTGGATCTGTCTCATGTGCACACTATTTATTTTTTTTGAACAGCTTTCTCAGCTTATACTAAGGCAACGATTACTGAGTTTACATGCACTTAAGAAACCAGATTACTCGAAATCTGCGTATACACACAGCAGAAAAGTAACCTGATTTCTCCTCAACCTCAAACACTTCTGTCTTGTTGTGATTATACACTCACTGTTCACTTCATTAGGTACACCTGTACAGTCTGATGCAATCCAATACAGCAGCTCTGCTATGAATTATACTTTTATAATAGTATAGTTTCTCAGTTTTTAAGTTGAAACTGTCAGAAATGTTTACTGTTGACATCATAGGGGTTCGTGGAGTCAGGCTAGCATGCAGTATAAAAAGAGGTGGTTATTAAGGTTCGGCCTCTTCATTTATTTTAAATAAGGTGGCCAAAACATTAGAACCACCCCTTAATGTAATGCACTCTAGTATGACTCCATCACCCACCATGACTTCCATAATAAACTGAGAGGTACAGGTATACCTAATTAAGTGATCAGTAAGCGTATATAGAAACAAACAATTGTAGAACAATTCGATGTATAGTAGATCACAATTATAACATGGACAAAGATCTGAACTAATTCAAAAGAGTTTTATATATAAATCCAAACAATTCCCACCCAAAAAAAAAAACAAATATATATATATATATATATATATATATATATATATATATATATATATATATATATATATATATATATATATATATATATATATATATATATATATATATATATATATATATATATATATATATAAATATAAAATTTTTGGGTGGGAGTTGTTTGGATTTTTAGGTTGTTAAGCATTGTTTTAGTAGGTTGACCTCTACCTTTATCTCTCCTTTTCTTCCTTGTTTGTATGTTATTGTATATTTTACATTTGTATTTGATTTTGATTTAATTGGGATTTGGTGGGCCATTTAAAAATAGTAAACTGGACTTCTTCAAATAACAGATTATGTCTGGTCTTTTCTTTTCCAGGTAAAGTCTGATGTGCGTCGTCTCAAAGGCATCCCAGCTTTGGTTTCTATGCTTGACAATCCAAACAAAGAGGTCAGTTTACCGCTTTTTTTTCGTGGATTACCGTCGAACACTTACTTTTATAGAGGTTTGTTTAATTAGGCTATTGGGGTAAAAATTAGGTTTAAGGGATAGAGTGTATTCCTGACATAAGGCTGAGATAGTTTATTGGCTTGTGAGAAGGTTGAAGAACAAAGTGAACTTCACACACCCCTAATACCACTGAAGGAGAAAGAGAAATAAGCAGAACATATTTGACGTTGCTTGGTTAAATCCTGGATTTCAGCATTTTTGCTCAATATGGTTTCAGCCAAAACATGTTCCCCTCTCTTTTAGCACACGCTGGGGCAGAACTTTGCTGGTTATATAGGCATTAACAGACAAACCACATCATGCATTCCACCCTTGTGGCCAACAAACATCTTAATTTTACATTTCATCCTTCGCAGCCAATGAGAAGCTGAGCGTATGTTGGCTGGAAACTGAGAAAATCTCCAAAAACCTCTTTTTAAATTAATGTAAAAATTACTAATCGTTCAGTAACTGTTAATGTGTCTGTTACAGGTTCACTACGCAGCTTGTGGCGCACTAAAGAACATTTCATATGGCAAAGATCCAGACAACAAGATCGCCCTTAAGAACTGTGATGGAGTACCCGCTCTGATCAGGCTCCTGAGGAAGACCCATGACCAGGATCTCACAGCCACTATCACAGGTTAGAAGGAAATGCAACACACAAAAACATGACTGTTACATTTTCTTCAACTGACAAAATAAAAACTGTTGAAGTTCATTCATATGCTTTTTACATGAGCTATTTATAATATTTTCACAAAATATAACTTCCACTTGCACTTAATAAAATACATTGAAAGTACTATACAATTTTAGGTAGAACATATATGTTGGTTTTTGAAGTAGGTCTATATACAGTTTCCCCTTTAAAATTCTGTTTTTTTTTCAGGGACACTTTGGAACCTTTCATCTCATGACTCTGTGAAAATGGAGATAGTGGATCACGCGCTGCATGCTCTCTCTGATGAGGTGATGGTGCCCCATTCGGGCTGGGAACAAGGAAGCAACAGAGCAGGAGGAGGGGAGGAGAACTGCAAACCCAGGCATCTTGAATGGGAGATGGCTCTTACCAACACAGCTGGCTGCCTAAGGTATGGAGCAAAGGAAGGATTCAGATCAGATCAGATTAGATTAGAGCCGTTTAACTTCTAATGACTGTTTGGTGGAGATAGAGGGGGGGATTGTTGAAAAATGAAAAATGTCGTGAGACTTTTACAGACAGATGGCGAAGTGGTTTTTATGAGGTAGAAGAAAAGACCAAAAGAGTTGGAAACATTTCACGGAGTACACTCAATGAAGCCTAAGGAAAGAAATGTGATGTCTTTTAGAAGCCAAAAACCAATAGCAGTGAAGGTCTATTCCTTTCATTTATGTTGGAATTGTTTGGTTTATTGTGCATGGAAGAATCCTTTTCTCCAATTATTGGCTCATATAAACAGGATATCTATTTGATTTTAAACAGAGCTCAGTAAGAGACTGCAGGGGCTAAATGTTAGAAATTTATTAAAGAAACACTGTAGCTGATTTGTAGCTGTGAGATCAGAAGAGGGTGAAAAACAGAATGTGAGAATGTACAGGAAGCAGGCAGGCAGAGGACACTGGGACATTGACTTACACAATGTAAACATTGTGTTCCAGTGTCTGGGACTGTTATCTATGCCTTTCCCTTGACCACATGGTTAATTACAGCATTCACTTCCGGGTCTGGAAAGTACATGTGGAATAAATATGAATGAAAAAGATATTGGTGTTTGTCGAAATGGTCTGGTCAGTATCATCCCAGTTAGTCATTTGACACTAAACATCCCACTCACTAAATGTTAAATATCACACTATTACTACTGATACTTTGTCTGCATCATTCATACATATTTTGGTCGGAACAGACATGGAACCAGTTTTTCCTGATTATTTTTAACCTCGATTATTGACAGAACAAAGGTGATAAGCAATGAGTAACAGAGGTGAAACAAAGTCCCGGGCAGGCACAGTCTGTAGAGATTTTGTAAATGGCAGTATACTAAACTTCCTGTGTTTTAGCCCATTGTTCAGACCCCCCCCCAAAAAACTGTACATTTTAAAACACACGCTAAGTGTGCCAACTGGAAAAATTTAACTTTTGCAAAATGACAGCCTCAGGGCTCAGGGCTTCTCTGTGGTAGCTAATTTTAAATGTAAATTCAGTTGAAAACATGGCAGAACTGTTGATGCTGCTCATGTTGATGGTAGATAAAATAATTGCTGGCTGCTTGTTCTTCATACCTCAGCAGATGTTGGCTGTGATGCACATTTTAGTAGGTCACCTAAGCAGAAAGAGGACAGAGAAAAGAAGATTTAGCTGTTTTTCTTTGTTCGGGTGTAGAAATGACCTGAAAACACTAGTGTGCTGATTTTCACATTAAGCTATACTTGATAATTAAAATATCTTTATGTAGGTCTCTGAAAACATGTATTGCTAAGGGGCACCTTCAGAAAAGATAAGGATTTTAATTTAACTAGCTTTGAATGAGTTGATCATAAACTTAACATAAATAAGTTTATGAAATAAATTAATTAACTTAATCTAAATAGAGTAAATCTATATATTTAATGTTGTTGCATGTTCAAGATATCAGTATATTATGGAGGCCTCTCGTAAAGAAGTAGTTTATTGATAAGAATGCTGTATGTACAAATGAAGAGTTTTGTAGGTAAAGTGAAACAGAAATAATCATGTCAGTAAAATAATTAGCCGGGTTTACCTGCTGCTCTGTTACTGATTCAAATCAAAAGTTGGTGAAGATCTGACACTGATTAATCCATCTTGATCAAACCTGTCACTGTAAATGTAGACAGCTATGGAGTTAGGAACCACTTTTGTGCCACTGTCCTGATTAGATTATTTTAGCCTTTTTTTTTAAGCATTTAAAATGTTGGCCTCCTGCAGTATGCATACAAACTTCCTGAACTATTTAGCAAAGTGAAATCAGTGCCCTGAATGTGTCCTGTTATTGTGTCAGAGGGCGTTTCTGTCGTTTGGAAAAACAGGCCGACACAAAAGACCAAGGCTGAAAATCATTCAGCAGCACTTTCACCTTTAAATATTGTGCATTGAATCAGTGTGGGAGTGACAGCTGCCCACGCTGGTAATCCTTGTTTTGTTTTACTTTCTTTTTGTCTCCTCTTCTCAACTTTCCACTCGACTAAAGAAATGTGAGTTCAGAGCGAAGTGAGGCAAGAAGGAAGCTGAGGGAGTGCATAGGGCTGGTGGATTCCCTCATGTACATTGTCCAATCCCAGATTGACTGTAAAGATGTCGACAATAAGGTATTTGGAATCCCTGTAGTTGACTCTTGTTACCTTGGCATTTTGCATTTTATCATTTCTACATGTTTTCTCCATAATTTATTATTGCACCCTTAGTTGATAGAGAACAGCGTGTGTCTGCTGAGGAACTTGTCCTATCAGGTGCACCGTGAAATCCCCGGGCACGAGCGGTATGCAGAGGCCGTGCCCATCACCCAGAGCCCTGCCTCATTCAGTCAGAAGGGCAGCTGCTTCAGCTCCCGCAAGGGCAAAGGTCAGTGCCAGAGAGAGATGCACTGTAGTTGTTCAGTCAGTAGGAGGAAGGTGTCTCACTGGATCAGTCTAATGACACCAACACACATGCACAGACAGAATGACTCACTCATACTGAAATGTTAATTTCCACAGCTGAGATAAAGCTCATGCTCTCTCCAGCTACTCTGGGTGTGTTTCACTGAGAGCATTGGTTTGTTTTCTTTCAGCTACAAACCCCCTTTTCTACTGTTTATTGGCTTTGACAGTGTTATGAAATCATTTTGCGGTCAACATTAATATGATGAAGTCAGATATGTTTTGGCCTCTATGAATTTATTAAAACATTTTTAGTTCACCTGTATATAAGGTTATGTAGTAATGAATAAAACAACATGACGACTACATAGTGATTATTTTAGTGTTTAATGACACTTTAAATTAGAATAAAGAAGAAAAAGGTAGTTTGTTATGTAGTTCTAAATATTTACAGTTACACCTATTTATCCTAACTTATCTGACTGAAGCAGACCAGAACTCTCGTTTTGGGTATTTGCTCTCAAGTACGAAGAAAGATTCTACAATTTTCTCTGAAAATTTATTACAAAAGTAATAAAAAGAAAAAAAATCAGAGTTTGCTTTTGATTTCAAATGATAAATGATTTTAAATGATACAACAAAGGCCAAATAAGACAGCAGTGTGACTGCTTCTCTCCAGTTAAAACAGGCTGAATGATGACAACTTGTGATGTTCATAACAGGAACTTTGGTGTGAAATACCACTGTGACCAAATTATTTACAATCTTTTATACAAATCTCACAGTTAAATTGTACCTATGATGAACATTACAGACCTCTGTCATCATTTTAAGAAGGTGAACTTGACTAAATACTTTTTTCAAAAATTCGTGTCAAAGTTATATTTGCCAGTTTCTGATTATATTTCTGAAGAATTTTTCATCAAAAGGCACTACCATTTCTTCCATATTCCAAAGCAATTATTGAAGATTTTAAATCATTTTGAAATAAAAAATATTTTTATAATTATTAATCAATCTTTTTAAAATTTAGTTCCATTAAAACTTCCCAGAGCCCAGTGTGACGTCTTCAGTTGTCTTGTTTTGCCTTTCCACCAGAAATTTACATTGTTTAAAATAAAAACCCTGAGAAACAGGTGTTTCAGCTTTCAAATGCTGCACAAGTTTAAAATAACCAGAACCTAGGGTTCACATTAACATGGGGTGGGACTAGGGTTTAAACTGTGACATGACAAATAAAGTTAACTGTTGTGTGTGTGTATATAAGGTAACAAGTTCTTTGGCTATAAAAAGAAGCTCATTGACAGAGCATAGATGAAACATCTCAGTTCACTGTATCAGCTTATAGTTTTAGTCATTTCATGTGTGTTGCTCGAAAACACGGCATCATTTTCTCATACTATAAAGGGCTGATTCACTCATTATATGTGAATATGACATTGTACAAGCTGGTGGGATCTTTGATGTGCATTATTTGAATTTCACATCTGGCTGGCCACATTGCTGATTGTTTGTGGTGGCTGTAGTCACTGGCTAGCTCAGTTGGTGCTTCTTTCCGCTTATTTAAATGCTCTCTGTTCTGCCTGTTCTGCCTTTCCCTCCCTCTTCATCCCCTGTTTTCCTCTTGTCTTTTGCTTTCATTCGTCTTTCCCCTTTTTGTGCTGGGCTACAGATGAATGGTTTTCCAAAGGTAAGCTCTTAACTCTGTATGAAAGCACTTTGCTTTAGCTGCCTGTTGTCTTAGCATCAGGAGTGGTAGTAGTTGTAGCTGAGCTTATCATCTAAGACAGTCCTTGTCTTAGTACCAACATGCATGCCTTTTTCTCATTGAGTTCTAGTGAAATTTGAACATGCATCTTATTTTTGGGTTATGTCATGTTTATTCCTCAGTGCATTAATCTAACTGGAGTCTATATAGATCTGTATCTATCCATCTCTATATCGATCTCTCTATCTAGCTATCTATCAAATAACATCAGAGATATTTTTTTGATACGCAATCTGTCAGATTTAGCTGAGATGTGTCTCTAAGGCTGTGATAATGATGTTTGCTTCCAGGCAGGAAAGATGTGGATGTAGGTGCCGACACAATAGACATTCCAAAGAGGACTATGCCTGCTAAAGGTAACGACTCGCTTAATCAACACTTTCACTGTATTGTAGAGACAAATAAAAATGCAGCTATTCACAATCAGTGTTTTTCTCATGCCCCTCTTTTCCACTTGTTTCCTTTCTGCTATTCTGCACCTTTTCTACGTATCACTTCTGCTGTTCTTGCTAACTTCCTCACACTCTCCATCCTCCTTTCCACTGCTTCTCTCATTTTCTCTTTCCTCAGGCTATGAGCTGTTGTACCAACCAGAGGTTGTTCGTATTTACACCTCTCTGCTAAAGGAGTCCAAGAACCCCACCGTGCTGGAAGCCTCTGCTGGAGCCATCCAGAACCTGTGCGCTGGTCATTGGACTGTAAGATCCTTTATATGTTGTTGACCTGTAAAACTTCACAGCAGCACTCTCTGTGCTGAGCAAATATACCAGTTTAACAACACTGGTGCCAGATCGTGGGAGTCTGTTAAAACTTGAGCACAGGCCTGTGGACAGGTCTTTCAGCATGCTTCTCAATCAGAGCATGTAAGACATTATTTGGATTAAAGGCATTTCTAGAAGGGATTGTGTCGTTAGTAAACACTCTTTTACTAAGGGCTTCCTCAACAATGTCACTTTTAATATCGTCATTGTTCTTGGATCATGCCCATTAACTTGATACCAAAACTGACATACAGTAAGTACAGTTGCAGTGAGGTTACAGTCTTACAGAGATTAGTAAGAGAATGGTGTAATTGAATAATATGTTTAGCAAACCCGTTAAGTAAATACGTAATGCTCTACTTGTTTTCTTTTTTCATGAATATCGAACAGTAATTTAGGTTTTCATATATAGAATTATCTACAAAATAATATAAAAGTGGTATAAATGTGGTGGTTTTATTTCTTTCAGTTAAATAACGCTGTCCTCCTAAAGCTGCAGTTCTTTTTATGTACATACTTAAAATTAAATCCGGATGAGAGTACAAAAACTGATTTCCCATGCAAAAGGAAGTGACTTGAAAATTTTATGAAATCACAATGTACAAGTAATCATTCCTAGATTTTGAATGAAAACTTTTTGTTTTGATTTGAAAATTGTCGATCGATTACTTTATGCAATCCCGTTCAGTTTTGTTAGGAGATTAAGCGTATCCCAGTATGCGTTGTACATGAGTCAAGCTGCTAATTTGAGAGATCATCATTGTCACGTGATAGATTCCTCGCTAATTGAATAAGGTCTGTATGCGTTTTTATGTTTAGTATGGTCGATACATCCGTGCCTTGATGCGCCAGGAGAAGGGTCTACCCATAATAACTGAGCTGCTGGCCCACGGCAACGACAGAGTGGTTCGTGCCATGTCTGGAGCCCTTCGCAACTTGGCCATTGACCCACGCAACAGAGATCTGTTAGGTAAGACTTCCTCACCAAGTCACATTATTGAAAATACACCTGTGGCCCACACAGCACCAGGAGGAGTTTTGGTATCAAGAGGATTAATATTTCTGTGACCTCGTTTCTTGCTTATTTGTGTTGCCAGGTAAACATGCTGTGCCTCACCTGGTGGCCAACCTTCCTGGTGGCGGTCAGCATCAGCCAGTGCGAGCGCTGTCAGAAGAGACGGTGGTGTCAGTGTTGAGCACACTCCATGAGGTGCTTGGTTCCAGTCTAGAAGCAGCCAAAACCCTCAGGGCCTCACAGGGCATAGAGAGACTGGTGCTCGTTAACAAGGATGGGTAGGAGCTGATGGCTTTTTTTTGAATGAACAAACTTTATCCTAGATGCCTCAGTCTAATCTTCTTTCTGTCTTTCCTGTATGCTGTAATAACCAGCAATCGTTCTGAGCGAGAGGTGCGAGGATCGGGCCTGGTGCTGCAGACGGTGTGGGGCTACAAGGAGCTGCGGCGCACTTTGGAGAAGGATGGCTGGAAGAAGACAGACTTTGTTGTCAACCTAAACCCTCCAAGCAACAACACCACCAGGGCTAATGGAGGATATGAGGACAGCACTCTCCCACTGTTGGACAAAGGTCAGGAATCCAAACGGGAAACCCAAGTGTGTAGTTATAGTGGCAGTGTTTCATTATATCAGCATTCATGACATATATTGCATATTTCTGTTTTGCCATTGTGCGGTTATTTAATATAATATTAGGTTTACAGTATTCTGAGACTTGAATAGGAATTGCAGTGATATTGATTCATATTTTTTGTCTCTCTTATTTACAGGTGGCAAAGGGGACCAGGAAATGATTCAGATGAATGACATGGGACCAGGTCAGTGTGAGACCAGAAGCTATAAACCGGGTCAAAAATAACAAGCAGTTAATGTGATTAAAAATAATGTGATATATTTTTAATAACGCAGACACATGTAGACATTACCTCTACTTTAACGTGATTTCTCTCACAAGATGCTTACTCCACACTGGACCAAAGAGGGAGACAGAACACCCTGGATAACACCCTCCAACCTGCTGACAAAGATGCAGTACAGGTAAAGGCTGGACACACACACACGATGACATAATGAGGTTCTGATTTCAATTACTTCTAACATTTTCCCTACATTTAGCCTAAAATAAGCTTAAGCTTACAACAGACACATTTTACACAAAAAACAAGACCACTATTTAAGAGTTTAACAATTTGTGTAAATGGTCCTTTACATGATGTTAGACTTGTCATTTATGTATAGTTTTGCTCTGCATTATTTCTGTAAAGCGTAATGTCAGTGAAGAGTCCATGACATGAAAACTGTGAATTGGATATAGATTATCTATTGTGAAGTTGCAACAGCAAATAACTGTTTTACCATCTGGACTATACGCAGCTTGTGAGCTTCCAGGTTTCACTCTGAGGCTCAGACCAGTATCCTTACTTGAGATGAAAACATAAGTTTGTGAAGCGACATGCTCTCATACACCCACACACGGCATGTTAATGCATGTCACATTTAAGCACTGTGGTTGATGTGTGTCTTGCACATACTTTCTCACTAGTGTCTCCCCCCTTTTCCCTCTGAAACATGACCTAACATTAAACTAACCATGTATAACCCTTCTTTCTCCCATCTGATGCCTTATGTCCCTTCACCTGTTCTCTGTCTTGCTGGTCTCTGTTTTATATTCCCTTTCTTTTTACATTTTTGACATCCTCTTTATTTCTCTACTTACCTCCTCTCTGCTGTGTGTCTCCTTATGTCTTTCTATCCTTCTACTTTTGGCTCTTTATCACACACTCCTTCTCTCTTTTTTCTCTCTTTCTCTTTCTCTCCCAGGGTGGGATGTATGGGGAGAGGCAGGCCTCTTTGCCTCTAATGGATTCTTTCGATGGTTAGGCTACTCCCATTGTCACACTGCATGTCAGAGCATGGTATGTGTGTCCCACCGGCTGCTTGTCTCAACTCACTGCATGGCCTAATATCTGTTGTGTATAGAGACCTGTGATTATTTGTGTGTTTGACAGTGACCAGTATTGAGCTCCCATCGTACTGTATTTGGACAGTTTTTGCCCCCAATGCTGATGAAAAGTTCCACTGATTTCTTTTGTTCCCCTCAGATGTGATGTGTTTTTCTTTGGACAGTTGTCCAATTTGTGCAGACTTTGTCGCCTGCAGCTACAGTTGTGTATTGTAGTTTGTTAAAGTGTTTCTTTTTCTTTTAAAAGCCTCTGCTGTGAATTTTTAAATGTGTGACTCCTCCTGCCTAGGCATGAATCGGTCACATCAGCTGCTCCACGTGACCAAGTCAAATGCTTGTGCCTCTTCTTCTCTTGCAGAAAAATTGATTGTGTGTATCACAAGACGACAGCCTCCTCCCACCTACTGTCCATGCTGAACTGACATTGGGGGACCACTACACTAGCGATGGGACTACGCTCCATCCTTTACACTCGGCTCTTCTGTTCCTTTTCACTTCTTTTGCAGCCTCTCATCTTTCTCTCTTACATTCCTCCATCACAGCTTATACACTAATGAAACCAAATGAAAAACTGACGTGGATCTATGCTCCCTGTGGACAACTGGACGTGACACTATGACCACTTGGAGCTCTGCGAAGTCCCTAAGCTGAAAAACAAAAACAAAATAAACCCCCAAAAGAATAAAACGAAACATAAAAACACTAACCACTTAACCAGATACAGTGGTCATACCACTACATTTCCACAGAGCACAACACTTTGTCTGGCCTGCACAACAGAGACTCTGGCTTCATCTGAAGACCTTTGCAATTATTGGGGGTTGGAGTGTAGACTTAGATTAACCAATGAAAAGATGTCTTGGTATCAAAACAGAACACTTTTCTGGTAAAATTTTACAGAAATGCTATTACACTCTGATTGGAAGAAATAGAGGGAACTTTTCTCATTTTTGTACTTAATCTTTCTGATTGTCAACACTACAAAAGAAGAAACCCTACCACTGAGAACCAATGTTTATTCATCTTATCAGATATGTGTAAAGCTTCTGTTGTGGTAGAAGTTTTCCTCACTTTGCTTTGCTCTGTACCACAGTCATGTACATGTGCCAAATGACACTGCTACTGCTGCAACTGCCAATACTGAATGAACTGAACTTCACCCACTTTTTACAGCAGCTACACTGAAAACTCACATGCTTTTGTATTGTACGCAGTCTGTGTTGGTGACGGATCATCGCCGACATGCATGTGGATGGTGCATTTTGTTATTTGATTGTGATCCATACCATAGAAAGTGGGCCAGAAATAGAGCAGACCAGTTATTCTCCGTCTTGTTGGACTAAACAGTATAGTCTGTACTATGTTTCTACCTTTACCTGTTTAATGTTAGCCCCTTTGTAATTCTGGGGAGACATTTTGGGGTCCAATGGGTGCATTTCCTTTTATCTGCAGGTCTATAATCTTCTGAATGTGTACATACATACCTAGATTGTCTGTAACAGTGGGCTAACTGGAGTGCCTCGCTCATTCAGGGTAGGTCTAATGGGTGTGTCCATTATCACAAGGGTGACCAACCAATTATTTTCGTTCACAGCAGGTTACTAGTTGAGAATACTGTATTTGGAACTTTGCAGTTTTCTATTCTGAAAGATAATAGAACATGTGAACTTTGTAGGTATGCAAGAGTTGGGTCTTGTTACTCGGATTGTTTTTTTTTTATTTTTATGAGCTATAAAACTCTTATTTACTGCATCACAAAGCTGGTACAGAACAGTACATGGGAGAAGAGACACTACTGTTTGATTTTCATTTTGCCTGTTTCTTTAGTACCATGCTCTGTAGAAAAATGCCTATTCTTAGTGCAGAGTGAGATGTAGATATCCCGACTAGATAATTAAAAGAAGCACTAGGGGGAAAAATGTGTATTTTTCTTTTTCAAAAACATGGTTTTCATGCCAATTGAAACACAACTGAGTATCCCTCATTATCATTATAATTTTTTTAAAAGTAACAAGTTGCCTTTATGAGGGACTGAATAAAAGAACAGAAAAGCAAAGGTTTGTGTTACAAATTGTCTAATAAGGCATAGACAATAAATTGCTATTAGTGGAAAAGAACAGCACATTTAAACTATATATACAAGAAAATATTAAATATATTAGGTTTGTGTATTTCTTTTTTATATTGATTTTGGGTTTAATTGTTTTGGGTGCTCTGGGTAAATGCATATGCAATCGGTTTTTATGTTTTGATTGAAAACATTCAGTTTATGTTTTAAATAAAACCAGAATAAGTTAGCTAAACAAAATCCTCCTACATGGTCATCAGATACTGGAACACTAATGGTGGAAAAAACTGATTTTGGACTACACCTTAATTTCTTTGCCTTGGCTCTTAAAGTTGCACATTTCTCCTTTATGAATGAATTATGTAACTAGCAATACTGTTTTTAATAAAAATGATTTCTCAGAGCCTTTGGTTTCTTGTTTGCCCTTGTTGATTACATGTTTGTGATTTTAAAAAAAAGTGTATCAGAGCACGTGGTTGACGTCTCAGTGTCGTTCGACAGCGTCCTGCAATTGAGAGACGAGTGTGTCAAATGTTGCTGGTTCTGTAATTTTTTACTTTGGGGTTTAAAGCTAGTGTCATGGATTGAAGAAAAGCGGAATTGTGTGAAACTCATCTACTTTTGCTATAGAAAAATAACGGTAAGTTGATATATACACATAATTTTTTTTGAAGCTCTGACATTTATTACGGTAGGTAGTAAAAACTTCAGTGTTACCGCTAACAAGTTCAGCTAACGTTAGCATTGTCAGCTAATTTCACTGCTCACATTAGCTAACTTTAAGCCCTCATTGTATAGGGTAGCTTACATTACCAAACCGCTGTTTGCGAATGAGGTGTATATTTGTTCAATAATCAGTGTTTTGTATAAGAGAGTTTTTGTTTTCCCCCCCAAAATGTTTAAATTTTTTTCTTGCACGAGCTCAGGGTTGCTCTTTCACGTGCTGCCACCTGCTCTCAGTCCAAAACAAAGTGAACCATGTTAAATCCGTGCTAAGCTATGCTGCAAAGTCGTACGGCAATTTCAGATTTTATTTTATTTTATTTTTTTTGAAATATGGCCATGGTGACATGGGACTTTTTATCTTTTTGTTTTCCGGAAAATGTTCCATACAAGCAATAAGGAGCTGCCATTGCTATTTTTATGCTGGTGTTGAGCTAAGGTAGATGATGATAGTGTTGCTCGTTTATATTGCATTTAATTAACTGCATGAAGACGGGCAAGAAATATTAGGTTAAAACAAGATCAATAAATGGTAAAACCATAGGTAAAGGCTTGAGTGGAAATACCATCTGTACTGATAGTATTAGCTTTTTAAATAATTGTTATTGCTGTTTATGTTACTCCTCTCTACTTTGACCCAGATCTCATGTGGACATGCATAAGTACTGTTGGCCAGGTTTTGAGATGTACCTTATTAGAGAGCTGCAGAGACAACAAAATAGTGCCCAGTTCTGTGATACCTTGTTACAAACTGATGGTGAGTGTCTAACTAATAATACCATTTTGATGTACCATACTTGGAGGTTAAAATTGAAGAGAACTTATGTTATTTTATTTGTTGTGTAAAGGCATCTCAGTCCCGACCCATAGCTGTATCCTTGCAGCTCTCAGCCCCCACCTATCTCAGAGACTGTCAGCCTCTGCATCTCCTCCATCAGGACAGAAGCGTCAGCTCCATCTCCAGCCTGTGAAAGCCCAGACCCTGCTGAAGCTTGTTGGTCTTCTGTATTCTGGGGAACTGGAAGTAAATGAGAGCATAGAACTGAATGATGTGCTAGCAGTAGCCCACCAACTTGGAATCAGAGACCTTGTTAAAAGACAGAAAGATGGGGGTATGAAGGAATGGGAAATACAGGGGAAAATACAAGGGAATGGCATAAATGCACAAGGATGTGAGAGGGAGGAAAAGAGAAAGATGCAGGATGTGCAAGTACAGGCAGGGATGGCAGGAAGGAGAGATACAGTTTCGCAAGTTAAAAGCAGAAGTTGTGTGTCTACAGGTACACAAACAGTTACAACTGGAGAAAAGCCAGTAGGCAGTTGTGTTACTTGCTTCAGCAAATCTCCAACTCCAGAGTGTGTCCACTCTCAAAATGTGGAGTTTTCTGTCATGTTGCCACCACAACACATTGCACTTGATGAACAGTTTTGCTTCCCCTCTTGCCCGGTCATTCCTAGTATGCCCAGTGGAGCCCCAAATCATACTCCGTCTACATTAAATCGATCTGCTTGCAGTGTAATAAGTCCCGAGTCAACTTTCTCGCCGAACAACGCAATGGCCATCCCCAGTGATGAGTCAAAAACCCTTCTGGCTCAGGAAGACGGCACTTACCAACGGTTTTCTGAATGTGGGAACAATATTCAGGCGCTGGCCAAGGAAAGGACAGGACTAGAGGATGGAGGAACAAGTAGATATACAGCTGACAACAGAGCGACAGAGCAGACACGCCAGGCCAAAAGAGATGAGGTTCTAGGAGATGATAGAGGGACGTTTACAGAGAAGAGGCAGGCACATGGCATTGTAGGGAAGAAGAACTTGGCCAGGATAAAACAGATGCAGCAGATGATAGAGACTACACAGATTTCGATTAAGGTAAGAAAGTGAAAATATGGTGTAATTTAGGAATAATTTTAAAGGTATGTCAAACCTATACATCTGCAAACCAGCCACACTATTGACACCACTTGTTAGTTTCAAGGTGGTGGTGAAGTGGGGTCAGCATGTTTGCAGCTACACTCATAGTGGCCGCCATAATGCTAATCCCTGTCCACACCAATGTCCACACCCTTTCCCATACATGTTAAAATGAAATTTGTTCTCATCATTTAATCATACTGTCATAAAACATGTGTGGGAGCATCTGTATCCTTTTGTTTCAACTTCCTTGCTATATCTTCACTCTGTGCAGGTGAAGCTGAGGAGGAGGTCTAACGGAGAAGTGTGGGAGGTGGTGAGCCCGCAAGATACAGATAAGACATTGTCAGTTCTTGCCTTTCAGCAACAGGTACATAAGATGACGATGAACGTACACAGTTAATACACAGACTTTTTCACCAAGTTCACATTAATTAGCTTAGATATTGTAATGGGTTATATTGGCTCTGTACCTCACCTCAATTGATATGAAATTAAACCACCAAAATGTATCAGGGTAGACTTTCAGCTTTAATGTAATTGTTTTGTCAATTGGATGAACTACAGATAAACTACAACCATTATCATAGACCCCCAATTTTGGTGGCTCATAAATATTTGGACAGGTGAATGCTGTGGACATGCTGTTAACTATCAATATGAAGTCCAAAGAGCTGCCACTCCCAGTGTAGTAAGCCAGGTTTTTCGAGTGATCAGGGAGCTGACTTTACATGCACTAAGAAACGTGGCTGCTTGAAAGGCACTTTGTGTTCGTAAAAATTTCATCACTCTGTTAAAGATCTCCCTCATTCGGGCTTTCACTCAACTGCTTGTCATCTATAGTCTGTTGTTATGCACGTGTACTGTTGGAGAAAGCCGATTAAAAACCTGGTTACATGTGAACATTGCAGAGAAATTGGTGTTCTCTGGGCGAAATCTATCTGGGGAAATCAGGTTTTCACGAAGTCCATGTGAATGCACTGAATAACTACATCAACTATCTGGTTCATTCTTTAAAAGAAAGAAGGCACTGGTGAGGTCAGGAACACCAAAAGACTGGAAGACTATAGAACAAACTCATGGATGATAGAACAATTATTTCCTTAGTAAGGAAAAACCTCTCTACACTCTCCAGGAGGTTGGGTGTCTCTGTCAATCCCAACAATCTGTATGGATGCCTGTATGTGATCCTTAAGAAAGAGAAGGGAACAAAAAATTGCCTTCAAATCGGTCGTATTATTGTATAAATCAGCAGGGTTTCACAGTTCTCACAGTTCCCAGTGCAGTAACACTAAAATCACACTTTGCACTGCTTTATATCTCCTTTCTGTACACATGGCAGTGGTATATTATTAAATGTGTAAAGAAATGGCATGTAACCCTGTGATACAAATTTTAATATAAATCTAATGGAGTAAAAAATATAGGTATTTGCTCTTAGATGTAGTGGCGTAAAAGTCAAAGTAGCCATATTTAAATCTAAAATAAAGTACAGATATGTGAAAAATGTACTCATGTGCAGTTAAAAAAAATACATGTGCTTTATTTTCAACCAATGGACTTTATAAGGCATTAATCCAAATAAACCCAGAATCTTGTCATGTTGCTCAGTGACTGATAAAGATTTGCAAAAAGCACTAAAGCTGTTTAATTTAGTATTATGTTTGTATTTATAAGCAACCAAACATTGGGTCTTTGTACGAAAATATCTAATATACCTACAAAGTTCATCCAATATTTTTTCATCTAGCACTAAAATAAAAAGCTGACACTCCACACTTGATAAAAACAGTCAATATCTGTTTTATTTAAAATCCACTGCAGTTTGCAGAGCGTAATTTACCAAGTAAGAGGTGTGTGTGTGTGTGTGTGTGTGTGTGTGTGTGTGTGTGTGTGTGGAGAGAGCGAGAGAGCTTTTATGAACTCTAACTTGGAAATAACGATGTAACACAATCACCATTGTTATTACAGATGCAAAATTGGGCTGCTTTTGTTAATTAACAGCACAGTATTGTTGACCCAGTTGTCCACACAGTTAGTGTTGTCTCTTTGGATTCCTGTCAGTGTTTTCATATTGCTTTCAAATTCACACACATTAAAGTGCTGGTTACCATGCTTTGTTTATTGCTAATTAGCCACAGTAATAACACATTTGTGTGTGTGTGTGTGTGTGTCTGTTATTTTTAAAGGAGTTTTATTGCTTATAATAATATTAATAAACAGTTTTTGATAAACTTTATTGATGCAATAAACTTTATTGTAATAAAAAAAAATCCAAGAATGTAGGACACAAACAATGTCTTAATCCAACTTAGTTCCTGGTGAGTGCAGGCCAGCTGCAGCCAGCTCCTCCATCTGTGTGTGAATGTGTGCAGGATTATAAGTGGGATCGGGTGAAAGAGTTGCAGTGTGAACCCATAGTACCTAAATGCAAACTATAAATCAGCTCTATAAAAGTGTAGACCATTTATTTCCAAATAAAAGGATCTCTGGGAACTGATAGGATCAGGATTAAAGGGGGGAAATAAAGCTTCAGTGACTTTTCTTTTTGACACACATATCTGTGTAATAGTTCTCAGTAGAAAATAATGAGAATCCTGCCTATTAACATTTTTTATATTTAATGGTTGTTTAAAAATCATATTCAACTTAACAAAAGATGTGATTCACTTTTTGTAGGGTGGCTCCAACAGTGAACCTCCTCCCTACACTGTTGAGCTGTTTGGAGTTCATAAACCAGAGAAACCAATACTAAAGCCCACTACCACAAACTCCCCTAGCCTTGAGGCAGCCTCACTCCCCCAGTCTCAGGGCCCTGTAGAAGAGTGTGATGAGCAGATAGAGAAGCTGCTGGAGGACATCATGATGGGCCTCAACATTCTGCCTAACTTGGAGAGTAAGAAGCCTCACCCCATTCAGCCAAGCTTAGATGGAGCATCGACCATTTTCCCGGTGCCAGTTGCACAGAATGACGCAGGAAATAGTCAGACACAAGCTGCTGTCAGTCAAGCAGGCTGTGGGTTTTACCAGGACTTTGGGACACAAAGTGGCCACTCTTCAACTGGTGGGTCAAAGCCTTTTTTTAAATTTACCTTTGTTTTACTTACTTTTTTGTTTTGCTAAATTTACTTTAGTTTTGGTTTCTTTTTCCCCCATAACAAGTTCTGTAGGCTTTTGTCTTAAAATGTTTGCTACATTTTAGGTTGATGGACAGTCTAATCATGGGGCCTTTCATAGGATTTACATTTACATTTAGCTGATGCTTTTAAAAAGCCAACTGAGTCTTCCAGCTCAGCTTAATTAAATGAGTGAGATTGGTTGGGATACCTGAAACAAATGGCAGACGTGTTGTGTTTCGGCGCTGCTTACTTCTGCTTTTCTGTCCTTCACTTTGAGCATTTTTCTTGACCCTGATTTGAGACCACATCTACATTAAGCTGGGTAGATCTGTAACCACATAGCTCTCTTCATGTTGGCTCTCTGTCAAGACAGGAATGACAGTTTCCTTCTCTTAAACTTTCCCAAACTGGTCTTTCAGAGCGTGTAAATCTGCCTGCTCAATGTTGTAATGTGTTCAGGGAAAAGAGAGCTCTGGTAGAAACACTGTTAGCACCCAAACAGGTTGTGGCACTAATTTGGCGTTTTACCCTTAAAAGCAGTTTGACTTCTTTGTCTGGGCAGGCTTTGTTTGTGCTGTGATGCTGTCCTCTACTTCTGTGACAAAGTCATGACTTGCTGTTTAAAATAAAATCTCGTATTCTGCTTGCTATAAACAAGACGGTGTGGGCAAATAGATGGTTGACCAAGACTGACCCTGAAACTACATCTACATCAAACAGGGTATGTTCTAAAAGGCAGTTCTGTAATGCGGAGGAAGAGGAGGCTCTTCCTCCGCATTCCAAGAGGAATAACAACCAAGACACACCTACATTTCAAAATGGATTATTTTCATTATTCTCCTCAAAGTTCTACAAACAATACCCCATAATGACGTGAAAGAAGTTAGAAATCTTTGCAAATTTATTAAACATAAAAAAAAAAATCACATGTACATAAGTATTCATGACCTTTGCCATGACAGTCAAAATTGAGCTGAGGTGCAGTGTTTTTCCACTGATCATCCTTAAAATGTTTCTACAACTTGTCCCAGTCAACCATCTATTTGACCACACTGTAAATCTTCTATTCAATTCAAGAGGGATTCATGGTAGTCTTCCCACCTGTTGTGCAGGTATCCATTGTTGTTTACCAGCTCAGAATCAGCCAGACACAAGCATTTCAATGGCTCAGACTGATGCTGTGCTGATCCAACAGCAGGGACAGAGGGACAGTGAAAGAATGAGCTGCCAGACTATGCTGCCATCTAAAAGTCAAGAATGTCTACATCCTGAACCAATCACGAAACAAATGGTCATACCCTCAGCTTTCCTCTGCTCAGGGCAGAAACAATATTACCAGGAATATCAGCAAACATCTTTACAAGACAGTCAGCGCATCCTGGGTTTTTTACCCTTGGTGACTGGAAATGACACCCAGACCTTGCCTCCTGGGCCCCCACCTTGCATGGATGATTTTCGGCTTCCCCCATGTCTCTCTCCATTAGAGTCTTGTACTTCAGCGACAAAGCATCAGGCTATCCTCAACCCAATGAACCTTGGCAATAAACTGCAGCAGCAGCCGTGTCTGCATGGGCGACCTTGGCTCTCTGAAAACCCTGGATCACTACAGTTTCCTCTAAGTGCCATTAATCACAGACAAAATAAATGCGCTTGTTTATCAAAACATACAAACTGCAGCTGTTGGTCAAAGCAACAACATGAGGAGAAGAATCCACAGAGTGGGGGAACATGGGCAGAGCCATGTACTGTGCAGGAGGTGAAAGAGAAAGAAATCATTACTGGCAGTCTACAAAATGTGGCAGAACTGAAGTCAGATCCAAGGAAAATAAAAAAAGGGTTAAAGGGTCAACAAGGTGACAGAGCAGGCAATGCTATCACATTTCTGAGGAGGAAGAGAAAGCTCCCAAGTCCGCTGCAAGATGCTGGTTCTCTTTTAGCAGACAAAGATGTAAAAGTCAGTGCTGGAACGAAGGGTCAGATAAACCTAAGTAGTTGTTCTGTCAGTTTATTTAGCAACAATGCGCTGGTGAAAAAAAGGGCAGTGGCAACCTGCTCTTCAAACACGCCTTCAATCCTTTTAGGGAAATCGAATCAGCTATCACCCTTCAAAGAAAGTCTGAGAACCAAAGAGTCTGGGGTGATTACTGAACAAACTCGGATCATAACCAGGGGTTTTATAAAAAGAAATCAAGAGTCACCATGTAGCACAAGCTCTCAGAATCCTTTAGTTTCAAAATCTCTGTCGTTTCGATCTAAGATTGTTAATAGTGGAGATACAGTTTCCAAGCGGAAACGAGGGCGACCTCGAAAAGCAAAAGTGGAGGATCTTTCTTCTGCAGAGAGCAATCCTGCGGTTGATGAAGGGAAGATCCACAGTGGAGAATGTGAGCAGCAAATTGACAGGGATCTGTCAAAGGAGGATTTGGAAAAGGGGGACAAAACCAGGAGAGAGTTAAAAAAGACGAGGAGGAATAGAGGTGCCAGCTTAGGGATAACTACACTGAAGAACCTAGGAAGCAAGCGCACCAGCAAGTCTGATGCAAACAATAATGACATTATCCCAACAGTAAGACCGCTTAGGACACCGAAACGGTTACCAATGGTCAGTCTGAAGGACTTTCAGAAGCTTATCAAACTGCAACATTCAAAAACAAGGAAGTCAATAGAAAGTCAGGAAAAATATGACCCTTTAAGAGCAGGGATGGTCAGTAGAGACGGCACATGTAAAGGATCAGGCAATGACAGCAAAATGGATGTAGATGCTAAGTTTCATAGCAGTGGCAGAAGTGAGGAATCTGTCACCTTCAGTGTCACAGTTGAGGAAGATCACAGACAGAATTTTAATGAATTAACAGCAGAGCAGGAGGCATTGCAGCAAGATGACACAGAAAGCTTCCCTGGTAAGGAGACCTCTTTGTTTGGTGACAGTCTGGCGTTTTCCGGTGATGTCTTGCCAGAAGAGGTGCCCAGATTAGATGCTAAGAGGAAACCACTGAAGAATCCAGATGAAGGTAATTTGTTACATAGTCATTGCTGATTGTAGATACAGTTTAAAGTCAGAGTCACTATTTAAAAAAAAAAAAAATTGTTACGTTTTATTTGCATCCTTATTTGTTGTAGTTTGACACTGACTGATACTTGAAGTGCTGAGCACAGTGTGGGGTAACAGACTTAAGAAGGGCTGGGAGAATTTGCATAATGTAGCTTTAATTAAAAAAGCTAAATTGTTAATAAAATAACCTTTACTTGTTGTGAAACCTAGATACTCGTGGATACATTTTCTTTTGTTACCTACCTTTAACCTGATGACAATTTTAGAGGGATTGTTGGAACTGCTAACAAACATTTGACAAGTGATCCCAACTACATACAAAATTACCAGGTTACTCAGGAAAACAAGCTTATTCTGTTAATTGGGGAACAGAGTTTGCACTTAAACAGAATTACTGGAAATCCATGTATACATGCAGCAGACGAGTAATCAGATTTTTCTTTCACCTTTCTTCCACCTATTTTGAAAGCATGACACAGCTGACAAATTAAGCAATTGGGATTTAAAAATATTTGAAAGAAAACCGACTTGTATTATTTCCCCAATTCCCAAACCTGATTTCAGAAACCAGCATTCCCATTTACGATGCAGTTGCAGTATGTACGTTTCTATATTTCTGTCTGAAATTTACTTAAATATAGGTTAAATATGAATGCAAAGTATCAGATAATAGAAATATGCTCATGCTGGCATTAAAATGAGGCACAAGGTCCTGATTTTACTGATCTTAATTGGATTTATTGTTTAAACTCAAAGGAATAAAATTTTTACTAGGAGATTTAGAAACGGATGTCAAGACTTCCACTGATACTATAGGAGGATTCCTCTCGCTCTGCTCGTGTTGGAACTACATAAATACCCAGTCGACTCTTTTTTCTTTTTTTTTCCCCCCAATGATTGAAGTCTTTGTCCATTGACTTTTTGAGAGACCTGCATAACAGCAAGTGTTTTGTCTTTGCATCATTCAGTCAGTTCAGTAACTTAACTTTAGCTACCAACAGCTAATTGAACTTGCTGGCATTTAACCAGTAACAGCAATGATCACTGCCAGAGTTATGTCTGTGATTCTCCAATAAATTCCAAGATAGTAGATAATCTGTACTTTCTGTTTTGTGTTTTTTTTAGGTGAAAAATCCTGTAATGCAAAAGGGTCATTTACAACAGTAGAGAGTCCCATTGACATTGAAGGCTTGTCTCACAGTGACATGGATCAAGAAGACAAGCTGGTTTCAGATCACAACTTGTACCCCCAGGCTCCTGAGACAGCCGGTCCATCTTTTTTATATGATGGTGGGATCAGCAGGACCTCAAGCTGTGCTCAAGAGGAGGAGGAAGTGGAGGTGGATGTTGTGGTTTACTCCCCAGACAAAGTGCTTCAGACCAAAGATTGTGAAGATGGACTTAATAAAATAGAAATAACACCAGATGAAGATGAGGAAGAAGATGTGAACGATATTGATGTGACTGGAGATGAGTCAGAGTAACCTCCTCTATGTGGCATAGTTTTATTCTACATTGTGGCACATGTCCTGCACTCTGCGTTTGTTGTTTTTTCATTATTTTGTGTGTGGATTCAGGTTTATGAGCATTCATTTAGTTCAGTGTACATAGTTCAAATGGCTGTTTCATTTTCATTAATATGATAAAGCATTGAGAGACAAAGGAGTTCTTCATGTTGATATTTACCATTTGTCACTAGTTTTATTAATTTTACATTTCCATTAATATTTGAATTGTCAGACTGTGTAACATAAAGCACTTAAGTGGCAGTGTGTCCCTCTAACTGTTAAGGAAAAGAAACCTTTTTTGAGCCCGTATAAAGCAGTGTTTTATGTAAGTTTCATAATTATGGTTTATTAAAAAAACAGTCTCTTTTCATGCAGCTGTTCTCTTTCTGATAACATGAGGATACTGGTTAGAGCAATGTACGGACCTTTACAGTGTAAACGGAAAGGCCGGTAGAGGGCGCACTATCGCCGCCTTCAGTCAAATCCAACTTTATTGACAACGGAAGTAGCTGAGGAAGTAGTACACACGTGTTTTCTCGTAGGTTTGAAGGTTACAGAAGAAGCGGTGTTTCTTGTTGACCGGTCGCTGTAGAGGGTCACTGATACTTGTGTGTGAGGTTATACTCGGGTGTGAGCAGCATTGAAGGGCAGTTATGGATCCCATGAAGGCGCAGCAGCTGGCAGCAGAGCTGGAGGTGGAAATGATGGCTGACATGTACAACCGGTAAAGCCGAACATGCTAACTCATTAGCTAGCGGTTTCTTATTTATGCAGCTTCTCTTGCGGCAGTAAATTGTATCATGTCTGTTATTTATAGTCTTTACTAAACTACCAAACCTTTGAATGTTAGAGACGTTCAGTTAGCTTTCTCCCTCGTGCTAACTGTTATGATACTACATCAGTTGTAGCTTTCTCACATGTAACTCTCATCGCTGATGTTGTGTCCAGCTGACAGTCTGCCACTGTGCAAGCATTTATAGGGAAAAATGCAGGCAGCTTACATGATCATATTGAATGTATTAAATTACAGAGAGACATCATTTTTAATTCATTGATCAAATCCACGGCCAGATGTAGTAGCAATATCGGTTGTGGGGTATAGAGGGAGCTAGTGCTAATAGTTTTTTAGGTTCATGTAAGTATTCATTTCGTTTTTATCAGATTACAAGCTAAAGATCATCTGTTAAATGTAAAAATAAAATGAAGTTTTGAAAGCATTTGGATTCCTAAATATATTATGCACAAAAATGTGCTTGGTCAGAATTAGTGACCAAGTAGAATATTAAGGGAATATATATATAAGGGATTTTCGACTTGCATATGAAATTTAATAATGTACTATAACCTTTACGGGTGAACTTAATTTGACCCTCTTAAAACCTTTAAATGCACATGTCCAACTGTTCAGTGTTTCAGTACTTGTTGCATAACTTGCTGTTCTCTAACAAGTGGACATGTTGAACTGGTAATGTTGATATTTACCATTTGTCTATAGTTTTTTATTAATTTTGCATGTCCGATGATATTTGAATTGTCAGACTGTGTAACGTAAAGCACCAAAGTGGGCAGTGTCTCCCTCTGACTGTTAAAAGAAACCTGTATTGAGCCAGTGTAAATCAGTGTTGTATAAATTTCATGGATCATATCTGATTAATGAATCGACCACTCAATGTTCTGGTTCAATGAAAATGTGTGTTTTAACAGTCCTCTCTCATCATGCTGTTCACATTTCATCATTGGATCAAGACAACACCTAACAACTGACAAGTTATTGAGACACTGACATTTTTTGTTGTGGTATACCCACCAGCTTTAGCTTTATGAGGAAATTACCATTTCATGCTTCTACTTAAATGCCCTATTTTCATGATATGATATCACTGTAGAATAAACTTTTTACATTTTCTATAAATTTAAACACCAAAGGTGAATATCCCTAACTTTTTCTGAGTAGAATTTATCTGATCAAATTATACATTATTAAACCTAATGTCAACAGTCAACAGTTAAGATGTGGTCAGAATCAAGTTTATTTTAAGCAAAGTATAATTTTTCATTTCTATTATGTATTGCATCCATTAAATAAAGTTTTTATACGGCTCAAGATTAAGGGCCTGTGACTTTTTTTAAAGCAGAAAATCCAAACAAATTAGGACTAACAATTAAAATAATTAAAAAGTTAAATTATCAATAAAATAAGTTGTTGCTGCACTTTTGTCACCAGAGTAAGTATAACATATACTAATATTCTGCAAAGTCAAAATGTTTAAGTTTTAATTGGGGAAATTATGTACTACATTGTAAAATGTGTAGCGGCATTTCCAGCAGAGGGAGCTGTGCACTTGTACTTGCTGACCAAAGAGGCTCAGGCAAAATGGAATTTCCTCGTCTGAGTTTTCACTTGAAGTCTTTAACACACAGCATTTAGAGAATCTGACTGACTCCTTGCTGCCTTTTTACTTTCTTCAGAATGACCAATGCCTGCCACAGGAAGTGTGTACCGCCGCATTACAAAGAGGCAGAGCTTTCGAAGGGAGAGTCGGTGTGTCTGGACCGCTGCGTGGCCAAATACCTGGACCTTCACGAGAGGCTGGGACGCAAGCTGACAGAGCTGTCCGTTCAGGATGAGGAAATGATGAGGAAGGCAGCTGTTGGGAGCGGATAGAGACGCTGAAAAAAGAAATGTTACTAAGTTATGGGAGAGGTGTACCACATCTGGATGATCTAAGATGAGAGACTAGTGTGTTTTTTTGTTTTGTTTTTTATGTAAAGACTTAAAAAAAAATTGTACAAATAAAGCTGAGGGTCCAATGAGAGATACTGCCTTCTCTACAGTATTAGAGAATGATGTAAAGAGTGAGGATGGAGGAAGAACCGGAACACCTGGTTGAAACTGCTCAGAGATCCACCGCCGTCTCTGGATTGGTCATGTGACCATTGGCTTTCCCAGGTCCTGAAGATGTCACCTGAAAATTAGCTGGAAAGGAGAAAACCCTGGGACATGTAATATCATTTTTCATGCTGTGTTAGCTCTGTTGAAGTTTGTTTCACCAATCGTGTATGTGGCAGTTACATTAAAAGGACACTAAGATTTGAATTTGGTGTTGATCCCAAGGTTCTCTGAAGTCGAGTGATTTTTGTTTCCGAAAGTGGGTTAAGGTAAACGGGGCCCCTCTTCTTTTATGTTCGAAACTCGGTGTGATATGACAAGTTGTGTGTTGTGCAGACAAACTGGTATCAGTTCTGTGCAAACCCTTCAACATACAGTAAATCCCGTACATGGGTCAGGAAATGCACTGAATTCATTATGTGTGGCAGCATAGTGTAAGTCACTCTTATTTTATACTAGAGCCAATACATAATGTTACATTATGTCTGTTGAAGAGGGCCTGAATGAACCTTACTCACTTGTCCTTCTTGTGTGTTGGCCTGAATGTCACTGAACTGTATTTTTTTTTTCCTGTGCTAATCACATTGTGAGTAATGCTGCAGCTCCTTTTATGGGCACAGACGCTGCACAGTGGTTCAGTTATTAATCCAATTAAATAATGTCCTTCACATCTGTGAGTTCACACTGTGTTTTTTCAGCTGTATTACAACTGCATCCCCCTGTCTCCAAACTTACTTTTCCCATGTCAAGCGGCGTAAACGTGGCGCTAAGAGCAGAGAGGACGCTTCCTAAATGTGCGCCTGTGCCTTTAAACCAAACGGTGACTTCAGTTTGGGGCGAGGAAGTGAAGACAACTGACTTTCGTTTCCCTCCTGAAACTCGTATTTAGTTTTGGCCCTTGTGCATCGGAAAGGGGAACTAAAAGTAGCAAAGACACAAACCTGACAGTGGGGGGGGGGGGGGGGACAAAAAAAAAAAAGCCCAGTGTTGTCCAGCTGTCCGGAGGAGAAAGGTTTAATTGTGCTCGCACGAAGCCCCGGGCGACGGACATGGTGAGTATCTGTCAAGGTGTTGGGCAGAGGAGGCGTGTTTGTTGGACAGGTGAGCTGCAAGGAGCCTCAACAGCGCAGTAACTGAAAGGTTACTGGCCGTCTTTTACCAAACAGCCCTCTAGAATAATATAGATGAAAGTCTGGCACAAGATAAAGTGAAACTGTGTAGTTCATAGTTTAGACACATTAACGAGGGTGTTTAGTTAAAGGTAATTTAAACGCTGATGCTGGAGCCAAAAAGCAGAAAGGTGCAAAGCGACCTCGTCCTATAAACACGTTGAACCAATGCTGGAGAAAAGTTCATTTAAGTTTGAAACGTGTCGTTGGGTTTTTTAGTTTAACATATTTTTCCTCTCCACCTATAAAACATATGGTTGTTTGTTTTAGCATTTTGGAGAACATGATGCTCACATCCTCTTTTTTTATTTATTTATTTTTTATTTGAAATTTGGGTTATAGTTACATTTATAGTAAAATAAGGTTAAGTAAAAGAAAACTGCAGAGCATCAACATAGGGCTATGAATTGTTTTTAAGGTCGAATTAGAAAGCTAAGAGCTTTTGACTATAATTTCCTGAAGTGTTAACCAGATACAAAATGGCAGGTTTTTTTTATTTTGAAATGGAGAGTGTAATTTCCCCGTTTGTGACATCCCTTCCCTCAAACATTATAGTTTGTCAGTGCGACAAATAGTGATTCTTTTTTTACTTTTGATTAATAATTTCGCTCATTAAGCACATAGATACACTCTTGACCAAATGTCCAAAACACAGATCTTTAAATTATTATCATATTCATATTTAATAGGCTGCAGTCACTGATTTTTGTCATGTTTGAGAAAAAGAGACTGAAATCTTTGAAAATATACATCAAAATCATAATCATGTGTATCAAAAAAACCTCCATATAAAATTTCTCTTAATTTATTGGTTAATGTTTGAACTCTAAATATATTACTTTACATATTGGTGGAGGTATTGTCCTATAAGTGGACTTTCCCCAAAGATATAGACTGATGGTGCCCTTGCTTTTTAAAATACAACATAATACTCAGCAAACCCGGTGAAACAATTTTCACTGCTCCAACTTTTTATTGACATTTGCTAATTGCGTCATCTCCATGAATGAGAATCATTTTTACTTCAGACGTTGACTGTCTGTTCATCCGCTGCACTTCTCTTTTTGCTCACGAGATGGAGGCAACAGGCGGAGAAGAGCTGGTCAGAGACGCTGCTGAATTTGTGCCACCTAATGGCAATGCCAATGAAATGCTGAATGTGGGTGACGACGATCAGGTGAGCTCGGGTGGTTGATTGTGAAAACCTCAGTCTCTGTGAAAGATATCACACTCTTCCATGACAGAAATGTTTAGATTTTCAAACACATACGTTC
Organism: Channa argus; assembly: GCF_033026475.1. NCBI lineage: Eukaryota > Metazoa > Chordata > Actinopteri > Anabantiformes > Channidae > Channa > Channa argus. The sequence continues at coordinate 25,357,735 of NC_090199.1, read as the reverse complement.
TTTTCACCATTTTGCATTAGATGGAGGAATTTTTGGGGCCACAGGCAGAGTACAATGAGGAGGAGGAAGAGAGGAAATACTACAGGAGGAAGAGGCTGGGAGTTATAAAGAATGTTCTCGCTGCCAGTGTCGGGGCTATGATTGTGTACAGCGTATACATGGGTGGGTTTCACTGGAGAAAAGACAATGTAAGGGACAGACATGAAGATGTACATAGTCTCACACATTTACTTTTATGTATCTGCGTATGTGTCATAGGCCTTCTGCAGATGCAGCTGATTCTGCATTACGATATGACCTACCGCGAGGTGAAGTACAGCAACCTTGGCCTGGAGGACATCGACCGTAAGATGCTGATGGGCATCAATGTCACACCCATCATAGGCCTGTTGTACACCCCCATTCTCATCAGGTAGATACACACACACACAAACCTTTTACAGCGTCTGACTCTTCCTGTCTTCCTGCCTTCATTCTTCCATGTTTGAATCTGTCTTTCAGGTTTCTAGGTACCAAATGGATGATGTTCCTGGCTTCCGGCATCTACGCACTGTTCGTCTCAACCAATTACTGGGAGCGTTACTATACCTTGGTCCCATCGGCCGTAGCTATCGGCGTGGCCATAGTGCCTTTCTGGGCTTCTCTGGGAAATTACATCACTAGGTAAGAGAGAGGAGGACTTTGAGGTGTGGGTCAAGATTGTAGCTTTTGAAGCTTAAAACTTTGATGTCGCAGCAGATAGGACGTCCTGAAGATTGCTGTTTGTACATTAACCACAGCAAAGTCATGCTGCAATTTAATCGTCCTTAAAGTTTCTAACTCAAGCTAACAATCTGTAATACAGTGACTACATATAGCAATGTAGGAACCTCCACCTAAACTCCACCACCTGAACTCCTGTGACCTTTTGGAGCTTTTCCTATCTTCTGGTTATTGTCTTCTAAGTTCCGGCCACTAGCGAGTACTATAATCAACTCCTTGTAAAACAGTAGGTCACATTGGTTCAAATCCCAAATTCTAAGTTGTTGAAGCTGTGAATACATGTTCCCATTTAAGAGGAGATTATATGACCTGATGTCAACCATTGGTGCAAAGATACATTCTATAATAACTACCGTCCACTTACTGCTAAAATTAGCTCTCAGTTTTTAAGTAGGACATCATCTCAGTGTTTATGTGACAAAAACCACAGAATACAATAAAGAATAAAGAATAAAGCTTGAATAACCAACATTATTGAGGTTGTTAATAGCTTTTGTAGATATTATATTTATTGTGGAGATGCAAATTATCAGTAATTAAAGTGAATATTTCTTTGTTGGTCTGACACTTCAAAACACATTTATAAATTAATTAAAATTAAATTAAAACTATGCAATAGAATATGTCAATGTATTCATAATATAATTTAAAATAATTCAATTCTTTAACATTAATAAGCCCAGTGTTTGGTGTTGAAAATGAAATTGTCCCATATGTTTTGATTACCCACTGAAATGACTTGTTAGCATTTCATTATGGTGTTAACACATTTAAAACTACTTCAAACACATTTTAATCATTGTGATTATGAGTGGACAGTAACGAGCAGGGCTGATTGATTTCAAGTCTGACGTTGCATGAAGTTAGAAAATGAGAACTGAGAAATACGAAACGTAAGTAGAAGCACAAACCTGGAATAAGGAGAGAGTTGCCCTTAACTACCGCTTTAAGGCCCATACTACCTCATGGTGGTTATTCTGAAAACAAATGATTCATTTTTACAGCTTTGAGGCCTGTTCACAGCTCACGTTGCAGGGGCGTTAATCCAGCCTTGAGAGGCGACACTGTTGCTGAATTACCTCAAACAAACACGTCCTCTCTGTGCTTTAATTAGTTGTCCCTTTTGAGCGGACACTGGTGTATTTATGACGAGATAAAATGAGCTAATGTTAGCCTCAACAGGGTATTGGGTGATCTCTGACATGATAAGATGTGAACTGTCATGGGGGGAAAAAAAGAGCCACTGATTTTCTTTCATTTTCTTTCATTTAAAAACTTTTAGGAAGGTATCAAAAGCAGCTTTGGGTCAGTTGGTTTTCTCATGTGTTCACAGGGAGCTGTAACAACACATCACATGGTTTTTGTCAGTACAGGCACTGTGCTGTTGCTGCATTGTTTTTGTTAGTTTTGTATTTTTGTTTTTGTGGTGCAGTTGCTGAGAAACGTAATTCCCTCTGGCCAAATTCAATGTTTTTCAGTTCAGGGTTTCACGCATACATCCATTCTTAGCCTTTCTTTTGTCGTATTCGTTCAGACTGTGAATGTTGAGTGTACAGGTGAATGCACACACACACCCATGCAGCACATAAACTAACACACACCTGATTGTACTGTACATGTTGTATGATGTATGAAGTATGTGTGTGTTTGTGAATGTCTCCCATCACACGACACACATGGCAGGATGGCCCAGCAGTACTATGAGTACGTCAACTACAAGGAAGAGCATGTGCAGGAGCAGAAGAAGCTTCCTAAGGGAGCGTGCCACAGCTACATCATCGTCTTCCAGTCAATCTTCTACATCATCTTCCATGTGGGTCTTCAGCCATCTGTACTAATGCCTGAGCTGATTTTTACGTTGTGAGGGGCATTTCACATTTCTCCGTTTTCTCACTCTTCCTCATCAGTTAAGCTTTGTCTTCGCTGAGTTCCCCATGCGTCTGGTTCTCAACGAACACCTGCACGAGAATGAGCACGTTCTCTACAACGTTAAATACTGTGGTAAAGTCTCTCACTTCACCTCCACTGATCCCTCTCAAAGCACAAATAAGCACACAACAAGTTTTGACAATTCAGTTGTCACTTCAGTGACCTGACCTGAACATATTCACGTGTAGTTTTCTAAAATTAGCAAATGTGGGGAAACTGCAGCTGTAAATTCTCACAGTAATTAACTGTTTTGACAAATGTATCTTATATTTATCAGGAGACATTGCACGTCCTGCCCCTTCTTTCGACAGAAAGACTGTTTCATAGCTTTGCATAAAGCACATGTGCAAATATGTTTTTTAATGCTTTATTAGACAGTGAGGTGCCAAAGGAAACACAATTTGGCCCACTAATGTTGCTGTAAAGCTAGTAAAGTGCAACACGTCTGCTTAAGCGGGTTTGTTTTTTCAGTTATGCTAAATTTATCTGCTGCAGCCACGTTGCTTCCTTTTTATGTTAACAGCAATAGGAGGAAACAGAACAGGTTCATTTGGAAACCTTGGCTTTTTTTGCTACCCTCTTATATATCCCTCCAGCTATCTTTAATTTACATTTGGGTCACTTTTCACACTTAATGTTTTTTTTATTTGGACTCAAATGAAACAAAGATTGTAGTGTTAAATATACAAGCAGATGGTTCAGGTGTGACTCTCCACAATCTGAACCTTCCTCTTCCTCTGCAGGTGCAAATATGAGTGGAGTGATCCCCGGCCTCAACTCCACCGTGCTGATCAACCTGCCTCGTTCCATGCTGCTCATAGTGGTGGAGAGCGTCCTCATGGGATTCGCCTTCTTCGCCATGATCATCGTAAGATACCAGCACATTCAGCATACATGCTTGTTTCTCTATATTTGTAAGGACACTCATTGACCTAATGCTTTCCTGAGGACAATGTGGTGGGTAGTGGTCCAAATGTGGCTCGCAGCTTCATAACATATGGGCTGCACTCAAGTGATGACAAGTGTGTCAGGTTTTTAAAAAAGTACTAAATACTTTTAGTGAAGTGAATTTCTGGCACATAGCCTTCATTTTGAAATACTGTTTTCTGATGTAGAACAACTTAACAACGGCTACCTGACGGAGAACACTATCTAGCTCCACAACACGGCCAAAGTCTGACACCCAACATATCAAATGGGTCGTTTGGACATAGCTTTTACTCAAAGCAACTTACAAGTCAGGGGCAACTTAGATTTGTTTCTTGCCAAAGAATATTTTGACCTGTGGACAACTGCTCTACCATCCTCTAATATACTGCAAAAAGCTCATAAAGCTGTGATATAGGCTGAAAACATTCAGTGAGCAAAGCCTCTGTCACTTTTACCGATGGTCAATATACTGAGTTTCCCCCTTTTTCTGTCTCGTGTAATCAAACATCTTCCACCCTTCAGGACAACATTATCATGAACGTTATTTTAAAGGGGAGGTTTTCACACTCTGCTATAAGATATCTCACTTGTTTTTTCCCTGTCCCCAAGCCCCTGTTTTTCCTAGCAGAGAGCATGAGAAGTATTTGAAGTATCACGAGAGCAGTGCTTTGTAAATGACCAGGACTATACATTAGAAATGCATATCAAACCAAAACAAAATATGATGAAACCCAAACGAGCTTGGGGAGAACATATTCTTTGTTGGCTAATATTTAAACAGGTGACTATATACTTATGTGTGGGCTAAACAAATATCTTAGTTTTCTTTTACTCATAGTACTAAAAAATGTATTGTTGATTTTTATTTACCCTTGTCCTTGCTATGACAAATTAAAATATGTTGTGTGTTACTGAGATATCTCATTAGTGTTAATGTATGTTACCAAAATATCATTACATGAAGTAATAGCAATGCGACTTTAATCTTCAAATATTAAGGGCCTTTAAATTGGTCCTGCTGCTATATTATGTAATCATCACACGGTGAAGTGTGTTTTTTATCAAATGATTACACAGTCACACAATCTGGAGCTTGGTACTAAATACCAGATGTTAAACCTGCATTAATGAACTTTTAGTCAGTCTGAGGCAACACAACAATCTGTAAACGGATGACATAGTCATTAGCAAACCTTAACTATTTAAATTAGACACAGAACAACATTAGCACTCAGTTGTAGCTGTGTTTTTGCTCACCTGATGAATGTAAATGAAATCAAGTAAAATAAATGCCTGAGATAAGTCAGTGTCTTCGAATATTAAATACTCCATTATGTTATATTATATTATCAGCTGCTCTGCAAGTGTGTCTGTCTGCTGAGATTCAGATTTTAACAAAGTATGACAGTCTGGGGGGGCCGTGACTCAGGAGATGGAGCGACCATTCATCTTTTGCGGGCTCAGCTGTTCGATTCCGACCACTTCCTATCCGTGTGTAAAAGTGGCCGTACTAGAATTGACTTTTTCTTACACCCTTAAATCAAAGTTAAGCAGGCCCAGGATGAACAGAATGTCGAGTCATGACCCCATGAGGGACATTGTGCTTTTAGCCAATTATTATTGTTTCAGTTTTATTGTCATGCTGCTCTGTGTGCATTTTGTTTTTGAGTTTATTTAGGGGCAGGGGATGTAACTTGCCTTTAATTGTCCGTGTGTGCGGCATTTGGTTCATGTTATGTGACACATTTGGTATTAAATGATTGTGTATTTTTACATTATCTATACAGCGTTGTTGGCTCAGCAATACACCAGGCTCAAACCTTTCCCAGCATGCAGTGGTTGATCCTTACATAGAGAAACAGACTCACTCTTACGTATTTACATATTAAAGTCACAGCAGTTTAGAGAGCGGGATCAAAGTATTGTAGTAATACTTTCGTTTGCACTTTGTCTTGTGTATTTATTCATTTATTTAGTCCCACAGTGGGCTGGAAAAAAGTCTTTATTAGTCTCTTATTAGATACAGTAACATAAAGCATCGGAAAAGCCGAATGATTCAAAGATTTCTGTTTGCTACTACACACAGTTCCTTGTGTTGTGTGGTGCTGCCTATCGGCCGACAGAAGAGATCGACCTCCGCAGTATTGGCTGGGGAAACATCTTTCAGCTGCCCTTCAAACACCTGAGAGACTACCGCCTGCGACTGCTCTGCCCCTTCTTCATCTACAGCGGCTTTGAAATGCTGTTCGCTGTCACTGGATTCTCTCTGGTACTGCACTGTCAACTGAGTTTGAATAACAAATAGTACTTGCTTCGATTGATTTAGTAGGTGTCTCTGGTTGGATTATAATTTTAAAAATAATTTTAAAAAAATCAAAGGAGCTGGCACATTATACAAGTAAAGACAGGAAATGCAGAAAACGTGTGTCCTAAATGTCTTTCCCTTTCTCCACAGTGCTATGGCGTCTGTGCTTTGGGCTTGAAAAACCTGTGGCTCCTTATTGTCGTCTACGGCCTGTCCTGCTCCATCTTTTCCTCCCTGTCCCTCTGCCTCCTTCGCCTACCACGCTGGGTGTGTCTGGTGGGTGGTGCTTTTGTGCATATTGTGTTGCTGCTGGTTCTAATGGTGTGGTCTATGCCAAGTAATAAGCCCGAGTACCTGGGCCCTCTGTTGGTTATCTCCATTCTGTGGGGCCTCGGCACCGCCCTGAACAAGACGGGGGTCAGCAGTGAGTAGCAACTGTGGTCAACATATCTGTGTCTAATGTGCACAAACTCTGTTCACACACGAAACGTGTCAGCATGGACTCCTCTTTGTGTTTGTGTGTCAGCTCTTCTTGGCGTCCTGTACGCTGAGGAAAAAGAACGCCTGGACTTTATCTACACCATCTACCACTGGTGGCAGGCCCTCGCCATCTTCGTCGTTTACCTCTGGTCCGGCATTCCAATGAGGGTACGCGAGCTTGCGTGTTTAGAGATGTTCTAGTGTGTTTGCATCTGTAGTACTACAGGAACACGGTAACTGTTCCCCTTTTTCCATTTCTCAGGCTAAAATCTCCGTCCTATTGGCTACTTTGTTGGTTGCCTGCTACTGCTATTGGCTCATGGAGCGTCGGCTGGCCAGTGATGTGCGCCCCAGACTGCCTCGCATCCCTCGGCCACGGCACAAGGTAAACAGTCACAATGAGTCTCTGAATCTTGCTAATTTCGCTTTATCAGATTCACTTGTTAGCCAAAGGTCAGATAGCTGTCACGGGTTAGAGTTCACGTTCCACAGAGGCTATGGTAAAAAAGTGACATCTACTTTACAACTGAGAGATTTATATAAAATCATCTTGCATGATGACAAACAATGCTGTTGTTGTGCTCTAAAAGAAACATGTTTACATGTGCTATTTTATGAATGTAATTGCAAATAGAATCATTTGTTGCATATATGCAGGCTGAGCAGCTTTTGCTAAAAATAAATTGGCAGCCGTGTTGAGTTACCTAATGCAATATCGAATATGCAAATTGTAGCTACTTTACCGGACATGTGTCCTTGTGTGGGAATAAAGTTAAAAAGCCATCAAACAATGTGTGTGGCAAAATCGTCTTAAGCATTGTTATATCCTATCCATTGATCAGCTACAACATTAACAATGCTGGTCCTAATAATGTCATAAAAATAGGGGTCAAAGATCACTGTTAGGAAAAGTGGAACTGATTTTGTCTGAGCTGAGCACTTTATGTGGCAAAAGGTAGTTAAACCACAGTAATACTGCAGTATTATTAGTTTACAATATTTTTTTATAAAAAACATATTCTTATATTAAAACCACCAGATGGTGTTAATGTTTTAGCTAATCTGTGTATTTTGTACTGTAATGGTATCAATGCCACTTAACAGAAGCCCAATCAGACGATGTACATAAATCTTCTGTATATATTGTTCTTTTGACAGGTAGTTTATATTGGGAATTTACCCTAAATCACAAGTGCCATTACTACATATACCTGTAGTTTAATATACCTTTATTAGACTGATTTAGAAAAAAACATTTAACTAGAGACAGTGATTGTGCTGCGTTTGCTTTTAACAACCACCTATGAGCTTAATGCTTTTGTGCTTAACACCAAGTAAATTAAGATTAGATTCATTTTAAGATTAAGATTAGTTAAATAGTGACTAAATGGTGATATAATAAATTTTGTGTGTCCACAGTTCAAAGGCTACCGCTACCTGGAAGAAGACAACTCAGATGAGTCAGACTCAGAGAGAGGTGAGGATGATGACCTAGAGGATGAGCTAAAGACGGAGGACGAAGACCACGTGGTGGAGGAGATGGGACCAGAGGACGGGGACGAAAGGGGCCAAGACGCAGGGGCCCGGAGAGCTGACTCACCCAGAGCCAGGAGAAGAGGGGTAGAGGGTCAGCGCAGCAGACGGCAGGACGCCCATGAGAAGGAGGAAGAGAGGGAAGAACTTGAAGGAGGGAGAGAGGGGAGGGAAGATAGTGGTTAGATGACAGCAATGGGAGAGGAAGAGAGGCAGAGATGAGCTTGATGCTGTTGTGTTCATGACTCCATTTGCATTTTACAGATTTTTATACTTGATGTTAGCTTAAAAACTTCAATTACATCTAATATTTAGATTAGCAGTTACTATAATAAGCCAGATGTAAAGGTATAGGAACTGTATGAACCATGTTGCTGTTTAGTATTAGGTATAAAATTCCTAAAGAGAGGCCCCCATTGGATTAAACCAAGACTACAACTCAGAATACAACAGGGATAGTTTTGAAATATAATCGTATTTAATTTTTTGTATTTATAGAGGGCATTGTAATACTACATCAGTGTAGACTGTAATACGCAAACTGCTTTCATTTCAAGAACAACTGAAAGTGACAAGAAAAGCACTAGGTTTTCTGATGGAAATGGATTGATTTACAAAGTGTAACAGCAGTGTGAAGTGTGTGCTCCTGTTGGATGTAGCCTTAGCTGTGTTTGTTCCTCTGTTTTTGTTTACCTTCAACTCAGCCCTTCGCTTATGCATATTTGTTAGCGAAAACAAGCTTACGCATGGTATTATCATCATGGTTGAAAGGATCTAAGCTTGATTTTGCTTGCAGTCTTTGTGAAAAGCCAAAACATAGAAAACTAGTGAATCGGTTTGAGTACTAATGTCATCATCCATGTTCTAGCTGTAATGTGTGTTTTATAAAAACTTCTTCAGTTTTGACTCATCTCCTCTGCCCTGCTGTTATTATATGCTAAATTTGCTGTTAACCCTTGACTCACTCCCGGAGGTTAAGCTATGACTTTTAGCCAATAAACTTATGGGATATTGTGTTCGTTAAGTCTGCTAAATCATAAATATTGGTTTCAAAAATGTATACAACAAGCAAGTCACACAACATTCTACAAAGAAAGGATCTGTTCAAAAGCTGAATTTTAAATTATTGTTAAACAAATGTAACCGGATTTTGTTGACATTACCTCACTTCGACGTAACCGCTGAAAATCTCACTGGCATTTGTAGCCAAAGTACAGAGGTTTTAAAGATCTAATGTTTTCTTCAGTACTGTTTTTGCAGCTACATGATTTCCTAAATGACTCGATTGATGAGGTGACTGGCACATTCCGTCAAATCTGTAAGAACAGCAGGACTTAAACAAAACCAGATTTGAATGAGCTGCTACACTTGCGGTTGGATTTAATGGCAGATCAAGGTTTCAGTTTTGAAGAGCACCTGCTGTAGTGGGTGGTGCTTTGTCTTAGGATATGGAAAAGTAAACTGCAAACTCCAAAAACATGCATCATTCTTTCAGAAAACAGATAAAAGAAATTCTGAATGAGAGATTGCAATGTGTTACCGAAGGTGGTCGATCAAAGACTAGTGAGGCCCTGCCACTAGCATGAGTTAAAAAAAACAGGAGAAGCTGGTATAACATCAACATTTCTCAGTGTCTGGTAAAAATGTATTGTAAAACATGTTAATTTAAGGCGTAAAAGTGTCACAAAGCGAGACATTTCCATATGTCACTGTATAAAAAGCAAAGTTGTAACTAATAAAGTTGACAATGGCTGAATTTCATTAGCTGCTCCAATTTCCTTTTACTGTGTCACTTAAATAAAGGAATTTTTTTTTTTGATAAGAATCAAATTCTTTAGTGGATATTTGATGTTTGCTTTTGTTATAAAAATAACTCCTGACTTTCATTGGACTGTATCAATGTGTGTTACACTTATTCTTACGATGTTGTTTTGCCGTCAGTGGTGACCGCAAAATGCTTGTCGCCATGGAGACTTTAAATTAGAACCAAAGCAAAGAATCACAACTTAATTAGTTACAATCACTGTGACAAAGGGCTTTGTTTATAAATGGAGACTATATCATAGATTTTACTAACATGCAAGTAGAAATACTATAATGAACTTGGAAAAAAGTATCAGAGTAACTGTTCTGTGACTAAGTTGTAAAAGAACATAAGCATCACAAATACAATTGACATAACAGCTTATAAGTAAAGGCCAAGCACTTACTCTACATGTGGACTCACAGAGGAATTATAGAAATGTTCTCATGTTCTGAATCTGAACTTTATTTCACTTGTACTTCCAACAACGAGCTCAAGTCTTAACAGAAACAGGAAAAGAAGCTGGATAAAGAGGTAGCCGCTACATCACTTGCGGTTTGTGTTGTAGTTGTGGTTCTGACTAAAAACACCCTAAGCTCAGAACCAAACTTTAAGCTCACATCTGAGCCCAGACTCTGCTTATGATGTCAGTCCCGATCTGTTCTCTCTCAGTGCCGGATGCGTCTGATGGACTGGATCTTGGGAGTCAGGCAGTGGGAGCCCCAGTTCCTCCAGTGCTGGTAGTCTCCACTGTGTCTGTCACATTCCATGATGTACTGCTGGCCTCTGTAGCCCGGGTACTCATAGCACACAAAGCTGTACAGAGACACATGCAGCAGGACGAAATTAAGAACATACCAAGACCTGAATATATGCTTTATGAGTTGCTTTAAATAAAGAGATTCTCTACATATTTCTATGGTAACTCCTTTGTTATTCAAATTACAGAAACATTTACATTTACATTTAGGTCAAAAGTTGATCAAGCTGCTAAAAGTAATTTATTTAAGGCATGTGTGATGTTTGCCATGTGCACTATTGTTGCGTGTTAGCAGGCTAACATTGGCTAATTAGTACTAAAAACATCTAATGGCTTTGGCAACTAGAATTTTTTCCCAGTGTTTTAACAGCTCATCATATGGGAAAATGGAAGCCTCCACCAAATGTCTTGGCAATTCTGTCAGTATTTGTTGCAATTTTCACCAAAGTGGTGGACCGACATGGCATCGTGGGTTTGTGTAATCTAGCTTTGAGAAAGTGTTGGAACAAGTGTGACTCTGTGGTGTTGTCTGGAGATTTGTTTTCTAACACAGAAGTGGCTCAAAAGTGAACAAAATTAGCTCTAGGGATTTTGGTTGACAGAGAAAAAGTGACAATCAACAAACTGCTGCAGCCAAAGAGAAGAAAGAAAGACGCAAAGACAGGCAGCACCTGGACAAAGTGAACTCGTTAGGATGGATCACTGACTTACGCTCCAGACTGCACGTGCATGGAGCCCACCTCAGGCATGAACCAGCCCATGGCCTGCAGGGAGGGGTAGTCGTCACACAGCTCGGTGCTTTGGCCCATGAAGTTCTCCCTCTCGAAGATCATCATTCGGCTGCTGTGGTGAGACTGTGGGAAGGGGGTGAAGGGGAGGGGGGGGGGGTTGAACAGTATAACCTTTACTGTATTCCTGATCAGTCCTTCCTTCTGTCTCTGTCTCACTCACTCACTATCAAGTCCGTCCCTGCTCTTCCTCTCTTACTGCTCTCTTTCTCCGTTTCATTCCCCCCCACCCCCCCGCACCCCACAGCTACTCACAGCACAGTAGATGGGGCGGAACGACATGAAGCGCTCCGTGTGGTACGACAGGGACCCACTGTAGGACTCCCAGTTGGGATACTCTCCTCTCTCCAGGATGAACTGCTGGCCCTGGAAGTCATGGTGCTCAAACCCCACCCAGCTGGACACACGAGGGGAAGATGTACGCGACAGGGAATATTAGATGAATGAGAGAAGTGAGAGACATTTGACAGAGATGGAACAGTCTGCAGCTGGGAAACTAGTTCTGTCCCTCTAGTGGTCACAGGGAACTGTGCACTTGATGAGCAGGGTGACGAGCAGTACTGTGCTTAAACAAAGTTGTAATATACTAGTACTTCACTTGGTCAGCCTCAGTTCCACTGCAACGTACTGTAAAGGGACATAATAGATACTAGATATTTTGCTCCTATTTAGATCAAACCTTAAAAGGTGACAAAAGAGGGGCCCTCTGTCATATGTGTTTGTGGTGTTAGCAGTTCCAGCAAAAGGGACAATTCTTTTCTTTTCTTTTTGTGACAATTAGAAGAATCCTGAGCCCTAAATTTTTAAGGACCTAGTGGATTAATATACTTAACTGAGAATGGGTCAAACACTAGCTCCACCTCGACCGACTAGAACAGCAGAATGGTTTTTATGTATTCATGCCTTAATGAAGACTGAAAAAGGGTGAAAGGAGCCAATTGTCTGTTTCTTGTTTTTAAGCTTTTATTTTCTTTAGCTGATAACACAAAACCTATGGCCTGAAAAGTGGGGAATTTATTTTGATCTTTAAACACACTTATAAGAAGTTGTTATAGAAGGACAGTAAGGCTAAGAAGTACATAGTAAAGAGTATAGAACAGTGAAAGGCTTTATGGACTTTGGGGAAATGTCAGTGCGTAAAGGACAAGAGCAGAAACTTGTGACATGTGAAGACAGATGTTCTGTTGTCATACGAGTCCAAGTTTCCGCATGTTTTCAGGAAAAACATGCCAAACACAAGAAAAGATCATCCAGACTGTTGTCAATGAAAAGTGCAAAAGCAAGCAAGGGGGGGGGGGGGGGGGTTGGGGGGGACTTGCATACTGTATGTGTAAAGGTACCATTGACACAGAGGTGTATTTCTGGAATTTAGAGAAACATTTGCCGCCTTCAATGCTACATCTTTTCTCTTTTCAGTAAATATTTTAGCAGGACAATGTCAGGCCTCAATCTGATTTAACACAGTGGTAAACATGCCTCTGCGTCTGACTTCGAAGTGGCTCATATTTAAACTGGGTTTAAAATTAAGTTAGTCAGTTAAAATCATTTCTTTGTACCTTTGTCAGATAAATAAATCACAGATTTTTGTTTTATTGCAATTTACAAGTCCCGGTTTTTCTGGAAATGGGGTTTGTATTTGCAGTACATCATTCTCCTTGTGATGGGTTTACACTGCTTTGTTGGCAGTTTTTCAGTGTTACTTCCACCTCTGCCATTTGTTACTGTGATCTTTTGATCATTTTAAGTTCGTTACACTTGAAAAAGTTTTAAAAAAGTTTTTGCCTGTAACAACTTTGGTTTCAGTTTCTTCAAAATCGCTTGAGTTGGTATTCAGTAAACGTACTTTCCTCCCAGACTGGAGCTAATTCTGCATTCAAACGCTAAAGTCGGCAGGTGTTCAGAGAATCACTTCTCAGACTTTGGCAAGCTTAACACATCATGACTAAAGCCTGGGCTGCTATGCAGAAATCTGCTCAGAGTAAAATTTTGGGCTTAAATGCGTCAAAATAAAGAGGGTGACACGAGTTAACACTTGTACCCAGAGTTAAGAATAAATGCCGTGCATAAACAGTCTTCAGTGTTCAAATCTGTCCTCAGCTCATGAATTATTTAAAGGATTTCTAATCCTGTCAGGAGTCTCCTACAGATAGACGTCTTTATTAACGGTATACTGCAAAGACTTTTAGGAAATGTTGAATGCATTAAATAAATATTAAAGTTACAATGAGTAGAGTGATTAATTTGTTTAGCTTTAACGCAGAAGAAATATATCTAATATAATATTGTCAACACATTGTATTATGTAAGATTTATTTGTTAGAATATTACAATAATCAAACACTGGACACAATTAATAACAAGCTGGCTGTTATAAGAAATATGTGTTAGTTGTAAGTAAAAGTTCTACATATAAACCAGATCAATTATGCCATAATACATCACCTTTAGAGAACTGTGAATGGGAGATTTAGTCCTTGAATGAGGGCTCGTTTAGCTTTTCCGTTTAGCTTCTACACTCCTGGGCCTGACTTTTTGCTGCTATAACTGCCTCTTTTCGTCTTTAAAACATGTTCAATTTACAGGCCTTTTCTGTCACTACAGCCTCATCTTGTGCACACAGCCTCTTTTTTTGAATGTTACTATACATGCATTCATGTTACATGTATATAAACACCCAAATTAATAATCTGCCAGGACCAAGTCAGGACCATATTGACTAATTTAGATATCCAGCGTGGCCCCTGTAATGTTGTATTACTTCACCATAAGTGCCACTGTTGTATGTCACACGTTTTAAATTGGTCCGTAAGTTCTGTAATTATACTCTCTAGTAGAGTAAATGAATAAAATAAAGGCAAAACAAAAAGCAATTTACTTATTTTCTAGCAAAGCCAGGATATTTTTTTAGAACTTTGAGTTGATTAAATGCTTTAATCTTAAAAAGGTCGTTTTGTGTTCTACCAGCTGTGTGAGGTATGAAACGTTCAAACGTTTTTGTTTAGTTTGTCTAAAAGCTTATTTAAATAGTTCCAATTTCATGGCAGTGGGTCAAAGATGAAGGCGCACTGCTCTACTGTAGTTAGACTTTTCAGAATCATGACTGAAAATCAGAAGAAAGCTTACAAAACACAAGATGGAAATCCTGACAACACGGCGCACAAATTAAATATGGCGCCAACTTCACATTCACTATAGAAATTTCTCAGCGTAGTTTGGAGTAAGAAACGTGGTCCACTTTTCATCAGAAGGATGTTAAGATTTTCCTGTGTGTACAATGTATGAGAAAATGAAGCAGCTATAACACCTTCTTATCAAAGGGCTAAAAAATATTCATGTGGCCTTAAATTACACACTGCTGAACCAAGGTAACTGTTGATCACAGTTGACCACATGTGTGCCGGGCTTAAACAGCCTCCACACAGAGAACATCCTGCAGCCTAAATGCCTTTCAGATTCAAAAGATGCTGTTAGCTCCACTGCTCAGTGTGAAATAAAATCTTCTCACTAGTTCATCTGAAGAAGCGTTCACCCTGCATGTAGGATGGAGTGACTTCAGGGGTGACATGCTTTATAGTGGGAGCCTGGACACTATTTCCTCCCTCTACCTCCATCACATAGACACACACTTACATAAACACACACACAGAGTCAGTCAGCAGTCCACAGAGACTCGCAGGCGTACAGGCTGTGTGACTCACGCTCCACTCTCCACTCGGATGGAGCGGATGTTGTCCAGGCCGCAGTCATGGATGTTGCAGCACTCAGAGGTGAACTCCAGACACTTGCCCTGGAAATGCTCCTGCTCAAACACAGTGACCTGCACACGGGGGAAGACAGGAAGGGACGCACGCTAATGGATGTGTCTATATGTCTGTGCTTATTGGTGTGTGTGTGTGTGTTAACTCACCTTAAAGAAAGGAGCTGTACCCATGCTAGAGAAGAACATGGGTGAGGCCATGTTGGTTTTTGTTATTCTATTCATTTCTAGAGTACAAAGGAAAAAAGATGATGGATCAGAAAATAAGCGTAAACAATACAATATTACAGATATATGGCAAATTTAAACTTATAACAAGAAACATGTTATTTCATTAAATTGTCGGCATACTTATCAGTTGTCATTAGATTTCAATATAATTACATCAGATATGTAACGCAATGATGTCATAGATCCACCCACTAATACATTATGGCTGATCCCGTGGGAAAGTTCAGCATCTTACCTGGATGTTGTCCTCGCGCTCCTCACACATCAAATCCTCTTAACGTGACTTTTTGCCTGCACCTGGCGCTTCAGTTTTATACCGGCGTCCACGTGGGTTCCTCGTGCTCGTGCGTTTGCGCGTGTTGTCTGGGTGCGAGTGTGAAGCCCCCCTCCATTAAGGATGATACTTCCGGTTAGACTCTTCAAAATTAAACTCTGATGAATGAAATTATTTCAAGTAATGCGAAACAAATCATAAATTAATAGTTGATAAAATATTCTATAGATTAAATGGAAGAACGAACTTGAGTTTTTAAAATTTATTTATTTAAAAGCTCCAATAGTCAACTATTTTAAGAGGGAAGAAAGACAGCTTCCGGTTGTCCTCTAACAAACTGTGCTATCTTGAAGCAGGTGAGTTGACTGCTCGTTTGCTCCTCTGTCCTGTATTGGTACGCGCGCGCGACCGGGCTCGCGGCTTAGCGCTAACAACCCCCCCCCCCCCCCCCCCCCCATCCCCTGTGTCTATGCGGCCTGCCGACTCAGCAGATCGTAAAGCGCGAAGCCACAGAGGTGCGGGCGGTGAATGCGGTGCTGTTGTTGGCCCATTCGTATAGGTCAGCAGTGCCACCGTATAGAGCAACAATGGCCGGGGGCTATAGGCAGAGAATGAGGAGGATTTGGACGGTCATCCGGGGAGGCTGCTTTAGCGCTGGCTCCCAGAGGTCGAGGAAATTGGGGTCAATTAGGAATATAAATAATAATAACAATAACAATAATATAAATAAGTAATAAAAGCAAAAATGAATGAGTGATAAATGAATAAAAAGACAGTGTGCCCCCTTTGTCAAATCTACAGGACATTTTTGAACAGATCACTTAGGACAATGGATCACAGTTGGCTCATGTCTTTGGTGCTTGACATTTGATGGAGCACATATGAGGAGACTTCTGCAACACCAAAGTCACGTCCCCCACAGGTTACAGCACTGATGTATCCTACATACTGAGGTGTCAATCATTGTAGGATCTGCCACATGCTGACTGGTTAATTTATAACTCAATTTCATATAAACTAAACATGATTACATAGGCGAAGACTAGAGATCTTAAACATTTTTTATTTTGGAACACACTTATACTTATACTTGACATGATAATTCACTATAATTAATAATAATAACGATTGTACCACAAAACAATATACACCGATCAGCAACAACTTTAACGACCCGGGACACTGTGGTGGTCAGGGGTCAGCATGGGAAAAACGTAATGACCGTAACGGACAGGTGTCAGAGCACACAGTGCATCGCAGCCTGTTGTGTATGGAACTGTGTAGCTGCAGACTGGTTGGAGGGGCCATAATCCACCACCACAATAAAACCAGGTGATGCTGATGTCGTGGCTGGTCAGTAAAGGATGGGGGACAGAATGAGACTCAGGAACAAACACAAAATATGTTATGTGTTAGCTTGCATGCTAAAGGTACTATTACCTTGTTCTGCTCAGATTGTGTGACACTTTTTGACTGTGGGATAAAAAAAAATAAAAATAAAAATAAAAGACGACTTTTTGTCTAATGCATTTCACACACAGCCGTACCCACAGCCGTACCCAGGTATTAATCAATGGGGGTTTTATTATAGCACGTGGACACATTGGCTTTATACAGTATGTTTTACTTTGAAAACTAAAACTCTGGTCAGGCACAAAAACAGTACAACAAAAGTGCATTCAAGTTATCAAAAAGAGCCATCATTAACGCCATTTGCAATACTAAAGCAAATATAAAAAATGTGAATTTATAAAGAATAATTCTTACATCAGATTCTATCATACAAGTATGTTTGCTACAGTTCTATAGATATTAAGTTTTTTTTTTTTTAAATTTAAATAGACAAAGTATAAAAAAAGACAAAGAATCAAGTTTTTTAAAATTAATCTTAAAAACAAGGGGAAAAGTCACACATATTAGTAAATGGTGTACCCCTTGTTTTTTCTTTTCATTTGACAAGTATTTTGCCAGACTGGATATGTTTTTGGATGGTGGTCCTTAAATTGGGGGCCCTTGGGTGATGCATATACCATATTAGAGCTGTATCCCTGGGTGCACACTTAACTTCCGCTTGCTGCTTTTCGCATCTTCTTCAAGTGTGTTTGTTTGGCTCTTAGCATCGACTGAGGAAGTCCAACAGCCACTGAGTGGGAAGTGGGTGATTCACCCCTTCACTCCATCCTCCATTGCACTTTCACTGATGTTCACTTGAGTGTGATGCGTTCGAGGAAATTCAAATTGCAGGATTAATAAGGCCAATGACTAAATCCAAGAGATTGTGACTTCTACCTCATAGCACCAGGATCTCATCTGTTGAACAGCCCTTGTTTGCTTCCTGTCCTTCTGCTCATGTGAAGCCTTGATGTCACACAGCACGTGAGCTCACCTTGTGCAGCTAGACCTTAAACTACAGATGACTGGCTTCCTTGTTCATGAACTTTTGTCTTGCAGCCAACGCCCACCACAGTATGTCACCCACCCACGCAAGAAGAAAGACAGAGGGGTTTAATTTAATAGGCCCCTCTCCCACTGTGATGAACGGAGATTCTGATTATTGTCCATGCACACACTGAACCTCTTCGTTCACCCAGGAGGTGGAACAGTAAGGTTATTACTTCTCACAGCTTATTGCTTTTGCTGTTATTGTTTGTCCCAGCACCTCCTGATTACAACACTGAGGGGAATAGCAATGAATAATTGTGTGACAGACTCTTTACTGGTCAGCCTGGCTCTCACTATAATGGTTTTAGACCTCAGCAATGACTTTCTACGTAGAGTAGTAGCAGCTCAGTCCATAAAGTCTTACATTACCCCACCTGTGCAATTTCTTACTCTTTTAGTTATTGGATTCATATGATGATAAAGTTATTATCTTTCAGAAATTCCTCTTAGGCCAAATATACATTGAATTTCGATTTTCCTACATACGTACCCCAGCATCTCTTTGCCTCTCATTCTGCCCCACTGTCTCTCTCTCTCTTTGATGATGGGGGTATTTCTATTCTGTGGTGGCTGTGAGCTCAGCGAGTTTGTTTTTGTGCCTATAATCCCCTCTCTCTGGGCGCCAGCATATAAAAGTAGCAAGGGGGCCCAACGCAGTCTCACCCAGACCACCAGTCTCAGCCCTGAGTCTACACACTGAGTCATTCACTACCACAGGTAAGACAGTGGACAAACATCATACTGATAAGAAAGAAAACGAGGTAGACAGGGAGGAAGAATAACCTGATGTAATACCTAGTAATAAGAACAACACTGGAAGTTGATTACAGGTCGAGTTACTGAAAGTGAAAGAAAGTCAAACGTTGATGGTAAAATGTTATTTTGATTTTCAAGTCAAATAGCTGTCAATCAGTGCACTATGTCCTGCTCAGAATAAGCCGAATTTATTCGAGAGTTTATGTTTAGATGAAGTTGTTCTAAAACTAACTTAAATCTTAATCTTGCCTAGCGGGATCATAAATATAACTTAAAAAATGAAGTTGATTTACATAATACATCCCTAAATTGGCAGGAATGCTCTGATAGGGTAACTGTTTGGTGTTTAAAGAAGCATGTCTGTAGGTAGAATTTATCTTATTTTTTCTGATCTGATTTTTGGGTTTTACTTTAAATATAAATGTAAAACAAGTGACAAAATGCTCATTTCTGTGAACTGAAATCAGCTGTATGTTAGGGACTGTAAATTATTAGGGCGGGTAGAGGAGATTAGACAAGATCGATGGTTTTCGTCTTTTTTCTTACAAGCGATGAACAAATATTTTATTTTTTTTTAAAATTATTCAGTGGTATCATTTTAGCTTTGACAATAATGTCACAATCAAGCCTATTTAAATTGATAAACTACACTTATAGAACATCAGTTGTTATTATCTTACAGAAGCTTCGACCTGTTGACATAATGTGGTGAGGGTGTCGTAAAATGTTCCCTTATTTGAGGGAAGGGCCCAAAAAAATACTGGAAAGTGCTTTGCCTTTTTTGCACACAATACGTGAAACGTTTAGGCTGTTCTCCATCCTGAAGAATTTGTTTACAGTCCCTTTGGAGTCTTGGACAAACAGTCTAATGTGATGCATCTCGTCTCCTCATCAGCCATCATGTCTGCTGGAGGAGAGAAATCCAAGTCTGCTTCCCAGACTGACGGGAAGATGGCTCAGAACAAGATCTCTGACATTGGCATGATGTCCTACAAGGTACGACACACACACACACACGCACACACACACACACACACACACACACACACAGTATATTACATGTCAAACATCTACTAATAGAGTGTTTTTCCCTGGTGTGAAGCAGCTGGCATCTCACCAACAGTTTACCTTCTTCACTGATGTCTATTATCATGACCTGCTGGTTCTTATACCTCCGTGAGGAGGTGGTTGACAAGTAAAACTGACAGAAATATACCATAGGCTTCTTTGAATTAAGACACTGTTGAGGTAGTTGTCGCAACAACACAGTCACGTCATTTTACACTCTGCTGTCAGTCTGTCCCATTTTTCGCTCTCTTTGGTTTGGCAGAGAGAATCGGGAGCTTTGATATTCCCTTCTAACTCCGACTATCATTTTCTTATCCCGAATATCCAGATGTATGTGTACGACCAGGAGAACTTCCAAGGCCGCTGTATTGAGATTAATGCAGAGTGCATGAACGTGTGCGACATGGGAATGGATAGGGTGCGCTCCCTGCGTGTCGAGTGTGGACCGTAAGTAGCCTGTGCATCTCCCACCCACGAACGCAAGTAAAATGTTCCTAACACCCACATTCCTCTGAGCACACCGGAGGTAATTTTGTATCTCACCATTATGTGACATTTCACACTTCACATTTTAGGCATTTATCTGATGCTTTTATCCAAGTAATGTGCAGAGAGTGGAGCAATGGAATAAACACCAACAGTCAAACTAATGCCGTAACAATGCGACATGGAGTGACAATTAACACGGCAGAGAAAAGAGTCTTAATAAGCAAGTGCGTGATGAAAAACTTGTCTTTCAAGGCTCATAACCAAGTGATAGAAAGAAAGTGACAAATCGTTACCCAATATTGCAATTAAACAAGAAAAAGAAAGGTGAAAATTAAGGCTGAGATCTCCTGAAGTTTAGTCACTAGTTTGGATGAAATGTCTAAAACACTGGATCCTACACTTGAGCACATCACAGGAGTTTGACATGATGACACTGCGAGCACTCATGTCCTTCATTCTTTCTTCAGCTTTGTGGGTTTCGAGCAAATGAACTTCTGTGGAGAGATGTTCATCCTCGAGAAGGGCGAGTACCCCCGCTGGGACTCCTGGAGCAACTGCCAGAAGAATGACTACCTGCTGTCCTTTAGGCCTGTTCGCATGGTAAACCCTCTGTCTGTCTGACCACTCGAAAAAAAAAAAAAATGACAGCAAATGAATAATGGACATGCAGTAGTTTGCTCTACATTCCTTCACTTTCTAGCTCTCCTCAATCCAACTGCTTTTCGCTATTTTTATTTCCTTCACCATCATCCAGGATCCAGAGAAGCATAAGATCTGCCTGTATGAGGTTGGAGAGTTCAAGGGTCGTAAGATGGAGATCATGGACGATGATGTTCCCAGTCTGTTTGCCTACGGTTTTACTGACAGAGTGGGCAGTGCCATTGTCAGCTGTGGCACGTGAGTACTAAAAGAGAACTTCAGTCATTTTCTAAATGAACAGTATTTTTAAAACTCCCCATACAAACTAAAGCAAACAACGAATTGCTTCTAATTATGTTAGTATCTGTATCCATAGATCTTTACTTTCCACAGAAACAATTCAAAACACATTAGCATTTTCGATTACAGACAAGCAGCTCCCCCGGGGGAAATGTTTCTTCAGTCCAACACACTTGATAAAGATATTAAGAAACATCTCCCAAATTGCCACAGTTCCACTACAAATCTCGCTGATGCGTTCTTCACTAGCTTACTGTGTACTTATGGGGATTCAGAGCATTTAATAGGCTTGATTTCTATAGCACATTTCAAATACTAGTGTCTCAAAGTGCCCCAAAAACCCATCGGCAATAAATATTTATGGCACAGATGAATAACACGTCAAGTGTGAGTGTCTGTATGGGGATTGTTGAAAATAATATTAAATCTTAAAATAACAGGTTTTATCCTTTAACATCCTACAAGCACAAAGAACAGTTCAACATTTAGGGAAATACACTGGGTTTGTGCTGACAAAAACAACACGTGGCTGGGTGCAAAGACTTCCTGGAGTCCCGCTGTGATACTGTGGTTAGGTCAGACAACCTGTAAACCTACAACTTGTTAATACACCTCTGTTTGTGTACGCAATTAAAGTGAAATAAAGTGTGAGTCAGAGTCTGACAGAATCAGGAAAGCTGTTTGTAGTCGACATGGTGATTAGTGATTAGTTAGTTCCCCCAAACTCTTCCTTTAAACATAACTGCCTGCCTCTCTTTTCTGTCCGTGTACAGAGCAGAAACCCAGCAACGTCCAATCTTTTCCCCATTTGCAGCTTCTGATCATACATTTTTCAACAGTGCCGACTACAAACATTACACCCTGCTTTTGCAACAGCTGCGTCAGACAGAGTCCGGCTCCGTGCGCTCCATGTTTCCACATCTGTGACGTCACTGTCAAACTGACGGAAAGCAGCATAATAACCGACTCTCTGAGAGCTCTAAGTGTTTGACTAGGAATAGAGCCTTTTTCATCAGCAGCAGCAAACCAAGGGTGTCGTGAACGTCAGCGGCTCAGTGTCGCTCTCTGTCTGTGCTCTCAGAGGTGTGGCAGGCATTAGATCCCCGTCCTTAACTGTTCTTATTACCTCATTTGTAACGCTAGCTGCTGTCTGATAAACAAACAGCTGGAAACGGAGGGACCTGAGGTTTGTCACTGACAGCATGACAAACAGATCGATGTCTTTATTTGTTAGATGTTTACCCTCCCTCGTTTTTTTCTGCATGTGTCTTGCTATCACATCTTTCTCACATTTCAATTATTCATCATTCAACCTTGTGATTTTCTTTATTCAGGGAAACATTTAGAGTAAATGGTGCATTCAATTTTCTGTGAATGGTCAATCACGCACCCTCCCCACCCCCCCACCACCTTTTTTCTACTGATTTCTGAAACCTTGCAGATTATTGCAACTTTATAAATATAAATTCTGTCTCATTCAATTTGCCCCCTCTTCTTTCTGTCTCCAGCTGGGTGGGCTACCAGTTCCCCGGCTACCGTGGGAGCCAGTACCTGCTGGAAAAGGGCGAATACAGGCATTTCAACGAATTTGGCGCCCGCTGCCCCCAGATGCAGTCCATCAGGCGCATCCGCGACATGCAGTGGCACCCACACGGCTGCTACACCCAGTCCTCTAAGTGAAACCCAGCGAGGGTGAGGAAGAGAGGGATGGGAGGAGAGATGGAGGCAAAGGGTGGGCAAAAGGATGGAGAGGGAGTTGGAGGAGGGAGGGAGAAGAAGGAGAGGAGGAAGGAGAGGGTGAAATAATTTCTCCTGTGCCCCAAATCTCTCAACGGTCTAAGTGCAAGATGGAGGAGGATAGTCAGTAGGTTATTTATAGTTGATGGGACACGGTAAACAAGTTACCAGTGAGAACTTCTTCACTGTGAAGTATCGGAAGAGGAACCATTTACACAGGCCGTTGAGACTGTATCTGATAATAAATGCTCTCTCCATTTTTGTTCTCTCCCTCTATCACATCTCTGTCAACTCCCTGCTCCCCAGTTTCCTCTCTCTCCTCCCCTCCCTTCCTCTCTCCCCCTCACACACTTCTCTTCCACATCCCACCAACGTCAGCCCTCACTCAGTCCATTAGAGCACAACTGAGAGGGCTACCAGTGTGGCTTTCTATGTGCTTGTGTGGTGAGGCTTCAGAGATAAAAGACAAAAGACAAATTCTCTGAAGCTACATCCATCCTAAACCCAAATAAAGCATCTTATATCCTGCTACACTTGATAGAATTGTTCTTATTTAATAGATATGGATATGATATATATATGATTTTAAATTCAAACCACTCTATATGATATTATCTGATCCTCTGAAGATGAAAGACTTTCAACTAGAAGCAGATGTTTTATTGTAGGGAAGGTAGAAACTAAGGACCAGTTCACATTTTTTAAGCCTGTCACCCTGACAAACTTGCACTAATATTTCCCCGTGTTCATAGTGGTGAAAGCTCATTCAATGGAAGTGACTTAGCTCCAAATCTGCTGTTCTATTTTATTCAAAATTTTATCTAAAGCTAACATGAGGCTTAAGTAGTAGAAAATAACAAAAACAGCGCATTTTATACTAAAACTGAAGCAACTTTGGGAGCTATGCACTTAATGCGACTCCTCCGAAAGTTTAAATCCTTTTATTGTCTTTAGATAAATGTTTATTTTTGATACCTTCTTTGGCCACAATTACTTATAACGAAAGCGTCTTTTGGAAGGATCTCTTAAAAGCCTGTATTAATAGGACAAATAATTACAGCAAGTCAAACCTGGCTCAGTGTTCATTTGGGCACATGACAGTTGTTTTAAGACAGACTCGAAAAAATGTGAATCTGTCCTTTATCATAAATCCATGGGATACAGGTTGAAACTTGGTGACGCTAACCTTTAAAGAACCTAGTTTATAATAGTGTTATATCATCTAATCATCACTCGAAGCGACACACCCACAAAGAATTGCTACAGTCTTTTAGCATTTCAACAGGCTTCTGGAAAAAACAGACGAAAAAGTTATCAACTAGCTGATGAATTTTATGAGACAGACAGATGTTATTCTCAGCAGCTGGTCTATACAGTGAAGCCTTTTCCTGTTAGAAAATATCATTTATAACGGAAGGGACGTTGCCAGCCCACTGCAAGCGGCTCCTTAACACACCTAGTTCACTAAAAAGTTCTTTCTAAGTGTAAGTGCAGTGGGACAAATTATTTTTATTCAGACTGTGAAGTCTTACTCAGACGTGAGAATAACATTCAAACCATATTGATCTGTTTGAATTCCAAATTTGCAGTCTAAGCACAGCTGAGGATTTTGAAGTACTTGTGGCCCAACAGAGGGAACTCTGTTAAAATTCACCATCAGCTTGATCTGGACCATGACCTATTGACCTACCAGTAAACAAAGCTATTAACTAAAAACTGGAGGAGGACACAAGGGAGCCGAGCCGTGCTGATGAGATAATCATGACACTGAAGCCGATTGTCTCGTTGAGAGAACTTACGGGATGTTGTTCAAATTCATTCAGACCTAGACTAACATTTTGAATTCACTGCTGTTTTATGCACTTGAGGTTTACACATAGGTTTCATATTGATTGGCATTCAGACTAGTTACAAAATCCTACTTGTGTTAACTTGTAGCTTGATATATATTTTCAGCTGCTTAATGGTATTTTTGCAGTATTTGACAGGTCTGGACTGCAGGCAGAGCACCTTAGCACTCAAACTCTTTCACTGTCTACTAATGGTGTTGTCAGACATGCAGAATGTGTTACTGAAATAAACAAGGGGCTTCCCCGGAAAAAACATCATCTGGATGGCAGCAAATGTTGCCCTAAACCCTGAATATATCAGTGAGCCCTGATGGAGCCTTCACAGATGTGCCAATCACCTATGCCATGTACAACCCCAATTCCAAAAAGTATATAAAGTAAATAAAAACATAATGCAATGATTTGCAAATCCCATCAACCCATATTTTATTTATATAAACAACATATCAGTTGTTAAAACAGAGACATTTTACCATTTCATTTTACCATTTTAGCATTAATTCAACACCACAGTTTTCCATTCAACCTCACTTCATGTTGAATGAGCATTATACATTTCAAGTTTTTTGTTGCCTCTCCCAACTTTTTGGAGATGTGTTGCTCCAATCAAATTCAAAATTAGCAAATCCATTTGTTTAGGTTTTAAATGATTTGCAAATCCTTGCATTCTCTTTTTATTTACAGTTTAAACAATCTCTTAACTTGGGGTTTGTAGTAAAATGTACAGAACGGTGGACTTCCTGCCAGATCAGTGCTCCAAACCATGAAATATGTTTGAATGAGCCTCTGCCATTATCTTCTCTGAGACACAAAGCTCAATTCTATTGACTTACTTCACACACTTCAAGTAACTTGAAGAATTGATTGTCTCACTGAATTTGTTTTTGTTAGAAAACATCTTGAGGTAATTTGCAATTTCTATCACCAGTCCACTCACAGTTTAATCACCCAACATAATGCATACTGCAGAGACAAAGATTTCATTTGTACTGATAGAAAACAATTTTGACCAACATTGTTGATTTTTGAAAGACGAAAGCACTCCATCCCCTCTGCCTTAGCACTCGCTGTAAAACAACACATTACGTTTCCAAACTTTCAACGGTGAATGATTTCATTCAATATTTATCTTTCTCACCAAAGAGAATATTGATGCTCGGTCTGTGAGCGTCAGCACTAAAGTGGATTTGACCATATTTTAGCATTCATATTTTTCTTTTTATAAAATGTAATCAATTATGTAAAGCTTTCTTCTTCCCATCAGGCTTATCAAATATGTATAAATACCACACAGCATCATTCATAATGTAATCTGCACATTTATAGACATCACATGACGTATATAAATAGTAGGTTTTAAATTACTGAGTGTTTCAAATCATACAATTATATTGAGGTAAATTTTTTTCAACTGCATTACTGAGTACTTTTCCATCACTGTTTTCCCAGAAATGATACAGGATGTCCTCTCCACCCAGTTGACCAATTCACATAGTGACTACTGATAAAGATAAACATATAACAAAACACAATTTAAACACACACTTTAAATGTGTCCAAGTCTACAATGAGGGTTAATGTTCATACTGAGTGATTCTTAATTGCACAGTATCCCAGACTCTGGGTGAAGCAGTTTGAGGCAGTATAATAATCAGTTTTATAATAACAGAGTGTGCATTATTGTTCCTTGCAGCACCATGTTCCTGTTCAAAAGATACCAAAAGAGAAATTGTTTCTGTGTAACTAAAGTTCCAACTGATACAGTAAGTCTACAAATTTTAATAGTGTGGAAAAATACTGTGTGCAGCCAATAATCATTTCAAATACGGAGAGAACACCAAAACTAAAGCACAAGCTGATGCAATCCAACACAAAACCTTTGCAATTACCACCTTTTGAAGCTTTCATTGTTCAGTAAACAGGACTTTCAGTGTCAGACAGGTATGGGCAAATGGTGTGGGGCATGTGGGGCATGTGGGGGGGAAAACTGCCTAATCACAACGAGCCTCAGACTGGTGAGTTTCTACTTTTTAAAATGTAGACAAGACGGAGTATTATATTTGGACTCTATTAGCCTCTTACAGCAGCTAGAAGCTTGAGTTTAGACTTTTAATAATTTATAGACATTGCATTATAAATCAGTTAATTCTCTGATTCTGGGTCAGTGTTTGAAGAACTCGCCAGTGGTGCAGTGTTTTGTACTAGAACCTGTAGACTAGAACTAGAAGCAGGTAACACATGTAGAAATACTGCAGGACATAAAGTTTCAAACATTTGTCCACCGTCTTTGCAAAATGCAAACTATCTTACTACACATGAATGGATTTTGAACAATGAATGGAGACTTCTCAGATACAGTGGATACAGCTGTATGATACAGTGGTCACCACACAAACATGTGGGTGGGGGGAAAGAAACTGAAATAGAAAAACCAATAGGAAGCGGTCTTCAAGTTGAAACACCGTGTTTCACACTTAAAGGAACAATGCATCCTGTGTCCATCAGCTTAGTTTGTTTTGTGCCCTTAAATCTCATCATACAGCTGCACAGGAAGTATCTTTTCTGACATCACATCATTATTTTTTTGGATCACTTGACAGGTGAAAAAACCCAAATTCGAGCTACATTAGCAACAGTTATTTTTGTACCACATGCACCCTTTCAGCCCTTTCCTCGTTATTTTTTCACCCCTCCTCGCTGAAATACTTGTATCTGGTTTTGCAACTGCGGTAAAACCCAATTCTATCAGAAAAAGAAAATTTCCATGAAGTCCCATTCCAGAAATAAGCTCTCAATTTGGCTCTTGTCCTCTCCCTCCCCTTTGAGGGAACTAGAGAGGGGAAAGGCACACTTCACCTGTCACACAGGGACCCAGTTTAGCTCAGTCTATAAATACACACAGATAAGACACCTACAAGGTGCTATGAGCCTTCCTCACTATGCAGTTAAATATGGATTGGAGGAGTATTGACGTCAGACTGACACACACACACACACACACACACACACACACACACATATGCAAATAACACACACAAATGGGCACTCATACATGAGTAGACCCAACCACAAGTCTCTCACACACACACACACACACACACACACACACACACTCACAGGCGTACATGTGGCTACTTCCAGCTCTGCTTCTGATGTCATTCTGTGAATTGGGACTGTCTCAGCAGTAGAGCATTATGGGATAGCTTACAAGAGCTTAATGACTCCATAAGGTACAATACTGGTAAGTAATGAGTGGAGAGATCAATAGTAAGAAAGAAAGGTGATCAACACACACTTACACAACTCCATATCCACCCAGGCTTCACCTTCTCAATTTTAGCACAACACTTCTCACTTCATCTGGAGATTCAGCAGCTCTGACCTCTTAGTGGCTGCACACACAGGTAGTCATTCACAGCAGCTAATAAAGAGTTATTATATTTATTTGCTAAAAATGAAACGTGTGCTTGCATGTTTGCATGTGCTCAATGTTACATTTCTTCTCCCAGAGGGGTGAATTCAATTACAGTAGGTAATGATGTTGGTGGATATAGAACAAATTGGTTTTACAGGGGAATATGATTTGAAATTTCTTTAGAAGAGTCCGTGAACAAAAGCTAATTCACAGCTAATTCAGAAGCCTGCAGCAACTTTAATTTAATTGGAAGTAAAATGAGGAGGATTGCTACACACTCTATAGGGTTGTCAAGAGGGATCTAATAAGATTACCAGCAACACAGTCACATTCTCCTGACCGCTTCTTTATGGAAGACCGGACATGCGTCTTCATAAAATAAACATTGTAATGGTTTACAAAACAAAAAAAATAAAGGGCAGAAAATAAAATAAATAATGCCTAAAATTCTGTTTAGATTTGATCTTGCATCGTCTGATTAGAACTCCCTCACTTTTGCATATTGTAAGAAACAAGCCGTAGGTTAACAAGTTCATCAAAACCACTACACTCGCGATATTTACTTTAGGGAGAATCAAAACTAACTCATTATAAATTATGAAATAAAATGAAAACAACAACATTTCACTGTTATTTAAAGGTTTGTTTGTTTTACTCATTATAATCTCAACTGTGCTTTGCTCTACGTGAGTTAGGTTTGCATTGATAAAATTGTTGACAATATGTTAGAGGATGCACAATGATTAATATTCTCAAATTTTTTTCTTTCAAACAGCTCACAATTTAAACTGCTAGCTCTTCATAATAGAATAAATCTGACCTGCTGGGATAACCAAATGCAAAATGAAAATACATGTTTGGCTGTGCCTAAAGTGACAATAAAGGATAAACAATAAATAAATACCACAAGTATGGAATATAATCTTAAGAATCATAAATATAATAAAGAATAATTATTTTTGCAGCATCATTTACAATTGTGTTTAGTTCTATTTCATAATTGTATAATTTTGACTTACTTCTGAAATGTATTAATATATTCTTATTGTCCCGTTATGATACATTCATTTTCTACATATTTTTTTATTTTATATGTTGTTTGTATTTGTAGATATTTATGTAATTTGCCATTTTTTATGACGTGTATTTATTTATTTTCAAGTTACATTTTGTCAGTTTATTTACAATGTCTTTAACCCATGAATTACCCATTGGATGCACTATATAAATGTTATTCTTGTTCCATCATTCACGTCTGGGCCTCCATACCTTAGACTGAAGTCATTATCAGTCTTCCCACTAACTGCACTGTAACACTTTCTCAGCAAGCTTAATGAGTTTAGTCAGAGTTACAGGCAGCTAATTTAAAACCACCAAGCAGATGATTCTCTGTATTGTTTATTGCTACAACAGTCACATGTTTTTTTTTCTTTGCCAACAATCGAAATGTGTCATCAGTGCTAATATTAGTGGTGTTTGAATAATACAGTATAGTCCTACATGCAGCCTTATTAATCATTTTAATTGTTGCATGCCAGGATTGTCATGTATATGTTTAAAAACTGCTTGTACACGTATGTTGAGTAGGAGGGGATGGACAATTTTAGTCTCATTGTCCAATTATGAGTAATGTTCACTCACTAAAAGTTAGAGGGAAAAGGATAAGGTATCGGACCATATGGAGATAAAAGTTTCTCTCTCCTTTGCCGTGTGACTCTGTGGAGCTACTCTCGGCCCAGCTCTGCCACATAGCCACACATATTAACCATGCACAAATACATTTGCACATATTTGCACTCACGCACACGTGCACGCAAACACACACAAGTGCATACATGCTTCAACCTGACAGTTGGTGTGCGTCATGGAGTGTTGATGCTCATTCAGTGCCTCTATGAAAAGTCTCGGACTGACTGTTGAGTGATGTAAGATTGATATGTAACTCCTCTTCTTTCTGCTCAGACAAATGAGTGGGTGTGTTGAGATTTCAGGAAGATAGATGGGGTAGTGAGGGAGAGAGAAGGAGTGGGAATAATACAAAGCTGACTATGTTTTATTTTTCTTGACATGCTTTACACTGTAGCAGGGGATCAAATTGTGTTTCTGGCAGGTATTTAAGCAAAGGATGACAGGTGACAACTTTTGAGACGCTTACCTGTTTACTTTTAGTTACGTGTAAACTCGAAAATGATAACACTTCTGTCTCTTTCTCATCCGTCTCACCACCCATCCCTCACCCCTAGCCTTTAACTCACTCTTTCTCCCACCTTCTCTCCCTAACAAGACCCCCTGTGTCTGTCTGTTTTCCTCTCATATATCATTCTCTCTCACTTTCTGCAGCCCAGGCCTTTTTCTCTTTAGTTTACTGTGTCTGCATTGCGTGCCCATCTGCGTCACACATGAGGCATGCCTGAGGGTTAAAAATAAAAGATGAAAGGGGAACAGACGGATGCAAGGAGAAATGAGAGGGGGACTGATGACTAGGGGTGAAAATGTGGAGGATAAAAGAGGAGGAGGGAGGACCAGTCTGACGGGCAGTAGCCTGAAGGAAGAAATGTAATAAATCCATCCATTAATAGTTGTTTGTCCATGTATTTATTCTTCTGTCCTTTACCTGTCAATGTGGTGCCACTGATGTGTCACAGATGCTGAATGCTGTCAGGCTTTGTGAGGGCTTCACACAGATTCTAAAGAAAGCATATGAATCCTTAGTAATGGGAGATAATAGCCAGGGGCCACAATAAACAGAGAACTATAATAGAAGGTGTGTTTCCTGGAAAGGTGTGTGTGTCTGCTCTCATGCGTTTTTATCTTCAGCTTGGGTCAATCGAACAATGGCTCTCCAAATATTAAGACATTTACTTCAAATCTTTATGTATGTCATTTCTGACATCCATTGTTTTTCCCAAATCATCACAAATCGGAAACAAATCTAAAAACTCGATTTTTGACACAAAGATCAATTAACTTCTGAGTAGCTGTAAAAAACGTTTTCGGTGTTTGTTACTAATACCAGCCTTTAGCTTATGCTGTGCCACAGCTTGGATACGAATGCCCACATTTCTTTTTGTGAACTAAGGTTTTGTGCAATGTCGGTGTGAAGTTTTCAGATGGCAGAGCTGTCAGAGACAAGGGTTGAAGTATGTGCAAGCTGCTGTTTCGTGTCTGCAGTGTGTGGCAGCAGCTACATTTGGACTGCTACCTGCAGTCCTACTGTAAGTGTAGTGCTGTAACACGACAACAGAAGCCCAAACCAGAAGGTGAATCAGCTAGTGTGTACTTATGTGAATATGGGAACATAAATAAAAGAATACAAATGTGTTCTTGGTACATGGCAAGTGCATCTTATATGGGAGAAAGTGATTTGAAGTACAGCATGTGTTGAGCATGAGCAGATTACTGTACTGAATGATTACTATTCAGAATTACATATAGTTACACTCTGATGCTTTGACATCAACATCAATGTTGACTTAGTCTTTGATCATCAATCATTATCTCATTAAAGATATATATTTTTCTCTTTTTATTAATCTTGATGTAGCTTTTTCTGGAAATTGTTTAAAATATTTGTCTGTGCTACACTCAAGAATAAATAGTCATTAACGCCCACTTAGACTAATTGATAAACTGATTAGAATATGAGTCTACATCTAAAGTGCAACTCAACTGACTGACAGAGGCAAACAACCACATAATGGTTGATAATTTTCAAACAATAAATAATGAATAATTGAGTACTGTTTTCAACTATGGGGTTGAGTTCCATTAATTTTAATGTTTCTATTACAGTTCCTTCATTAGGTTTTGGTACTATGAGCTTTTATGTATTTATGTTTTTAAGCCATTTTCTTGTTCCATGGATGGAGAATGTTTAGAGAAAGTTTCTGAAGAGATTCACTTCTCTTATTCAGCTCACATCAAATATGAAATCCACCTTTTAAATATTTATAAAAAGTCTGCTGGATTAGTTAGTCGGGCAGTATTAGCAAAGCTAAGGGGTGTTTGTTGCTCTCTGTGCATCACATCACTGACGTCTGTCTGCGTCTGGCTCAGTATACATTACCTGCTCCTCACATGCAGAATGAGCTTGTTCTATATGTGTTTCTTTTAGTCTTTCTTGTCGTTTCTTTGTATGTTGTCTTACTTTTCTGCTCTCACTACCTATTTTAGAGCCATATTTAAAAGCCTGGTGCAGAGCTTTTCTGCAAAAATGGCAGGACCAAGTCTTTTTTCACTCTTCTACACTTGTGTGCTGGTCTGTAGTGGTAACCTTAATTTTGTCCTTTTTTCTAAGGTATTTCATGGCCACACCATCCTACTTGTTTATTCATTCGTTCATTCATTCATTCATTCACACTCAGTAATTTTGCTCTAAAGTGGATCCTGACTGATATTAACCTGGGATCATTTATTTTCTTCTTCACCATAATTATGCCTTACCCTCGGCTTTTGTTCACCACGAGCTTTTGTACATAATTGATTTGGCAGTATTTATTATAAAACAGTCATATTACAAGGCTGGTTTAATTAAATATAATCAAAAGAGATGAAGCAAAAAAGACACACTTTCCTGAAGTATCACAAGAAAAAATGTAGCAAGGCCAATATAAAAGAGCTTCGAAAAGAAGAGAAGTATTAATAAGACTGTCTACAGTCACAGACACATGAGCGCACACAGGTAAAATAAGACCAGATAATATTTGGAGGGAATGACGTGACGCAAATAGATGTAAGAAATAGAAAAAAGTCTGACTACCTGTTGATCTATACTCACAGGCCACTGTAATAGGTACACCTGTACAATTTATCCAAGCTAATATAATCGTTTACAGTATTATATTTTCAAAGAAGGTGAAAAGGTGATAATCATACTCTCTGTTTAGTATCGAGGTCATAGTGGTTAGTAGAGTTGTACTGGAGTGCATTATAAGAAGAGGTGGTCATAATGTTTTGCCCAATCCATTAAAATTGTTTTAATTGTTCTAAAATACATTTCAAAATGTAGTGGCTGCATTTGCTCTCTGAGTTTAGGATATTTTGTGCCTCATGGCTGAAGGATTCACTGCTGTGCTGTAAAATACGCAGCGTTAAAGCTGGAGGGGGGGGTCTAAAACCAATGTTCGCCTTAAAAAACAAAAAGAAAAAGACTTCCTCAGTGTTTTTAATAGGTATTTGTAACATGCACAGAAAAAGTTAACAATATTTGTCTTTGTATTGTGATGCAACCAGATTTTACATTCAAAAAGCAGGTGTTAAGGAGAAAGATGCTGATGCTGTGCCCTGCTGTGCTTCCAAAGCATAAAACCCTTTCTTCATGCTGTTTTCAAGTTATTCAGATTTTTTAATCTTCCAGCTGAAAAGTGAGTGCTGTTAAAGCTTCTCCCACTGTGACTGTCACACTGAGGATACTCAAAGATAGGCCTGTCCCCCCTGCCCAAAAGCTACGCTGAAGATGTACAAAGCAATACAAAACTTCTGTAAACAGACTTTACATTGCAGCTCTGAGAGGAGCAAGGCAGGAAGTGATTTTTAAATACTAACCGCTGATAAACTTTTATAACTAGCACATTTACTCAGCAGTATCTTTGCTAAAGCTAAGACGGCTGCCGACAGCTTCATTTGAAAAACGTGACTGTGACCTTGTAAGGAATCGAAGACATGATCCTACTATTTTGAAACATCCTGTCAAAGCATTGATGGTCCAAAAGCCTGTTCTTTCCCTTCAGATTCAGGATCAGGCTCCAGTTTACAGATCGTTTCCAGAACTACTGTCTGACTGTTTATGTTTCCAGCATCCGCCATTACATAGGTGCAGCTGCTGCATAAGACATTATGCATTATTCATTAATGGTCCCATTGGCTGCCAGTGAACACGAAAGCTACACCAAAAAGAATAGGAGAGTCTGGGTTGTTTGTAAAGATGGATTTAGAACTTTGGGTAAACAAAAGATCATATATATTTTTAAATACAGTCTGTTTTTATTTAAATAAGTCAAAAGGCTCGTAATACCAGCTCTTTTAAATATAAATAATTAAATAACATGGTTAGAACATTTTAATAACAGTACTTGTATTGGTGAATGTACAGAAAATAATCAGCCCTGTTTCGCTCAAGTTTCAGGTCATTGTTTAGTGTCTGGACCACAATCTTTCTCTTTTGGTTCACTCTCCCTGCTCTCAATGCATCATCTTCATCCACAGCAGGCAGCTGCTTTCAACTCTACAAACCCACTGTCCACTACCTGCTCAGCGCCTGGCAGCAGACTGACACAGATGACAACTCGTTGGTGAGGAGTTGGTGGAGACTTAAAAGCCGAGCTAAAAAAGAGGTAATACTGGAGTTACACTCATGTGGCAAGAAAAAGCTCCTCAAAATCAATGCTAACAATCCTGTGTCTGGATGCTGCCATATGTTTGCCACATAAATTTGTAGAAACCTGTCGAGGTTTTTCCATCTACAAATGTGGCTCCTAGGGTGGCTGTAGCTCAGTTGGTAAGGCATTTGTCAGTGGTTTGACTCCTGGTCCTTTCTGGCTATGTGTTGAAGTGTCACTGGGCAGGACATTGAACAAAGTGTGTTGGATAAACACACTGTATAAGCAGACCCTTTACTAATGCTTTGCAGCCATTTTCTATGAGTGGGTCCTTATTTATGGTATCATCTATCCTGAACTTTGGCGACGAGATGATAGCAAAGCAATAATCAGATTGGATTGGCCAGACCTGACTAGCCCTGCCAGATTTCCTGCTTGCTTATTCATTCCTGCATCTGCAAACATGTAATCAGATCCTTATTACAATTCCAAGAAATACAGCTGGGTGATTTCAGTTTGGTTCTCTCATGGTCATGTGCCAAGAAACCGCAATCCACCACCAAAGGCTGGGGGAAGGGCCGTATGAAAAGAAACTATGGACAGATTCTTAGAAAATTGGCCCTTGGACACAAAAGGTCAAAGCCCACATCCCTCCTACACTATAGCCTATAGGACTGAAAGTAACACACAATGATTAAAAATGAGGCTGTAGCATTGTTTGCAGTAATTTGCAGTAATCTGTTTTCATATTTTACTTTTTGAATCGTTTATGATTATTTTGTGTCTCTTTTAGATGTTGATGTTTTGAACTTTTCAGGAAAAACCGACTTTATAAATGTTTCATAATGAAGAAAATACATTTACATTTGTTTGAGCCCAGAAACGCTCATTCTGTGCTTTAGAAACTACTAACTGGCTCACAACCTGGTATTAAATGATCATATGTACACTTACGAGTGTGAAGAAGCAAGAACATAAGTAGTGTGGTCAAAAAAGGTTATTTCAGGTTTAACATGTTTCAGTAGAATCTAGCTGCTTTCTACTGTTGATTTGATAATAAATTTTCTTCACCTTTCAGTGGAACATACAGTAAATTAACTATGCGTTAATTCTATATTTTAGCTGAAATAATGACTCCATTAATAAATTAGCTGAAAATATTCAAAAACGTTTTGATTATTGATTATTAATTTTAGTCATTTTATAAGCTAGTATTAAAATTCCAAGTGTTTGAACAAAGCAAAACATTTAAAAAAGCCACCTTTGCTCTCAGGGGCTTTTTTTATTGTTTCATATACTCAGTGATTAATTGATAGATAAATGATTGATAAAAAATGCATCTACAGATTATTGGACATAACAAACAGAATAACTAACACGCAAAAAGAAACAAAATCACAACAAACAACTCAAAAATGATCAAAAGGAGATACACACTGACCAAAAAAACATTAGTTACCTCAGAGAGATGAAAACAGAGCAAAATATATAATATAAATAAAATAAATAATACAAATTATGTTTTAAAACACTGCACACACTGTATTGTTCTGGACTGTACCTCACCAGAGAGCAGACATCACATGTGAGAGAAATGATGTGCATCACCTGGCTGGAATTGGATCTCAGACCTTCAGACTATGTGGTCTAAACCCCCCTGATGCTCTTGGCCATCAGTTTTACAGCAACAGCCTATTTCTACAATATTGCAGCACATGACATAGTCAACCATCAGCCCTGCATCACATCCATGTACAGTATGAACTCTGAGTGTGAACAACGTCACCAAGTGTGCACGAAACATCACTACCTGTCTAACAGGTACATTTCTCTACTTTTAACACTAACAAAAGTGTAGAAATACTTGAAACATTGTTAACACAGTGTAGAGCACAGGGCAGGAAAAATGAACTTAAGTGTCTATAAGTCCTGCATCCTGCTTGTCACACTATTAAAGCCTGAAAAGAGTTGTTGCACTGAAACATGGGTATTTGATAAATTTATAATTACTAACAGAATGTAGAAGAAGGTATTGAATATTTTAGTCAATCTGCTCTCTCTGGATATATATATATATATATATATATATATATATATATAGAGAGAGAGAGAGAGAGAGAGAGAGAGAGAGAGAGACAGAGAGAGAGAGAGAGAGAGAGTGGAAAATGCTCATGGTAATTGCAAGAGGACACAGTGAGTGGAGACTGAGCAGATTAGCTCTGAAGAGAAAAATGGAGGGAATGAGTGAGGAAGGGAGGGAAGGATGGAGGAGGAACGATGGCAGACACATGGAAACATATATGGCTGAGAGTTATAAAATAGTTCTGTTGGAGACAAAAAAAAAAGGAAGACAGGAAGTTATACTGACCAAAAGAAAGCTGAGTGAGTGCAGGCGTGTTGAATGGGCTTTTAAAAAATAAAGTACCTACAGTTTTCCAACTTTATATGTCAGTACTGTAACAAAGATCATATTTTTAGGACATCTGAACAAATTGGGACTGTTCCATTTTTTGCTTTCTGTGTTCTATGTCCTGTGATTCTGTGGACAGTGGAAACTGACCCAGAGCTCACATCTCAATAAGGCCCATTGTGGTCTGAGCCCATTGAGGGATTTTGCAAATGTTTAGGATAGAACAGCACTGCAACTTCCTACACTGCAATATGTGCTGCATGTACCCGGCCCATAAATGTATCAGTCGTGTTTTTAACTTCTACTCATCTTCCTGCTTCTTTTGTTTTGAACAGCTGAACATAAAAACCAATATAAAATATTTTTAAATCATCATTGAATGAGTTTTGTAGAGAAGGCAACACACTCACCGCAATATTTCAGTAAGTACCAATGTGTGCCCACATATGCTTTGTTGTTTCCGTGTACCTCTAAGGTGGCCCATGCATTTCAGTCAGAAAATCAGAATTGTTTTAGTCAGTATCAATGTTGTAACTTAATATTACCCAACAGTGATATATTACATAATATAATACATATTATTATTGTTAATTTAAACTAATGTATGTTAAAACGTTCCTTTAGTTCTGCACTCCTAGAATAAAAGAATGTTTAATAATAATAATTAATAATTGCAACAAAGGCCTAAATAATTTTATCTTTGACTTTAAGCCCATCGGCTCAAGATTCACTCTGTCAACCACAACAAGTTCAAGCCCATAACTTTAGAATATGTCCTGAATAAGTATTTATAGCAAACAATGCATAAAAATCAGAAGAACATAGTCAAAAGGGGCCCATGGATCCTTTCTGCCCCAAGGCAACACAGAACGTTCATGCAGCCCTGAAAAAACTTTTAGACAGAACTTAAAACACACCTACATTAAAATTTTACTTTAATCTGCCAATGATGATAAAGACCTCAACACATTAAGCAATTAGGGTTTATTTTCTTCATTTCATAAATTGAAGACCAGTCTCAATGAATTAAAAAAAAAAAGTGAAACTTTAGAGTATTTGTGTGATTAAAAACGAATTTAAAAAAATGTATACAATAGTGATGACGTTTTCCTTCAGTGGCTGTCTAGCATTTTATATCCTGAAACACGAGTTGCCTTATAAGACGAAGCAACTGATAACTGATGACATGCCACTCCAGAATCCATTGTGCTGCAGACTATGTAGAAAGAATGCAGCAGTATATGGTTAAACGGAAGTGGTGACGCCAGGGGACAGATAAAATGAAAGACACCAGCAAAAAAAAAACAAAAAAAAAAAAAGGGGGGGGGGGAGGGAGCATTGGAATACAAAGAGAAAAGCTATGTAGGAAAAGGGAGGTGTGCAGGATGAGGAGGAATAGCGCGAGCGTCTTTGTCAGTGACAATTGGACAGGGGCTGAAAGATGCTGCTGCCTCTGACAATGCGTGTGTGAGGGATAGATGGACCGTGCCAGTGAGCAACGTGTTAGTTTGCTTCTAAACAATTAGACACGTTGAGTCACTTTCCACATGTACATGTGCCGGTTTTCTTTGTTTGGCTGTTTGTGTGTGTTCTGACCGTCTGCGTCTTCAAGGTCTTTTCCTTCATGTCACACTGGCTGTTGTAAACCACAGGGGGCACAAGAGCACATCCTCCTCATTGGGGTCCTTCAATGGGGACACAAGCACACTGTGTACAAGTTGTGCGTGCAAACACTTTCTTTCAATTAAGTTCACTAATGTAATGAACCATTTTCAAGTCGTCCTCCTTTAGCGAGTGTTCTTATTTAATCGATTCTACTCTGGGATGTTAATTAAAAAAAAGCAAATTAAGCATTTTT
This sequence comes from Channa argus, assembly GCF_033026475.1. Classification (NCBI taxonomy): domain Eukaryota; kingdom Metazoa; phylum Chordata; class Actinopteri; order Anabantiformes; family Channidae; genus Channa; species Channa argus. The sequence goes on along the minus strand of NC_090199.1, from coordinate 25,318,901 downwards.
GAGCCAGTGTGAATTGTACAAGAGGGGGCTGCAGCTCACTAACAATAACACTAAGAGACACTATTTAATATCATCCTCACAGTCATGAAAACAGAAGGATGTGTTGTTACCTTGGCAACAGACACACCTATCCTGATACCTGCACCAATAGGTTGTCTGACCTCAGATCAGTGTGATCGTGAAGTCATAAAGGATAAAGCCACACAGTCTAAGCCCTTAGCAATCAACTTCAGGATGCTTGTTTAGATCGGCTGATTGCAAATTAAATCCTTTTATTTTGTGGTGTTGCACAGCAAAGGAGAGAACAATAAAAGCACAACTTCCTGGTAAGTGCAGTGACGCATTTCTCAGCTGGTAACTGGTTGAAAGCTGAGCAGAGAGAACAAGTCAATGCAAACAGAAGGACAAATGAAGACAGACCTGCAGATGGACAGAGAGACGGGCTGGCAGATGTGCTTGGAGTGGGTGCAGGCCGGGGAAGCCTCGGTTTGTTTCTGTGTGGAGATTGCACAAACGCAACGTAGTGATGATCACACTCATCGGGGAGACGGTGCCTACACAATACTGTAAACCTGCTGTGTGGGTGACTGGCACAACACTGATTGACTGACACTCTGTGGTGGCATTTAGACAAAGCTGTGCCTCAGTGAGCAGGCGTGAAACACACACACACAAAGAAAGAAACAATTAAAAGCACTTGCTTGCACAGCTGGTAGAGTGGGTGTGTGTGAAGGGAAAGCCTGTGAGGTGTTGGCTCCCGGATGGCCAGTGGGCACCAAGGCCTGTTTGCTTCCACAAGTCCAGATAAGGACAAAGCAGGAGGTGTGGGGGAATAAAAACACACACCGTGTAATGGATCCCCTCACTTACTCATTTATTTATCAGGCTGGTGGCTCAGTAAGCTTTGTGCAGAATGGAGAGGGTGTGTATGCAAACGTATACTGTACACGCATGGATGTACATGCATGTGTGCTATCGTGCATGCCCCCTCATGTGTGACTGTTTCTGCCCTCATATACTCATCTGTGGAGCCACCTGTGTGTTTGTATGAATGGGTTCGCTTTGGTGATCAACATACATTCAGCTACACACAGCAGCAGTTTATTATAATATGTTATTTATAAAAGACTTTATCTCAAAGTTCTACTCAAGCAGATTAAAAGCAAGAATAAAACATAAAAATTATGTAAAGCAAAGAAACATATAAACATAAAATAACATTTACAACACACCACTTTAAAATGCTTTTCTGAACAGAAAAGTCTTTAACTGTTTTGTGAAACAGTCCACAGTCTGTGGTGCCCTCAGGTTCTCAGGCACACAGCGTTCCAGAGCCGTGAAGCGGCTGCTGAGAAAGCTTAATCCCCCATTGTGTGGAGTTTGGTTCTGGAGGGCTAGAGGCGATAAGTGTTCGTGGAACGAAGGTGTCTTGTTGTAGATTGTGATGTGAGGAGTTCTTTAAAATATTGTGGCGCATTTCCATGGATGCACTGGTGGGTAGGTAGACAGAGTTTGTATTCAATGCGAAGGTGGATGGGGATCCAGTGAACTGTCCGGAGAACAGGAGTGATGCGCTCATATTTCCGCACCCTCATAAGGATCCTGGTTTGAGCACTGCTTTGAACATATTGGAGATTTTGAAGGCTCCTGCTGGAGATCCCAATGAGAAGTGCATTGCAGTAGTCCAGCCTGGAGGAGACAAAGGCGTGCACCAACCATTAAGCGTCACAGAGGGAGAGGGTGGGACAGAGTTTGGCTATGTTTCTCAGATGAAAAAATGCAATTTGACAGAGGTGTTGGACATGTGTTTCGAATGACAGGTGGGGGTCGAACTTGACCCCCAGGTTGTTAACAGAGTTGGAGAGGGTAACGGTGTGACCAGAAGAGGAGATACAATTAATGGGTGAGGAATGAATCTGGTGGGTGGTGCCAACTAGAAGGGCTTCGGTTTTGGTGATTTTTGGCTGAAGGAAGTTCGGCGAGGTCGGCCTCAATCTCACGTAGAGCTTAGTATCATCAGCATAGCAGTGGAAGGAGACTCCACGCTTGCCAATGTGGCCCAGTGGGAGCATAAAGATGTTGAAAAGGGTCGGCCCCAGAACCGACCCCTGTGGCGCCCCACATTTTGCATTTAATTTCAACGTCAGAAACGCAAAAAAAAGTTATTGTCTAAGGCCAACTCGCACAACTGCAGCCTCACCAAGGATCTCTTCAAACTGGTTTAAAAGTTCCTATATTTAGAAAGAATTTATAGTTACTTCTACAATGTTCTAGCAACCTTTTTTTCTAAATGACTTTTTGGGACAGAGCTCCCCTACAATCCATCAACTGAGTCACGGTGCGTTAATCAAAAGAAAGCAAGAAAACAAAGAGGGCCATTTGTACAGGATGGCATCAAATGTCTGTCTGTTACTCAGTTAGCTTAACAACGACTTGTGAGGATTTGGAAGTTGGAAACAACACAAAAATGCACACTGACTGGAAAAATTGAAAATACTTTAGATCAATTGTGGTTGTCTGAGGGGCAGTGGTGAAAAAATATCAAGGGCACCTGATGCCTTCTTGAACATATTGCAGCATCTTTGTTTGCTCTGGTGGTGACACCATAGAGGCCAATTGTATGTAATTTACACTACTGCAAAGGCACCTTAAAGGGTGATTTACCTTATTTGCAGCACTGCAGGGCCACCTTTGCTGTATTTGTTAGTCCTTGTGGGCACTTTTCGTGCATTTTATTAGACTATTAAATTGCAACGCAGTGCACAGCGATTTCTATTCGTGACAATAAAGTACATTATAAATCTGACAAGTGATTGTATCACTGTCACGAGTGGTGCAATGTTGCTGTCTTACAGCTGCTGGTCAAACACAGAGCTTTGGCAGCTTGAGGCACATACACACAAAACAGACTTGAAGTACTTGTTAAAGCATCTGTTTTGTTTTCTGGCTTCATTAATGGCCCAGTCTCTCCATTTATGAAGCTAATAAACAATATTTAAGTATTGCACAAAATAAGCTGTAAAAACATTCCGAAATCTTAACCACTTCAACAAATGTAAAGTGAATCAAATGCCCTTAAATAGTAAAAATCACACGTCCATTTGGCCACTGGTGCTTCTTTTGGGCCAATTTATGCCATTTCATATCTCCATCATCAGAATAATTATGTCAGGAGCTATAATTAATGTACAAACATTATGACTGCAGCGTTTCGTAGTTAACCTTCACAACAAATACTACACAACCACGGTTGTTTTGAGTGACTCTCTTCTGGCACCGAATTCTCACTTGTGGCTGAATCATAATTCGGGGGCATCCTCCTTTTCTAACAATCCACCATCAAAGCCATTCTCTCTGTATCTTTTCTGTCTGGCTGCTGCGCGCCGGAAGCAGACCATAACGGTCTCTGTATGGGCCAGCCAGGAAGCGAGCTATGCGCTCTTCTCCTACCCATCCTCCGCTCCTCCACAGAGTCCAGTCATCATTACCGGGCACCGTGCCTTGGTTCACTCAACCCCCCCCTTCTCGTCCCCCCTCCCTTCACTGTTTCTACTTTCACTCACTCGCCCTCCCTCCTTCTCGTTCCTATGTGCGTCGAAAGTCTCCTCCTCTCACAGAGTCTGAGCGCACGTCTCCAACCAGCCTTTACGCGCGTACAAGCTCTCCAAGAGAATCCCTACGGTCGGCCCCTCCCTTTCCGTTTCTTACCGCCCTCACTCATTCATGACCCGGGATTGGTGACGTAGGAGAATCCACGGTGCCCACTGCCGTAGGCAATAACGGGATGCTTGAGTATATATGGGGCAGTGGTAGCCATCAACCGGCACACTCTCAGTCGCTCCGACTCGGGAACCAGAGCATCAGCGGAGATAGCAGGCTTTACTTCGCCCTCTCAGGCTAACTCGCTTTGGGCTTTGGTTCAGGATGGAAACCTCTTCTAATTCTCGGAGCCGACGAAGCTCCATCATGCGCACCTGCAAAAGTAAGTTTCTCTCTGTCTTCTTTGCTTTTTGGATACTCAATGGATCCTTTCGACACAGCTAATACCACTCTGCATTAGAACTTGTGCAACAATTTCAAGTTTTTATTCTATGAATGCTCGACTTACTTCTAGAATATGTAAACGAATATGTTCACTGTAACATCGAATATGGACACATGGTTGGATGTGTGATAGAAAAACGAAATGAAATTCAGGTCTAGAGGAGAATAACTTGCTTGATTACTTATAATATTGAGACTGAATGTGAAGCAGAATACAACACGAACTTGTTTGTTAACTCTAAGAAATTGGCTCTGTTTGGACTGAACACTGTTGTGATTATGCTGTGCGTAAAGCTGAGGAGCAAACTTCATTTACTGTGGAACGATAAAGCTGTAGAGAGTTTATCATGTAATTCTAGGTGCAGTTATAACCAGAATTATTTAATGCAATAGCAGCAAACCGAACAAAGCTTTTACAACACAAAACGAGAGCAAACATCCACTCGTTGTGCGCGCTTGATGTGTAGTGGATGATTTCATCACCACGGACAGCTCCCGCTCACCTCTCTCCCTCTCTGCGCTCTACTTTCAGGCGGTCTTTCCCTCTGGTTGGTGGTGTGGCTGGTCCTCGGCAAGCCAAGTCCGGCATCGGCGTGCCCGCATCTGTGCGTGTGCTACCCGACACCCATGACTGTGAGCTGCCAGGCGCAGAACTTCACCCATGTCCCGGTCGGAGTGCCATATGAGTCCCAGCGCGTGTTCCTCCAGAACAACCGGATCACGGAGCTCAGAGTTGGCTCTTTTGGCTTCGGAACTCAGGTGAGAAAGAGTGCAAAGGACATGATTCTTAGTTCTATGTATTCTAAATCTTTTCCACTGGCGACATCCACTGAGAAAAATAATCACCGTTTCATTTGTTCTCAGGTTCTGTGGCTGTTCTCCAACAACATCACGTGGATCGAGGCAGGGGCCTTCAGTGAGATGAGGGACTTGGAGGAGTTGGATCTGGGTGACAACCCCAACCTCCACAGGTTGGAGGGGGGAGCTTTCCGCGGACTTGAGAAGCTCCAGAGCCTCCACATGCACCGCTGCCGGCTCACTGCCCTGCCCCATGACATCTTCCACAAGCTGTACAGCCTGCAATTCCTCTACCTGCAGGTAGGAGCGCTGGAGAGACATTCACAGACCTGCACACACTCTGCCAAACACATGCATATACAAATCTAACAAATCCAGTTTGTTTCTGTTTTTCACAAACTCAACTCTTTTTCTTTTTTCCCTTTTCTCTTTTAGGAGAATAATCTCCACTTCCTGCAGGATGACATCTTTTCTGACCTCATCAACCTGAGCCAGCTTTTCCTGCATGGCAACCGAATCCGCACTCTCTCAGAGAATGTGTTCCGGGGCCTAGTCAACCTTGACCGCCTTCTCCTTCACGACAACCGCATCAGGCAGGTGAACCGCCGCGCTTTCCGCGACCTCGGCCGCCTGACCATGCTCTTCCTCTTCAACAACTCCCTGGCTGAGCTGCCCAGCCAGACCTTGAGAGACACCCAGGGCATCGAGTTTCTCCGCCTCAATGCCAACCCATGGTCTTGTGGTTGTGAGTCCCGTGCCCTGTGGGAGTGGTTCCGCGAGGCCCGCGTCTCTTCATCCGAGGTTATCTGCTCCTCCCCTTCCACCCGCCGTGGCCAGGACCTTCGCTTCCTTCGTGAGATGGACTTTGCTCTCTGCCCCCTGCCCGACCCTGGCTCCATCGCTGGCTCCACCACTACCACTTTCAGCACTAAGACCCGCTGGTGGTTCCACAAGAACAAGCCCCAGTCATCTACAAAAGGCGTCTTTGAGAAAGCCTCAGAAACTGTCAAGGCTGGGTTGTACGGGAAAGGCCCATCCACAACCACCTCGGTAGTCAAATACGAGCTTGGGGAGGAAGAGCTGGCGCTGCCCAAGCTTGACCCAGAAGAGTACTGGGCAAACTACGGCAATGAGGACTCAGGTGTCACCCTGCGATGCTTTGAGCTCGAATGTCCACCTGAGTTCGACCTGCCACCATCTTCCTCCTCACCTTCATCCAGCTCGCCATCTTTGCTCTCACTACTTGCCCTTTCTGTTTTGACCCTCTGTCTCAACCTCCCCTTACTTTCTGGCTGAATCAGACTCTTAGTACCACCACCTGTTCCTTCCAGCCTGTTTTAAAGGCTGTGGGGATCCCTGTTAGACTCTCTACACCCCCTTTGCCCACTTTGCTGTCAGCCAATCCTCAAGGCACAGCGAGGGAGATAGGGGGACGGTTAGATTCTAAATCTACCACCTACAGGGCTTAACACTTTTCAGGGCTGCTAAGAGTTCTTCAGCTCATAGGTCATATTTATTTACAATACTCTACAGGTATGGCTTTCTGTGTCTCACCTGTATGATGTCATAGTATGATTCCGTGCAATCAGGGCTATGAGGGCTGAGTCCACCTCTAATATCAGCTTTATCTGATGGCAGTTGTGAATATTGTTGTCAATTTTGTCACCTCTTCTAGTTAAATCTACTAGTGCTATTAGTGCATCCAGATAACTGGTTGCCACAATTACTGCAACTACTGTTAGAGTCAGTGCACAGTAATGACAATACTGTAACCACTTAAAGTGTCATGTAAATAGGTATGTAATCTGTGAGTGTTCAAACTGAAATCACATTCATCTTTATCCAGGAAAACTGTGAAGGCTAGTGTTTCTACAGTGCAGAGCACGATGCACAGTGAAGCCAAGACTTATCTAAGAGAGAAAGAGAGAGAGAGAGAGAGAGAGAGGGGAAATTTACTGTGAAGCTGGAAGGGGAGGAAGAGAATGAGAATACAGGGACGTCAAAGAAGAGGGGAGGAGACTCCTGAGGAAAGACAGAAGAGAAGAAAAGGGAGGGGACAAATGTTCATGCAACACTTAGAAAAGAAGCAGTGAGATAGAGCAAGACACTAGGAAAAAGGACAGTGCTGGCGGTAGAAGCAACAACCTGCAGGAGAAAAGTAATAAGTCCATTCATCAGTAGTTGTTTCACCCATTATTCCAGTCACCATTTTCTGTAAATATGGTGGTGTTTGAGACAACCACAGGGATTGAATGCTTCCTATCAGGAAGCCAGAGATTTTGGTTTTTCAATGTCTTTCTGTGACATATTGATATAAAATGTGTAAAGATTGTTGACTTGAATGCTGATGAAGATCTTGATATAAAAGATACACTGAATATTTCCTGAATCCTGATGCTTTTCTTTGTGCTTTCTCGGTGCTCTGTGTGGCCTTTTTTTGTTTAAAAATAACAAATGTGGGACAAAATGTGTAAAAAAAAAAAAAAACCTGCCAAAAAGTAGCAGATTGCTGCTGTGTGACTAAACTGTGATTACAGTGGACTAAAAGGACTGATCACATGGACTTGATGTCACTGCTAGAGACCGTTCAGAATGGCTCTGGCTGTGATGGACATCTGCCTGTGTGTGTGGATAAATAAGGATGAATGGCTTGACAAGCTGGCAATGCTGCAAAAGGCAAATACGTCAGCAGTTTTATCACTCCATTGACTCATTGGCGGGCGATGCCAGATGGACAGACAAGGTGCAAATTGGCTGATTTGTAAATACGCTAAGAGAGCAATGAGAGAATCTGGAGTCGGAGACAAATTAGGAGCTACATGCTGACATGCAGACAGAACGATAGGAAGGATGTGAAGTGATACACGGGTGGGCTTTAAAGTCAAACCCACAGGCAATTGTTAATGCTGAAGCTGAAATTTTGCAAGAGAGCAGCAGAAGTAGTGCGAGAAAAAAGAGAGGAAGCATCTACTAATTTTTATCTACTAAGTCCCTCCCTCATCAAAAGGAAGGAAGATGCAGTAAGTGTGCTGATGTATGGCAAACACCTGCCTTTTCCCCCTTCTTTATATTTGCAGGCCATATCCTCAAAGCTCTCCATCTCTCATGGGCAGAAAAAAAAACTCCAATAGAGGCTACAAAGCCAAGGCCAAGATGCTGTATACTAATAGAGTAGGAGGTAATGTTAGCGAGGTATGCTGACAAAGGCAGTTAGCCTTGCTTCACCAGAAAACTACTAACACAATCTCTTTATTTTCTCCCTACAGTTTTGAGAGTTACTATACAAAGGAAGACAGCTTCTTAGAAACTTGTTTGTCACAAGGGTTCATGGAAATATTCAGTGTCGTCTCAATGTTTAGCCTCGTAAAGAAGGTCAAACTGAGCCCGGGTGCTCTTCAGTGGCCATGACAGTGAGGTCACTGTCGGATGACCGAAGTGCCAGTTATACCATTTCCCGCCTGTTTCGTCTGTCAAGTTCATGTGCTATGTTTTTTATCTGAGAAAGAACGAATTGAGTACGACAGATTGGCTTGTCTCTCATTTATTTTTACTGTTAAAGAAAAAAGATGTTCTTGAAAGATGCAGTGTAAAGAAAGAATAAATTCATATTTGTTTAACAAAAAGGTTTTTGTGTGGGCGTTTCATTCTATGTCTTGGCTAATGTCCAGTCAAACAACCCAAAGCAAATCAAAGCACACATACACACCTGCCCACACACACACACACACACACACACACACACACACACACACACACACACACACACACACACACATACACGTGGACAAGGACAGAGTTGCCATTGTGTAAGTATTCCAGGCAGTTATCCAGCTTTCTCAATTGTGCAACTATTTAGCTGAGGAAGACAGAAAAGGAGAAGTGTGGAAATAAAAACAGAGAACAAACAGTGTAGACTTCATTGACTTTAAACACAGTGACTCTAACACCTGCTGTTGCAATATGATACAAGAGATGAGATAAACAGGAAGAAATCTGTTGTAATTAAATCATTGTAACCAGCATTGTTTAAAAAATCTCTCTTAGCAATTAGAATATTTCTTAGATGTGAATGTATGTGGTGCTGAGCATTGTGGACAGAAAAAGCTGGAAAAACAAGCAGTTCACTATTTAAAGCCCTAGTTTCTAGTTTGTAATTTTTAAGTACAATGGGAACTTTTTGTGTGTTAACATAATAAATTGCATATTTCTACTATGAGGATAATAAAAACCTCAGCAAAGGTTGTTGTTGAAATCAGTGTCTTCCCCCAGACACTTGGCATTTAACACTGTTAAAGCAAAAGTTGTCTTTGTATTGGTTGTTTGAGTTTAAGGACAAAATCAGAAACACCCTGCGTGGTGAGCAGGGTGGATCCAGAACACAACAGGCCTACAGAGATAAGTGGTACCTATAGGTATTATTTCAAAACAAACAAACAAACAACCAATAAATAAATAGACAAAACATTTTAAAAAAAAGTTTATTTAATATGGTCAGTCTTCTTCAGAGTGGTGGACCATATTCAATAAAGTAGTAAACAAAGTAGTAAAGTTTCCAATGGAAACAATTTTAATGAACACTGCTAGACTTTACAGTATATAGTAATACTAATATTTTCTTTTTCATTTTAGTTCTCATGTATGAAAATTCCATCACATACACTAGCAGAGCTTCCGTATTTGCATGGCTTCATACATTGCTCATAAAAACCTTTTTTAATAATTTGGGTGAAATGACAGTTTATGTTAAAAAAGAAGCTCAACTAGCCAAACAGTTTGTTTTGGCTACTTATTTCCGTCATTGTTGGCTGCAGGTATCTTGTGATCCACGTACATATTTGTATATCTGGACCAGACTTTCATACTGTGAAAACACAACAGTGAGCTGTTAACATACAAAAAAAGTCCCAGACTGCAAACACACATAACCAGATCACACTCTGTGGCATGGAGCAGTGGAATCACTGCTTGCAATGGCTATATAAGGATGAAATAAGCACATTCGACAGCTCATCCTTCTCTTTCCTATTGGTCCCAATGCTTTTGTGTGGCAGAAAAATGTCTTGACGCACGAGTACATAAAAAAAAAAAAACGTGTGGGTTATATTGGACGACGTCTGTGTCAATCAACTGCGAAAAAAAAAAAAACAGAATCAATGTGAGTGAGGTGGGGAGGCAGGATGTGAACGTGCCTGTGGAAGCTACAGTATGTTGAATAGATGAATATTAATGACTCCCAGTTTATACATGTGAAGAAGAGAGACAGTGCCGAGCGGCGATGGAGAGGAGGCTGGTTACTGCAAGCTTGTTCAAGTGCGTCACTACTTTGTCACAACTTGCTTCCACCTGCTGAGCCCCCATCTTTCTCTCATTCGCTCCTTCACACACACACACAAATTGATATTTACACCAACAGCCAAATAGTTCCTCACTTTCTCGTGCAGACGTAATTTGCAATTTCTATTTTACCTTTTATGTGTTGAGGAGTTGAGTGTAGATAACTCCTCAGACTCCTTTATAAGATCTACTTCATGTCTCCAGGCCTCTAATTTTGCTTTCACACATTGCGTCTTTCTCAGAATTGTCGTCAGTGTCATGCTCTCCTTTTTGCATCTCTTCACTTTTGTGTGTTCTCTTTTCTTGCAGCCTCCAACAGAAACTCCACTGATTCGGGGGTTTTCTCTCACTCATTCAAAGAGTTAAATAGAAATGTGTCACTTCTTTTCTTCCATTTGTTTATTTAGTTGGTAGCTGGGACTAAATTCGGCCCAGTTGCTACATTTCCTTTTAATGATGCTTCCTTTTTAAATATGCTCACACATGTTGTACATATGTTACAAAACCTTTGCAGAATGCATTCTTGTTCTTTTGTTCTTTTTCAAAGCTTTGATGTTTCCTGTATCAAAGAGATGGGAACTGAAGTCACATGCTGTGACCAGCCAACATGAGAGAAAGAGCTTGGAGCTGGTGTGCAGCCATGAAGCACTGTCGGAGTTGATGGCTTAATGTACTTAATGTTGATGTTATGTTTATGATTATGTGGACACATGTACGTTAAAAGCAACATCAGAAGATCATCCAATTATACATTAATGAAACCAATAGTTTTTCATAGACTTTATGGTAATTGTTTCAGAGGTTGTGGTGTGTGTGATGTTAATATGCGACCTTCTATACATATGCATGGTCAAATTAGACAATACTGAGAAGACATTGCATCCATATACAGTAGATAGTGATTATCCCTCAGTACATGTGTAACAAAAACCTAACTACAAAAGGTGAAAAGTCACTGACGCCAATATGGCGCAGAAAACAGAGCTCACTGTTGACAGAATGAGATGAAAATGAGAAATTGTGTGAAAAAGAGGGAGACAGAAAGATAGCAGCAGAAGAGGTGTGACGTTTGAGTCATATACTTGGAAGCTGTTCGCAGCCGAGAACATTTGGAAGGCTTAAGTGTGCACGCACAAACACGTGCGAATGCACCCTCGCTGGCAGCTTTTTGCCATTGCTGGTACGCCTTGAGAGAGGCCCACTGGGAGACAGACGTTCCTCATCGCATTGCATAAGCAGGATCCACGCACATGCATGCCTACACATACACAAGACACCTACAGTCAAACAAAAGATAATACTTAAGCTGCACAACTCTGCCACGTTTCCTTAACCAGGTGACCCTCAAATATCTGCATGTTTTCTAAGCAAAAGCATTTGAATGTTTAGAGTGTTTGGTGTCTGAAGATTACGTCAGGAACTTATGCAATCCGGTTTCCCCAGCAAATATAAAAAAAATAATAATAAAAAAATTACCCTTTCACAGAAATATTGATATGCACTACAAAAACCACCGACACAGAGGTGAGTGTGACAAACACGCGCATATGCAAAGATGTACCAGAAAACATACATAACAAACAGATGGACACACTCACATACAGATTTTTTTAGATGGAGCCTGACATTATCTGTCAGGCAGCCGTTAAAAGCGAGAGAAATTATGATGTAAAGAGAAAAGGGTGTGAGGCCGGCAGCAGAAACAAGAGCGAGAACAGAGACAAAACATAACTCTTGTGGTGGGTCAAGATGCAACAGCAGCAGCTATGAACAATAGTTTGTACTACTACAGTAGAGGCAGTTATCACCTGATGAGTCTGACGGTTTTCCCTCTCTTCATTTTACAAAGCTCACAACTCGCTGAATTCTTTTCTTATCACCTCATGCTGAACTCAAGAGTCAGAGGACCCCCTGTAGTGATCGTGATGTGTTCATGACTTACACAATGAGTCAGCTTGTATAAATTTGATATCATAGTTAAAGCTACAGCATTCAAAGTTTTTCAAATGGTTTTTAAAAGACATAGGTTCCATAACTAAATGTGTTAATGGGGAGATGTGCTATGAAATCCTCATCCGACACAGAGTCACTAAACAATGCTGGCAGTAGATTTTTGCCCGTAAAAGGTTTTGATAAAGTGATAAAGTCAGAGAGGAGCAATCAGAAAGCTTTGGGGCGTCTTTTTTATTGCAATTTAATAACTTTAAATATCTGAACGGCTGTTTAGAGTGTGACAGAGTATAAAGAGCAAGGCAGAGCTGTTATAGAACAGGGAGAGGGAAAACTCAGAGTCCAAGACTAATGTGGGATTAATTTGTACAATGTAACTTTAATCTAGAAGGAACTGTAATTCAAGGAGTTGTGCAGAGCTGTTTAAGGTCCATGTCAAGTCTCCAAATAACCAAATTCCAATGGTCATACGATGATGAAATGATGAATGATGAAATGAAACAACAAATTAAGGTTAGCATGATCCACAAAGTGACAGGAAATCCACCACATTAAAAAAAGTCCATAAAAACTTAAATGCAAAGTATTTATACAAATCTTTTAAGATTTCTGACTAAACACACAACAGTTGTAGAAGAAATTGTGTGGTGGAGAACTATTCATGCACAGCACTGAGAGCAGGTCATCACACAGACATGTAAGACACATTGAAATCGACAGACTTTACCATTTTGTGAGCAACTACGTGTGATTTATTCATATTTGAGTCACAGTGGTCTGGCAACATAAACATAAACACCCAGTTCTAGTTTTAAAAAAAATCGCTAGATCCTGATTGGTGCCTTAAAATGTGACCTCAAATATTTTTTTCCAGCTAAGCTCTGCCCCACTTTAAAACAAAACAAAACAAAAAAAACCTCAAAAAGACCAACAGAAACAGTCAGCAGTGTCCAACTATCACACAAGACATGACGTGGATCAACATTATTTTAGCCTTCTTCCAAAGTGAATGTCATATAATGGATTTACTGTACAACACTTTAGGATTCTCTGCATATATGACTATTTTATGATGTGGAACCGGTGGTTTGTCCCGCAGTAAATTCTTTTGGCTAGTGTTGACAACTGCCAGAGGCTAAAAAGCTCATAGAAAATATTTCTGGAAAGTAGGGGGGTGGGCATGTCTGATCTCTCTATCTCATATAATCATGATACAGCACCAATAAATTAGTCCTCCTACTCCTTCCTACTCCTCTGTGTCCTAATTTCCCTCTGTGCTTCAAAACTGTCACACACTAACTACATCACAAGCTTAAACCGAAACCATGCAGCCCTCCTCAGATCACGGCCTCCTGCTTTTTTCTGCCTTTCGGTCCACGTTTCTGCAGACTCACATGCAGCGTCTTGTTCATCTAATCACGTCCTTGTTGTTTCCTGCAGCACTGAATAAAACTTTGTGTTCATCCCGACATCTTCCCACTTCTTTGTCTCCCTCACAAACTTCTCCTCTCACCCCCCGCTCCCTCCTCTATTATACTCCTCCTCTATCGTCCGGTGATATGTTCTGTTCTGTTGTGCTGCTGATGACTGTTTGTGTCACTGAGGTGTCACCTCAATCAACAGTCATTTATACTCATCTTCTCACTGTTGTTGCTTCATTTTGTTCTCTTCACATTTTGGTGCTACTGAATAAACACAGGGCGTATTTTTAAGTAGGAAACTGCTAAGGGATCCAACATTCTTTTTCTTTGGCCAAGAACTACTTGTAATGCTCATGTTAGTCATTTGTACGCATTTTAGTTCAAAACAGTTAGATAATTATTTACTTTTCTTGCATCCTTGACTATGTAAAAAGGCAGAGAAAAGTATTAATCTCTGATGTTTTGTACTTTTACTTGTATATTGGACAGTTTTACTTCAGTTTTACAGCTAAAATTATAAGCTGATTAACTAACTGACAGATACTTTATTGGCAACTATTTTTAAGATTGTTCATGTTATTTTTAATGTAAAAACTTCACATATTTCAGTGTTCCAGCTTCTGAGATGTGACGACTTTTCATTTAAAGAATTTAAATACTAATTTAATAATTTTGACTTTTGGTAGGACAAAGTATGATAAAGGTATCACTTGTTTTTCTATCCATCCATTATCTTAACTGCTTACCGTGTTCAGGGTCACAGGGGGCTGGAGCTTATCCCAGCAGTCACTGGGCAGGAGGCAGGGTCCACATTGGAGAGTCGCCACATCAATCTCAGGGTCAACACAGAGAAACATACACTGACAGACACGCATTCAAGCTCACACCTGTGGACACTTTAGAGTCACCAACGCATTAGTTTGGACTGTGGGAGGGAACTGGAGTACCCAGAGGAAACTTATGCAAGCAGAGGGAGAACATGCAAACTCCACATAGAAAGGCTGCAGCCAGCAGGTAGATGTTACCTGAGGACCTTCTAGCTGTGAGGCGGCTGTGCTAACTGCTCTATCACTATGTCGCCATCACTTGTTTCTGTTTTCTCAATATTTTGTATAATTTTGACTTGTAAAACAGTCATAATGTCTTCAATTCAATCAATTCAAGATGGAAATGTTATTTATCCATTAATGTAAGAGGCATGGTCTAAGAATTTAGTACATAATACTAAAGGATGTGTTTTTTTCTTCACTTTTATAATGCTGTTCTTTTTCTACTGAGCCATGCTATTGTAATACATGCAGAATGTGGTTTAAGATTGTGCTGATAAAATAATCATGGTCTTCCTGGAAATATCTGGTAGCATGTGTTGCTCTAAAACCTGTATATATGGTTGAGCAGGTTACATGAGGGCACACACACACCGTCACAGATGCTGGCCTTTGAACTGTGAGCTGAAGATCAAATGCTTCCTGTCTTCTTAAGCATAGAGAGTGCAACCCCCCCCCCCCCCCCACACACACACACACACACACACAAAATTATTATTATTATTACTATCATTATTAGGTTATTTTGCGTTCACTCCATACCTGCATTACATGAAAACGTATAACAGAAATACTCAGTCAATATATTGTGAGAGCTGGTACATACTGAAATAAATAACCCTCAAACCTCCTGGCTCTAGAGGGCTGTTTCTCTCTGTCAGTCTCCATTTCTCAATGCTTTCGTTCTCTTGACAAGGCTGTTTGATGATGAAACAATGCAGTTTTATCCACCGTCAGTACACCGCTGCAAACCTCACATTGTAAAGTTTTTGACCTCACGTAGCACTTTGGACCTGTTTATCAATGAGTTAGGAGTTCATTTGTCCAATTTGCACAGGCACAGGTATACTCACAACAGTTTTTGTTTCATTAAATAGTTTGAGATGAAGAAATTAACATTGCATGATTCTACTTAAATGCAATGATTTCATGATATAGTAACATGAACTTAGAACTTAAATTAGTCCTCCTACTCCTTCCCACTTCTCTGTGTCCTAATTTCCCTCTGTGCTTCATAACTGTCACACACTAACTACATCACAAGTTCAGTGTTCTAGGAGTTGCTTCCTCTTGTTTTAGGTAGAATTGGATTTAAGGTTAGTGTTAAGGTTTAGGGATTCCATGCATGCACTGTAGAACAGGTTTCAAACATCCTCATTTCTCGTAACGTTTGCATATGATTCACACCTTTTTGCTGAGAAGCCTTAGTCAGCCATAGAGGACTGGAAACAGGAGTGACTGTCTGGTCTATGGTCACAGAACCTGATGTGTACAATGGGCATCCTCCTGCTGAGCAGAAGAAAGGGTCTAAATGAATCATGCAAAACACAGTATAATGCAGGTCTCTTCACAAAAACTGTAGTGAGTGTACCACAAAAAAGTCAGTGTCTCAATAACTTCATTTCTTAAGTGTCCTTTTGATGTCAAAATGTGAACAGCTTGATGAAAGAGGACTGTTTAAATACAAATTGTCATTGAACTAAAACATTTAGTGGGGTATTCATAGATCAGACATGAATCACGTAGTAATTTTTGCAGTTAATCACCTTGTTTAAGAACATCAAGTTACTGTATATCCTCAAATGCCTATGTGTTCAAAGAGAATCCTTTAAACCCTCCTTTCAATCAGCTCACAGCAAAAGCGTGTTTATAATTTAAAATGTCACGTCCTAAATTGAGGTGATCAACTTTTACTTTCTTAAAATTTTAATTCCCTGGCTTAAATAAAAAAAGAAGAAGAATCTATCTGTATGTCAACCATGTTTTCTGCTTTGCAAGACTGGTACTGGTACTGTCTCTGTCCCTTTCTGCAGTTGTCCCCTGGCTTTAAAGCTGAGTGTTTCCAGAGTGCAGCTACTGGTCCTACTAACCTGCCCAATGTTTTGTTGTTGCTTCTTGTTTCTCTTTTCTTTTTCTCTCTTCACTTTCCACTCACCCAAACCGGTCAAGGCAGATGGCCGTCCACCCTGAGCCCGGTTCTGCTGGAGGTTTCTTCCGTTAAAGGGAGTTTTTCCTCTCCACTGTTGCCTGGGGCTTGTTCAAGGGGGAATTGTTGGGTTTTCTTTACGTATCTCTATAGTCTTGACTTTATTATATAAAGTGCCTTGAGGTGACTTTCATGTGAATTGGCGCTATATAAATAAAATTGAATTGAATGGACCTTTTTCACATTTTGGATGTTGATCATCCAGTTTTGCTGCAATTTATAAAATGCCTATATATATAAAATGTGTTAAAAGTAATTGCTGGTATATAATCTATTACTGTCTCAACCTAAAATGGTTTGGTTTCTTTAGCCTTCCCAAATATATCTATACTGATAACAGAGCCATTTGTATCATGAGATCTTATTGCAACATTGTGCAATATTTGCAAATGTGCAAGGCTATTTTATTTTGTCAAGGGACATGTGTGAAACATGACAGTCTGTAGATTCAACATTTCAACGGGCAACTTCATCAACAACCATACACACAATTCATCAAAACATAACTGACAAATCCTTTTTTTTTCTAAAAGGTTCCTCATTTCAAAAGGAAACAGTTGAAAAACTTCTACACTGTTGCCCTATCAACATCATTGTGGGGCTACGTGAGATGTGTATGTGACAATTTTTTTTTAAAGACAGTTAAGCATTTCGTTGGCTCATTTGATGGAATAATACTTTGATGCAAACTTCAGTTAAAACTGATAAAATCAAGCGTATTGCATTGTATTGTGTCATAATGTATCATATCACTGTAAAAATAAAGATGGTGATTAAATATTTAAACCATTTGTTTTAGGCCACTTTATCCACAGGCATCAGCAATATGACATCAGTCATCAGACCTATTCTCCTTATTGTTTTACCATTTCTTCTGGCTTTTTGAAAAACTTAAAAAAATGTGAGCACTCAATTGAGTCTTAACAAAGATTGTAGCATTATTTTGGACTCAGCATGTCATTGTCTTGTATTTGAAAATTCTAATTGACATTTTACCCACAAGTAATGCTTTATCGTTTATTCAGTTTTCTGTTGAATTATTATTATTATTTTTATTTTTTTGTCATTTCGGCTTAACCTGTGAGTCCAGGGTCACCGTGGTGGGTCATTTGTTCGCTCCGGGAAGAGCGGAGCACAAAGCTCCAACCCTATAGTCAGTAGGCTGAAACTCTTTATAATTATATATTACATACTTTTGACCTCCGGTATTAATCTTAATATCTAAGCTCTTGACAAGATATTATCCCAGTGCACTGGAATTAAAATAATTAAAATAAAACACACACAAAGCCTGATTGTGTAATACATTAAAATTGCACTGCAGACAATTTAAGGGTGAATAATGCTAACAAGGAACAGGCGAAACTGCAGTTTGACCGGAGGCATGACGGGGGAACTGGAAAATGCTGGACTAGGACAGAGGGCCTCCTCACTGTAGCCCACTCAGCACAAAATACACAGCCATAGCCACCAGGGGATTTGACTCAGTGCAGCACTCACTAACAAACATGGCAAGGACAATGGTTTCCCTGCAGTGTAAGTGAAAAAAAAAAGTCTGAAGAAGCTGCGTTTCTGGCTCTGATCCAGTTCTCATACTTTCTTTCCAGTCAGAGTAGAGAAATTAGCATAAATGACTGAAGTGTTAAGCACAACCTCACAACCTCTTGAATTGCCTGGGGATCCAGCTTTGTTTAGAGTTTTTAAATGGGGTTTGATCGGGCATATACAGGAGCACTTTTTTTTTCCTGGATGTTTTACAGAGGCTATATATTCCTGATAACCAACATTCATTCCCCTTAGAGCCCAAAACATCAGAACAGTCTCAACCACCATATTGCACAGATTCTGAGTTTTCACAGACTGTTCTGAAAGCATTTAATGTTCTCTTTCAAAGGTGTGGGTTAGTTTTTTTGTACTGTTAAATATAAATTACGATATATTTACATCCTCTGTGGGAAGGTTTTTATGGATGGCAGAGCAGTTTGCATGGTTTCAGATTTTACAGAATAAAGAAACTGTGTCTCCTATAATGGCTTTGACTGTGGGTGCGTTTTGAGTTTGCTGAGTCACCGTCTAAATTAAGTTGAAGATTTACCTGTCACTCATGGCACTGCAACGCGAGGATAAACAAATACAAAAGAAAGTATAAATAATCAAAGTGTAGCAAATCATTCAGAGCTCTAAATGACATCACGGGCTGACAGGAAACTCTCCTGGCTCTTAGAAATCTTCAGTCAGTCTGGGATCAATAAATGCAGATGATGAAAAGCACCAGATATTTTCTCTGGCAAAGACCAAAGACGATGCAATGATTAACAAACAAGGAAACTCTCTCAGAATCCCATGTGCTCAGTTCAGGTTCGAATTCAGATATTGCAGCTGCACCATGAAACAGCTCTGTGCTCAGCTATAAAGTGTCTCAGCACAGCTTTGAAGATTATTGTTATGAAATTATGAAAAAAAAATGCCTTAAAGCTGCACTAAACCCTAAATTGTTTTGTTTGATACTGTACTTTTAATCACATACAGTTTTGTTGGTACTGTACATGCCCTTTATGCGGGTGATCTTTTTTCACTCATAATGACATAATTTCTTTTAATCATTATAGCACTTTCATGGGTCAAATTTATCAGTTGTAGCCGGTTTAGATTTAAAGTTCTGTTCGATTTTATCCCCCCTACCAAACTGTGATGGGATACATTTACCTGACTCTGTCACACCTGCGTACTGGGATCATGGGCAAACAGCTGGCCTAACCTAAATGTGTTCCTTCAGTAAGCTCAATACAGTAATTTACATACGGCATCTCATGTAGTTAATCAGGAACATAAAAATGCAGCACCAAAGATTTTACAAAGTCTGGAAATTGACAACTTTTTCATTTATAAGCTAAGCTATTTGACCTAAACAACAGCTCTCTGGATAGTGTTTCAAACTTCATTGCTAAGCTTTGTCTTTGATGCCAGGTGATTTTCAATATACTTCTCAATTATCTCTGTACATGTAGCGTCAATACCGGATGCGATTGTTCCCATGGCGTCAGTGTGTGAAGGAGGGTCGAATGCAGTAAAAGAGGGTTGAAGAAATGAAAATAATTGTGACTGAGATGACGCTAATCTTATCACAGCAAAGTGAGAGATAGTGAGTAGGAGGCAATATGTGCTCATAGTATGTTCATTGAAAAAGGGAAATGACAGATGGAGAAAAAGAATTTGTGTGTGAGGGTGTTTTACAGTTCTGTGTTATTGAGCAAAAGAAAATAATTGTCCCATTTTGTGAATTTTAGTTTGGCATTACTGAGAAATGATGCTTTACATTTATTAATTTTGTTAAGTAAAATTATGTTTCTGCTTCACCTGTGTCAGAAAAGCGTTATTGTGAGAAGCCTTTCAATGAAGGAATGAGCACTTTCATTCAGATCACACTTTGACAGTTACAGCAGAGGTAATGAGAACCTAAAAATGGATCCAGTCAACCTGTCTTGTTTAGTCTTTCATTCATGCTTTCGTCCTCTCCAACATTTGTGTCAGTATCATTTTTCAGACATTACAACCAAAAGGCGTCACTGAAGATAAACATAGAATCTGACTGATCCCACCCTCATGTCACATTTGGCATGCTTGGTCTCGTCTGATCAACACAGATTCTTCTTGATCTCAACACACCCTGAGAGAGCTCTCGGACTACAAGTGAGTCAGTCTCGCCAGCTTCCTTTACTCCCCTCAGCTCTTCGCCAGGTGTCGTCATCACCGCAGTCTATTTCCATTCTGTGCGAATGATCATAAATTGACTGCATTGTATCAGCTACATCTCTTTGTAATGCTTGTGGTTAAACTGTATCTTTTGTAATGAAATATGGTTTTGCGCACAGAGGTGGTTATAGCTCGTATGGTGCCCTGGGTGTTCAGCAACACACCAATACCATCCATCACCAATTCTAACAGTTGTATAAAGACTTGTATAGTTGTATAAAGATACAAAACATATAAATAACACACACAGATATCAAAAAGACATATTAATAAACTTGAATTTGAAAACAACTTCAAGGTAAGGTTACGTTAAGAAACAACTACAATTAGTTCAGGGTAAAGTTAAGTTAGAAGAAAAATTACCTGAACAAAAAACGCTACAAAAACTGACAACAGCGTGTTTTTCCATTTGGTTGTGTTTTGACTTATTGCTGCAGGTTTCTTAATGCTATGCCTGTGTTGTCAATTCGGTGAAGTTATTTTGGAATATTTGTGTTTCGGCTATTTGCATGTGTTCATTTAAATTGCAGTGGTTTGGGCTTTCAGGGCTTTAAGAGGCGTAGAAATGTAACTTCTGGTGAGATAATAAAGAAACTCCAATTAGTTTTATGTTCATTCTTAGTGTTCACCATAATTGACGAGCAATTCAACACATGGAAAAGAGACAAATTCATAACTACTTTTTCCTGAATAAATATTTACTAAAAGAATTCCATACTAAAGTCAGTAAATATGTAAAACCAAACTAGCAGACTTCTCAGCATGTATTTTTCACTCCCAGTTTCCCATCTGTTGAATTATCAGGAACGGTAAGTGTTTTTTTTAAAAGTGAACTTAAATACCATGAAATTGAACATTTTTATTTTACCATCTATTTTTTTTATCCCATCTGCCGTGGATGAAGGAGCTAGGATTTATTGTTGTGGTTTCGTTATAACTAGGTTAAATGTCTAGTACCCTGGGAGAGCTTTCCTCTGCAGATATAGAAACATATCAATATGCAAAAGAATAATGTGAAACAGAGTAAATGTGGATCATCACAGTATTCCTGACTACATTGCAATTGAAATAGACTGAATATATAGAATAAATGGCAAAAACCTTTTATTGTGGAACAAAACGTATTGTCAAGAACTGGGCTGCATACTGTAGTGGTCATGAAAAGTAAGTAAGACGACAAACACGGGTTACTAATTTTATTCAGCCTTATTGTACAATGTGCAAATTAGATGTGAAAAGTTACACATTATTTGAGTCATCTTAAGTTTGTGTGGATTAATCTCAATCAGGCTTTAACACCTTGACACTGCAACTTTATTTCTTAATAGAAAACAAACCTTCTCCATTAACCTACTGTTCTCGTGCTAAGTCACGTTTTCCTCCAAGAATTTTTCTCTATTTTGCTGCATTATTTTACCTTCTACTTTTACGAGCCTCCAATGAAGCATTTCGCTGCGACCAATATGCTTCACAGTGGGAGGGTGAAGAGGAGTTGTGTTGGTTTGTGTTGGCCAAACAAAGTGTCCAGTGTGACCATCACAAAACTTGATTTTGGTCTCATCAAACTATAGAACATTCTTGGCGGCGGCTGTAGCTCAGTTGGTAAGTCATCCATGGATCACAGGCTCAGTGGTTCAATGGCTATATGGCCATGGCAAGACACTAAATCTCTAACAGCCCATTCCCATCCTCAGCTGTGCAGTGCCAGTCCAAGTCTTGGGGAGGGTTGCGTCAGGAAGGGCATCCAGCATAAAAACGGTGCCAAATCAACATGCTGACAATGATCCGCTATGGCGACCCTGAACTCATGGGATAAGCCGAAAGGACAAAAAAAAAAAAAAAAAAGACTATAAAACATTCTTCTTCTGGACTTTGAGCACACACCTTCTGGCAAGCTCTAGTAGAGATTTAATATCAGCTTTTTTCAACTGCTTGTAATCTCCCACTCTCCTACAAATTCAACCTTATGAAGCTTTATGAATCTGAGCAACAGTTGTTGCGTGTACAGTCTCTCCCACCTCATCTACAACAGTAAGTCATTCAGTTGTCAGGGTCTCATCACTCACTAGTCTGCTCAACTGTGTATCAACTGTGCCACATTCTTTATTAATTTTTTTTTTTTAAATCTTTCAAAAAGGTGAACACATCTGACACAGCCAAGTTAATCCACAATTTGCAAAAAAAAAAAACATTTTCAGAGATTAGATTCATCTTGGGAAGCAGGATTTTCCTTACTGCAATAGTCCAGGGGTTCACAGCAGACAATTACCTTAGATAAGAATAACATTACAGGCCAATAACAGACCAAAATGGTCAAGAGAAAAGTTGACACTGACTAATATATAAAAAATATCTTAAGAGTTATAAAGGCAAGCAAAATTAGTAAGTACACACTCAAAGAAATCTTGTCTAACAGGCAGGACAGTCTCGAGAGTTTCTGATGTGATCGATGAAAGAGCCCCGACACTTTTACAAATTTATCACAGCAATCAAGAACAAAATATATGATCACCTTCAAATATAGGCAGGCAATTGTGTTGTTGAACCACTTCTAATTATGCCACATTCTTGAATTTAGTAACGATTTTACTATACTGCAAGGGACTGAATATATTTTGTATGTAATTAAAGAGAATTTACTGTATTATATGAAATGTCCTAGTTCAGTTGAAC
Source organism: Channa argus (assembly GCF_033026475.1). Lineage (NCBI taxonomy): Eukaryota > Metazoa > Chordata > Actinopteri > Anabantiformes > Channidae > Channa > Channa argus. The sequence goes on along the minus strand of NC_090199.1, from coordinate 25,295,895 downwards.
ATGAAGAATAACACTTTTTACATACATGTTACCATCACTAATCAGGGCTCTGAAATATAAATAAGATGAAATTCACAAAATGTTTGACTTACTCAGGAAACAGAAGTCAAGGCAGTTGAGTAATCAACCTGACTCAAGCGTTTTCACAGTATGTCGATATGTAAATTGCATGGTCAGCGATTTTGTGCTTTGTGAAATGTGTGCTTCCTTACATCCGTTCTTGTGGGTCATCTTGTGAAAGAGTCGCATCTCTTCTGTTTAGAACTTAGATTGCGAATGAACAATAAAATGAAAGCACAGCGCTGTTTACCATCAGTGGTGCGATCATGACCCAGGTGGCAGGTGGTTTTTATTCCAGACACACATTGTCACATTGTCCTGTAATAAAATGAAGTAAGGAAAACATTTACCAACTTCAGTTTTCTCTGGCTAAATTAATCATTTACGAAGATGGGTGTTTCTCACTCCGCCCACTGACTTATCTTGAATTTCTGCTGAACTGGCTACAAATCATACATGGGTTATAGTTAGTGTGCATACCATGTATTTTTAGATAGTGAAATCACAGAAAGTCAGTAGGTTAGTTTATACTCTCCAAGAGCAATTCAAACATAATTCCTCTACAGACAGAGGTAAGTTTTATTTTCTTTGTGCATTTATGGTGTTTACGGTCTAAATATGGTTTTCACTGCCAGCATTGTGCCACAACAATATGCATATGTTTTAATCCTGGAAAACCACCATGCTGTCAGTTTTATTCACTAACAATTATTGGAGGCTCCTTTCTGAGTATTTTATACAAGTTTTGTCATTGGAAGATTTTTCTGCTCAATTTTTCTTTATCTTTGTGGATCTGTAGAACGCATGTTCTACTTTTATCTTATTTTGTTTATTTTGGGTAGACTTCAGCTCATGCAGATGCAAAGATGACTGTCGAGTACCGTGCCTCCACAGTGACAAAAATGGACATTGAAGACAGCAAAATTGGCTACAAGCAGTTTTTCGGTGATGGCAGCAGACTCCCCTATTCAGGTAATACCATAACATACATACATACAGTATTTATATGGGGTTTTTAGCATTGTTTTCCAATTTCCACTAAGGTTGCAGCAGGTTGTTGTTTTTTTTTTTGTTTGTTTTAAATTTGGAATCAAGCTCTATTAATAACATAATTGACAAAATCTGACTAGGGCAAAATTAAGGTGTATGAGCCAGCAAATCACAGGTTTAAGCAAACTGTCATCTGCCTGTTTTAACATCTTAAAAAGCTTCAGCAGCCCCACAACCCTTAACAAGAGAAGCAGTAGTGGTGTTAAACTTTTTATGACCTTTAATGTGAATTGGCACTATATAAATAAAATAAATTAAAAGTTGAATTGAATTATTTAGTGTTGTTAATAAGAAGAGAAGAGAAATCAGATTCCTCTTCTGCTGCATGTATGCGCATATTTTGAGTATTGGCACAGTGACGGCTGGTATTGGCTCCAGCATCCCTGCAACCGTAAACAGCATGAATTAGATCACTTTGTCCATTTTAAGCCTCTGTGTCTAATTTGCTTGTTGTCTCTCAGTTATTATGATGAAGAACAGTCCTTACCGAGTCGCTACAATCATCCTTGGGTTCCTGTGTGTTCTCCTGGTGCTTGGTATTATTGGGCAGGCCATCCACTGTAAGTCTATCTTTTAGTTTTCTCTGTAAAATATTCATGTTTTAGAAAGTGTCTGGTAAAATCATGTATTCACAACATATTATTTTTTTCTCTCTGGTAGACCAGAAATTAGAGAACGTCTATAAGAACAATTTAACAACCATCAATAAAGACAAGGAGAACTTACAGGAGAAACTGGAGACACAGCAAAAAGAGAATCGTCAACTCGAAGCAAAGCGTGATGAATTAGAGCAAAGTAAAACTTCCTTATCCAAACGAATTCTACAGTTACAGACAAACAACAATTTACTGACCACTGAAGCAAGCCAACTTAAACAAAAACAAAGCCAGTTGCAGTCCAGTAAAGATGCTTTAGACAATGAGATAAAGACGCTAAAAGAGAGCAGAGCCTCGCTGCAATATAATCTCAATGCCTCTTCAAGAGCCCAAGAATTGTTACAGAAACATGTTGATGAAGCGGTCAAAACCAAAAAGGACTTCCAGGTCAGATATAACTCAGCGATATATGAGAGGGACAATTTACAGAACAAATTCAACAACGTAACCAGATCAAAACAACAGCTTCAGTTGAGTTACAATGACTTGATTAAGAGGGTAGAACATTTGCAGGACAGATACAATTTCACTTCCAGCGAGAAAGGCAAGCTAGAAAACGCTCACCAAAACCTGACCATAGCAAAAGATACGCTGCAATCCAATTACAATGTACTTGTGAATGCAACAGATGAGTTGCGGGGTGCTTACGCATCCTTGATCCACGACAAAAACGACCTTGAAAAGACTTGTAAAAACGTGACTGCGGAGAGAAATCTGCTGAGGGTGAAGAATGACAACCTGACTACTGAGAGAGACCAGCTGCAGGTGGAGATTGATAGACTGCATGCAACAATTGAAGGTAAGCAGAAGGTAAAAAATAGTTAATTAAGCCTGTGTAATGTAGCAGCCTATGCCCTCGTCTGGAGAAATGCATGTCCCCTTTATCCAATAAGGTATTCTGGAAACCGCTAAGTGCTCTCGTAGCCGTGCCATCTGAGGAAGCATATTTCCAAACCTCTTTATTCAGAGAAACCCACCAAACATTACTTTGTCAAATGTATTCTAACTTAGTTCTTGTAAATCTCTTTGTCTTGGTGTTTAGTTAGTGTTCAATGAAGCTTTTGCATGTACAGATAAGCGGTGCCCCAATGGCTGGAGCAAGCACGAGTACAGCTGCTACTTCACTTCGGTTGAAAAGAAAACCTGGAGCAAGAGCAGAGAACACTGTCAAAGCATGGGAGCCGATCTAGCAATCATAAAAACCCAAGAGGAAATGGTATGTTTGTTTCTGTGCACTGTCTGCATGAGTGTGTCGGCAGATAAACTTGTAGCTACGGTAAAGTTCCCTTAATCAGCCAGTTGAAACCATTCTGTGAAAGCTACATGTGAAAAGGTCACACAGTCCCCTTTACACAAGCCCTGTATTATTTGTATTGTTTTTGGGGGACGGGGGTTGGTTGGGAGGAAGTATCAGCAGCCTGATACTACACAAATAGAAATATTCATATTTGATTAAGTGTCCATTGTGTGCAAAGTGTTGCTCGTGGTGATGAATCAGTGATGATCATCTCACTTTGCAGACACACTGAGCATCTGTGTATCTGAACGGTCAGTTACAACGATTGTCCCATATTGCACTTAATTTCACCAGGTTTCATCAGATACATGACTTCAAAGAAATGCTATATGTAACTAATATGAATATGGGCAACAATGTTCTAATATAATCTGATTTATTTGAAGTCATATCTGTGGTTTAGCTCTGTTTTTCATCTCTACCAATCTTGAGGAAATCGACCGATTCTTAAAGCAAAACTTCATTTTCACCATTCATCCATTATCTGCTACTGCTTACCCTTTTTAGGGTTGCAGGGGGCTGGTGCATATCCCAGCTGTTACTGGGTGAGAGGCGGGCTACACCCTGAACAGGTCTCCTGTCTATCTCTGGGACAACACATAAAGACATACAGATAGAAAATTGTATTGAATTCGAAGAATGTTGGTTTTAACATCCGTATCGATGTTGTTCACCATACAATTCATTTAGATGCCTTTCCCCTTATAGGAATTTGTCAATGGCTTGTATAGCGCTGATAAAGAAGTCTGGATTGGACTGACCGACGAAGGAGTTGAAGGGCATTGGAGATGGGTGGACGGGACACTACTGAACAAAACGTAATAAACATAAAATCAAACCTTTATATATTTCAAATTAAAATCAAGTGTTGACACGATTAGCCCAAGGATTGAGCCGGATGTATTCTCATTCTGGATGTATCTCATTGCCCTGCAGGTTCTGGGCTAAAGGTCAACCCAACAGCTATGATGGCAGGAACCAGGACTGTGTGGAGTTTTGGCACCGTGCGACTTCTAGAGGTGAATGGAACGATGAGAACTGTAATGTGGAACAGAACTGGATGTGTGAGAAGTAGTTTCCCCCTACTTGTAGTCCTTGATGCTATGACAAATCATTGCTGATTTATTCATATAAATATACATTGGCTCAGGAACTATGCACCTGTAAGTTGCTTGTTTCACAGGAGACTGAGATGTTCATAGACATCTGTTTATGTGCAAATAATTACTCTCAGGGTAATAACTACCATCATTTCTGCCTCTGTAAATTGAACAATGATTTACTTGATCAACATTAATACAACTTTTAAATAAGAATAATGATTGTTTTCAGTTTACAAATGAAGATCAAAACACTTTATGCTACTGTGAATAGTTATTTCGGTGACTAATCGTTCGTATTTCCTTAGAGTTGTGATCATTAATTGTTATTTTACAGATCATGGCTGGGTTTTATTTTAGCAATTATTTTACCAACTTGGACTTATATTCTAAATATGCATGTGTATTCATACTATTCTAAATAAATAAATATATTTTAAATAAAATAATTTGCTCACGTTAGCTTTATTCATATACAGTATATACACACAAATCAATGAATTTATTGCAGCAGTGTTCCAGCACTGCTCCAAAACTTAATGTTGAAACAAAACTAACTGAAATTCTTTAAGTGGTTAGAAGGATGAGTCTCAAAACCTTTTAGAACAAATAACTATTGCAAGAACGTTTGACAACACCTAACAATATGTTTTTTAAGCATATTTCTAGTAAAAGAAAATTCTAAAAGGGTTAATTATTGTAGCTTTAACGTACTTGAAAGTTCAAATCTGTTTGCTTAGTAATGCTAACACTATTTTGTCATGAGGATACATCATGCTCTGGTTCCTCTTTGTTTCGAGATGTCTAGTCATTTATTCTGGATTCTGAAATATTTGGCCTTAATATTATCACAAATGGCTCAATGAGCTGATCAGATGATAGAATCTTTCAGGTCAATGTCACTTTTTAGGTCCGTTTGGAAAATCAAATTTTGTTACAAGCACTATTCATGATGAATACATTGTGCACGTTTATCAATAATGCTGCAAATATTAGTTGAGATTAGTAGGTTAATTAACAGATTTAACAAGCAACTTATAAAACAGCTTCCATTGACCGTTATGTCTAAAAATGATTCTTTTATAATTGCAGCTCACCTTAAATGGCTGTAGATGCAAAATAAGAAATTATACTTTCTATATTTGCAAATGTAGTAAGAGTACAGGTTTCCTATGAATGGTTTACAATACAAATAAGAGGTCTCTCGACTGCTTCAACAGGCATCAAATCTTACTAAAACCAAACAGTAACTTCTGTAGCTCTGTTTGTAAGAACAGTTTGAATGGAAAAAAAAAATCGCATGATGATGATATAATCAGGGTCATCTGAAAGGTCAAACATTTGTTGGCTTGAAGGGGTTTGGAGGAAGTAATATAATGTTTTTGTCTTTATCAGAAAATACCAACTCTTTTTAAGTCAATAATTTTCTGTTCTGTTTAGCAGAAAAGCATTTTATACAGTTCATTAAATTAAATATGTCATATTAAAATCATAAATGGAGCTATTTGTTTTAGCTATCATTACTTCTTACCTCCTACACGTGTCTGTGGCTCCTCAGTACTTGAGCCCCATCTGCTGTGCTCTATTTGTGGCAATTATCCTGGGGATTAGATGCAAGCTGCAGATGCTAGTGTTAGAAAGGGGAAATATTTTATTTATAACCCATATTTGTATGGCACTTACAAACATAAACAACATAAACGTGCACAAATACAACCCTTAGATCATAACAAAATTTGAATTTAGAAAAAGCACAGCTGTTTAAGTCCAAACAAATTAATTTTTTTTAAAGAGATGGTATTTAAATGGACAATTAATTATTTTTTCCATTATTTTGTAAATTTATACAATAATTTATTGCAGTCATCATCAGACTCTTACATTAACAGGTAAAAGGACTCATGGTTAACATCTTAGCATCAGAGCCCCTACATCATTTTACAATGTAGCATTAATTTCTAGTTTAGGATGTCAGATTGAGAACATAGCCTGGTCTCTGGCATTATGATGCAGCAGGGGGCGCTGTTTCCTGGCCTGTCTCGTCAGCTTGCTCTCTGTGTCATTTTTGTTGATGCAAGCCCTGGCCTTAAAAAAGTGCAACAGACTTCTTTGCTTGATAAAAACCACCAAATCAACAGGGAGGGAAGCCTTGAATCTAAAGCAGACATTTATTATGACCAAAAAAAAAAAGCCAGTGGCTTCTAGGAGCGCTTACCTGTGGCTGCCATCCATCATTCAGTGAAAGTAATGACTCCCAGTCTCTGTTTATGTTATAAATACACAGCTGTAGACTTTGTCTGAGCTGTGGCATAGCAGGTAATGTAATTTGTCTATTAACTGAATAATGGTTCATCCCGTCCTCCCCCTCTCCAAAGTAAGACCCATTGAGGTCTAAATTGCTTTAATGATAAGGGACAAGGCCTTGCGTGGTAACATGCCGTGAGGTGACTAAAAGGTTAATGTAAAGCATTCTGGATAAAGGTACCATATTATGTAAATGCCACGCAGTCTATTTACTTTTCAGCCTCAATCAGTGTCCTGAACTTAAGTGAATAAATGGGTAATTTATTCCTTAGTTGTTACCTACTAAAAGGCAACTTTTTCTTCTCTCAAAGAGAAGACGCTGTCTTCTTCTTCTTCTCTCTCTCTCTCTCTCTCCTGTTCTCTCTGTCTGTCTATCTGAAGCCTCTACTACCCCACCCACTCAAACAGGTAGGTGGTGAGTTGTCAGTTTGGTCTTAGTGCTGTGTAGGAGAAGATCTTTGTACAACCACACTGCTCAGCCTCACATACTTTTAATGCATTTCAACATATGAACAGTGTTATCCCACATAAACATCTGGTTTCTGTCATGTGTCAGACATTTATACTTTAATTGTTTTTGTTATGGGACTTTGCCATTTATTTAATTAGATTTGTGTTTATATTTTGTTAATTTGTATGGATTGTAATGTCTTTGCAAATATTGATTGCATGTGTAATATGGTTTTGTTTTGAAGTCACAGTTGCATTAAACATTTCTACTTATTTTTCCTTCTGTCCCTGATCAACACCTATGATGACACCTACGACAATCATCTGTGACCTAAAAAGTAGAACGGCCCATAGTCAGCTGAAATGTGGCTAAAGGTGCATAGTCCATAAACCCCAAACCTAAGCAAATCCACCAACCTTTGCTGGTCTCGAGCTGGCTCACCTTTAGTTAGTCAAAGCCAGAAACAACCTAGTGCTCTGATAACCAGCCTGAACTGTCTGTTGTTCAGCTGGCTACCCAGGAAGAGTCCTAAAAGTAAAGAAAAGCAATGAAAAGACCAACTTGATAAGTTGTTTTTGTAGGTAAATCTGTGTAAATCAGAGAGTAAATGAGCAGAAAATGTTAAAGGTTCCAAGAAGGAATCCTGGCTGTTCATTCGCAGTTTTACTCAGTGTTTAACACAGTTTAATGAATAGGCTGCACCTGTGGGGCTCTGTGCTGGATATGTGTAAAATATAGCCTAATCTTTTTTTTATTTTTCCAGAGAAATAAAATAAATTGGTGTGAAGTCTCTTTTCTTTAACTGTGGTAGATTCATATTTCTGATTAAATACTAAATCGGTTTGAATCTGTGTCTGTTCACATAATGGACAAACCAAATATAAGGTGTCGCATTACCGTAATTCACATGGTAAATCATGTAGATTCTGGTATGTTTTGCGAGAAGATGATCGTCACAGATGTTGATGTTACAAAAAAGCCAGATTGAAGCAGCAAGAGCTAACTTGTGTGGAGCAAACAACATGACGTTTAAGTTAGCTTTTCATGCTAATGTTAGGTTTGTAAGGGGCCCCTGCGCTTCTTGGTTTGAACCATGCATTCAGGTTTCTCATCATTTATAATTAAGTTGACTCGTACTGTCTCAGTGGGATTTACGTGTAACATACAGTAGCTGCCAGAAATGTTTATATGGGTGTCATTCAGCAGTGTTGTAGTCAAGACCACCTTAACCGAGACCAAGACCTTAGTATATCTCAAACCAAGACCAAGACTGAGGCAGGCAAGACTAAGTCAAGAAGTCGACACATACTATATAGTACATAATATATTATATTATAGACAGTAACAAAGGGCCCAGCATCAGGGGGCCCCGGTGCGGCAGTTGGGGAGTAAAGTACAGTGTGCGAATCCAGGGAAGTTAGATGGGATAAGAAAAGCAGTCACATACCACAAGGGGAGACATATTAGACATGTTAGAACAAGAATTAATGCAGCAACAAGAGTTTCCAACCTCATCCAACTTCCCTGGACTCACTCTGTTACTTTCAAGTGGCACTGCTCTTTAAAAACACTCACACTTACACACACAGATACAGTGATTTCAAACTGACCGCTGACAGTGTACATTACTGTATAATTAATGTGTTGTTATCATACTTTTGTGACATTTTCAAGTAGTGAGAGAAGAATGATTCGACTAGTTTTCATATAAACAATTTGTTCTCACACTTTGATCAAAATCTGTCACATACTGCCTGCCCTCCTGGTGTGCTGGTAATCAGCAGAGATTTGGAAGAAAATATGTTTAGTCACAACATTAATACTACCTGGTGGTTTCAATATGAAAATTATATATGTTTAAAAAAAAAACATTATGAAATGCTGATGTATCATTATTATTATTACTTGTAACCTTTGACACTTAGAGCAGAGGCAGCGGAGTTTCTGATGTCATAAACAAAGTCAACTGCTTTCATTAGTCTATTGAAACCAGTTTTTTCCACAACTTATCACCTGCACATTTTGTAATGATCTCAATATGGTTTATGTTTTTTACAGCTTCAGACATCAAACCCTTTTCCAAATCACAGATTTTGTCACAATGAAATTGTCCTGTAGAGATGATGCTGTTCTTTTAATCCTTTAGACTTTTAGGTGGATGCCCACACACACACCAGTGGAATAAAATATTGCTCTGTAATTGTGGGAATATTTGCAGCCACTACCCTACAATTAGTTTATGGACCAGTCTGGTGGCATCTTGCTGCTACCCCTCTAAACTTGATTTGAGGATGGATTTACAGTCAATTTACACAGTGTATTGTTTAGCACACATACATTCCTATGATTTCATGTAGTAATTAATAATAACTGCACTTGTTTTCTTCACAGCGATAAAGATTATATGATCTGTGACATTTGCCATCAGCCTACAGCTGTGAAGATCTGCCTGACCTGTAACAGTTCCTGCTGTGAGCGTGATGTCAGGCAGCATTACACAGTGAAAGCCCTGCACACACTCCAAGATGTGTGTGATGAAGTTGAGGATAAACACTGTCTGCACCAAAGCCTTTAATCTTCATCTGCAGGACTGATCTGCATGATCTGCAGCATTCGTGTACAGAGAATCACAGAGGACATGATATCATTCTGCAGAGGGCACAGCGTGCTGCAAGTCAGGTGACAATCTCAAAATGTGTAAACTGTGGACAATCCTGTCATGCAGTTTGTGCCTTAATTATATTCTATTACAGATGACTGGTGGTGGACAACACCAGGACTCTGGACTCTGTGATAAAAGTGAATAAAGACATCAGTGATACAGACAAGTGGGTTCAAACAACAGTAATGTGCAGCAATAAAATAAAAAAAAAAATCTGTCTTTTATGACACACCATGGGAGAACAAAAGAAAGAAAACGTTTTGTCTTATTTCTGAATTTCTCTTGATTTAGTTCCCAGCATATTTCACCATTTCCCTAACCAGTAGCTGAAAATACAGACGTCTAATAAACTGACAAACTAGTTTTCAGGCTAGTGTGTAATGACTCATCATTTGATTCCTACAGTGATGATTAGACATCAATTTTTAATATTTTTGGTTATGTTTGTACTGTATGTTGGGTATTAGGTGTAGAATGAGGTATGAGATGTGTGGTGGTTTCAAGTGCTGCCTTGTGCTTGACAGTGGTGCCCTCTCCTGGTAAAACCCAATCAGTGGAACATGTCTGTGGTTCTGAGCTTTGGTTGGTCAAAGGGACTGGAGCGGCTTCAGAGTGAACCAGAGCTCCTCTAAGTAGGGTTCTACAGTTATCAGAGATTTCCATAAAACTGAAATAAACAAAATTAAGCGTGTGGGCACAGAAAATAATGATGACAAGTGGATCTGTTTTCACAGGTAAAATTAGAAATACAAACATCTTTAACATGACTTTCTCTGCAGTATGCTCACTTTTTAATAAACAACAACAACAACAACAAAGTTTTTATGCCAAGTCACTACTTTCTCGTAGTGCCGCCCCCTCATTTAGAGGCCACTGCTCAGTGATTAAAATGGACCAAAGGAGACAAGTCCAAGGAAACAGTTTCTAGAAATAAACCTCAGGCCTAAACAGCCATCAGAAGACGGTTACATCGTGGTCATAAAGGGATGGACATAGTCAGCAACAAAACTCAGATATTGGTATTAAGGGGCTCAAAGTGTGCCAAGAAAATTTCCTCTACACCATTACAACACCAATAGCAGCCTGAAACATTGATACAAGGCTGGATGAATCCATGCTTTCATGTTTTTTTACTACAAATTCTGCCCCTGCCATCTGAATGTTGGTGCACAAATTGAGACTCATTAGAGCAGGCAACATTTTTCCAATCTTCTATTGTCCTGATAGGTGATTTTTAAAAAGTACAAGGGAAGAGGTGATCTGATGAATTTGGTTACCTCTGTATGTGAGGTTGTATAAGAGATTAAGCTTTATGTGAGAAAAAGGCATGAAACAGGGAAGCTGATAGTAAGCTGAGGTTTAAATTTAATCAACTTAATGGAATCCAGTGCCGAGAAAGATATGATTCACATTTTTTTTACAATGCATTTTTTAAAGATTTTACCTAGTTTACAAATAAAACCTTAAACATGCATAAACATGTACTTTGGGACCATAAGTCAACGCCTGAATTCTGTATCAAAAACATAAAACCTTAAAATGTATCTGTAAGAATTTGGTTTGTCTGCTAAAGAGTATGTTAAAAATAGCTGATGTATTATGAATTATCATGGGGTAGTACATTAAAGGTTTTTATATGATCTGATATATTTGCTTATTTATTAACAAAGCACTTACTTTTGCTGTCTATGCTGCAGTAATATCACATGTCAAAGCATTAATTTAGGTTCGAACTGAAAGTTTTACATGTGGTGTTTTTGAAATTCTGATAATATAATCTGTACATCTTCAGATGTACTTCAGACTCACGTGTAGTGTCATATACTGCATATATATATATAAAGGGGCAGTTCACCAAATCACAAACAAAAATTATTACCTTTGTATCCCCTGCTTGAGTTACATTTTTGTCGCTATGCTATGTGCTATGCTATCTTTCTATTTAAATACCTTTTTAAATATCCTATACTGAACCCGAACCTATGGTTGTAGGTAAGGTTAACTTGTTGACTATGTTACTTATATAATATTTTAAATGGTGTACATATATACAGTGCATGCTGGTTATTGATTCTTTGCTGCTGAGTCATCATTCTATTATCTCTCATTACATGTTACATTTATACAAAAGTAACACACTGAAGGGATTCTCTTATACTTGACACATTATAGAGGTAAGTGAAAAAAGAATTACAAACATATAGTCGTCTTTGTACATCAAAAAGAATTACAACAACATTAACAGTGTGCAGTCTGGTCCGAGGTTTAGTGCATGAGATTCAGTAAAGTTTCAGCGAGACATCATCCGCACAAATTCTGTGAGGAGAAAAAACAAATGCTGTTAAAGAATAATATAATACCTTTTTTACGAAGACACTTATTCCTTCTTTTTCTTCCTGTAAAATATTAATAAACTCACCTTCAAAGTCCACCTGTCCGTCTCCATTGAGGTCTACGTCTTGCAGGATCTCATCGATCTCTCTGTGGTTGAGCTGCTCCCCCATTAGCTTCTTCATGGCTTCCCTCAGCTCCCCAAGGCTGATCTGACCATCACCATCAGAGTCAAACTGGAATCCCGTGTGAATGGGGTCAAGAGAATTAAAATGGCAGTGAAAGAGGGGAAGGAGAATATTGAGGAGGCACAAGAGGATATTACATAGATGTTCTGTTAAAACAGCACAGACCTCTTTGAAGGCATCTCTCAACTCCTTGACTCCAATCATGTCTGCGGTCTCAGCGAGCATCTTAGGACCCATCAGATCCACAAAGTCCTCAAAATCCACTCTGCCGCCACCTAGATGGCAGAAAAATAGGTATGCACATTAAAAATGATTTAATGTTTCTTTACTGAGCAGGCTAATAGGTGGATGATTATAGTGTAGAAAAGGATATGTGACCACACATTGACCCCGTATCAGTAAAAGCCCTGTCTCTAATGGTGATACTCACAGATCTGCTGGCTGAGTTCTATCAGTTCCATCTCTGTCGGCATGTATCCCATAGTCCTCATGCACTCACCAAGGTCCTTACAGCTGATAAAACCATCCCTGTCTTTGTCAAACTCCCTGAAGGCCTCACGCAGCTCTGCAGGGAAGACGATGGAAGATGGAAAGAGTGAAAATGGGAAATAAAGCTGCTCTAGATCATCAGTTAAATTCCTCATGTTTAGAATAACAAGAGCACAGGCAAATTACTGTATAAGTTTTTTTTTCATTTTAAGTCATATTTTTGTTTAGGCTTGATCTAATCTACTGTATGGGATTAAGCCTGTTTTATTTATCCGCAATATTTTGCATTATTGCTTGATTTTACGTATTCCAAATCTGGATTACCTATTACCGAGACCTGAGTGCTGTATTTTGTTCTCTCGTGTTTACAAGCGTGAATCACAATAAAGAATCCATGAATCCTTAAATCCTGTTCATTTTAGTGGCCCGAATTCAGATGCATGTTGGTGTGGAGGTGGTGATAGTTACCACTGGAAAGAGCCAAAGAAATTCTAAACATAGTGACTTTAACAAAATAATTTAAAAATATTAAAGTAAAATGGTGACTTAGTTAAAATGTAATTGTTTATTAAAGCCGAGCAGTTCTTATCTGTGCGCCGCTCCCAAAAGCTTGATTTAAACTTTGTAAATCTGCATCTGCAAATCTTTGCTGTACAGTAGGTCTCACGTAGGTTGTGCAGAGCTGTGGACCCAACGCACCATAGCTAATGTGCACCTCCCCTGAAATGTAACTACACGTCATGCCGATGCACAATGCAGCAACTGTGATTGGTTCATTGCTTCCTTCTGCCTAATTGGTTCAGTAGTTGTACGAAACATCTCCTCCCATGTCTGCTCGCTTTCTGGCCTTGCAGTTATTATGATTTCATGCAGGACCATAAATCTTTATTTGTCATATATGTGTTATTGTAAGTCAACACTGACTAATTTCAGTGGATAAAATCCGTCAGGTTTCCATTGCAACTTTTAAACCAAATTTCCATTTGCTACTATTGAGTAAACATTAGAATTAACGTCATCGAGATGCACAGCTGGGCCATTACATCCTCACAGAGGAAGGCGTCAAAAAGTTATAAGTGGTAGCAGTACACAAACTCAAGGCTCAAGTCGAAATACAACGGGTTCCATAAAAGAGTATTTGTGCAAAAGCTCTAAAATGTACTTTGATGCACTAATACAATAGTTCACTATGGAACTGGTTTCTCTTGGCCCGCAGATGTTACATTAAACAGTGCTCATGCTACTCTAGCTCTGGCTTGTTGAACTTGTGAAAAATGTCCATCATGGGCTTAAGGCAGTAATCTATAGGTGCAAAACACAACAATGTTTCTGAATACAGAAGAAGTAAAGAGAAATCACAGCATGTCCAAAAACACATTAAAACAAAAGAAACAACATTTCATAAAACACTATAGTAAAAGAGGAAACCTTCTCAACCATATTGTGATAATGTACTGCAGTAGGATAGTATGTTGCATGTTACCCACATGCAGGGTACGGTTTGTTTTTGTTTTTTTGTAACCAGTCAAAAGCGTTTGGCCATGATCGGTGTATAACATTGGTAAAGTTCTTATTACATTTAACAAAAACATTTATAATCGAAATACTGTAGACGGTTGTACCTGATTTATTTCAATCAATCAATGTCTCTAAAATGTTACTGTGTCTAGTGTACAATCCAAGTACTTTGTTCATTTTACCAAATGTCACATTATGTTCCTGTGAATGTGGAGTGTGGAAGTGTGAGCCAGACCTGAGAAATATAAATGATGGCATAGTGGAAGAATAATCTCCTGCTTTGAAAAATAATCCTTCGTTTTGATCTTACACAGTTCACATTGCTTACATTCAAAGAGAGGACAGTTTTGAAAGGCTTTTTAAATGCTCAACACAAGGTTTTTACTGTGAGACAGAAGGTTTGAAAGAAGACAGTTCAGGAAAAACTACAGAGGAACAACTGAGGGAGCGGAACATGAAATGGGGATTTGGATTAAGCCTTTGATATCTCTGTACCTTCCATTTCCTCGGGTCGTAGATCTCTGTGCTGCAGTGGCGTGGAAAGAAGACAGGACAGACATACAGAGAAATTGATAGCCAGTCGAGCAGGTTGGACACCTTTCAGTCCCTCTTTATGTGCCTAATCTATTTCAACATATCCTGGAAACATCTCAATGCCAGTGCTTCCTTTAAAATGATTGGTTCCCTGTTTTATTATTACTATTATATGATTTTTAGGTTTTTGAGCTTGACTGACCCCAGTAACCTTTTTAGTCAAATTGCTGCACAATCTTATTGCTAGTCTTGCCAGTGCAGAAGCTTTGGAAGTCTGCTGAGCATATGTTCCAAAACAAGGATTTGAAATATATTATTAAAAAAAAACTCCATTTATATTCTCATAACCTTTTCAAACACACAGAAATAAGGCCCACACATCTGTACACACGCACACACACACCACAAAGCTGATTAGATTGTTTGTATGTTGATAATATTGTGAGCAAGGACAAGGGCTTAATGTGTGACGAGATCTAAGATTGATCTGCACTTTGCGAAATGATGAAATGAACAACTTTTATGTCAAAAAACATTAAACCAAAGTGAGACTTTAGATATGGCCACACACATTATAGCCAGTTTATAGTGGATGTGGAATTAGCTTTCAGAGTGTGCCGGCATTGATCAGAGGTGATGCCAGGATAAATTTGTTCGCGACGTGTTTGGCGAAGCTGTGACATCAGCAGCAGGAATAATACAGGCTGGGATTAGAGGATGCAGGGAAGAGACAGTGGCACGGAGATTACAGCTGTAAATTGTATTACAAATCACGAAGGCTTATCGGTTTTTCATTTCCCTATCGGCTGCTGATTTATTTATTTTTTTATCTGAATCCGTACTGGAGCCTGACTGTACTTGATTAAACAAGCATTAACTCACCTGCACAGCCTGGATCTGAGGCATGCACTCATGTACTGTACCGTTTTGGAGGATTGTCAATTTTGCAAAAAATTCACAACCGCCAAATTGAGCTGTGTTAAGCCACGCTGAGCCATAGAGGCAGCAAATATTATTCTGCATCTTTTCCAGTCAACGTGTAACACTCGTCACTATAGAAAACATTCAACCATCCATTTTCAGGAATAAAATATGTTGGTAGTACAGTTTGCTCTGCAAAAGCTCAAAGTAATTCTATCATGTAGCAAAGGTTTGATGTCACCAACACCCAAGGAAAAAGATGTAACTGCTAGACTCCATGACACTGTATTCCTAAAGGAGCATATATGTTATTTATTATAATTATATTATTTATTATTTTAGTTTGCCATTTAAAGAACAAGGGTGATAATGACGGATTAATACCCAGTAAAAGTTGTCAGTCCTACCTTATCAACCTTATAGACTCATCTATTTCCTCTTTTGCGGTATCACATTTCTTTCTTTGATCCATAAGTCAAAGTGAGACCAGAAGGTTGTGCAGTCAGACATGATGTTGTTAGGTTATTGGACACATTTTAGAAAGACTAAGCTACGCTGGCAGCTCTCTCTCTCTAAGACTATACCATAGACTAAGTGTATACATAGCTGCACTGCACAGAATGATGCTTCGGTTTAAATCTTAAAGTGTGTTCATTTTACTGTGTGTGTGTGTATGTATCTCCTATGTGGACATTTTCTAAAAAGTATTGTATTATACAAGAGAGTATCATATTGTCCAAACCAATGTCAATCACCATAACCCTATGGGAGATAATGGTCATGTGTTGGTCATCATACAACATTTTCAGATGTATTTTTTTTCACTCGAGTTTGATCTTTGTGTTGATGTTACACATCCATGTTTGTTAGTGACATACATGTTGTGTCGGTTCACACATCTTTGAGGTACCGTACTAAACTGGTGGGCATGCACGGATTTACCTGCAATCCAGCCACATGTTGCACATTTATACTGAGCTGTGACTTGCCAACACTTAATAATAAGGGAATGGGACATAGTCCAGCACAAACACCACACAGATGAAACTAAATGTATATATTTAGTTTCAATATATATATTTAGTTTCATATTTCATATAAATTTATATTTACTTTCATCTGTGTGTGTTCGTGCTGGACTATTTCTTGTCCTTGTGTGGTGACTTTCTGGAGTCTTGCTTCCAATCCCTAGACCATAGTGAAGACACCAGGAAATTAATATGCACTGTCTAGAGCCAAAGCCAGTGTAGCTGCTTCCTACACTGCTAAATTTAACTAATGTGGTTCTGGCTGGAGCATATAGACAATAGACAATGTGTAACAAGTACAAGTGTAATTTCTCTTAACTGTTAAAGCTCATAAGAAAAACGAATAAAACATTGAGCTTACCTTTGAAAATTAGAATCACATGCATTTACATTTATAAGGCCAACTATAAGATACAGGAAAAAATATAGTTATAGCTCAAGGTCTTCTACAGAAGCCCAGTGACGTTATGTAATTACATGAACATCCTAATGGCTCTTTTCAATTGTCGCTGCTGGCTGGACGGTCATAAAATTATCCTGGTATTGATCCTGCCATTTCTAACCTCGCTACATATGACATTGATCTGTGGTTTTTGTGATGTCTGCAGCCGTATTAGAAGGTTGAATTTATGATCTTAATTGCGATCTGGAAAAACTGTGAAGCCGGTTACAGAACAATCTGTTATACTGCCAATTATTTTAGTTTTATAACACAGTACTGCTATATGCAAAATACGCATAATTCTTTCCTTTCTTCTTCTGATGGGGTTTGATGGTTAAAACTTGATGAGGGAGGAGGGGAAGGCTGTAATGATGTCACACCAAACTGATGGATGACCTTAGTCTCACCTTCTTCCAGACAGTCAGGGCTCTATGAAAATGGATGATTGAGATATGAGAGCTTGTGTCTTTATAATTCTATATGATGTGTGTGTGTGTGTGTGTGTGTGTGTTTGTGTGTGAAGGTGATACATACAAGCTGGCTCTGAGCGAAACCCTGTCTGAGGAAGATACAAGCAGGCCCCACTATGTTGTGCAGCATGTTGCAGTTCTTAACCAGAGCACACAGTGGTTCATCAAACTCCCGCTCGCTCCCTCCTTCATCCTCTTCCTCTGTGTCCACCTCACATGCACCACCCAGGGCCCCCAGCATGGCGGCAGCCAATGGGGCATCACTTCCTTCTACAGGTGACACCCCCTAATCACCACCGGATTAGGAAACAGTCATGACTTCAATTTTACTGACCGCAATGAAACTGGCTGAGTCACACATACACGTAATGCTACTGTGGCAGTTATAGGACAAGTTATGGCCAAAATATTGATTTTATTCACATATTTTATTAGAAACAAAATCCAATCAAGTGTATCTGTGAAAAAGTCACAAAGATATATTTACACAGATTATTCATCATTCATCTTTATAGATATGGACTTCCACAAACAGATCACCATAAAGAGCTAAAGGCAACTGAATGAGTCCTTACCTTCTTCCTCTTACTGTTCTTTTTAGAAGCCTTGTTGATGTTTCCCATCACCCTGCTCACTTCTCCTGTCTCCCCCCTCCCTCTCCTCCTTGTTTGTCCTCCCACTTCTTCCCTGCTTCTTTTCCTCTTTCTCTCCTGCTCCACTCAAATGTCACATAAAAGTCCAAAATCCATTCTACATCCAATGCATCCCAAGGGCCCTTCACACCCACCAAGTTGAGGGTAAATGTTTCCACTTGCACCGCTACTACTAGAAGCAACTCCCCTCAGAGCACATGCCTAAGTCCAAGATCCTATTGGTCCAGTGAGCCGCAAGGTAGGCATATGATATTCTGTCAAATCCTAACCTCTTCTAAGTTGCTTGAGGCTGTCATGATGAGCTTTGAGATGTGTGGTGTGTGATATTATAGAGTAGCAGCAAGCTGCTGGAGATTGATGGGGTGGGATGGGAGAGTTGGGTCATATCTGGGCTGAAACAACCTGCTGCTGCCAAACTCTGGCTCTGATTGCACGACTCGACCATTTTCTCTCTCAATCTCTCTCTCACACACAAATGCACACTTTTCCCCCCCGTGTTTATCTGTCTCCCCCTCTCACCATAAGTGATCCTTTGAATTTGGACCAACTTAATCTAATCCATCCCACCCACCTTCCTCTCTCTGGCCCTCAAACATTGTGCGTATGGTCTCGAAATGACTAGTCTGGCAGAACAGTGTGTGTGTGTGTGTGTGTGTGTGTGTGTGTGTGTGTGTGAGAGAGAGAGAGAGAGAGAGAGAGAAAAAGGGGGAGGGGATTGTAGAATTATTGATGTGGAGTTGGCTGCCAGTATAATCCCTTGCATTTTAGATTAGAGAGAAAGAGTTATGTTGACAGGCCATGGGAGTACAGGGTTGAATCGGGAGAAATGGACGAAGAATATTTATGGTTCTCACCTCTTTTAAAGCACAAAAAGAGAGAAACAGTAGCACAAATAGAAAGACACAAGTCAAGGAAGTACTTTTCTAGAGGTGTATGTTGGAGGAAAGTGTGTTTCTGTCCACCACAGTCTGCTGGCCCTTACTGATAACATGACAAAAAAATCTACATTTAATAATTAATGTTGTGTTTGACAGGGGTTAACATTGGAAAATGTATAGCACGATGTTGTGTAAGACAGTGTTGTATAGCACAACGTTAAAACCACCACGTGGATTTAATGCTGTGGATAATTGGGCTCACAGATTATTTGAAGGGGATTTTCCAAAAAACCTGCCTCACTGAATCACCTCTCTTCTCAATTTTAAACCCACTACTCACCCGTCCACATCTCAGGCATGATTGCCTGTAGTTACCCACCACGAAAATGCAAAAAAATAAACCCAAATATTTGACTGCTTTCCACTTCAGTCAATTCTTTCTCTCTGCACATCAATCCTTTTTTAAAAAAAATCTGGTTATTACAAAACTGCCAGGCTAAATATTGAAGTGAATCTAAATTGATCCACATGTTTACTCAAATAATTCTACCAGTTATAACTTAATGCGTAGCTAAATTTTGACTAAGCCCAGATCAAGTCCTTTCAGCGCAGCATTTGTAGTTATTAAGTGTGTGTTAATGAATATGTATGCATACACACTCATAAACAACACTACACAGCTTTCTATAGTCCCTTCCAAAAGTATTGGTGCAGAAAAGGATAATTAATTTCATGCTTTTCAGCAGGTGAAATTTATTTTATTTTTTTTATTTAAAGTCTAAAACCTTCCACTTTTCCCCCTTAAGAGGTCTTAAAATAGCTGTGTTTCTTATCTTGCTGCATAATTAGTTATTTATGCATTGGTCTTTGTAACTTATGCAACTTCTGAACAGTTGTATTAGCTGATCATGCATTGTTAGGTTTAGGGGGATGTTTTTTTTTTTTTTAATGTAACTACATTTTATTATACACTAATTTTAGGAGTGTGTATAAAAGGTAAAGTAAAACATTTTAATTACAAAAGACCAAAAGTTTGCATCTTCCTTAATAAATTAAAGATTAATTTTAATTTCTGATGAAACAGCAATTTACTATGTGAACATCTCACCAGCAGAGCGCAGCAAAACTCAATTTGTTTTCGGAGTGAAGATGAGTTTGGGCCAAACTGTGATAATCGTAAACCACCACTAGATGCCAGCATAATGTCTCATTATAACATTTTAAATGTTTGTGTATTTTTTCGAGCCATCCATCACTGTGGAATAGTGAGGTAGTAAAAGATGAAAAACCTGACGTCAAGCCCCGTTGGCCCAGTCCCTGAATCTCCAGCTCCACAGGCACGATTCTCTTCTTGACTCTTCAACTACTTTGTGAAACGGAAAAATCCAAAGAAACTCTATTAAGTAGAGAGGATAGAGAGTGTTGAGATGACTTGCCACAAAGTATTTAACTCCAAATATCTCTGTTATATAATAGTTGCGCGTGTCATCTTACTCCACTGATTTAGCTGGACACGCTCCAGATTAGCAGCTGGAAGCCTCAGTCCTTAATTGGGCCTTTCTCTGCATCGCTTCATATCATATGAATCACAAACATGCACAGAAGGCCTCCGATTGACTGGAAGATAAGCTTCATTAGGAATTAAGAAGCGATATTACACATATAATATGTAGCCAGATGCACTTGCAGAAATACACAAGAAAATAATTATTGTCTGGCTTAACGAAATGAAGTACAGGAGCACTGACTCCCCACCTCAATCAGCCGCATGGTGTCAACACAAAGCTTTTCCGCAATAAAATCCAAACCAGAGCAGCTGGGTGACAACTCATGCTGCATCCCTCGACAACAGGAAGCACAGCAGATGCCTGAAAGACAAGGATGGAAGACGGGCCAACAGAAACGCCAATGTCAGGGTTTTAAGCAACAGGATGGACACATTCCAAAAGGGAGGATTTTGGTTGCCATGGTAGAATAACAGCTCTGGTCAGGTCAGGTCAAACATGTAATGTGAATGCACACTGACATACAAACACAAATTTATTTCAGAGACTGTAAATCTATTTATAGGAGGGGAAAAAAAGAGGTGACCTACAAATGAAACTAGACTGATACACATTTCAGTCAGCGAAGAGTCTTTTGCAGTTATTACGATCTCAATTACAGCGTTTATAGCTACAAGTATGGTACAGTACCATAACCCCAGTGCAATGATAATCAATAATATTTTCTGAGTACTAAATTAAGCCTGTTTGATATTGCATAGAAAAATATACTACATATCCTTGGGTCTGTACTCAGTAACATTCACATAGATAATTCTTCTGAGCTTGAGTGAGAACTCTCTGGCAAAAGAATTTATATGTGGATCAATATGAGGTGACCTGAGCTGAACCCACTCAAGTTAAGAGGACTGCGATACTGGCGAGACCGACAGATAAATGCTGGAATAACCTGCCAGAGCACTAGAGCACCGTCAGTAGGTCCAACAATGGCCGAAAGAGCTTTCTACAAACGCACGCTCCTTCAGACATCAGTGCTGATGCACTTATGTATCAGTTGTATATGTGAGAACAACTGTTTGCCATGATGTTTGTGGCATCACCTTACAAAAATGTAATGCTGTGTCCCAGCTTGTTCAAAGCTGCACTGAGGTACTGTAGCTAATTTAAAAGCAGTTGTTCAGAATTATCCAGTGACTCTGCAGTTTCTCTCAGATACTTATTATTGTCTTTGAACACACTGTTTAGTTTTTCCTGTCTTTCAGCTTTCATGTTTTAATTCCATCTGAACGTTCTCATAAACCCAGTTTTTCAATGAATAAACGTTAAAGACCCAGCAACTGGCAGACAGCAAATATGAGTCTAACAGTGTTAACAGTGTAAAATTGTGATAAACAGTTACTATTACTGTCTGAACGTGGGTCACAAGAGAGCAACTTCAGGTCTTCAGGCCATTTCAACCATGGTTAACCACACGTACTTGAATTCAAGTGTAGTTCAAATACACACAGGAAATTGTAATTGTAATTGAAATATGACAGTATGAAATATGTACTGTATAAATGAAATTGCTTAAGCTACTCAACAAACTACCTTTTTGGAAAAGTGAATCTTCTTTTGAATTAGCAACTAGCTGGTGAACATAACATTTGGTGCCTTTCCATATATTTTTCAGTCCAAAACAAAGCCTAAAGTATAATTTTGGTATTTTTCAAAATACATTGTATTGCACACAATTCATATTCTGGGCAACAACTACGTGTCGACCACGTGTTTTGGAATAATAAAGTCTGTCATTAGTGGAGGGTTATGTCTGGGTGATGTGTTTTTAATACTTTATGGGTCTATGGCACAGATAAACAAGCTAATCCTGACAGAGAGTAAAATCTGTATTGTTTTTTTATCAAGTTATTCTTAGAGTAAGAATTCATTTTAGATATTATGTTGCCATGATATTCATAATGAATATCATTCCTGCACTCTTTCTATCTGATGTCAATAGACAATTGACAGTTTCATTTCAGCCAAAACAAAAATGCTGCTTTATCGCCATAATATCCATTAAGTAAAATGTGACGGGGTTGTCCTACATTTCCCGCTCTCATTCTCGCCCCCTTGCCCATTTCCAAAAGAAGGATAATGCCTGTTGCACCTGTCCAAATTTTGTTCGTGCAT
Organism: Channa argus; assembly: GCF_033026475.1. Classification (NCBI taxonomy): domain Eukaryota; kingdom Metazoa; phylum Chordata; class Actinopteri; order Anabantiformes; family Channidae; genus Channa; species Channa argus. The sequence goes on along the minus strand of NC_090199.1, from coordinate 25,273,186 downwards.
TTTTTTATGTGACCTAAAAGTTAGATTTCTCCTGGAGGTCCAGGAGGTCAAATGGATTAGAGATTCTCTGTACAAAAAAAAAAAAAAACAACAAAAAACAGGATGAATTTGGAACTGTGTGTTCTTTATCTCCGACGATGAGTATCGAAAACAACCGTTGCTGCTCAGTGTCCCAGTGGAAATGGTCCATCAACTAACCCAGTTTTAAATCTGTTTGCTAAAGCTGTCATTGTTTTACCAACAGTGTTCCATATATAAACCAACAGTTTATATATTTATATATCTTAGTTCTAAGTGAAATAGATTTGGATACCATCAGAAAAGCACTGGAAGGAGATTTCATACTGTTTTTATTAGAAATGGATTGTGGGAAGCATAAATATCTCTTTAAGAAGATGCCAGGGAACAATGTCTAAAGAGCAAACAATAGGCTTGATGACTGATCAATGATTTATCCCGAGAAAAAGTCACAGGCTTGAAGTGATTTACCTGGCTGAGGCCCTAACAAACGGCTTTGGGAAACATTTAAGCAGTGGCAGTTTGATGGTTGCACAAGAGTTGCAGGCTGCAGCATGAGGTTTGACTGCTCAACAACAACTATTGTGTAAAAAACTGATCAGGTAGCCTACACGCTTTGTTTCAGCCTGGTCTGTTTCAATCAAAGTTTGTTATGTGGGAAGCAAAAGTTGTGCGCTTGCCGCAGGGCTGCGAGGACGTGGGAATCAGACACAAACCCACGAATGGGACAGGAGTCAAAACTCTAGAAAGCTATTGTTGATTCTTTATAAATTAATGAGAGGATCTACAGACATTACTCACTAATGGCAATTTTCAAGTCAACTTATACCAAAAATGCGCTATTAGCTGTTTTTATGCACATATGAATTTCTGCAATTTTTAATATGGGTGTAATGTTCCTTCAAAAACAAAACAGAATGAAGTTGCACAACAGAGACGTCAGTAGACAAAGACAAAGACATGATATTTTTACAGAAGTAAACGAGGACACATCACAGTAACAATAAATAAAGAACTTAAAGGTATAAGAAAAAAACGTATAACACATGTTTTATTTAATTGTGAGAAATAAAAAACGTTTAAGCACGGATTTTTTTTAAACTCATTACTAAACAATTCTAAGACCTTTATTTGACAAAAAATATTCACATTGATCAAAGTTGCATTGTGGCTGAACTGCATCCTGTGCTTTAAGTATACTCTGTACTCTGATGGGTGAGATGCCCTGAACTAAGTCTTGTCCTTTTTAAAGCACTAATCTCCATGTTCCATGGTGCAGCCAACCTCTATTCCTTGATGACAGCCATTATCATTTGCCCCCTCCCATCCCTGTCCTCTCATCCACCATTCTCTCCATCTGTTGCTAAGTCTATGAATGACTCATGTGAAAAATGAGAGCTGGGGAATAAAACATCGAAAAATAAATAAATAGCAGGACCTTTTAGTGTTTTTGTGAACTCGTTGCTGTTTACTTCACTTTCCACGCACCCAACCCTGACTCTGGCTTGGTTGGTTACTTGCACTAAAGGCAGTTTTTTCATCTCCCCTCTCAAGGAGGAACTGTTCATAAATCTATCTATCTATTATTAAATCCCTGAGATTAGTTTCTCTTGCAATTTAGCACAATATAATTAAATTGAATTGAATTAATTGTAAAGAAATGACCAAAAGTGACTGAACTGACTCTTCAGCTCTTTCATTCTTGTCTGGCACCAGTGAAAGCAGTCTTTTTATTTGCCGTGCAAAACGTTTAGCTTTAACAATGAATTCCTGATTTAAATGTTAAATCAGGTTTGATTTTGGCTCCCCCAGCAGAAATGCCTGTTGTTAATTCATTTTATCACCTGTTAGCTGGTTAGAGCTCAGATTTCAATTTCATAAGTCTTCCTAATGTAACCCCCTCACATAATAATGTAATTATCTCATGACATCCTTGATCTTATAAGCATGTTCATTTGCATCCATTCCTAAAACTGTCCTTGATGTTTCTGTGTTTTCTACAAAAAAGACAAAAATTGAATATGTTGTCTTTTTCCCACAGGTGTCTGACATTCAAAACCCTGACTTTTCTCATGGACTGACTGAAATTCTGCCTTGAGACACATTAAATATGATCACGAATGTCCAGAAAGCTTGGATCCATCACTTTGTGAGCAGACTTTACCTTCGGTCTCTGTCATTGTTTTCAGTATTGCATTCAGCTAATTCAATGTTGTTGTTTTTTTGTTATCAGAAATAAAGTTAATTTTACTTTTGTACTTTTAACAGCAATTTTTCACTGTTCATGACAAAAACATGGTGTAAATAAAGTGATTCAATTAAGGGAGATTCTAGTTTTATGTTTTTCTAGGTTTTCTGTTGTGGCATATAAAAACTGTTGTTTTGTCAATGTGAATACATTTCAGATGAAACTAGTGACAGCATGCTGAACTGTATGAACACTATGTCCAGTTTGGCCAGTTATTGACTCTGCATTCAAACTAGTCTAAAAAAGAACTTTATAGAATTTACCGAAAGTTTATTTTTGGAGTGTATTCAATATGCTTCCACGGAAAAAGACTTTGCGCACAATGGGTCACATTCCTTTTTTCTCACTGGGACAACTCAGATTCTCCTTTAGAGGTCAGTTCCCCTTATGTTGTTTCACTTTTTGGGTTATGTTCAGAATTCCTCTCTGTGTGATTTGAGACAGGAGGTCTGAAAATGGCTATTCTGCCAGTATCAGCAATCTAATTGCATGTTCACGTTTCAGCATTACTGAAAAAAAAAATTCCATCATTCTTCTGTTTCCCCTAAATGAGTTAGAAAACTCAGTACCTGTTTCTGTGACAACGATGCTTTCAGTGACCCTTACACCCATTGAGGTAAATAACAGCAGGTAACACGAAATCAGGAAAGTACCTTTAGCTTCAACAGATAATACAGAACCAGGTAAGTACTGTACACTGTAGAGTAAATGTAAAGAAGTCGACTTCACATGAAAAAATGGGAAACAGCCTAACTTTTACCAAGGAAACTAGAAAACAAATTTTAAGCTAAGTTGCCAGCCCACTGAAAGTTAATATAACTTACAATTAAATTTTAAAAAGTGAATTACAAATACAAGTCGGGTTACTTATATTTTTCTAATTATCATAAGGAATTCTTAACTAGTTAGGGTTGATTGACTTTACCGCAAGACTAAAACCCATTGCCATAAACTTTTCTATACCTTGTCTCCTCAAAGTGATCAATTATATATATATATATATATATATATATATATATATATATATATATATATATATATATATATATATATATATATATATATATATATATATATATATATATATATATATATATATATATATATATATATATATATATAAAATAAAAGTATTCATTAATGAATGTCATTCTCCAATCGGAATAAGACTTGAACTGACAACACAGAGCTTCTTTGACTTTTATTAAACACATGAGTCAACACTACTACTGTAGCCATATCACTGAACTTAGTTGGAAGCTTACAAGGCTTTGAATCAGTTTTCGAGTGAAAGCCTTAAAGCCTTATAAGGTTTCATCCACCCATCACTAAGCTGCAGCTGTCAGAGCCATTTTGGGACAAAGTCCATGGAAAGGCTGAGGTATCTGCCAACAAGAGTGGTAAATTCTGAGTGTCTGTAGCAATGGGCACTGAATCTAACACTACCCATTTTTATTATTGTTATAAAAATCTAAAATTCTATATGCACGAAAACACATAGGTGTTTTCCCCATTGTCTCCGATTTCAATAAAAAAGAGCCTTCAAAGTGTTTACCATAAATAATGCATACTAGGGAAATTGCTGGTTTAGATTTTCCCAAACTTGATTTAATCAGTCACAGCACTACATTTATTCAATTAATAGTCATAAGTTAAAAGCCTCTTTCACGTGAAAAATCCACCCAGTTCATTTTCCATTTAAAATTAGTCATTTACCAGATGCTTTTATTCGAAGCAACTTACAAGTAAGTAGTAGACACTAGGGACGAGTTGGGGGTTCAGAGTATTGTCCAGGGACACTTTGACTTAGAAAACTGATTTTTTTTACAGAACATCTAAGTAGCTGTGTATCTTTTTTAAAAAAATATTTGAAGAGCAGTGAGAGTCACCCGATAGTAATGTTGTTATCACACCCACTCACTCACTTTAAATCCTCCAAACAATTCAGGACAGAGCACAAGCTCAATGCACGGGCTCATACACATAATACAGACAGAACAAAGTTTGCATAATGTCGAGAGGGTCTCACTCGGACATTTGCATTCTCACAAACATGCTTCCAAAGAAAACCAGGAGGATTTCAGGATACTAGTGCATGTGTGAATTAGGGTCAAGTCAGAAATCAAATGTTTTTAAGTTCTGAAAATATAAAGACACTCAGCTGGACTGATGGACATCTTAAATGTAATAAGCATGAAAATATAAAAATATAAATTTTAATAGTTAAACAAATTCCTGTCTGATGGAATGTGCTTAATGAAGGGAAGATGGCTTTAGTAAGATGCAGACTGAGGACATGAAATAAAAATGGTGAGAAAGTGGCAGTTATCTCTGGTCACATCCAGACAAGTTGGGTTGACTGCAGTGAGTGTGGTCCAAGTACTGACTCGATGTCTTTAAGTTAGTTCAGGTCCCAAGTGTGTCCATGATACGTGGAGGCCACAGTTTAGACAAGACAAAGCAGCAAGGAGTGAAGGGTGGAATACAACTACTGGCTCTATTAAATGATTGGGTTTGCTGATTCCTGATTATTCTGCAATATTAAATTCCTCCTTTGACCTTTGGATGAAATGTTATGTATGAAAATTTACCATGAACTGAAGTGAACCTTTTAATGTCAGCTCTTTGTGGAATTTTTCAGGCCTGTGCAGCTTCTCTTGGTCAGGTGGTATGAAAACAAGTATAAACATGTTTCAAAGAAAGGTCAAAGAAATTGAGAAGAAACGGTTCTTGAATGAACACTGAAAAACTCTACAGAGGGAATTCTGTTTTCATTCGTTCTGTGGTTGTAGAACATTTTTATATCTCTTGTGGATTTTCATATGCACTGATCTGATTTTCTCAACAGCTTAAACTTTTCACTTCCACAGTGTTTCCTGATTTATTGAGCTGATTATTTTATTTTGATTATGTGATTATTTTTATTTTTCAATAAACAAATTTGCCGATCTTACAAAGCTGAACATTATAGGGGTGGCTGTAGCTCAGTTGGTAAGGCAGTCGTCCACAGACCACAGAGTCAGTGGTTTGATCCCTGGCTAGATGTTGAAGTTTGAGCAAGACAAGACACTGAACCCCCAACAGCCCTTTCCCATCTCCAGCTGTGCAGTGCCAAGCCTGGTAGAAATTGGGGAAGGTTGCATCACGGAGAAAAAACTGTGCCAAAAAAACATGTGGACAATTCTACTTTTACAATGTTATATTCAGAAAGACAATAATTCTACTATGTGTTTATTACTGGAGTGCATGATGTTAAAGCTGGTTCTCATTCATTTCAAATAGTGTTTAAACATAAAAACTGAGACATGAAACCCTTGTAAAAGCAGAATTCATGGTGGAGCTGCTGTGATGGATCTGAATGTGTGAGCCAGCGTGATCACAAACAGTTGACATAACATTGCTCCATATCACTACTAGTGGCCAACAGCTCCCCAAGCCACTTTGGAATCAAGTAGGCGTTTGATAGCTTGCAAGATTTTGTTCACATGTCAACAATCATTTGTCATGTCTCCAGTCGTGCAGTGCTGTTGCTGTTGTAGCAGTGACAGCATCTAAAAAGTTAATGTGTGTCTGCCCAGCGAATGAAACGATGCCACATAGAAACAGATATACTGCTTTTGGAAGTGCACTGACCCCAGACACCTGGGCTAGATTGCCAGCTTTAGTGCCCTACCTGTCCGAAGACTGAGTCTACAATGGGTCTCAGCTTCCTTCTGTCTCCCTCTGGCAGCCAGAGGTCATCTGGATCTCCCACAGGGGAGGACAGACTCAGTGTCTTGGCCTTTGGTTTTGGAGGCCTCTTGATACTAGCCGAACTCCATCTCCTCAGGGACTCAATTTTCTTCTTGATGGAACCCTGGGGACAGCGGAGGATGGACGCACAGGTTGAAACGGAGATGACGGAAGTTGTTTCACATAAAAGATGGAATAAAAATAAAATCGTTACTGAACTAAAATTCCTTGGAATGAAGCAATTAGAAAGAGGCAACAGTAGCACAGGTCGACTGCTGTAAATACACTCACACACCTAATGTTGGAGAAATCACATTTGGAAAGTATTTAGCATGTAACATAAACTCTACTGTACAAGCAGAGATGTTCCTGCAGTGGATACATTTGGAATGAGAAGTTCCAGAAAAACTATTATTATGATGTAACTTGTCACATCTTTCACACTGCAAACTGCAGAATTGTGCAACACACAGACTGACCTTCTTCATCAACTTCCCCGCTGGCACCTCCATGGACGATACGCTTTTCATGTCAGTCATCTTTCAGGTCCAGCTCACATGCACAGAGACGTCCACTTTCTCTCTTTGCCTGTTTCTCCTGTCACGCTCTGGTGCAGGCCTCCTCTTTTTTTGTCTCTAGCGCATCTGACACTGGTTGATAATCGGAGGCATATCTCCCGCTGTTGTCGCTCCTCCTTCTCTCATCCCTCATTCCTCGCTCTGTGTCTCTTTCATCCCTCCTCCTGTATCTCCCTATAAACATCCTTCACTTTCACCTAATCTGCTGACTTATATTCACATATTCTTGTGTTTTGTTTTGTTTTTTCTCTTTTTGTAACTATTACAACTACACTCATCCAAATTCACACAGACACAAGTGGTGTGTCTTAATTCTTCATGTGTATGTGGGTTTGTGTTTGTGTTTTTTTGTCCCATAGAAAAAACATCTTAATAAATGATAAAGAAATGGCCAAAGTGTGAAAAAAAGTGTGTCACGTCTTTTTTTTAGCCCGACAGTGTTTTCTGTCTATGTATGTGACATATCCAATAATCCTGTATTTTTTATCTCTCTCTCTCTCTCTCTCTCTCTCTCTCTCTCTCTCTCTCTCTCTCTCTCTCTCTCTCTCTCTCTCTCTCCCTCTCATCTGCTCAGATGCTGATGTGGGCTTGTCCTCAATCCTCTGCACTTTCTACTGCTTCCGGTTGTTGCATATTAAATTCACAGTATGGACTCATGCATTACACAAACACACACAAAAAACACCGTGATGCACGAAGGAAGCGTGTGTGAGTGCGAACAGACGAATGAGAAGCAGTGCAGAGTGCTTTGAGTAAGTAATATAAGTGCAGACTATTTTACCATTTACTACACATATTCTACGGTATCACACAGATGTATGATGAGTGCTTGATGCCAAGACACTATTCTTAACACTGTCTCCTAAAGATAACTAGGAGACAGTGATCTATACAAAGATCAGCCAGAACCTTATTACCACCATGTGGTTTGAATGTTGTGGTGAACAGAGGCCAGCTTGGAAAAAATGTTATGCTGGCCAGAACAGTGCACGGGGCTGTGTATTTACAGACCACAACGTTGAAAACAACAAGATAGTTTTAATGTTGTGGCTGAGAAAAACAAATCTTAAAAATCTTATAATTAATTATAGTCTAAAATGTATCTTGCATTTTATCTCCATACTATACTGAAACTGTCAACCAAGCACCTAATAAATTAACGATCTCCCGTTACAGAAACAGATAGTTTCGTCAAACTTACAAGCATCTATTGTGAAATTATGAATCAGATGAAGTAACCATAGTACATCCATTGTTGTCCATGACTATCTGTGGATAAATATTTCTGTAATCATTATTTCTGTGGATGGGGAAGTCTAGAAATTGACATTTGCACAAGAGTTGGCAAAATCTAAATTTGCAATTGCATAGTATCCATTTTGAAACAACGGTTTGTCCAGAGTTGTACTATGTAGAAAATGTACAAACCACACACACACACCCACTTCCTCTGAAACTAAATAAAAAGTCACACCAGCAAATAAATTGCTGTTGCATGTTCTGTAACAAAGATCGTTTTCCTTGCCAGCACTAATATAAACAGATATCTTCCCTGGAAAATAAAAAAAAAAACTATTTGTAGGTGTGTCAGTTTCTGGATTCAGGGTTACTTCCCTTACTTGAAAAGGAAAAGAATTCTTGTCTTCTGTGGAGCTCGGGGGTAAGTTCATTTTTGATATTTACAACAAGAAGCTCTTTTATTACTTTCTCCAGCTATAAGCAATCTTGTATCAGTACTTTTGCAATATGTGATACTATTTCCATCTCTATTCAAACGAAATGCATGGTGTCAAAATGTTTGTAAAGAATTTGCATTCCGGGATCTTCTTAACTCAGTAATAACAATAATAAGATTCTGACCCAACTTTACTCAACATCTTCTAAATACACAAATTTACATGATTTGATCCATATATAAACAGTTGTAAACACACTTATAAGTATTCACATACATGACAGATAGCCCATATGAAGTAAATGAGAAGTAACATTGTTTTTAAATTAGAAATACTAATCAGCAAAGTGACAAATGCATATAATTGTGAAATGTTGTTGAGTAAAATGTATATCTATACTTGAAGCAGTGAAGCGATGTAAAGCAGAACTCAAAATCAGCACAATAATAATAATAATAATAATAATAAAAATAATTCTGTGCAAGTACAGTACCTCAAAACAGTGCACATGGCACTATTTACCTCTGATTTGCCTTTGTGTACAGTTTTTTAATCATTAGATGAACACATGTGTTTCCATCTTTGTATGTGTGTACAACAGTACATGATGGTTTAAGTAACATCATTGACAAGCAACTCAGCAGCTTTAATTCTCTAAATAGCGTCTGTCAGCTAGAACTAATGCAGCAGTGGAGTAAACAACCTCCTCCCTCCACCCACGCAATCATTCTTTATTTATCTCTTCTTATCTTCATTCGTTTTTTTGTATAATCTCTTTTGCTCAAAAGTTATGTTACCAATAAGCAAAGCAACTAAAAACTATTTTAAATTGGATGAGCTCCAGTTTTCAAAGTGTTTTACTGGGTTGTCGCTACCTTTGTCGTGCTTCCTCCTCCTTATGATGGTCTTTCATGGACTAACACACTGAGCATTGTGAAAGAAGGCATTTATTTTTGCTAGAGGTCATTTTGTGTGTTTAATTATGTTTAACAAAAGAAATCATTTTACAGTCCATTAGCAGCTCCTGTAGAAACCTGTTTAAACATTTTCTTATGCAATCTATGTTTGGATGTTTGCCACCATCATAGGGTAGAGAAATGAGATGCCTGGAAACAGCGGGAAGAATAGTCCCAGAGAGGAAGCGAAGAGAGAGAGAGAGAGAGAGAGAGAGAGAGGGGGAGAGTTAATCTGCTGGAACTGAATGGCTGAGAGGAAAGCAAAACTTTACATGTCAATCTGACGCATCACATTTAATCCTGTGCTGTCTTTATATTCCGGATCTTCACTCTCTAATATTGTATTTAAATTACAACTACCGTAGATCTGTGGTAATCCTACACTGCTGTGGCTTACATTACACCTCAGTGTGTGTGTGTGTGTGTGTGTGTGTGTGTGTGTGACTAAGTGTAGTGGAACTAGACAATTGGAGTGTTAGTGTTGAGACAGTCAATCTAAATGGATATCAACTATGATCAAATCCAAAGCCTCAGAGAGGTAGTCAGACATTCATCATTTCAGATACAAAGTGCAACTTGTTTACAGGACCTGAAAAGCATAATCCCATTGTATCATTTCATATCTACTTATGTAATCAATGTTGTACTGGCCTCTGGTGCCCAGAATATGCATAACATGAAGCGCAGCTCTACAACAGGTGTTAATGTTTTTCAGCTTGTGATGACTAAAGCACTACTTTCTTTTCTCATCATGTTTGATCTGAGATAAAACAATAAAATATTTCACACAAAAAAAAACATGCGAAGGTGAGTGAACAGATAATAAAGTATAATGCTTTCATTCCCATCACAGATTCTCATTTTTATTTTCTGATTAAATCTCGATGTAAACCAACTTAAAACTTATAGATACAAGTGAAGTTCTATTCACCTACTAAGTATTCACTAAACTAACGTTTTTGAAGAAGCAAAACTAGCAGCCTTCCTAGCGTGTACTGTTTGAGACTTAAACTCCTTTTTTGTATTTTGAAGATGGAAGTGTATCGTGTCTTCATATTGAATTTTTTATTATTTCTGTTCATCGTATTAAAAAATGATGCTCATCACGGTAAATAGCTACCTGCACACACTTAAATAATGTCACTGGCGCCACAAGCTGCCTCGTGCGTTGTCCCTGTATTGAATTTGGTACAAACTTACTCAAACAGCTGCAACTGGAAGTACTTCACATCAAATTAAATGACTCTTCAAGTTCACAAATTTAAAAAAGAAAGCAAATATGTGTGTAACAAAGTTGAGACAACCTAATGGCTAAGTTTATTTTGCCAAATCCTGCAAGTTAAGTTCATTGAGCGTGTTTTCAAAAGTTTAGTTGGAGGAGCAGAATTTCTGTAACTAAAAAGTTGAACAATTTTAAAGCCAACATTAAATTTGTTGTAGCATACAACTCAGTCCACCCCTTTTCAGTCCACTCCTCTTTCTCTTTGCTCTGAAACAGCTCTGATTTGCTCTTTAGGATCCACCACACTCTCCACAGCTATTTGGGCTTTGTCCAATTACTTAGAAAATTAAATTAAAAAAGATGACTGAAGCACAAAGTGTTGAAATTCTCTCAAAACGCTTCCAGATTTCTTCACTGAATCATTCACTGCCAGTGCTGTTCTGTGAATCTGGGCCAAACTAGGCTTTGACAGCACTTCTCTACAACAAGATATGTTTTGGAACATTTTTCTACCAAGCAAATGTGCAAAAAACTCTGCACACTGTAGCTTTAAATTTATTTTACAGTAAGTGTAATGTTAATCTCACAGTGGGACAGTGGCAAAGTGTAAGGATAAACAAGGTCAAGGTTAAGTAACAGAAAGCATCAGCCTCATGATTCCGCTAAAGGATGCGTCTAAGAATCCCCAATTTTATCTGGAATGCAAGTGGTGGACCAGCCAACCACCACAAAATTAAATTAGGTTCTATATGCATATTAAGTAAAACTGTATGTGACACAGCTAAAGATGAATCTAGGATTGAACTACATTGAAGCTGAATATTGTATTATCCCTCAGTCACATGCCACATATCTTAATTCTCCATGTTCTCCGTGCCATTTCCTTTGAGACATTCAGACGTCAAAGACAGTGGGAAAGGTGACTGGATGTCAGGTGATGCGCAGGGTGAATGTGATCCCTTTGGTGACCCTGGTGTTCCGAGGCTCACATCTCGACTGCTCTTCCGCCTAATGTGAGCTCTTATACTCCTGCCTGGGATCATAAGTAACCCTCCTCCCTCCTCTACCAGTCCATCAAATACTGCTTCCAGACTCTGTCGTATTCTCACACAGAAGTTTGGGCAGCTAAAGGCATATAAAATGGGGTTCAGCACTGCATTCAGGAATGCAATGGTTGTAGCAAGGGGCAGTCCCACTTCTACTAAGTAGAGATTGTCCCAGTACTGGGCTGTCACTTCGATCATGCAGAAGATGTGATAGGGAGCCCAGCACAGCACAAATGCTGCAATCACAAATGTCACCATTTTGGTGAAGCTCTGGGACAGCTGGCCATGACTGGTTCCATTATAGGTGGTGGGAGACGAGGGAGTAAGTGTCAAGTTTGAGGGTGGACCAGAAGTCACAGGCTTGAGAAAGATGTTCTTTGTGCTGGTGGGGGTATTTGGTCCTTCGTTTTGTTTTGACACAATCAAAGCAGCAGTTAGCCTGGTAGTGCTCTGCTTCCTCCTCTTGTCCCTGTTCTTCAGGCTGACACCAATTTGGATGTAGCTTGCTGCAATCACCAACAGGGGGAGGAGAAATGCTAGAAGCAACTTGGAGATGGCCGTTGCCGCCTGCCTTAATTTGCAATCCCTCTCCAGTGTGGCTTGAGAGGACAATATTAAGCCGAAATTATGGTAGCACAAATTCCTCCCATCGAGTTTTTTAGTAACTGAGCGAAACAGGAGGTAAGGTAAAGTATTTGTTGCTGCCCATAGCCAACCCAACAGACACACCTTCCATGCCCCTTCCACCGACCGATGATTCTGGCTCCACACTGGCTTCACCACCATAAGTAGGCGGTCCAGTGAAATGGCTGCCAACAGGAAGGCGGAAACAAACATGTTCAGAAAGTAGATAGAGGCCTGCGCTTTGCAAAGCAGGTGTCCGAGCTCCCAGCTGTGCGAGAAGTAAAGGTAGGAGGTGAACAAAGGGAGGGTCAAGGTGGATAGGAAGTCTGACATGGCCAGGTTGAGCACCCATACAGAGGACACAGTGCGTCGCCGTAGCCGGAAGCCAATAACCCACAGGATTAGGGCATTCTCCAAAATACCAAGGCAGGAGAACAGACCATGGATGCAAACCACCACTAAATTGGCCTTTGTGTTGTTGTTGAGGCTGTGCTCTCGCATGGTCTGAAGCAGGGGGCAGAAGAGCTCCTCACTGGTTTGGTTTGACATCAGTGCTCTGAAAGAAAAAAAGAAACTTATGTCAAGACACTAATCAGACGTACTAATGCTTACACGCCTTTAATAAATAAACTGAAAGCCAAATGCTGCACCTCCTGCTTTTTATCCATGCTCATGGTTGCCTAATGAGGATGGAACAGTGTGTTGGGCTGGTTATGCTGATGCTGATGAAATGGGCAGTAGACATGCTCTTGCCTGTAGACTGCTGACAAATCAACACTAGCTTACCTCATCTACTGTGATTAAATTAAATAAACACTGTAATCGTCTGGCTCATTCATCTTTGTAGATGTTTATAAATTACAAATCTAAGTTGCTGCCAAGGAAACAGGAAAAACTACTGAACGCAATTAAAGTTGACGAATTTTAAGAAATAAATCAACATGACTGTCACATTGTAATATTTGTGTTATTAAAAGCCTACTTTACACTGTTGTGACATGCATTTAGCACTGTCACAACCTGCTCTACAGCCTTTCAGGCTGCATTAGTGCATAACATAGCACAGCTGAGCATTGTTAGGGGACGTGTATCGAGGTCTGTTGCGACACACTCACATACATTGTGTGTACTTTTCGTTGTTGCTTTTTCATTTTCACCAACCTTTACATGTCAAAGCTTGTACTTGCAGTCTGACCACATACCAGATCTTGGGCAACTACACATGCTAAGTCAAGCAATAGGGTTTAGGAATGCTTGGGAACTCAACAAGACATCAGCATGTCATGGTCAGGTTGAGAGTTTGTGTGAATATCAGTTCTATCGCTCTCTTTATCATTCAGATAACCACTCTGTGGCATTGTCCTTTGCTGACACTGCTCCAACAAATAAGTCCCTGAGAGAACAAAGACCTTAGGGTAGTTTAAATGCCTTCTAAAATTACTTATTTTAAAGATCCTTCAATGAAAGAATTATAAGTACCTTGTCACCCAATGCAAATCACCCCGACCGGGGTGATTTAGATTGTCACCTTGTAAATATGAAATCAGGACCAACCAAATATTTTAGGGATGCTAATAGTTGTTGGCATCAGCTTATTTGGCACTGTCCTGTCTGGCTGCATGGTATGTCATAATGTCTTTAATGTGTCATAATGTCTTTAATGTAAGTAAAAACCTAGACACACAACTCCTAAGAACAAAAATTCCCTTTAGCTTATAAATGAAGGCTTAGCTCAGCTTACATTGTACTGACCAACACACAGTTTCATGAGAAAGTCTCATGAAACTGAAAGAGCTCGCTCATGAAAGAGCTCGCTGAAGATGTGAGAAAGAGGAGGGTACGAGCCATTTTTAAACACCTGCAAATTATCGGGGTTTCCTTCTTGTTCAGAAAGTTTGAATAAGAAGCCACAAACTGTCAATGAAAATATAATAGAAAAAATAAACTGATCTATGAAAGTAGGGCAAAAATAACTGTATAAAAGTATAACAGCATAGGTATTAGGATAGTATTTAAAAGGTATAAACGAAACATTAACAACTGCCAAATAAAGACAAAAGGTAGATTAAAGCATATAATTTCAGTTTAGTCATAACATGCACTACTGGCTGTGGAAACAATCACAGTGTATTGTGGACGTTTTGCTAAAGTGATCACATCTAGATTTAGTCCTCAGGTATTTCAGAAGTGAACACTCACCTATGCGTTTGGTTCCTCCACCAGAAGAAAGCAAAAAGTCATAAATCTTTCATAAATTCCTCTCTTACTTGTTGTCTCAAACTCACAGACAGTCATCCCTCCAGTTCTGTCACTTTCTATCTCTGTCCTGTTAAGGGGACAGGCACTTAAGCCCTTCTACACACACTGCCCATCTAACACACATTGCTCCACCCTATTGCTCTGCCTATTCCTATGAAGGATGATGCAAATTTCACTGAAGTTCCAATGGGGACAAATTAAAATAGAGAAAGTAAAGAGGAAGTCACAAAGAATAACATAGAATACGTCTGATATCTGATCTTTGTTTGTCTTGTGTCACTAGATCACACAAGTCCTGCCGGAAGCTGAGCTTGTGTGAACAAGATCCCCTGACACTTCAAACACTGTTCTACTTTCCATTAGGATACACAGCCTTAGGTCATTAACACAACAGTCCAATCTGTCTTTAACTAGAAAAACAACACTACGGTCGATGCATTATTACTTACTATATTTGGTAGTTCACTGAGGAACAACCCGTGAAGAGGAAAACTGTCTTGCTTAGTGGTCATAAGTTCTGTCACCATCTGGTGGTGAAAATTCTTGTGAGCCTTTTATAGCATGTTTACAAAGGAAGTTAATATCACAAACCTTACTGCTTAATTTAGCTTGCAAAAAAAAAAGGATCCTGAGTAAAATACAGCTGTATTCATAAAAGTAACGCATGCCTGTACACCTTTGGATTTCGTTGGCTAAAACGTTTAAATCATACCAATCAGCTGACGATGAGGCAAAGGAGCAGCGGTCTACCATAGGTACACTTTTAAGAATTACCACTATCAAAACACAGCTTGCAACTCACTAACAGAAAAGCAGGGAAATCCTTAACAGATGGTGCATGGGAAAAAAAAAAATTCAAAATGGCCTTATGTCAACTTCATATTGTTTACAGCCAAAACAGTCCTTTGTTACAGCGTTAAAACTACATAGCTGCTTACTCTCATGAGGTGAAGCGAAATATAGCTCTTAATAAAAATAGAGTAATCAGTATTTTTAAAAGTCCAAACCCTAGTTTTGAGCAAAAATGTATAGATTGGGTACAGTTATACATGCAGAAATGAGGGGAATGACCTTGATTTCATTATTAGCCTTTGTGTGTCATTTTACATTAAAGTCATTAATTATGTTTGCCCTTAATTCTTGCAACAGTAAGAATGAGGTTTAAAAAATCAGCATAAACAAAAAACAAAAAAATTAATAAAAACAATACAGATGAGCAGATAATGTGCATTGCATTTGTTAAATCGCTAATAAATTCCAGAGATATATACTGTGATGACAGTATATATAATGACAAGAAATCCTTTACTTAATAAAAACAGGAAAACAAACTATGCTTCATTTGATTGTCTGCCACTTTTTAAGCCCCCACAATGTGTTTTTCCATGCAGGAAAAATGTCCAAACACAATTTGTTTTAAATAATCATAGGAAGTTCTGAAAGGGCACATGCCATCTAATCCCAAGTGTATGTTTGTGTATCATTTGGTACAAAGTACGTCCTTTTTAGAAAAATGTTGTAAACTATAATGAAAACAAACAAAACTAAATTCTATAAACATTTTTTGACAGATGAAACCAAGTCTTCTCCTCCTTTTTCCAGAGCACAGTGTTTACATGTGTATGTTTTAGACTAATATATTGTATGTATACTCCACATTTATTTTTACAATTTTGGTGATTTAATTAATGCAGATTTAGATTCTTTTAACATTATGATCTCTTAAATGAAGCATTAATGTGGATTAACCATGTGTAAGCACATAGTTATAAATAGGTTTGTATGTTACAGAGATCTTTGACCGTCCTCTTTTTAATAATTACTATGCATTTTATAGGCTGCACTTGTACATTTATTTTACTAACAGCATCAAATTCAACAGTGTGCAAAATATGTTGTTTTCTAAGTTGAGTATATTTAATTTTGTACTTAAAAGTAAAATTTAGTTCACTTACTTTCACATGAGTTAAAACTTTGAAGCGATACTTCTACTTTTAGTGGAGCATTTTATACAAATGCTTGGACATTTGGTTGAGTATTGACTAAATGGGTGCTTTTTTATTGTTGGGATGTCATATATTTGTCTGAATTCGATTATTGACAAATAAGAATAAAAATGTCCTTAAAAGGAAATAGTAATTGTCACGCAGTAAAAGTACATTATTGAAAGCATAATCAGGGACCACCTGCATTGGCTTTGCGGACCACAGTGGGGGACGCTGACCACTGTTTGAAACTCCCTTGTTCGGAGAATAGCCTTCAGTTTATGTAAATACAGTAGTCTATTGGGTCGGACTCGGTATCAGGACACACCGTGCATCAGAGGATCGGGATCGGTGGCGAAAAAGAAAGTCTTTATCCGGATATTCCAATGCTCCATAAAACATGTGTAAGTAAGATAAGTCTAGAGATGCTGAAATGAATTCCTAACATAGTTTGGAGAATGCTAGCTACCCATCCCTACTTCCTAGTGTAATACACAGGGGATAAAATCAAAGTAACTGAGGGGGACATTTCTAACAGTGTCAGCTGTGGTTGGAGCTTCACTGCACGAACTAAGGCACAGCTGTAAAAACCATCACTGGCGTCATTATTCCTGCTTCATCCAGTTTCTAACCCTTGTTCTGCGTAAAGTTCTCTCACATTCCTCTCTCTGTTTCCTCTTCTTGTTTCATCGCCTATTTTAACTTTAACTCACTTTACAACAGTAACGTTTTTGGAACGACATGTAGTCTGCGTGTTCTATGACGCTGTCCCCCCTCCCTCTTCTTCTCTCTGTGATCTTTGGACATGCGGGTATGGGAGGACATGGGTTGAGGTTCAGATGGTCAACTGCTTACCGAACATGTCCGAGGCGTCTTTGGGCTTTTTCCGCAGAATTAGTCAGGGAAACTTACACCTTCTAGGCTGCTGTAGTGTTTTTGTTAAGACTCTGGCAAGAAAAGATAAGGACAAAGCATGTGACCTCAAACCAACAAACGCTGACCTCAGAACAATTAGGACTTGTCACATCTTGTTGGAAAGCTTTTCCTGTAGAGTGTGACTAAAGAAATATTTCCTGAGAAAAATGTTTTAGTCTATATCCAGCTACATATTTAAAAAAGAAAAAAATGTTCCTTATCAGCTGATTTTGTAATATTATACAGTGTTACTGGATAATAGTGTTGGAGTCTTCACCTTTTAATGGAAATGGGATTAAAAAATAACTTGCCCCAGCCCGGTTTCAACCCTCATAAGCAGTAAAATCATACACATTGACCCATACCGGAAAGGAAATAATGTTAAACTAACTGTAAATGATTTCAGCCTGTGTGAAGAACTGTGTGTGGGGAAACCCTTTCAGTCAATCACTGCATGACCGGTAATGACATGACAAACATGATATGACATGTCCCCTCCCTCCAATACCATATATATTCAGCTGTAGAGGTGCTGCATGTTACAATTTAAGAAGTGGAGTCAGCACAGCTGACAAACCTCAAGGTATTTGAAACTTTATTTTTAATCATTTATATCCCAAACCACTGACAACACTGTAATGAACCAAAAATAATGTCTGAACTTTTTTTAGTATAAAACAACTGGCTACTAGCAAATGGTCAAAGGTGTAAATTATATTAGTATAAAATTTGTTGCACCGGCATATGGCTTTTAGTTTACTAGTTACATAATCTGTTTTATTTTTGGTGTGAAAAGAAAATACAGGATAAAGTACAATATTATGCATTGTCGGGCACATTCTTTAAATGTTTGCTGTTTTTATCTATTGACCTCGTTTCAGTTTAAAAGATAAGGCTGGTGAAACTGTCAATAAATTGTATCTATAGTCACAGTAATGTCTGTGAATAAAGAACCTAATTTTAGCTCATTGCTGGATTGTTGTTGAAAACTATTAAAAACTCATCTGTATTTTATGCTGTTGCACTGAGTGACATACAGTATTTCTTTCTCACAACGAACAACCATACTTGTCTTGCAAACATTAAGTTCAGATACTGTACAAAGGGATTAACAAACAGTGAGATTAAAGTTCAATGTGTTGCATTACTCCATATATTATTTTTTTCTGCTTGTTGTAGCTGCTGTCAGCGATTAAAATCAAGCATTAGTTGTTCAGCCATTGAAGGGTTACAGCCATTCAGCAGGCTCATCTTTGTTGGGGTGTATGTTCACGAGCTTTACATGGTTGTACTGTCTTAATAAGCGTTTCCAGAGCTTCGAAGTTGTGTTTTTTGGCTTTTGTCTTTTCAAAGGGAGCAATTGTAATATTATTACTGAAATTTTGTTTGTAACTGTTTAAACTAAGTTATATTATTATAGTAATGCTTCACTAGTAATGTGTTACGGTCCAACCCTGTTCATATTGTTTTTTTTCCCCTACAAGAGATAATAATAGAATATAAATTCTCTGATTTCATCTATTTTCCTCTACAGCAAATCTTATAGCATAGCATAGCATTTGGCAATGTGAGGCTACATGGGTCAATTGGGCCACATTAACAAATCGTCTTTTTCCATCATTTGTCATTTTATAATTGTCAATATTGTCCAGTGATAATTATTTTTCCCCTTGCAGACTCATCATCATGTCAGTTGGCCTCGCCTTGTTGGTGCTGGCCTTTACAGGACCCACGCTGGCCTTTGTACCCATTAGTAATGGGACTTCCAATCATGTTAGCATTACGAGGACGGCTTTATTGCAAAAAGTGACAGAGACATGTCGGGCAGTGGCCGAAGCAGCTGGTTATGAGTTTAAACCCACGGTAGGATGGGAGATACCAATGTGAACACACACAACATGTACTAACACAAACAGTTGTTCACTCTCATTTTTACATATTTTGCCCATTTAAGTCAGCCTGTAAACATACTCCACAAAAAAAACATCCATGCCAGACAAATGTTCAGCTAGTGGTTTGTTGCAGGTCATAGCTGTAAAGAAACTGACGATGCGTTTGGAAACTGGCTTATTAAATTTTTTTAGATACAATCAGCAGCTGTAAGCTTACAGGAAAAAAGGTCTATATGGCTGGCAGTGGAGTCAAACCTTATTAGTTTTGGAAAAAGGAGAAACAGTCTGTTCTTTTATTTATTTTACCAGCGTAAGAGCTTAAAATGAAGAGTTTAGATGATGCTTATGTTATTTTTATCGAGAACAGCAGTGATTTTTTAAAATACTAATTAGAACAAACATGGCTCCTGTATTTTGTGGACATAGACTTTCCACTAGACTGTGACCACTTACATCTTATTTTTTCCCTGCCTCCAGGGTCCATCTCCTGAGGAGCTTGTTCAGGCCTGTTTAGGACCCAAAGCAACAGGACAAGTATCTAGTGCTAAGTTCCTTGCTGCGCTTCAAGAAATCTACAACCAGAATCAAATGGTGGATCGCGACTTCACTAACAGGTGGGAGAAAGATCCCAGCGGCGTTTTGACATTGACATTTGACACTGACATTTTAAAGAGCAATAAAATAATAGAATTGAGTGTATTGTGAAGTTTGAAATGTGATTTGCATGCGAAAAATTCTTCCAGCGCTCCGCATCACTTCAACTCAGAGGCCTTCCTGCAGGGGCGTGGCCTGATCTTGGACGGCATGGCGGCCATTAAAGCTAATATTCGCAATGACAACTTCCAGGCTGCCAGGGAAATGCTGGGCAGAGTCCTTCATACCCTACAGGTGAGTGAGCAGCTAGGCATAAAGAAGTTTAAAGGACAAAAGAGTTAATTGGTGGAAATTGATAAAGTTTAATGAAGCTTAACCCTTTGTGGTCTGAGGGTTAGGCTTAGGGTTAAGTTAGGGTTAATCCTAACTCTAACCTTAACCCGCAACGGTGCGGGCGTCGACTCCTAAGGTTTAAATATATATAAAAAACATGCACAAGGAAAATAATGTTTTCTTAAAATAATGTGCCTATTTACATGCACATACACAGGACTTCTACAGCCACAGTAACTGGGTGGAGCTGGGATACCAAGAGCCATATCTTAACCTCATCCGCCCAGATTTGCCTTTGGAAAACCTGGCAGGTGAGTTTGTGTTTTATTGTTACCAATTATCATTCGCATAGAAGGACTATACATTATGTGTACGTCTCTGGGTTGGGTAAAACATCGTAAAGTGGACCTTATCTACATAGTTTAAGGTGGGGGTGGGTGACATTGTAAAAGCATACTATGAGAGCAAACTATGAATCATTGGCTTCATGCCTTGGCCATATTGTTTTTGGCTGGTGGATGTGTTTTGTTTTAAGATAACCAAATAGTGGTAGATAATGTGGCCTATACACTGGCACACTGTACAATGCCTGTACAAAGCCCCCCCCTTTTTTTTTATTACAACATGGTCAATATAATTTAGCTTTTTTGACAAAAATGTTAAGGTGAAAGTGAAAACAGATCTCTACAAAGTAATCTAAAAAATCAGAAATGTAAAACTGAAAATAAGTGATTGCCTCCTTTTCTTCTAACTCACTTAAACTATCAGTGGTGCAGACCATTTGTTTCCTTAATCACCAACCCAGTAGATCAAATGGAGATCACCTCTTGCAGTGAGTATGTTTCAAGTGAGAGTACAAATACACTTTTAACTGGAGAAGTCAGTTACTAGTGAGTCAGTATATTGGCCAAAAACGACACCATGAAGACAAAAGAACAGGTAGAAGTCAGGGGATATAGCATCGTAAGTACAGTACAGTAAATTTTTTCATGGTTCAGGTATAAATCTGTCTCGAGCAAAAACCGTCCTCAAAAACAAAGTTACTGTACAAGAAGGAGACTACTGAGGGAGGCCTCCAAGACACCTGTGCCTTGGTGGCCTAATTCTTTGACTTCTAAAAGTAACTGGCTTAACCAGTAAGGATTTAAGTGTGTTAATTTAGAAAAGGCAAATTTTTATACATTCAACTATTTTCAATCGTATATTTTTGATTAAGATTAATTTGTAGTTATTACAAATTAAAGTGACAGCAATTTAGCGTAGTAACAAGAAAAATAATTGTGAAAACTATTACTATTAATTACTAATTAATATCAAACTAATTTATTAGTTGGATGACTATGTTACCAGGCTGTTACCTGGCTTCTTCTAGTAATTTAAGTAGTTATATTTTGTGAAGGTTGACAAACAGTATCAGTTCACATATTTTAATTTGGGGGAGCATAGTGCTAGAGTGGTTAGGGGTGCCGCCTCACAGCTACAAGTCCCTGGGTCAAATCCACGGCTGGTTTTGGCCTTTCTTTGTGGAGTTTGCATGTTCTCTCCGGTTTCCTACCACAGCCTGAAGACATGGACGTTAGGTTAATTGCTGACTCTAAATGTTCCGTAGCTTTGAATGTGAGTGTGAATGGTTGTCTGTCGGTGTTTGTCTCTGTGCATTGGGCCTGAGAAAGACTGGAGACCTGTTCAGGGTGGTCGATGCCTCTCGCTCTTTGACAGTCGGGACAGGCCTACAACCCCCCTGTGCAGTTACAGACAAAGGATGAATGGATGGATATTTTCATTTGTTTTTATTTGTAAAAACAATATTTATTTTTTATTTGTTATGTGCTAGGTGATGTGGTTATAAAACTAAAACACCCCAAATTACACATTTATTTAAATTATACTATATTGAAAAATCATCTAAATCATTGTTCTGTGGAATGCAATTGTTAATCTTTGATATTAACTGCAACCACTACTCTGACACTTTTTTGCATTTTGCTTGTGTAGAGTATAACACTCCCACCTGCAGCGACTGCGCACGTGGAACGTGCCCCAATCCAATACTCCCCAACATCCTGAGAGAGAAGAAACTGACTTCAGGTTACATGGGAATCTTCTCTGCTGCCAAACCTAAAGGTATCAGTGACAAGAATATATTCAAATCATATGTAAATGCAAAGAGCCATACTCACTGACACGCACAGGAAACGGGACATGCTAAAGGTAAAGAGCCAGAATAGAAGAGTTATTGGACAGGTACAAGGGAGGTATTAAACTTTTTATCTCATTCTCAGCAAGAATGGAAATAAGTTCATTTCTAAAAATGTTGGATTATTTCTGTAACTCTTTATAGGCAGCCAAGTATTTATTGGCTTTTAAAATCTACATTCAACACATAATCATTTACTTAAAATAATGTTTGTTCTACTTGTAGTACAAGACAAAACCGTCCTTTTCTGTTCTAATTTAGGTAAATGTAGCCATGGAGGTTCAGGTGACCTGACCAGCAAAACAGTTCCTCGAGGTGGCATCAACAAAGATGAGCGCCGTTCAGATAACGTGGCCTTCCACAATGCTGCCGTATCCACAGCCACAGACGCCAGCCTACAACTGCTGGAGGACATCCGGTTAGCTGCAGGGGACGATGCATTTCTGAGGTAGGATGGTCAGATTTGAAAAATAACTCATTGCATTTTTGTGCAAAACCATTCTGAAAATTATACGATAGAGAATTTTAAGTTACACTATGTCAACAGTTGTAGAATAAGGGCGCCATCTTGTGAGGTATGCACTCAGCCTGCTACAGTGATGCAGTGATTTCCTGTATATCCATCCAACTCGCAAACAGAATAGAAGGGGAAATCTCACAATATGGCGCATGAAAACTAAAATTCAACACAGCGTGACATCAACTTTACATTCTTTATACGATAGATATAAACATTGTGGTGTAAAAAAAGTCTTAAGGTTTGTGGCAAGACACCTAAAAATTCTAAAACTCATTTTATTAAAAGTCTTGGAATAAGAAGTCCAAAATTGGGTACAAACATTGTTTTAAAAATACATACATAAAAAATAATCTTTCTAAAACCTATTTAGCATATTTTTCAATTTAGCATTACAGCTTTATTATCTATAAAGCCATAACCACGTCATTACTTTTCCATAAGCACACAATTCTCTTTTAATTATTGTTTTAAAAGTACCCTATTACTTACATATTACAGATAAATTAATCAGTATACCACAATTCATTTAAAAGATTCTCTTTTGCTTTCTTACAGAATGATGGGGATCGCCCGCTCATCTGTCGTATGCTTTGTCATTGACACCACTGGCAGTATGTCAGATGACATCGAGGAAGCCAGGGCATCCGTTAATAACATCATAGACAGCAAGAAAGGAACACAAGATGAGCCATCTGAGTACATACTGGTGCCCTTTAATGACCCCGGTATGAAGTCTTCTACCCTATAGTATTTGTGATACTGGTTACATGCAGAAGTATTTAACAACTCTGGTGCATACAGCAAATGCATCCTTAGGTTTGTTTAAGTACTTTGTCCCTTTTCTGATTTTAATATCTAGAATTTGGACCTATGACAAGGACAACAGACCCTGATACGATGAAGAAAGAAATCTCTAAGCTCTCAGCAGCAGGAGGTGGTGATATTCCTGAGATGTGCCTCTCAGGACTTCAGGTACTAAGATTAATCAGTAATTAATCCCCCTCTGGGGTCTTCAAATTGTAATTAGCATGGTAGTTGTCTCTTTTTGTCAAGTTCATTATATGGATCATTTAAAGACCGTGGTTCTTTATATCCCCAGTTGGCTCTCACTGGTGCCCCTTCGTACTCTCAAATCTATGTGTTCACGGATGCTACAGCCAAAGACATCAGCCTAAAAGACACAATTGTTGCTCTCATCAGGAGCACGAAGTCAACGGTAAATACAAAGACAGTGATACCTGATGTTCAATTAGTTTAAACATGTAAATTTAACTTGAGGCCGCGGGTATAATTTCCACAGGTTTCATACTTCATGACCGCGTCCTCTAGGAGACGCCGTCGTTCTACGACAGCTGCTACCTTTGAAGACTACAGGGACTTGGCTCTGGCCTCCGGAGGCCAAGCTATCCAGGTGTCCAAGAGGCAGCTGCCTGAAGCCACGGACATCATACTTGACACATCCACTTCAGCTCTGGTAGGACTGTCTAATACTAACGGTGGTATGTGTAGCAAAGTATTGTCCAGTCCCTTAGTGGTTTGGAAACAGTTTGAAAATATGCTTGCTCTCCCCTCTGCCTCAGGTGACAGTTCTTCAACGAGCCAGGAACCCTGGAAAACAAGAGACCTTCCCTTTCATGTTAGATGAATCTCTTAAAAACGTCACCATCTACATCACAGGAACATCCCTCACTTTCACACTGACCAATCCTGCAGGTAATTATCAAAGCAATGTTGGCACTATTGATTTGTCATGTGCTTAAGACTTGCTGACAGTGTTTTTATGCTGAGAATGTAATTACGATGCTAATGGCTAAGAACTAATGACATAATTCCAGGTGTGGAACAGAGCGACAGAGAGGGCAGCGGGAAGCTTGGAACCGTTCATACGGTGGGCAACTTGTGGAGAATTCGTCTCAATACTGCCAATCAGACAGGAAGCTGGCAGATCAACATCAACACCAATCAACCATACACACTCAAGATCACAGGTCAGATACTGAACATTTGTTAATTATGCCTTTCAAGATTCATATCCATAGCTTCTTATTCACCCTAACAGACAACACACATGCACACACATTCATATAGAAATATTCATAAAAACATGGATAGGAGAAGCTGGGGACCAACACCGTGATTGATGGAAGACCCCTCTACCTCCCGAGCCACAGCTGCCAAATTCACCAGTGCTTAGTTTACCACAGTTACAAGTACATAACATTCTTGGTGTGTGTCTGTATTCACTGCTAATCTGTGCCTCCGTTTCCAGGCCAAAGTATTATTACCTTTATCTATGACTTTGTGCTGCACTTCGGAGGACCTCACCCAGGTTATGCAGTTCTTACCGGGCGTCCACAAGCAGGTATGTTACATGCAGCAAAGCAATATTAATTTTTCACAACAGTAGCACAAGGTTATCATAAGTCATTAATGAGGCACTACTAAAATATCTACTGTATGTAATCAAGACTACTGGGTTATTTACTGATAGGAATGAAGATATACAGCTAAAGAGATAAGATATTATGTCCAAAGGAGACATTTTTTTAACGAGAGAAACCTAAAATAATAGCAATTTGAAAGGACAACCGTTACATTTTATTATTTTCTAGCTCTGAAGAAAGTTTCATATTTTTTTGTTAATTTTGCAGCTATAGTGCAGCATATAGGAGCTAAACAATTAAAAGTCCAAAACCTGTGCTAAAGCATAAAGGAATATTGGACTCCAACCTAATGGTAATGTGCCTGCTGTATGTCTATTATTTTAATGTTACAGTATAATATGAAACTGTTGGGATTAGAGTAAGATGCTCCAAGGTGTCCTGGAAAAAAAAATCATTATTTCTGTACAGCTAATAGTGTGTGGCCCTCTAAAACATTTCTGTATTTAACACTCTTTGTGCCTTTGTGCTTGTTTCCTCTGGAAACCCAGGCCAGCCGGCCAGCCTGATGCTCACAGTGATGGGTAGGAAAGGCCCGTCCTCGGTGACTGTTGAAAATGTTAGTCTTGTCAGAGTGTCCGGGGCTGAGACTGTTACCAATGGCACGGTGGCTGATATGGGCAACGGAGAAATCCTGGTGACTGTTGCTGTAGTCCCCGAGGGGGAGTTTGTGATCGCTCTAAAAGGACTGGACAAAGTGTCAAATAGTGAATTTCAGAGGCAGTCAACCACTCAGATGTCCATCTCCAAAGTGAATATCCAGGTGGGTCTTTATGTACATGTGCTCACAGCCTGGTCACTAAAACCAGTCGAACAATGAAGGAAATAATGGAAAGCTACTGCAAAATTATTTAAACTTTTTTTGGAAAAAGGGAATGTTGCTACTTTTCTTTGCTTGTTTTTTTTTTCTTTATACCTTTCTCCTAAATTGTCTTCTAGGCTGTGGTGGACAACAGTCTGGAGCCAGGGAAAGTATTTAACCTCAACTTCACTGTAATGACCGAGGGCTTAGGTGGTCAGTATTCCATCAGCGCCAGGAATGACAAAAGCTTTGCCATGTCCTTCCCAAAAAGGTGAGGGGAAGCAGCTCAAAGTACTTTCTCTTTTGTCCTTAATTTAACATTTTGGGAAATAAACACCTTTGCATTTTTTTGACAGTAGTTTACATAGATAAGTAACACTTTCACATGTGTATGTTAAACATAAAAAACAACTTTCAAAGACAGAACTTGGGAGCCTGAAACTCTTAAACAAAAACCTGGGGTACAGGTTCGGGTGAGTCACAAGTGTTATTAGTTCTTGTCTGCTTGTCCACAAGCTTGTCCACAAGCAGACATTACAGCAAGGTCTTAGGTTCAATCAAAATTATGTCTATACATTACACACAACTACAGTTTCTGTGAGACTGATGTGGATTTTTCTTATTTTCTTGACAGCCTCGCCTTGGAAACCGGACAATATACTAATGCTACGTTAACCATTACACCACCTGCCAACACACCATCAGGCACTGATATCACGCTGACAATGGACGCCAAGTCGGCAAACGGCGCTGACTCTAATTATGTAGTTCTAAAAATGTCTGTTGTTAGCAAGGTAACCAAAATCCAGCCTTGAGAACACATAAGTGGAAAACTGAAGAAAGTTTTTTTGAATTTTTTTGATTCATGCCCACGTTCCTTTTCCCTTTTTTCTTTCCAGATTACAGATTTTGTTCAGCCTACATGTACCGTGATTAGTGTGCTTGCTGATGATTGCCCCAAAGATGTATCCAAGTGCAGACCTTTCCGGTGGGAGCTCTCGGCCAACCTTACTGATGGAAACGGGACCGGAATAGAGACCATCTCCCTGCGCCAGGGCAATGGAACCCTGTCATACATCTCCTTAAATGATACCACCATTCAGGCACGCTACAATGCTTCCTGCTGCTCACAGATTGTTGAGTTTGTCGCTGTAGACAAAGTTGGCAACGTGGGGAAGTGCTACCATTCAATTGTTCGTTCAGGTGGCCCTCCTGCTTTAAGTCTGTCGCTGCCATTGTGGCTTTGCCTGCTGGTATCTGCCTTTGCAGGTCTTAAATAGTATTGAATACATCACTTATATTGAATACAGTATTTGATACACTTTAATGACTAACTATTTTGACTAACAATTTTCTTCTGATATGGAGTAAAACTTTATCCTGGTGATGGTCATGTTATGATCAGATTTCCTGCTTTAAGAAAAAGTGAGCAACAACTTTTTTTATGCCTGAAGATCTAAAATAATTTGCCTGTAATTGTTTCCTCTGTGGTGTTCAAATGCATTTGTACATGTTATAAATCACTGTAGAAATCTCCTAATTCTGAAGTTTTTCTTAAAATTTTGATCTAGTGGCTCTGACTTAAAACTCGTCTGAAATATAAGTCAGAAATTTAGGTCTAATAATAAATTACAACTCAAATACTGTTTTTACAGTGGCACTAACATTCTTTTATACATGTGATATTTTCAAAAAGAAACAATCATCATTTTAAATCATGTTTGAACACATTTCCTCTGAAAACAAACACATGTAAATATTCTTCTGTGAGTGCATTCACAGAGTTTGTGAATTGTTTGCAAATACATCCAGTAAGATTTACAGGAAATAAACTTAAAGACCTTTACTGGGCCACCAGTCTGCCAACTATCATGTCAATGTAACAATGTATGTTTTTCACAAGTGGAAGGGTTTTAAAAACATACGTACATCTAAAATATTGTTGTGCAATTGAAAAATGTTAAATGGTCTGCACTTATATAGCGCTTTACACCGCCTCTCATTCACCTCTTTGCACTAACAATCACACTCAGGGAGCTGCTATTCAACTGGCCTACACTTAATCGGAGCATCTAAGTTGGAATTCAGCGTCTTGCTCAAGGACATTTCGACATGTGACTGGAGGAGCCACTGGATTTTTTGGAAGTTAAAGTGTGAATACATTAAAGTTATTAAATTCATACAGAATAAAAATTTGCTTTATGTTGAGTGTGAAGGCACCTTTATAATCCTTGTTCAAGGTGGTAATATATTGCGCAAGCAGCACTATTAAGCTTACTGCCATTTTGTCACGAAAAAAACAACAACAATGTCCTGAAAGAGACAAATATAAATAACCTAAATTACTTAAACAATACAATTTACATTTTAACAGTTAAATAACAGCACTTCCAATTTAACCATTCTCAAATATTTACTGTATTTTACAAAATCACACTCAGCTGGCAAACATTTGCTTTTCAGTTTCGTCGTTTTAACAATCCTGCTTACAGATTAATTTGATTCCAATAACAGTTTAATTCACAAAATGTAAGAAAAGAGGGAAAAAAAAATCAATCAAGCCTAAGCAGAGTCCAAGTCTGCATATTTTAATGTCTTTTTTTGCTTAACCAAACCGAAGAAACAAAAATATTTAAATTTCAATATTAAAAGACATTAAAGAAATCTTTCTAAATAAAATAAACAACCCCCCCAAAAAACTAATTGCCATATCTGCTTAAAAGTTAAACATTTATCCAAAGTGCTGATTATTTTTACATAGATGTACAAATATTGATCAGTATTTTAACATAAAATAACAACAGCAAGAGATTTGAACATTTGTGTTGATAAATGCAATCTGAATTTGTAGATCAATGGAGGACAGTAAAACTGTGTAACATCTCAGATAAGCAGATATGGTTGGTACCACAGGCCATGTCCAAAACAGACTCATGTGTATCATTAAGAACATCCCAAACAGGACATCTATGTCCTAGGTTCTTGCATGATTTCATGATATTACTTTTTCAACAAATAGGGAAATAATTATTAGTTTAAATAAATTATTAACTCATATTTAGCTTCCCAAAATAAACAAAAAAAAAAGTTTCTTTTTTAATTTTTTTACACTAAGCAACCAACCTAGTTTAAAGACTTGTTTTTTCTGTTAGACATACTCATCCTTCATTTCACGTTTCTCATTACCCTGGTAGGAACACAGTGCCCACTTGTTTGCCTACTGAGAGTGACCATTTTCATATCTGTGTGTTGAATAGGGAGCAGGAGCTGCACAGCTGATAATTTTAGCATAGCATTAAATAAATCAAACACATCTAGAGGTCGTCAATGATGTTTTCTGAAGCCATTTCTTGCAAAGCAACTAGAAAATGTTTACAGTACAAACCCCCAGCTTCGATCATCTAGGATCGTACCCCTTAACAATTAGAGCAACTGTTAATTTCAGTCTTTATTGCAAGCTGTCTCTTGGCTCTAGCTCAATATTTCACACATAGAGATGACAGTTATATTGATTTGCTCATCTAACTTCTGACAAGAAGGCAAAAAAAGTTGTTCTTCTGGACCATTCAATTAAGTATATATAAAAAGTACAACCAAAATAAATCATCCTCCAATAAACAACAAAAGAGGAGCTACAACTGTTCATTAGCATCTGTTTTAGATACAGTATCAAAGAGAAACGAAAACTTAACACATTACTTTACATCTTCTGTTAATAACAGATCGGCATGTCGACCACTCACAAAATTTTATGTACATTTTTAACATGTTTTTTTAGGTGCCCTGACTGCGTGAAGTGCTTGGGGCAGTGTGGGCAGGAATGTGGTTTCTCTCCAGTGTGGATGTACTTGTGCCTTTTTAAGTTATTGAAATCTAAAAATCCCTTTCCACAGAAAGGGCACCAGTGTCTCTTCTCCCCATTATGCCACCTCAGATGCACATTTAGTTCTACTCTCCTTGTGAATTTTTTGTCACAAAGGTTGCAGTGGAAAGGTTTCTCTCCAGTGTGGATCCGTATGTGTGCTTCTACATCTCGCTTTGCATAGAATCCCTTGTTGCAGATCTGGCAGACAAAAGGCTTAAGCCTACCGTGCACCATCTGGAGGTGTTTGGTAAGGCCAAATCGATAGACAAAGCCCTTTCCACACTGCTGGCAGACATGGATCCTACCATTACGGTGCACCCGGCCATGTCGCTTAAGACCCTTGGAGTCTGGAAAACTTTTCCCACAGAGCGTGCAAGAGAAAGGTCGTCGTCCTGTGTGGAGACCAACATGACTTTCCAAAGCAGCGCTGCTGCTGAGGACACGACCGCATTCCCCACACTGGTTCTTTAGTAGGCGCCCACCAATGACCGACAGAGGCTGTAATGGTGAAACAATAGGTGGAGCTCTGACAGGTATGCGGTGGAAACAAACACTAGATGTATAAACTGATGAATGATCCAGGAATCTTGTATCTTTCTTTGGTGTTTTAGTAACTGGCATTTTAGGAGGAACCCAAATAGCTTTGGATGTACATTTTTTCACAGTCTCACAGTTAGCCTGGTTCTCTGCTAATTGGCTTGTTTTATCCCCATCTTGGAATTTTAGTAGTTGTTTCGACAATCTGATTTTAGCCATTTTCTTTGCTTTTGCTGCTTTAGCTAACTTCTTAGCACTCACCACTTTTAAGCTCTTTTCAGAATCACTACCATGTTGACGGGATCTGGTTTTCTTGGCAGGAGTAGATTCCTCAGTCCTTTTAGGGCTAACACTACCTTTAGTTAACCCAACCCTTGAGGAAGCAGTTTCACGCTTGGCCTTTTCAGTAGCAGTGCATCTCCCAGGAGTAAAAGAACTGGAATCTCTTTTAATTTTTTTTGTGTTGATTTTAGTTAAGGTGGACCTCCTGTCCATCCTAGGACTACCAGAGATAGATTTATTTTGGGGGGAACTAACACCATCTCTACCAGTCTTGTTTTCTTGTCTCACATAAGTGGGTGTCTTTTTAGGGCTAGTACCATTTCTACTTGTATTAGTCTTCTTGGGGCTCACACAAGTAGATTTAGTATTTTTAGGGCTAGTACCATTTCTACTTTTACCTGTCCTCTTGGGACTCACACAGTTAAATTTGGTATTTTTGGGGCTAGCATCCTTTGTAGTTGAACTAGACCTTCTTGGACTAATAGAGCTGGGTTGCTTATTTTTAGAGCCTACAGTACGTTTTCCTGAACTCAGAAGAGTAGATTCACTAGTATCATTCAATCTTCTAGAACTGACAGTATTTGGTTCAATAACACTTCTCCTGGATCTGACATAACCTTTACATAGTCCGGGTCTGCTAGGACTAAAGGGACTGGGATTACTTTTAGTGCCCATGACATCTTCAACCACAACTTGATTTGTAGGCCTAACTTGCATAGGTTTGTTGGCGTTTTTGTCATTTTGAACATCGTTCTCTAATCGAAGTTTCTTTGGGCTTACATCGGTGGTCTCAGTTTCAATGCATTGTTCTGGATTTGACTCAGCTCTTTTAGTTTGCAAGTGAGACTTCAGGTGACTTCGGAGACGGGCCACAAGGGAGTTCGTAAGTAACCTTTTCTTGCCACAAGCTGTGGCCTCTGCAAATTCATCGGCGGAGGCCTACAAGCAAAAATGAAAGAAGAAACTTTAATTACAGGGCACCACAATACTTTGTAAAATGTAAATTAAAAGAGGAAACAGTGATTTACCAGTCATTTGAAACCTACTGTAATTTACAATAGAGTATCATGATGGGTTACAAAAAGAGCGTACCAGAGAAGAGTCTTATGGTAATTATGCAAGTAAGACTAGTAAGATTATTTATTACTTATCAAGTGCAAAGTACTTCATTAATGATACATACTGTTATATGATCCTAAAATTAAGGGATTCTCTGAAAAATCCCTGTATGCAAAGGACAAGGGCAGAAAACAATGCTGTGACCTCTGGGCCACCAGGCAACTACAGGGGTCCTTCAAAATGCAGTAACTAGTGCTAGTTTTATTTATTCTTGTGGAAATCATAATGTGGATTAGAATGAAAAGTGTTTAGACCACATTACCTTCTCTGGGGCTTCAACTATAGGCGACACTGCCAGCTTTGCCAGGAACTGAGATTTAGTCATCTGTAAATGAGGGTCAGATGTGTCCTTGGGTGATAAGACAGTAAGCTTTATAGGGGCAGCTGACTGTTTCTCTTCAAAAGTTGGATCATTTTGAAGTGCACAATTTAGCACTACATTGCCTGTTATTTCTTCACCCAAACTAAAAGTGGGTTCATCGGCCAAAGGCTCAGTTGTGCTGGTGGCTACAGAAACATTGTTTGATGTGGCTGGCTGCACAGAACTGCTCTCTGGTGATTCCTCCAAAATGGTGGATGTTTCGGAGAATGCCAATGCTTTCTCTTCAACACTGTTTGGCTCTTCAGACATCTGAGGGGTATTTACAGACACAGCAACAGAAGATTCTTTTAAACTGGGATCCATGTTATTGGACAATACTGGCTTTGCTGATGACTGATTTATTATAATCATAGATGATGGTTTCTTTGGTGTATTTATCAACATGGACTGAGTTTCAGAAGAAAGCAATCTAGAGACCAAAACTGAATCTTTGGTTGATACTTGAAGTGGCAGTCTAGTTAATCTAACTATTGCAGAGAATTTTGGTTCCACCATTGGTTTTACCACTGGAAACGCAGGTCCTTCCACTTGCCCAGCTGACGTTTTTACAGTGGAACAACTGTCTGTTGGGGCATTTGGTGATTTAGGATCAGACATAGTTCGTTTGGTAGACTCCAAATTGTCAGATGTTTTATCCTTCTTTCGAGACAATGTAGCTACTTCATCTGAAGTGGTTTGTGCAGCCAAACAAACTCTCAAACTTTGTGATGAAGAACTCAACTGTGGTGTTGCCACAATACCAGGAGAATCTGGTTTGGATGAATCCTGCTTTTGTGTATGACGAATTGTCTGTGACTGTGGCGGTTTTGGAATTATTATTGTTATTTTTGGCTGTGCTACAGTCTCTGACTGCTGGTCTCTTGAGGCAGCGCTTGACTGTGAAGGGACAACAGGAAGCAATTTCCCAGAGCTAACATATATTGTTTTCTGAAGGACAGAGCCTCTACAGCTCACAGTTGTACAAATTGGAAGCAAACTATGATTCTGAGTAGCAACAACAGTTGATACAACCGCAGGAAGCTGGCTTGGGGAAAGTGTTGCAATTTTATGAGGCATTAATGAAGATGCTGATCTTGGTACGACAATTATTTTTTGAGGTCCTGCGTTATTGTGTTTACTGTGAATTGATCTCACACTTGCTTGATTTGCAGCACTTAATAATGAGGGAGACGGTGCAGTGGTCTTGGAAGGAGTGACAGTATGCTGTTGATTCGGTATGACAACTGTAAGGTGGGTTGGAATTTCATTTTTTGGAGCAGCATCTTTAAACTGAGGGGCCACATTATGTGTCTCCAGTGTTGATTGCGATAATGTAGACAGCTCTGTTACGGGTAGTTTGCCTGCAACTTCATGGGCTACATCAGGAAGCAGTGGCTTCTGTGGCTTGGCTGGGATCTCATCCACAGGTGGTAAGGTACCCACAAATGGAGTACACTGGGTCTGGGGCAGAGCTGCCATCCTGTGTAGAGAGGAGAGTGTATTTTCTACAGTTGACTGATTCATCGCTTCGACTAGTAACATTGCATCCTGAAGCGTTGCAGAGGTGCGTCGTTGTCTGAGCTGATTTGATGACCCTGCTGGTGAAGTGTTTAGTAGTTCAGTTGCAGATGAATCTTCATTAGAGGAAGCCTGAGTTGATGTTTTTTCCATTTCAGTGAAAAGCTGTTCTGATTCTGATGAATTTGTCCTTTCAGAGGACCTTCCTCTACTCAAAGGTACAACTGAAACCGAGATAGAACCAATCTTACTATTATCTGCGTCCTCTAAAGCAGAGTTAACATCCTCCTGGGCTAATAAACTGATAATTGATGAAGTCTGTTTAGACTTAACTGGAGATGATACAGTGGTGTTCACAGTATTTTTAGTAACTTCTTTCATTCTTAGTAAAGTAGTTACCGTCTCTTCCTCCTTTCTAGCATTAGTTGATGATGACCGAAGATCTTTTTTTACTTGTTGCTGCAGATGTTTTGCTTTTCTTGGCAGCCGTCCTCTTTTATGGGATACTGGCTTAGAAGTAGCCTCACCTTCTTCCATGCCAGTGTTTGCTGCTTCATTTGCTACTTCCTTGTTTTGTGGTGTGGGCTCTGCTAATTGTTCCACTGTACACTGCACATTGCCGTACTTCTGCAGGATAACATGACTTTGTTCACCTACTGACATTTCCCCCTCTCTTGGTAGCTGTTCAACTGACTGATGCTGAGAAAGAACCAAATGATGTTCATCTGATGTTAAAATGTCTGTCTGTGTCTCTATTTTGGATGTATTCAGACTAATTTCACATTTTTCCTCCAAGTCATCTTTTAATGCAGCGAGTGAGATGACTAGTGAAAGCTTTGGTTCAGACGATTGGTTCCTGACACCTTGTAAGTCACTGTTCATACCAAAACAGGGCAGATCCCAGGCTTCTGGGGTCTCTCTATTTTTTTGAGGCAGGGGTACTTGTGCAGTTGAACTTTCGTGGTCAATGTGAAATCCTTCATTTTCCATTTCACATACAGAAGTCCATGGTAAGCCTACAGTCGCCACAGCACAGTGGGGTCATGGAGGATACATAATTAGCAAATTTTATCAAATTTATAGAATATATTAAGAGTTTTAAAAATTACAAAGCTTTTATTGGAAAATTAAAGAAAGTTTTAATTCATCACCTGCTTTATCAATCACAACTTGACCACAGGCGACAGTGCGCTCATCTTGCTCTTGCTTCAAGACAGAGTGCAGAGAAGAATCATCATCATTCTGACAAGGAGCGATGCATATTTTAGTATCAATGTGACATCAACAAGAGAATAAATCAGACTACCACTAAGATTCACACATACCTCCTGTTTGACTTGCACATCTGCCATTTGAGAATCTCCCTGATTTTGGGTTACATAGTTATGCTCTTGAAAACCGTACTCCATCGCCTCATAGCACCATTGCTGGTCTTGATTTTGCAGTGATGAGTCTCTTACTGTTTGACACTGTTCCACCAGCATGGTGCGAACAGGAACAAGGTCTGTGAACATAACAATACAATTTAACATCCAGTGATGAACATTTGATGCAGATCCTTGCATACTTCTGCTGGAAAAAAAAAAAAGGGTGTCATCTGCATACAAATGTAACTTGGATTATATGAAACCTGTCTTTGCTTGTTTTTCTCCTGCATAAAATTGCAGTGAAGTGGGAGTAATCAATTTCTAGGACTGTTTTATGGTTGTATGGGTCAAAGCAGTAATTTAAGTAGATAGAGAGTCCCATCAACCATTCTGAAAGACATCATATGATTCTGCAAAAATGCTCCATAGTTTTGGTTTGACCACAGTTTTGGCTGGTGCTTATCACTGCATTTAAACAATTATCACATCTCAACACCCTCTACAAAGGTTAGTATTCCATCCTTTCTTCAAGAGTGGCCATTTGGAGCAGCTACTAAGATTAAAAATTCCCGACACATTCGGGCAAATCATTGTAATTGCGCAGCAAATAGACTATTATCACTTGTCTTAACATAACTGTGGTGTGTGATGTATATTGTTGTTGTTAGCAGACACTGGAAAATGCTTGCATAGACTTCCTTTCAAATATGGCATACACCTTTAATTAAGGATTTTGACAATATTTTTTAACATCACCTTTGCCATTTATATTCTGACTCACTTTTGTTCGACACCTCCACTCGAAATTCCCACGAGTTTAGCCCGGAAATTAGTGGTAAATCTGCATTTTCAAAACACATAAAAATGGTAAGCTAGTGTTCATTTCTGCCATGTGTTCGGTTCATAAATATAAATTGTTAGTACTTCAGTATTGCATAACCACCCAGTCATTATCGTTGGAACAAAATGTTTCTACCCGCTTCCCTTAGCATAGTATGGTTTCGCTCCAATTTCGGATCCCACGCTACAGATAACCGGGCTAGGCTAACGTTTAGTGCTAGATGGATGGCTGGGTTGGCTATATACAATCCAAACAACACGTATACACAGTGGCAGTGGCTAAACACACTAAAGAGCAGCATCAGACAATTATAATGGTTAGGACTGTGTGTTTTCTGGCGGCTAACAGGTAGCACAACTCACCACATTGAACGGCCGTGTCACGTTTCTCCAAACCATCGCTAGTTCCTGGAAGAGGCTCATCATCTCTGGTGTCGGCAGCCGGTTGGATTTTCGCGTTCTCAAACTCTCTACATTTTGTTTTGAGGTCATCGTTCTCCTTCTTGATTCTGGAGATTTCTGCCTTCAGTTCATCCACCATAGTTTCGAAAAGTTTCGTGGTCTCTGCCACAGCACTTTTCAGCATGCTCTCCATTACGGAGGCATACTTCGTTTGAAAATCATCCGCCGACATTTTTAATATGGTTTATCGTTCGCTCAAGTTCCGGTATGATTTCTTTTTTGACAGCACATTTACTGTAGCGTTATTAAAAATGTACTATTAGGAGCTGGTTCAACATGGCTCCTTCCTGCGGACAGCCGCGGTCTTTGCTTTGTGTGACGCACATCGGCTGACGACCCAGATGGGGTGGGGATGGGTGGGGATGGGTGGGGGGGTGAATTTGAGTTAAAAATCCGTTAATCAACGTACATTTTAAAAGTACATCTTTACATATGCTCAGTTGGCAAGTAAAAATAAGAATTTGTTTCGCCTGCTAGCCATTTTCTATTATGTACAATTGTCTAGGAACCGTAATTCTTTTAAAGACATTAATACGGCGGAAAAGATCAAGATTGTCCTAAGGCACGATCCGTATTTTAAAAACCGGAAGTGCGGTTGTTTACGGAATCAGGAGAAAACGCGATAGCTCGTCGAAAGACAATTTGTAGCGTTACCGTGCTACCAAATTGCCTGCGCTTGAAAATCAGCGATTTAACATAAATGCATTTCAAATGTGTTACTTTTGTGTTTTTAATTATTGCCATCGGATAAAGTTGGCGGTCGTCATCTGTAACGCTAACCGATTAAAAACTATAATAGCAAGCTAGCAATCTAACATTGACATTACAGACGACTGAATGTGGGGTTTGGTAAGTTGGACGTAACCAAACGGTAAATGTGGATCATCATGCGTCTACAAGCTGTTTATAGGTAACTATTTTGAAAGCCTGCTTCAAGAAACAGAAACTCGGTGTATGGAGTTTGACGTTACCTGTTACCTAAAAAATGTCACTCTATTCAAGACTTTAAAGTGCCAGTCGAAAGCTGCTTTTTGTTCGGTTTATTACGAATAAAAGACTGTCAAGAGCTATCTTATCACATTTTATTGGCACGATGACGGAGACTATAGTAACATTTCAGTCCCAGCTTTCTGGTGTCATGGAAACTGTTTTCAAGGCTGCCATGTATGAGATCACCAGGCTGGTGGAGGACTGCTTTTTAGAAGAAGTAACAAGATGCAGAGAACAGGTCGAGTCATTGAAGCGAAGACTGAAGTGGTCAGAGAGCCGAAGAGATGGAGACAGGAGGGGGAAATGTGTTGACTGCGGAAGAATCGGGATGTCCTATGAGGAGAAAACGAGAACGACAGGTCAGTGTGTGGGGAATTAACATTAGTCATGTATTTACTGTTTAGCCTCAATAACCATTCGTTTTGTCATAAGGGCATTTAAATGCGCACCCGTTTCTCCCAGTTGCATCACCAGTTACCTTGACTTACTGACTGAGCTCTTTTCAGATGAAAGATCAGTTATGGGATTGTAAAGAATCATCTTTAATAACTATATGTTAAAAAAAGAGGGAGGGGATATAGAAAATATACACATCTAAAATGCGGTCAACAAAGGTTTTCTGCAATAGCTATAACTCCAACAATCACCATTTTACTAATGGAAATGGACAAAGTTAATATGCATAAGCCCACAGATAATTGCCACATGACTCTGCAGGTCTTCTCAAATCAGTCCTCAAAATACAGAGCATTTTAGCAGTTTTTTTCAGCTCATTGTTGTGATTTCATGGCTCCGAACTTTACTATGTGGTTTGGTTGTGTACCTAATTGAGTACTCTCGACTTTGTTTGAACTGCAAAAGTTCAGATTAACCAGCTTTAAATTATCGGATCAAGAAGAAACAGAAGTACCGTTTACAAACTACATGATGAACATACATATGCAATTAGCAGCTGGTAAGACAGGTTTTTCCATCAGGTGTTTGAATACGACTGAATATTGAATATTGTAAATAATACATACACATATGCTATAGGCCTAATGGAAGTAGTGAATATTGTCTTTTTAGTTACTTCTGCTAGCTCCAAAGGGTCAAAATATAAAAAGTCATTAAAGATATTTCAGAGTGATCTGTGGTGCTCTAAGGGTGGAATTAGCATTTTTAATTATCCATATTTGATCAAATATGTGATATTTTGGATCACATTGAACTTTGTGCAGTCTGAAACATTTCATTTCTTTGAATGTTTAGATAGTTTATCTTGAGAAATCTGCAAAGCCTATAAACAAGTAGAATACCCCAGCTGACTAAATACTTAAATCACATAGTTGTTAAAGGAACATGCTTATTTTGCATTATAGGGAAAAGTCTGAAACAAGAAGAAATAAGCAGTTCTCAGGAAATTGATGGAAAAACACCGGACCACAAAGTGGAAGAGACAAAACCAGAGCTCCAAAGTGCCAACAAAGCAACGCAGGTAGAAGATAGTTTATTACACTATATAAGCTTTGGGAATTTACTTAGCAGAATTAATAGCCTTCTAGTTGTGTTTTATCTTCTGTAACTTTCACTTAGAAGGGATAACAGCACAAATATGTAAAATTTAACTTATGCTACTAATGACTTATTTCTGCATGTCACTCAGTCTGCGGGTATACAGATTGAAAAGCTGGATAAGCTGCTCAAGGAGGAGGCTCTTCAGATCACACAAGAGACAACTGAGTCCCAAGACAGATGGGGAGCCAGTTTTGATGGTCAGTCTGTATGCAGATACAGAATCACTCATATGTGTTATGCATTAATTATCGATATGCATCTAATGCTGCTTAATGTTGTGTAATGCATAATAGTTACACTTCACTCTTCAAGCAAATGGGTCATTCTGCACTTGATTTCAAGGTGCCACAGCTGGCACCAGGAATATGCCTGAGAGATAAATTTAGTTCTTTCAAAATATTTGAGAGCATTCATTATTATATATAATAATTTGTCATTGTTGTTTAAATATACATAAAGATACGGCTAAAAGTGTTATACTATTTTGAAATAAGTAGAAATTGACAAAAGTAATTGGTAATTCCTATTCTATAAATATAGTAGAACAAACAAGTTGCCCTTGATTTTCAGTGTAGCATTATTTTACAAATAATGCAAAAACAAAGATGACGCGGACAAAATTTTGTTAATCTTTGAGATTTTGTAGCACAGCAAGTCACTGCAATCAAGTGCTTTTTGTAGGTCTTGATGTGACTGCCCTTGAGCATTCTGTTATTAAGTTCTCTCAGTGTTTATGAGTGTTTTGGGTCACAGTGGTTTAGTTCATTGTTTAATCTCAGAAGAAAACAAATCTTTTAACTGTCCTTTACATTTTTTCCATTCATCAGAAACAGATGCATCCGGTTTGCCAGGACCCAGTAAAAGTTTCAGTGACCAGAAGATCCCTAAGTGCCAAATGCATTGGGAAGCTGGCTTTGACCAGCGACCAGAATCAGACCAAGATGGGCACCCAGGTGATCAGTCTGAACCTCTTATCCAGAACAGGTATGGCATGGAGGACTTGGGTAGTTTTGATAAAACTAGTTATGGAGACACAAGTATGATAGACATGGGTAATTTGGATGCGTTATCGGGATCACCATCACACCTGGGTGAGAGTCTGAGTTACATGGGGCATTATGAGGGAGATGTGGAAACACCCGAAGGAGCTGAGCATCAAGCTTACCAAACAGACATCCCACGGATTAGAAAAAATTCACCTTTAGGCTCATCCTCAAGGACTAACATTGATGGAAGTGGAGAGTTCAGCTGCTTATTAATTAACGAGGAAGGATATCTACAGGATCCAAGTATCTTATACCCTGAACATGTGTCTGGTGAATCAGGTGGCAGGCTGAGTTTCCGTGATCAAGGCCTTCACATTGACCCATCTTTAGACAGCACAGAGAACTTGTATGGGCCTTCAGACACATACAGTGATAGCCTACACTTGGCAGAGAGGGCACAGCATCAGGCAGGGGGAAGGGGAAGCAGGAGACATAACTGTAACCAGTGTTCTATGTCGTTCCCTGATTCTGCCTTGCTAAAGGCCCATAAGCAGACACACAGAGGCACTGGACAAGGGCCACCATACTCTTGCACTCAATGTGGAAAGACCTTCACTCAAGCCTGTAACCTCAAAGTCCACCAGAGGATTCACTCTGGGCAGGGGCTTCACCTCTGCAGCCATTGCGGTAAAGGTTTCCCATCCTTTTCGGATCTAAAGACACACAAATGTGGCCAAACTGGGGACAAACCTTACTGCTGCACTGTATGTGGGAACAAGTTCAGCCGTCTCTGGAATCTAAAGTTGCACCGCAGAATTCACACACAAGAAAAACCTCATCGGTGCACTATGTGTGATAAGAGCTTTACACGGGCCGACATTTTGAAAGTTCACCAGCGCACCCATACAGGGGAAAGACCATACTGCTGCGCTGTCTGTGGCCTCAGCTTCAAACGGTTGGATCATCTGAAATCACATCAACGCAAACACATTACAGACATTTAAACTAAGGGTTGTCGTTTTAAAACAATGTAAGATAATTTAAGATTGTGTTGTTGGGCGGTTTAAAGCTTGCTGGGATTTTAGTTGAACCATGGGGGTTCTTTATAGACATCCCACTCTAAGACATGTCCTTCATTTACTTTCTTCAGTTTTTTTTATTTTTTATTTTTTGTTCAATTGAAGGACAAAGATCAAACAACATATTTCTTATGTTTAATTAAACAGTTACAAAAGTCTTATTTGTACCCATTAGTTGCTGGATATTTCGTTATTTAGTTTGAGCAAAAAAAAAAAAATATGTCCTTGTGATTTCATTGCATATTCAAAATAAAATTAAAATCTGTTATCACTGTATATTTCTTTTTTATCATTACTCTAGGTAAGGATGTTTTAAAACACATAAATTAAAGCAGTTGCTTAACAGCATGAGAGTTTTTTTTATTTTAATTCTGTGTGTATGGATTGTGAAAGCTCCCACTGTTCTATGAATTTTATATGGATGTTTCAGAATTCTCCAGATTATGTAAGATGTATTTTCATATTGGGGAGATGTCCTCATAACTTCAGTTGCTCCACTGATTCTAGGCTGTGACCAGAGTTACATTGGACCACCAAACGCAGGAGCTGTTCCTCCTGACATCCCAATGGCAGCCAGTCAGACTTCAGTATCCATCTAGAGTGTGGCTCCTTTTCTTTGACTTTATAAAAGAGTTGTTGCCATCACACAGCAGCAAAAATCTAAAAAATGGAAACTGACAAGTTTGCTGTGTGCAAATTAACCAGCAATAATTTCATACATTTTTTAAATCTTATTATGTAATTGAATCTAAACAATTCCGCTTTTGCACACAATTTCTACAATGAGAATTTTTACCTAGTACAAATATTTATATTGGAAGTAAAAAAAAAAAAAAAGTGAATCTTAAAACACTGTACAGAAAATAAATGACCAGGAATAGTTTGTTGCTCTTTATCGTTTACTAAATGTATGCAAATTCCCAGAACATGGATAAGATCAAAAGCTTTCAGTTTGCCACAGCGGATCGTGTTACGCATATTGATTAGGCATGAGTTTCTACACCGGACGCCCTTCCTGCTGCAACCCTCCTATTTTATCCAGGCTTGGGAGCGGCACCAAGGTGGCCCTTGGTGGCTGGGTGGGTCACACCTGTAATACAACATTAACGCGTTTACACATGTATGAAAAAAATTTCCTTTTACATAACGTGAGGCCCTGTGTGGATGTGTTATGTAGACAAAAATGTTTGATTTCAATAATATAAATAATAGGATGATTATATGCCCTGTGTTAAAACAATACAACATTTGCTTCTTTGTGAGTTGAGTGTTGTTGGAAGAGTGGTCGAGTTTAAATGTTTTACATGATTTTAAAAAGATTCCTTATGATCAAATAGCTGCAGGTGTCTGCTTGGTGCAGCCTATGGGTTTCCCTTTATTAAAACGCGTTTTGTAATTCACAGTATTCAGGTAGCGTCAGGCCACCGTACTGCGCAGTAATGACATCACGTGCTAAAACCGAGGAGTACCATCGATTGTTGAATAGCTACACTGGCTAAACGATTAGTCTATAGCAATATTCTTAGCTGAACAATCGTTGCTCGTGAAAACCAACATTGAACTAGACTAACGTGTTAATTTCAACTGTAGTTTATAAATTAATAATGTATGATTTGTTGGCTTTTGGACGTCGGGGAATTGACGCTCTTAATGTGAGGTAAACATAGGAATGCTAGCGGCAGGCTAGGGAGTTACAGCTAACCCTAGGTGACAGTTCATGAACACAAATCATGTCAGGAAACAACGCACTGAGTATCGTCATTTTAAACTTGTGACGTTTCTAATTTAATGAGCATCTGGTCGTTAATACATGCAATAGCCACAACAAGGAGGAGATGTGTTGGCTTTCAGATAACGGCGTAGCTTAGCTACAACCTGACCAACGTTGTAGAATTATTAAAAACAACAACAACAACAAAAACAACTTGCAACATAACTGTTAGTGGGGTTATCTCCCTTTTTTTTTTTAATTACCTACACAAACAAACGGATTTCCTTTGTGTAGCAGCTAGTACACCCGGGTCACTGATCATGTCGGACCTGGACACTCTTATTGTCACTTTCCAAACCCAACTCTCAGACGTGATGGAGACTGTGGTAAAGACAGCAATGTATGAAGTAACCAGATTGGTGGAGGACGGCTTCTTGGAGGAGGTGAAGCGGAGAAACCAGCAGGTGGAGTCCTTAAAGCTGCAGCTGAAATGGGCTGAAAACCACATAAGCAACCGAGATGGGAAAGAAAGCAAAGGTGGAAGATGTGTGGACTGTCGGAGGGATGGTGTGGAGCTGTCTGCTGACACTGCAGATGAAAGCCAGCAGGATGGTAGGATGTCAAGTGTTTAACAGCAGTTCACATTTTAATAAAGTAATACTTAAAGTGCTTCTGTTTGCCACAGATATTTTGAAAGGTGGTGGTGTGAAAACAGAGGCAGACCCTGTGGAAAGGTGGCCAAGAAGCTGCAGACGGGAAGTCATATCAGCATCTCCTCAGGCAGCAGGCAGTCTTACAGAAACTCACATTCCTGAAAGGACTGCACAGGTGGGTCAGGGGACTAGCTCACAGCAGAATGGCTGTTGGATATGTTCATCAGTGGTGGTGTGAGAAGCACGAGACTTGTCTGCCACGATAGGATGATTCGTGTTATGCTCTTGTGTGATTTTCAGAAACCCGAAGAGGACAATAAATTGCCAGCCGCAGAGGTGAAGGAAGAAGTTATGAAAAAACTGTCTTGTACTTCTGTCCATTTAGGAGGGTGGAGCAGTGCTCACGATGGTGAGTGATGTGCTGCGCTTATTTTTAGTGTTTTGTCTGCAAAGAACATATTTAATTACACTGTAGCAACTTGGTTACTAACCTTATCCTAGTGATGTGTCAGTTTCAAGTTTGACTTAACTGACTCTCTTAAGATGGAATCATTGTAGTATGAGGACACATAACTTTGCGTTATGATATGTAGTAT
This sequence comes from Channa argus, assembly GCF_033026475.1. Taxonomy (NCBI): domain Eukaryota; kingdom Metazoa; phylum Chordata; class Actinopteri; order Anabantiformes; family Channidae; genus Channa; species Channa argus. The sequence continues at coordinate 25,229,225 of NC_090199.1, read as the reverse complement.
GATCTATTTGCTCCTCTGTTACCTTCCTGGCTGCTGCTCATTTTGAGTACTGTACATTGCATGTAGAAAACTCTTTGTACAGACCCTAACACGATAAACCACTTTTTCTTGAAGATGAAAAATTATGTCCTCTTAATATAATATAAAAAAAAAATAAGTGGGTGCAGTGGCGATCCTACAGTCAAGTGGGGCCTTAGACAAAAATGTATGCAACATAAAACCACTATGCTTAAGATATGAAGAATAAAATAAGATGCACACCAAACCATACTGCACATAGCACAATGACTTACAGTAATACATCAGAGATTTATAATACACTTGTCAAAATTTCTTTGCAAATAAATTTCAGAGCTTGACAGTTGGACACAGCCTGCATCAGTTTACCAAAGAAAAAAACTATTGTAGCTGATTATGTTAGCTGATTATTATCATCAGCTGGAGTTTCCTTGTTTCATTAGACCTGTTTGTTTACACTGAATCATGCGCTACTTGCAGCTGAGTGACAGTGGGGGTCCTCTGAGGGAGGTCTGAGACTGGTAGTGTCGTTGCAAACTTTGCACACAGTCAGTGCTGTGCATAGTTTGACTTTTTGTCAGCCCTCGGGGGCCCGTACTGGCCTGAGGGCCCAAGCAGCAGCCTGGCTTGTCTGCTGGCACAGAGCGCCTCTGAATAGGTCAATATAAAGACAAGCAGGGTTTAGAAAAAAATTTGAGCTGATCTCATTAGCTGGGGCAACTGAACAACTTAACCTTTTGGTAACAGTCAACCTACTGTAAAAGGAAGCTGAAATTCTTAATGTAACCTTTGTTTTCAATTTATTTCGTAGGTGAAACAGGATCAGGACCCCACAGTACTAGTGGGATGGCTGAGGCACATCCAAAACAAACTCAAGAAAACGATGACGACATTTTAAGGAATGTCATTAAACAAGACAGACAGGAATCTGCTGTATATGTTTTTTCTGAGGAATTGGAGGAGACACACATGACCACAGATCAATCTCATCAATCAATCAATCTTGCTGGATTGCTGAAGAAACCCACACTTGCATCTGACAAGGACTGCGATCCAGCCAAAACTAGGAGTTCTCTAAAGCGCACAGAGCACAAGCTACCTGACTCTGTTATAGCCGATGGTCAAGTCCCCCCAGGCAGAGATCAAAATGTAACTTCCGGGTCTCCTAATGCAAGACTGCAAAACAGCAGTTTGTTGGGTGTGACAATAAAGCAGGAGGTTATTGTCGATTCTGATGGGTGCAATGTAACGGAACACATAGAGAGGCAAACTAAAAAGTCAGGAGTGACACCTGTCTCATGTCTAGTGAAACAGCACAGGGTGAGCTCAGATGCGCACAAGCAGAACCACGTTTTCCCTAAAATGCAGGAGGTGATGAAGCTGCATTCCAAAGTGGGTACAGGTCTCAGATTGCAAGCTGCATTACAACATCTTCACCGGCCGCAAAGAAGAACCCCTCACACACTCTCTAACAGTGCAACAGCACTGTCTGCAGCTCATGTTGTAAACATTAACAGAGTTCCCACCACATCTAAATCTGCTCAATCTCCTTCAGTCTCAGTCCAAAGAGTTCAACTGGGTGAAAAACAAGCGGCAGCACTTTCACGAACCAGTGCCCAATGGGTCAGCATCAAAACCCAGCATCAGTCAACCAACCAATCCCCCAATCCAGACTCTAACCTGCACACTGGCCCCAGGCATATACTGCGCTGTGGCCAGTGTGGGAAGTGCTTTCCACACCCCAGCAACCTGAAGGCCCATCTGCAGACTCACACAGGTGAGCGGCCTTTCTGCTGCTCACTCTGCGGTCGCAGCTTCACCAAACTGAGCAACTTAAAAGCCCACCGGCGGGTTCACACCGGAGAGAGACCTTACTGCTGCGTGGCCTGTGGAAAGCGCTTCACCCAAAAGTGTAACCTGAAACGTCACCAAAGGATCCATCTGGATGTATGAAAATGGGCAGCCAGTGAATAAAAAGACAAGTTTGGTTTTCTTCTTTAGATTAAGATGCCACAGTGTTTCCTTTGCTGTGTGAGTTTCCGTGGTGCATTGCAAAAATGCATCTTCAGTAATTGTCTCTTAAAGTGATTGTCCTCTGTGCATTTCGTAAAGATTCGTCAAATAACTTCTGAGAGTGTCTTAGTGTTTAAAGAATAAAAATGTGTTACGCACAGAGATAGATCAGATGTAACTTTTGGTCAATAAACGTTTATTTATTTTTTGGAAAACCCAAATTCTTTCATTCTTTCACTTGCACAATGCCTGTGAGCACAAATGCACTTCCTAACCTTAGATCAGGGTCTGTAATTATCAAACTACTAAAGGTCAAATTTAGCATTTCAATTATGTAAAATGTTTCTAAAGGGAACGCAATTTCTCTTTGCCATGGAAATCTTATTAACGTAAGACAGCACCAGAGGTCTCATAGGCTGGTTAGTGTAGGTCCCAGGCTGCTATACGCAAACAGATCAGCAAATGCTTTCCGAGATCTGTTTGTCGCTCATCCTTACAGTTTGATGAAAAAGAGTGGCTCCCTTTTAATTTCGAATAGTAGTTTTAGCTGAACATGTACGTTTTAACAGGTGGCAAGTAACTAAGAATGTGTACTTAAAGGAGGTAATTCGGAGGTAATCTTTCTTTTTCCTCCACTACCAGTGTTTTGAGAAATATTGTTTTATATCCTAGGATTTGTCAGCTTTAGCTTATTTTATCTTTTTTTTTTTTTCTGGATTACACTGAGGAATATATGTTATCAACAGCACATTTAAATACTTTTTATTTTTTTTACTTGTACTTTATATTGTAAGTAAATTTTAGACTATATATTTAGGGCTGGTATTTGTAGAGTATTTAGAAAGCACTTGCAAATGCTTTCCCGGAGTATTGGATTTTTGAGCACCGTTCATTTTTAGTTTCTAATTCTATGAATGTCATTTTACCACATTTAGTCAGACGTTATAAAAGCATTAGATCGCTGTTTTTTGACATGTTATCTGAACACTTGAATGAATTTTACTGCAATTGATTAAATATTACATTTAGCCGTACACTGTGTGGTAAGACACAAGTCACCATGGAAACGTTTATCATGCTGTGTATGGGACTGACCTCTGGTGGTTTAAATGTAAACCTCCAGGTGGTTTTATTGGTGTGACTGATCTGGTAAGAATATGTCACCTTCTTCACCTATAACCAAGAACATACTGTAACTCCTAAATTTGTGCTCATCATAAGTTCATACTGTATCTGCTAAAAATGATTAATAAAAAAAAGTCAATATTTTTGTATGACCACTTGGTGGCGCCCTTTCACTTGTGCAACTGTGCAAATACGAGGAAACTGGCCTCCCACACTGGCCACAGCGCAGGTAGGAGCATAACAGGTTAAATGATTCGACTCCACTTGTTTGGCTGCTAATGTAATAAAAAAATGTAAACACTTCATTAATAATCCATGAGTAAAGGTGTCTAGAGATAAGTTTTAGTCCATCTGTGTGTTCAGGCCATGACCACTCTCAGAATAAAGTGTGATGTGCTATATGTGTAGTTAAGAGTCAGGACTCTGCAAGAATCACACATAACATTTCAATCTTGTGTTCAAGGTGAGAAAAAGCAGAGTCTAAAGTCGTTTTGTGTTTGTGTGGTGCTCAGTTCAGATGATATCTTCCCTTTTTGATGTTTGAATCCAATAATAGGAAGTTATATGAACATACCTACATAACTGAATTTGCAGTAAGTATGTCAGATAGTGGAGGTTTTCTGAGGGGGATTGTGACAAACATCAGCTGTTTATGAGTTTAGTGTGTGGGAGTGCTCGCTCTGTATTATCATATTCCTGTATATATATTCACATTCCTGTATGTTGGCAAACACAATGTATATTTGAGATACTCCAGCAAGATATAGAATGCTGCTTTTTGTTCTTTTCTTCTCTGTCTGTTGCAAAAGTGCTCCTGTCGGATCTGTTTGCATATCTGAGAAAATCGCGGAAAGCCACAGGTTTTAAGTGGCTTCTTAATGTGTTTGTGTTCTTTTCCTTCCCCTCTGCCTCAGACTGTTGATGTCAGGTTGTGATCACTCCCAGTTTGTGCTGAGGAGATAATAATAGTAATAACTTTCTTCCCAATAACAAGTAAAAATCTGATCAAATATAATAACTTTATAAATTATTTTGACCCCATAAAAAAATTGCAGACAATATTAGAACAGAGAACTACGGACAGTAAATCCATATTAGTTTATTGCAGTACAAACTCACATAGTGTGCATTCTTCCTTGCAGAGAAGGTCCTCTTGTCTGGTTTGCATGAGGTTCACAGTAGCTGTTTGTAGTGGAGGACGACAGTTTATCACCTTGGAAGTCGGGTTCTGACAGGGTGGACAGAAAAGTAACATCCTGGTATAATATGTGCACTTAAGACTGGACTACATTTAAATATGCACTCATGAACAACAGCTTCCAGTTTAATAATAGAAAATAACAATAAAACACTCTCGTCATGCCCATGACAAACCATTTCTTACAGGTGTGGCACTTGACCAATAAGGATTCTTGCAAGTCCTATGAAACACACAGTATAATTATAGAACCAATATTGCTTCCAATGCAGGCAATTAATTTGAAGTAGTTTTAACACATATTTTTCTTGAAGAAATTGTATGGGGCATTATCAAGTTTTGAGCATGTATGAAGCTGTCAGCCTCCTCAAAGAAGATGTCCGACCCAGTTTTAATTGGAGCTTGTAATATGGTCATTATAATAGCAAACTAAACTTTACAACATACTTTACAAAATCATGTGACGAGAACGTTCGTAAATAAACGGTTTATCTGCTTTCGGACCAGATCGGCATCAAATACCACTCCAGAATAACACAGCTATGACCTTATCCATTGTCTTTAGTTGAAAGAGTAAAACTCCTTTTCCACAGCCTGGTTAGAGCTGATGAAAATGTTGGACAGCTGGAGCAGTTGACAATAGTTTTTCTGTCCAGGGGGATGCTTTACTCTTTACATCTTCACCGTAATCCTCCAACAGTGGATTCGATTTGTCATCTGAAGCAAATCATTTAAAATGCATTACAATGTGTGAAATAAAATTATCTCACATCCCCAACAACTGATGCTCACAAATCCTTGGTTAATTTATTTCTACTGTGGTAGAAATGTTGACTTAAAGTTGAATGTTTAACTTCATCCGTACAGCGACTCTTTTGCCACAGCAGGCATCTCTGAGCTCTAGGTCTTGTGCACTTTCAGCAACCTATATCCTCAAAAATATAAAAGACGAAACCGAAAAGAAATATGGACTCTATGTCTTTTCCCTGCTCTCACCCCTTAAAGTTAGAATTCACACTACTACTAATTTAAAAAACAACTTCTTCTCGTGCTTCCATTCTCCGTCTTCCCCAAAGTGTTTTTGTTCAGTCCCTAAACGACCTAAACATAGCGTGCGTTAAGTCCTGCAAACACAAAACCCCCTGTGTATTTACAATCAAGGCTTGACTTGAGTTTGCCTGCAATGTCCCACTGCTTTTTAATACTGTATGTTAAACTGTAACATGCAGCTCAGCACATTCTCCTGATTTTTTCAGCCCCTGCCTTTCATTGCAGGGACTGTTAATGTCTCGCTGACCTGGGAGAGACAAAGGAAAATGAGAAAACAGGCAGACAAGGAAGAAACGCAGATATCAAAATATAATACTGCTTTGAATAAGAAGACAAAGAATTACAATTTCTTTACAGTTTTCAGCTCAAATTCCTGATATTACACCGAATTGCCTCCCCATTTACCTCCTGTTGTAAGTCTACAGGTTAATCAGTAGTATTAGCAGTGCCCGACTGAACTTGGAAAATAATGGCCCGTCCTAAATGAACTGATTGCTATACTTTGAAAGAAATGTCTTTCTCTTCTGTGTCAAATAAATTCTGTATTAAAGTCAGTGCTTAACAGGCTACAGAGTGCAGAGTGGAAGATATATGCCAAGTGTTGCAGGTCTCGTGTGCCTTATTCATAGCACCTTCATATTTCATAAAAGCAGCTCAAGCTGAATAAATTGTACTTTGATGTGTTCTTCCTTCTAACTTTATTCCCATTTGTTGTAAGTCCACTAAATCCCTTAATAGGAGGTTTACGTCCTTGAGCTTCACCTTTTTTAGTGTGTATGAAAGAGTAAGTGCAGCACTGAACTTGGCACTACTTTCCTTGTTTCTCATAAGTTACTATGAGCCGGCAGTGTACTTACAAAGAGATTTCTTTGGCCTCTCTTGATGTTGAACTCCATTTAAAACTAGATCTGGAACTTTTTAACCACGCTTGTGCCGTGGCTCTAGGGATGGTATAGTTTTGTGGGTTGATCATAACTTTATTTCACACTTAATACACTGCTGTAAGGTTTTGTACCGACATTGATTGGTACCAGAGGATGAATCCTATTGACTTTGGTGATCTCCTGACTTTTCCCACCAGTACCACTAATAAAAGTTGGAATAGTTTTCAAAATGTCTAGACAAGATTGAAATGTGGTACCATTTACTGTTTGTTGCCCTCAGAATGAATTGTAATCATTTGGTGGCACTGGGGTTGGCAGCCCATGGCTCCGGAGCCCCATGTCGATCTTAAACCTTTCTCTAGAAGCTCCCAGTTTTTGTCAATTTTGTTTTCACATTTCACCTTTTACATTTATGGAAAGATTAAATCATTCTTACATTATCCAACTGTACAAATATGTTTCCTACACAACAAATTAAAGTAGGAATGGTTAAACACTAAACATAGTGAACAAAATAATGGCAAGCAGCTTAAACCACCACCAGATCTGTGCATGCTATGACTTGGACAGTGATGCTCCGTCACAAAGTCTGGTAGCTGTCCAGAGGGACGTCCTGAAATGGTTTGCTGCTTGTGTAGAATATGTGAAAAGCTTCCTGCAAAGCAAAGGCCAGACCTTTCCAGAACTGCAAGATATCGATCGGCTGGATAACTTGAACTTCGTGATAAACATGACAAGTCACATCAAGAGCCTGACAGCGGAGCCTTAGGATGTCAGCCATCAGATGGCGATTCTCAACCAAATTACAAAAGGAGCCAATTCCTTAAGCCCGACAAACTTTTTTCTGTATTCCTGGGTGGCCTCAAAAAAAATAAATAAAATAAAATAAAAAATTCATAACATGAAGAAATTTAGGGATGGGCAGCATCAAGCAGCGGCAGCAGCTGCTACCTCTTAAGTCGCTGGGCCTGTTCCAGTTTTTAACTTAAGTTATGTTTTAAAAATCACAGCTTTCAGATTTGCAGCAACCAAATAAATGTAGCTGCTTGTCTTCTGCTTTATTAATTACGTGCAACCATCAAAAAGCTGGATTGATGTGTTTCCACATACCTTTCACATTAAGAGAGCCAGCACGCTGGTAACTTAATTATTCATTACGTTCATCAAAACAGTCACTGTATTTATATTGCCAGCAAAAGTCCAGTTAGTCTTTCTATCTCATTATATTTTCTACTAGTTGATAGATTAATTCAGACTAAAAGGCTGTTATATCTGCACATAAAAGGCCGGATAGTTTTTCAGCTCCAGGATTTGTTAAACAGATTTGTTAAATTTTTTTAATGTCAACATTTGTAAAAAAAAACAGAAAAAAAAAAAACAGGAATCTCAACTCTATTTAGTTTTCAGCGTTAATTATCAAATATGATAACATGGTGAACATTATACCTGCTTGTATCAGTGTGAGATTGTTAGCATTTGTCATCTTTCCTCTCAAGAGTTCATCCCAGAGTTTTGGGGGGGTCTTGCTTTTATGTCATGTGAACATTTAAAACTATTCTTTGAATTCTATTCATGTTGCCTTTGTGCTCTCTTCATTCGTTACTATTTCTCTTAGCAGCTTTTTGAATGGGCCTGAAGAGTAAAGTCTCTGCTTGGAACAGTTATGTACCATTCAGGAAAACTCCTGGTGCTAAGATGAAATACACCGTGAATGCAGTCCCTTGACACAAATAAGCACTCTTTTACTCAGAGAATAAGATTGAGAGCAGCCACTTGGCTTTGGAAGTTATTCATAAAAAAAAAAAATACATTTATTCCTACTTGTGTGTGTCTCTCTCTGCACAGTTGTGTGTACATAGAAAGAGTGAGGGACAGAGACAGAACAAGAGTCAAGCATACCAGTAGGGTTCACACTGTCATTGTCAATGGACAGCCATGCACATCTTTCATCACTGTGTGTGTGTGTAATAATAGCTGTGCTGGACCCTCTCCCCTGCCAGTCTCACAGTTTGATGCTTGTTTGTCCTTCAAGTCTGGCAGAAGCTTCTGAAATCACATAACCTGTCTTGCTGTGTGTGTAAGTGCACCTACTGTGCAAGTAACAGAAAAATCTGCTTTTCCTACAAAAAAAAACCTTAAAGCCTAAATATTCCTGCTTTGCTCATAAACTAACTAAAAATGTACTGTACTAGTAATTTGAACTTTGATTTCTTCTCCTTAAAGAAGCATTTGTTATGGACTGAAGCTGCACAGGGTCAGGACAGGTCCTTGCTAACAAGCGTTTTGAAATGATTCTGAGCACATGCAGCACACACCAATAGCAATAATGAAGCATTATTTCTACAATTAAACATTTACACACTGTCCAATCACCTCTCTGCTTTAAAATACTATTTACACCGTGTTGCCTTTACACAGCGGTTTATACATTGCACCCTAAAGTATCTACCAGATCCTCAACACTGGAATACTAACTAACCACATATTTTCATCTGTGAATCCATTTGAAGCACTTTAATTAAACTTAACAAGTGCCAACAAGTGTAATGATGCAATTTGATGTTAAGGTTTATTTGATGTTATTGTAATTGCACTGTATGCAGTCATTAAAATAGACAAACAAATAAATAACAGGATTCAGGGGCTGAATTGGCAGTTACAGGAAAGTATACAAGGACGACGGAGGACGACGTATCCACCCACCTCCTCCCTAACCATCTGACCACCTGCTCTCTGGATCCGATCCCTTCCACTCTCCTTCAAGCAGTTGCACCCGCACTAATGCCAGCTATTACACGAATCATCAACAAATATCTCGCAACAGGCACTTTTCCGACCTCTTTCAAGAAGGCCCAGATTACCCCACTGATCAAGAAGCCTTCTCTTGATCCCTGAGTTCTTCCATATCTGGCCAAGACAATGGAATGAGCAGTGTTCAATCAACTCTGACTTTGTTTCCAAGAACAACTTCCTCCATGTCAACCAGTCTGACTTCAAGAGGGGTCACTCCACAGAAACGTCCCTGCTGACCGCCGTGGAATCATTTCGAGCTGCAATAGCCACAGGTCAGTCTTCCGTCTTAATCCTACTTGATCTATCTTCAGCATTCAGCCTGAAACTGTGAACCATGAATTAGGCATCTCTGGATCAGCTCTACCGTGTTATCTATTTTCTCTATTTTCGTTCTTACGTATCAGGACGAACCTTCAAGGTATCCTGGCGGGGGCATGTTTCTCACTCTCATAGCCTCTCTACCGGTGTCCTTTATTTATGCTTTTGGTCATTAACATGACCCCCACATAATTATATAGCACAGGCTTTCCGCTAGTATATGTGATACTCACAGTATATTGTTGTTTTATTGTTGATTCCCTCACTTTACATATTTTAGCTTTGACTAGATATTGATGTATATGACAACATTTTTAGCTACCAGACTGGAACCACTGATGATTAACAAACCTACTACCTGCTGATAATGCTTAGCCTCAAATAAAATGGCTTTCTATATCTTACTGCATATTATAGTTTAACATTTAACTGGGTGAAATGGACATTCTTATGGGCAGTTAAGCATTCTATGTTCTTTAGTAACTGATACCTTCAACAGGTGTTTCATTGCATCAGCAACACTTTCTCCCAAGTTCAAAAACAAGGCTGCTCTACAAGTCCTTTGGAACTGCTGGCTCATGATATGTATCAGTCTATAGCTTATGAGCCAAATACCATGTATAAGTTCAAACAGTATCTTGTCTGTCTTTTTGCAGATGATATTAACTTTTTGCATGCAAGCTCGTTTGCCACCAAGTGCTCCACCATATGTTCCAACTTTTAAAAGTTATTTATGTATGATATTGTGCAACATTTATATAGAAGTTGTCGATCAATTCTGTTGCTCCGGGGCTGTAATTTTCTGACTGACCATTGTTTGCTTTGCTGAGGCAATTTCTTCATGTCACCATGGCCACCATATTTGCACATTTGAAAAGTCAAGACAGTTCTGCCTCCACATTGAATAATTATGCACCAGTCAATTCCTGACAATTTGGGCATTGACTACTTGGCTACTCTTTGGAACTCTGCTTTTGAAAACCTCCTTCATCCAAATGGGGATTGTGTTTGTCAATGGTTATTGGCATTCAACCTTCAATGTGTCTTTGTAATTGTGACTCCTGCAATTTTGTGCATTTGTACATCCCCCCTACCTTGTTTTATACAAGTTGTTTTCCCAATTCATCTCTTTGACCTTGGCCTCCCCATCTCATTCTCCCCATGATTCTTCTCGAGCTACGTCACACAGTTCCTTTAGACTGAACAACAGCTCATAGCAGTGCAGGAGCATGATCTCAGCATTGTGTTGCAACACACAAGTGCACACTTTTCCTGTGGTGCAACATTTTCAACCAAGCACAGGATTTCTCATGTTGAGCTGGTAGCAGCAGCAGCTATGAGCATCCAGATCATCGAAAAGTGCCATTTTGACTTGTCATTTACCCTCGTTTAGCTGTAGGCACATACCCACCCACACTCCCAAAACACAGCAGTTCCTGTCGCCACTGTCATCAGGCAGCAGTTTTATTTTTCTGTTTAACTCTCTTTCTCTGTCCCCATGTCAAGAAACTTAAATGTCTGCATTTACACTGTACCTTGCAATTTGTAAGTGTATTTACAATTATAGGACATAGATTTAATTCTTCTCCTATTCCTTCTGAGTTTTCTTTGTTTAACCATTTAATACTCTCAACCAATTTTTAACAGTAAAAATGTTTTTTTTTTAGTTTCAAGCTTCTAACAAACAGTTGCGATTCATGGAAAAAGTACCCTCCTTGAAAGTCTTAGAAAACTATTCCTAAATTAAATTAATTATACTGGCAAGATTATTTTTATATGTATTCCAAAACAATATTGAGCTGTTGAAATAATGCACCAGTCTATAGCAGCTGCTTCACATTAAATGGTCATTATCACTTTGGTATTGGGACCACAGGCAGTAGACCTGAATCGTTGTTGCCATGGATACATAAATAGTTACCACACATATTACAGTTAAGGCACTTGGTTAGGTTTAAGTAAAGACCATGGATTGGCCTAATATAGGGACTAACTGACAAAATGCACAAATTCTGTTGCTCTTTACTCAACTTAACTCAACTTAACTAACTTAACTAACAGTGAGTTTGGATTTTGCCATAATTACCATTGTCCACTGTTTTAGTTTAACATGTTAAAAGAGTTATGCTATATTTTCTAATTAGCAATAAACATAATATATATTAGACATGACAATTGCGCCTAAGACACACCTCTCGCTCTATGACGCCTGGGATAGGCTCCAGCCCCCCCCAACCATAGGTGTCTTGATCAAGGACACTTTAATATGTGGACTGGAGGACTTGGGAACCACTGGTCCTGCATTTAGACAATGTCCCGCTCTACTTGCTGATATACAGGCGACAGAGATGAGACAAGTGTTGCCAACTATTTTCAATGAAAAATAACTAAAACCCACTCAAAAATGGCTAGAAGTCATCAAATTTACTTATGCTACAAAACTCTGGGTTTTAAGAAAAGTAAACTTAAATAGTCAAGTTAAACTCAACTTTAACTTTATAGAAAGAGAATAGAGAAAAAGAGAAATCACCTATTAATGCTTCTTATTTGTCAGGGGTCATATTACACTTACACTAAAGGTTTCCCATCTTTATCCCATAGCATCTTTATCTGTAATGACTTTTTACAGAATCAGGTCCTACATAGTTACTTTGATGACCAAACAGGACATAATCTGCAAGTCATGAAGTTTCTGTAATACATCCCAGCTCAATAAGCTGCTGCCCGCCCACGTGTGCACACACGGCCACAGGAGAGAATGTTCACTGACAAACTTTAGCAACTTTTCTCGAGAAAGGTAAATTTGTCACTAGTCACTTTTTCAAAAAAGCTGCCAAGCTGCCAAACAATCAAACTAAAAAATTGCTAAGTTGGCAAAACTGGTAGAGGCTGGGAAAGTGGAAAATGGTATTAGTTTACTGCATTTGGGCAATCTAGAATTAACCAAATAATGCCAAGTAATAAAAAGTCAGGGCATATGCCAAGTAGTTGGCATTCATCCTTCGGGGGCCAAACACTTGTTATTACAGTCTATGTTAACTTATTTAATATTGTTTAAGATATTTCAGTCTAGAACACTGTGTTGACCAGCATTTCCATCCCTAAAGCCATTCTGCTAAAACCATCAGTGTTTGGCAGAAACATTTTTTTGGAAGGATGCAGGTGGTTGTGCATTAAGTTAACCCTGCTTAACAAGTGTTAGAGATGACTCAGTCATGCTCAGTATAGTAGAAAACTATTTGTGCACAATATCTGAGCACAAGTTTTACTCTAGTTAAAGGTTTAATTTCTACTGGATCTGTGGAAACATTCTTTTACTGTCATTCTATTTTTTTTTCTGGTAAATGTTCTATTTAATCTCTGTCTGAACGTTGTCTTCTTGCTTTCCAGCTGCCAAAATCTTGATAAAATATCCATACATTCATGTCTGTACTCATTACAATTTCATCAATAAGGCCACAAACTAGCAATAGCTGACTCATTTGCAGACTTTTGACTGGATTTTGACTGTCGGGCTACACACTTGAAGGAAGGACCACAGGCACATCTCAGTGCTGAAGGAGACACCTGCTTCCATGCATTATTTTTTAGGAGAAATCTTTTTTTTTTTTTTAACAGTTATTAGTGTCTTAAAAATACGCATGATTTGAGCATCAACAAATTCAGCAAAAGGGTGATGAAAAGGTGAAGCAGGTCTCTCTAAACGAAACCGAAAGGTTTTTAGTAGGGTTGGCCCGATTCGCTGTTCATTTTTATCGGTATCTTAGCAAACCTGTCTCCCCGTGTGACTCAGGCTTGCACACACGCTGTGCCACAAATCAAAAACAGGCTGACATTAGAGGTTCAATCAGCCGAGAGATTGCTGCTGAATCTCCAAACTGCCATTTGAAAATGTCGTCAGCGCTCCTTGAGCGTAGCATGAGAAATGTACCGGCTCACGCTCCTGAACAATCATTACTTTTGAAGAGAGCGGGGACGGAGGTCATTAAAAGTTTACACCGCTGGAACCAAACATGATAAACATGGCCTTTAACAGTTTCACGCGGAGAACAAATGAAAAAAAAAATAAATAAAAAATGAAGAGAGCTCAGGATCGGTTTTCAAAGAGAATCATTCGTATAGTTATTAATTAAATCCCACTCTAAATGTTCACGCAGAATCTCAGTGAATCCAGCATCACCTGTATACCTGATTATGCTGGATTGTTCAGACAGAAAGAGAGAATTACTGTATGTGAAAATACTGTACGTCATACCTCTGCTTTTCACAACCAAACCCCCCCTGTTACATTAAGTCTCTATTTCTAGCAGCACTCAAGGCTTTGTTCTTGAAAACCTATTATTTCTTGAGTCTCAGCTTTCACAGGCCTGGTATGAAATGCTGTGATTAGGAGCATCACATTGATACTGATATAGTACGTTCGGAATAAGGCTGCATTCAGTAGGGGTCAGTGTTGCGCCGTGGAAAAGTTTTAGACCACCAGCCTTCTCTGCTGTGTGGTGATAGAGCTGTGTGTTGTCTATGTGCCTGCGCGTGAGTGTCATTTGCAGCAGCCCTTGTCAACATAAATTGACACGACACCCTCAACACACGCACACGCACAAACAAATACACCCACACTAATCTTGTCTCTAGCTCTGATTTCTACAAGTATCAAGCAGATGACACATTTTTCTTTACTCTGAGTGCCTCCTCTCGATTTCCCTCTTTTTCCTCTTCCAACTTATTGGTCTTTTTCTGCTTTGTGAAGTGCTCTACCCCTCTGGCCACACACACACACACACACACACACACACACACACACGATGAACAAAGTGAGGGAGGAGAGGCAAGACAGAGTGTGGGTGAGAGTGGAGAAGGATGATAGCCATGGTTTGTGTTTTGCATTTTGCCCCTTTCTCTCTTGGTAAATTGAGCCACCCAGAGGAAAAGGACACACGCACGCACGCACGCACGCACACACACACACACATACACACACCCCTAAACTTTTTTGTTTTGTTTTTTGCTTGAACTGAGCAGATGGAATGAAACCTCACGCGGGCCAACAAGCAGGAAGAGTGGCTAAAGAAATGTCAAACACACGCTTCGTCTGAGCCTCTGTGTGTGGCCCTATGTCATTCTGATGTGAATTTGCATATGTACAAGTGGCAATTTGTAAGAGACACAAGTAGGATGAGGTAAGTGTATGTGTCCATTTGTGTGTGTCATGGCTGGCAGCAGGATGATTTAAGGTGCTTTAGCAGCGTAATGTTACTTTACCGTTCTACCTCTCTCTGTCTGTCTCTTTCCCTCTTACCAAAACCTATTAGACAGCTAGTTGTGGAAGCCCAGAAGGAAAAAAAAAAAAAAAGAAATTCAAGGCTACATTTCCTCTCCTGGCTAAGCCTGCTTCCACTATCTGGACAAACTATTGACGGTCTCTGAGCCAGCAGACAGAGGTCTGTCTTTCCATGCACTGAGAGAGTGCGATAGAGAGAGGAAGACAGGGGCTGGAGATGGAGAAGGAGAGACAGATCGGATTAGCTGAGTTGCAGTTATTCCATTACCTCTCAGCCAACGCATGCATGAGTGTCTGCGCGCACGCACACACACTTTTTCACATGATAGTGTTTGGCCAGAGACAGCAAATTTTCCTCGCTGAACTCAAATGAAAAAGAGAGGAATAGGAGGAGGAGAAAAAAAGTGAAATGGTGAAAAAAACTGATTGAGCAGCCGCTCATTTAATTAAATTTTGAACGCTGGTTCTAGAAGCTCTGTGAGTTCAGTGAGAATTAAAAGTATCCCAGGATGTCCTCTGATGATTCTGTCTTTTGAGTAGCTTAGCAGCATAATATTTAATAACCCCTGTGTAAACACTGTGAGGAATTGCTCAATAAATAATTGAAGGGAAATTTATAAATAATTTTCCCTCTTAATCTACTCCAGTGCACTGCCGCCAGGTCCCTGAAGTGATGCTCATCCCTCTGGACAGTCGGCGGTTCCATCTTCCTGCCTCATGGTGGTGCTCTGGTTATACTGGAAAAAATAACACCTCCTCAGGTTTAAGAAATGAGAAAAAAAAAAGAAAAGAAAAAACAAAAATAAATAAATAAATAGGTTATTCACAAAAAAGAGTACATGCTTTTAAGAAACAGGCCCTAACCCTCTATTAAAATCCTGTTTTTGAGAAGACTACTTTTGTTATCGGTGCTGTCTCGGATTTCTGGGCGTTTTCAGGAAATGAGAGAGGTTTTGTGCTCCCTGAGCAGCTGCAGAGTTCTACAACCTGCTCCTGGGTCTATACAAAATGTCAGAAGGTATACTGAGGCAGGGGCTGTTTGACTTTGAGCTCAGACTGAGGTGTCTATCCTGTGTGCTAATCCCGAAAACCCCCCCGAAACAATTAAGTAGTAATTTTGTGCCCATTGTGCTTTTCCTTTCGTCCATCTCTTCATTTTTTTCTCTCTCAATCCTTTTCTTTTTTTTTTTTTTATCCAATGGTCCTTCCTCCCTTCTGTCCCTCCCTCCTTCATCTGGTAGCAGCCTCCTACACGATTAACAACTGTTTGCTAATGAGAATGTGGGGGGCTCATTATTCATTAAATCATTAACATTTAATTGCTCTGTGCTAATCCTAATAACCATCTCACACACTTTAATCGGCTGTCACTTTCTGGTCCGACCACAACAAGAGCGTTTGACAGTGTGGTCAAGGTTACGTTTATGCTCATGAAGTTTGTAGGTCAAAACTGTGGCATTAACTTGAATCCAGGCTATAGATTGTATAGATGTTAGACTCCTGGTCCACTGCAGATTGTCTTTTGTCTGTCCCACCACCTCTCTCTAGTTCGTCCGTGTTTTTATGTGGCCTTTTGGGTCAGCGTCTCCTCCTCCCTGACCCCCATCTGTCCCACAGTGGTTCTATAGGTTGTACAGGGTCCAAACAGTCAAAGGATGTGGAAGATGCTGACACCCTGAATGGCAGGGAGGAAGAGTGGAGACATTATAGAGCCTCCCTTCCTCTGCTCATCAGCAGAGTAAAAGCAGGGGTACTTAAACAGAGGACATGAAGGGAGGAAGAGACGGAGAAAGAAGGAAAGACTGTATGGGGTGGGTGTGGGGGAGGGGGAGGAGGAAAAATAAAGGGAGTGAGCAGCCACCCAACACAGTCATCAACTCTCCTCCATCCATCATCTGTCTCATCCCAAAGGCTGCCACTGCTTCATCAGCATCAGCTCCTTGTATGCGTACACACACATATATAAAGGTTTATGAATATTTCTAAAAGTGTGTGTAAGATTAAGTGTGCAGATGCATATTGTGCTGTGTCTATGTGCTCTTATTTGTATATACTGTATACTTCAATTTCAGCAGTGCAAATTGTTTGATTGTGTAAGACTGCCGTCCATAGTGGATATTTATCTCAGCAGATGTGTAGTTTTGTTCTGTTGTCATTATAAAAACATAAAAAAGACCATTAAATCTTTCTTTAAAATGTACACACAGAAATAATTGGCTGTTTTTGTGACTGACATACATTCTTTACTGCCCAGTTGCATTTCTAAATGCAAATGAAAGCATTATTATGCACTGTGAAAACGAACTTATCCCAGAGTGTGTTCAGCAGAAGGCAGAAATACAGTTTCTTGCAGTTGCAAATACTGTTTTACCTTTACCTGAATTTCAAGCTTCTATGCAGCTGGACAAAAACCAGCAAATTCAAGGAAAGCTCACAACATGTTTTCTCTGTGCACCAGTCTACTTGTAGGGCAGCTTCATATAAGACAAGACTCATTGTGTAACATGTTGGCTAACACTGGCTTGTAGCAGGGAATTTAAATGACTACTGCAGCTGTGACCTGTACAATATTTCGTAAAGAGCAAAACAAACAACCCCCTTGGTCAAAAACCTTCTTGTTCTAAAACTGTATTTCTCTCAAACTACAGACTGTTTACGGCCCAGAACTGAGACCCCATTAAGAGGGGTAAATCTGTCTCTTAGTTTTTTTGTGTTTGTCCAGGCTGAAATGATGATATTCATCCTCTAAAACAAGGATTTTCCAAACGGAAAATCGTAGATGTCGGAGATTTAGTCTACATATAGATTAGATGGTGACTCAATGGGATGTGGACATCTCCCAGATCAAAGCAGGCTCCCTGGGTGCCACCTGTGGCTGCCTGCTGCTCTCCCAAAGGGAATAGGTTAAAAGCAGAGGACACATTTCATTGTAGCACCTTCTGTCTTTAAGTTTTCAGTCTTAGTTTTAGTCGTACTTTGCTCTTTCCATTCAAAATGCGCTGCGTTCTAATATTTTAAAGATAATATTAGAATGATATTAGGCCAAAACTCTTGCAATTTGGAAAGTAACATCCATGCAGGCACAATAAATGTTTTAAAACCCATCCTGACATTTCCATTCAAACCGGCCTCCATGCAACTTAACCTTTGTGTGTGTTTTAGAAATTTCATTTTTTATTTTTTTATTGCTTCCTCCAGCTCTCTGCTTCCACCCGCCAGTTGCCTTTGGCATCATATTGCTAATTGTGCTTTAAGAGCAAGATCTAATTGTGCAGAAAGAAAATGGGCTGGAGGAATTATCCAAGCTTTTAGTACTTGTTTATTATTCAGCCAAATGCCAAAACCAGTGGTTAATGCTTTCATTCACACCCAAATGGTGGCAGTCATTTTAAGGTTTGACAAATATGAGACTTTATGCATGTTGGCTTCCATTAATTTAGTTTTTCTTTTTGGCTGGAAGTAACCTCGGAAGTTTTTTTTTTTTTAACCTAAATAATGCCTCTCAGTTTTAGAGAAGTCTTTATTTCCACCATAAGCCTCAAGGTTGATATTTAGTGCGAATGGCCTTTTGCAAGTCTTCCGTATTTCATTACATTTGCTGTCTGCTCCTACCCCTCCTCAAGCTTTTCCACAGTCAACAACACCGCATACCCAAACTTCCCCTAACACTCTCCCTGCTCCATCCTCCCCCCTTCGTCCTCCTCCTCGCCTGGAAAGGGCAAATGAATGATGCTGACTGTATTGACACAAAACTTTTCCTTCTCTCCTTCCTACCCCTCTCCTCTCTCTTTGCTAATGAGCAACGCTAGCTCTATTGACCTACTTGTGGACTTAAAGGAAATCCAATCACAAATGCCTCGGGTCGCTTTCTTCCCAATTTGAGAGATTAAAAGATTCAATTCTCCCTGCCTATCCACACTCATCATCATCATTTCTCCTTCCTCTCCTTTCGTCTGTCTGCCCCGCCGTCTGCACCCTTCCACACACACACAAACCAGACTGTCGCTCTCTTTTTTCCCCCTCCTCATTCCCTAACTAAGTTTTCATCCTCTTTTACAAACTCGCTCATTGTCTTTCCCATTCAGACGTGAGGGGAACAGAGTAGAGGAGAGCACCAGCCGTGCAGATAATTATCAGTGGGACACAAGGGTGTTATTGGGACACAATGGAGCTGGTGGACAAAGTCTGATGTTGTTGGCTACAGAGGGACAATGAATCATTGGCTGTGGCACATCTGCAGTGTAAACAATATGCACAGAAACACACACATATGAAGCAAATACTTATAAAGGCACAGATGCAATTTTCTTTCACCTGTGATACACACATTTCTTTCCTTCATTAAGGTATTGGAAATATCGCCTTCTATCACTAATTATCCTAGTCCCTTTAAACACATACACACACACACACACACACACACGCAAAAACAGACCACATACTGTGCTTTAAATGGCAGCAGGATGCTGAGTTACAGTTTGCATTGCCTTTGGCCATGGTGTTTGTTTGCCTTCATGCATACTGTGCAGTAATAGAACACAGTGACCCAGGCTCCAAAGGGGGTCTGCTAACAAACACGCAGCACTGTGAAAGCACAGGCTCTGTGGGGAACATACGATAGTAAGATGATATATATGAAGTTTATATGGTTGCGTAGGAAGTCTGTGTATGGAAAGAAATGATAAAAAACATGGTGCCATCAAGTTGTTTAATAGATATTTTGGCCTGTTCAATTAGTTTTGAACCCAGTGAAGTTAAAGTATTTGGCTGGTGATTTCTGTTATTTGCTACAAAACTGTAGATTAAAACCAGAAAAAGTTACATTTACACACTAACATCTGTGATTTAGCTTATTTGTCTGTGCTGTAAACCTCCATTGTTGTCCAAAAGCTATTAAACACAAATCAGTGAGCTGCACGGCTGTTTCTTCATCCAAAAAATGTGACCTTTGAATAAAAAAAATAAATAAATAAAACCCCAAAGGGCTCAAAGGCTGAGAATGAATGTCACATTTTACAGCCTTAGAAATGGATTATCACAAGAGTACACTGCACATATGTACGATTCCTGCTTCAGTTCATGCTAGTTTGGTACACATTAAAAAAGTTTTTGTGGTTTTTGGTGAGGTAGAATCACAGCAGTGTAGATCACTGATGAGTTTTCATTAGGTGTTGGACAACAAAGAAAGTCTACAGCACAGGAGATTTACAGAAGGTAAATCAGGTTTGGGGCTTTACTTTGAAAAATGATGCAAGTCATTGTGTAATATAAGTCATTTGTAGAAACTTCATGATGTAATAACTGTGTGTAATGTAATAATTGCACATTTTGTGTTTCCACAGTCATTTCTCTCCACCCAAGTGCTTAGTGAACAGGTCCCCCCATGCCAGCAGACATCTGTTCAAACTGTTCAACATCACAAACTCCTAACGTTACACAATATTCGTCACATAGGAAACGCCATGTCATCTCTTTGTCGTCACGGTAACAACGAGAAGTCACGCTGGAATTTGTTCCTGGTCTCCTGTGGGAAAAAGTAATCAGATTTGTTGAATAAAGCACCAACCCTAACCCTTATCCTAGTCTAAATACACAACCAGTATTTGTACACTACAGCCATTGGACTTCAATTATGCGTAATATGTTTCTGTTGGTCATTTTGTTCTGCTGGTGCTGTACAAATGACATATGGAGTCTTTTTATTTTCGTGTGTGGGGTTTGTTGAAAAGAACAAAAATAAATCAGCAACCATATATTTTAAAGAAACACCCACTCTGACTGCAGGAAACACAACAGGAACCGATAACATTTGCAGAAATTCGGATGAGAGCAGATGTCCATTGAAATCGTATAACAGGGCAGCACAAACACACATTCTGTTAAAAACATAACTCATATATGATGCAGTATATGAGGCGCTAAGTGGAAATAACTATTAGTATCTTTCTTTATTTTCTAAGTAGTTGTAATAGCCTGCATCATGGATCCTCAACTAGTGGCCAAAATTCTTCTTTTTGGTCTGTGATGTGATGTACTATGCGAGCCCCCCATACCAGGATGTGGTTGGCAGTATTTGCCTACAGAAAAGAAATTCAAGTATTTTAAAGTGTTAATAACTCATTTAAAGTCAGTTAAAGCATAGTGTATGACAAGTTGCCTGCCCCTCTCTTCCATTTATATGGAAGACAGTATGTTTGACCCCCCTGGCCCTCTGTTGAGGGCAAGGAACACTAGTTGAGGACCACTGGCCTACATCTTTAATTTAGTCAGATTTTTCTTCCTTGCAAAGAAAATGTTCCAGATTTTGGGAATTTTTTTTTTTTTGCTTTCTTGCTGAGGATTTTACTTCGATCTAGATTTTGATAGCACTCATTTTTAATGTCTGTTTAGTTTGAAGCTGGAACCAGGAGAAGGTTAGCTTTGCTTAATATAAAGCCTGAAAACTGCTACCCTAGCTTTGCCAAATGTAAAATAAAAAAAATTAAAATAAAAAAACAACAAAATCAATAAAAAACAGCCTGTGGCACCTGTTAAGCTCATTGACTTTTAAAAAAAGAATCTAATCCCACAGTAGCTGTTCTACTGTGTAATGTAAAGATAGACTCACTGGGTAACCTTCAACTATAAAGTTGTTTAAATTGTTCAAATTTAATGGAGATGGGAAGAGCTGCACAGGAAGAAAACTTAACCTCTTGAAATCAATCATAGTAGCAGCTGACAATATTTGGAAAAAACAATAGCGAAAAGCAGTTTTCAGTTGCTCTGTGCAAAATCTGCTAATTCACAAGCTGGCAAACTGCAGATGATCAGTAAGTCAGACTGAACTACTACTACTACTACGGCAGCAGCACCGACCTACACTGGTGACACCTTTCAGGATCGCGACAGAAAGCCAGAATGCAAACATGTCACGATGTCAACTTTACAGTTTCTATTTTCAACCTGAGAGTACTGGACACAAGCCACCTTTAGTGCGCAGCTGTGGGGAATTTTGACTGTGGCAGGAACAATTTCAATTGTTCAAAGTCTCCCACAGCTTTGTATAAAACCTTAAACCCAACAGAAAATGTTTTACTTTAGACTACTTAACGCATATCAGTCTCCTGCAAGTTGCTCCAGCTGTTCTAGCAAACCATATAACACAGTGGATGTCCTGTTTTTAAAGAAACTGCAGGGTGTAGCCCACCTTATCATGCCACAAACAAGCAGACACAAACCATCTTCTCGTGTTTCTTACAATTTTGCTAGCCTGCACACAAGAAAGCCGAGCGCAGATGAGAGGAGGCTGCTTTCTGTGTTTACTTCAGGTAAGATGAATCCTGATTGAAGCTGTGGGGAGCTCATGCTCCTTGCCCCAGTTGACACCCCTCCAGCCACACAGTCTGAATGTTACAAAACTGAGAGAACAGAGAAAAAGTTTCTTTTTTTTTTTTCACTTGCAATAAACGATCCAATAAAAATATCAGAAAAAGAGAGAACATTTTCTCTTAAATACTACCTTATGAGAATTATGGAACATGAGCTAAGATCAGTTAAAGAGACATTAGCCCTGGAATAAGAGAAGTAAAATAATTTACATACTCATTTGAGAGTGGTCATAGTTTTCTCCTCGGAGACTATTTTGAAGAAAGTCAATGCTGAGACGCATTTCAGTGCTTTTAATGGAGGCATGTACGTTAAGGTAATGAGTGACTCTAAATTGACCGTAGGTGTGAATGTGGTGAATGTGTTTGTGGTACTTGTGGTACATTGTGATACTCTGATCTTCCTTAGGTCTTAATATGATATTTTTTACAAGGTTTTCTATTTGTGTCTTTTCGACAGAGACATGCTTCACCAACACACGGGAGAATCAGACAGAATTAGCCAGCTCTTCTCTGATTGCTCGAATCCAAGACTAGACTCACCAGTTGTAATCGCTGGAGTAGTGAGCATGTTTGTATCCCCATACAATGCGTTCTGCCTTGTGATGCATGAGGTGCTAACACTTGGAGCTAGAAGAGTAGAGCTAGTTATGTGATGATGATATTTGTTTTGATTGTAAGGTTTTAACAAAAAAAAAAATAAAAAAATTCAAGTCTTTTTGACATTTGACATAGTCAGACTTGAGTAATAAAAAGTGTAAATATTCAATAGACTACTAGTAAAATGTAACATGACTCAATTTTTTGTAATGAATTGTTTAATAGTTAAAAAATTAAGCCTACATCTTACTCAGACAATCGCAATTTTGCTTCGAGTAAGAGTAATGAGTCCAAATGGTTGGTTTTGAATCTTGGTGCTATCTGGAGAGCTGAATTCTTTCAGACAATAGCGTGAAACATTTTCATGTTTCATCAAACATTTTAAAGGTTTAGAATAGGATCGTAATGAGACAGAAAAGCGTAATTTCCCAGGAGTATGACTATAAAAATGTCATATTGGTGTTCAAAGAAGCTTAACTATTTCTACAAGAAACACTGTAGACAAATAGAATAAAAGTGCCCTTTATTCAGGGTTATTGAAGGCTTTTAAGTGTACAATAATAGTCAAAACATCCCATACTCACTACTACTGTGAGATATGAACTGAGTCAGTAAAATACAGAGTTGAAGATGAGGAATGAGGCACGAAGATTTAGGCTCGTCAGGCTTTTTTTTTTTCTTTCCTTTTTTCACATTTGATGTTGCTATTTTGTTGTTCTCCTACATGCGTCTGTGTGCTCATTCCAAAAAGCTGCAAAAGGGAATGGATATTTAAATGTGAGACAAATCAAACTAACCCTTTAGCAAGATGAGTGAGATGGCAATAACAGGTGAGTCACAAGAAGAAAACTAAGGCGAACTTGGGATTTTTAGAAGTTTTTTTTTTTTTTTTTTTTTTTTTAATCCAAAGAGTGCAAAGTTTGGGCCTGAGTGGAGGAAAGTCTCTGGATGAATGTACAAGAGAGCAAACATCTGCATTTAAAAATACTGCAGGTCAGACACCAAATGACTGAACACATACAATTATTTTTTACCTCAACTTACCCTCGGATGTGCACCGGGCTCCCTTAGCTTTATAGCTGGACTCAAATAGTGAACACCATCAACTGCCCGTGTCAGTGCGAGAGTGTTATGCTTTTGACAAGAACCGTTCCTTTGGCAAATTAGTGGCAGAAGACAGGGAAAAAAAAATTTGATTTATGTGAAACATCCCAGCAGATCTCTGCTTGCTGCTTGCTCTGAATGAAAGGAGAAAAAATAAACTATGAAAATCCTTCCTTTTCCTCTTAATCACCTGCATTTCTTTCATTTTAAAGTGCATTTGTGCTCCGCAATCAAGCTACCTGTCTCAGCTGTTGCTGCTTCTTTTTCCTTCTTCTTTTCCCTCACTTGCTTTTGTCTTTTGTTGTCTGATTGATGTTTAGGCTTCTGCACCCTCTCATCTACACTAACTGTAAGAATGGTCCTCATTTGAGTGTGCACGTGTTTCTTTCACTACGTGTCTACAAATGCAGACATAATGGTTTGACCACAGGTCCACGGCCGGGAGTTGTTCTATTTTTACTAGTAAACGAAAATCAATACAAGTCTCTGAAATGCATTTTAGTTCTAATGGCACGTGTGTGTCCTAGTCGTTGTTGTTGGCAACAGTATGAAAGAGGAGATACATGGACACTGTGACTAGAACAGCATGTTTGTCAAAACTTGCGTTCATGTCGGTACTAAAGATACCAAGCTGGTGCCCAGTGCAATTTTAAGTCTTAGAGGTGAAAATGCCCGAGAGTATGCCAGTCCTGATGGTAATTACTTTTTTTAAACACACCCTAAGTATGCTATTACACCCAATTCCAAAAATCCATAAACAGTACATTCAGTTATGGTTTGCAAACTACAAGTAAGTAGAGTGAAAAAAAAAGAGTAATTGTTGGGTTCCTGGAACCAATTTGAGGTAATGTGTGCTTCATGAGTCATTATCCTGGAGGACATTTCTATTTGACAAAGGGTAGACAGTATCCACGATGTGCCTATTTAGCTTCATTTCCATGTACTTGCTTGACAGTAAGGGAACCGAGAATGATTCACTAATGCTCTGCTCTTTTCATCTAAAAGTCGATGCTTTGTCATGGATTCTGTTGGTGATTTTCAGAGACCAGCGTCTCAAAGTGCTCCCCGGTCAATACACAGTGTCCAGTTTGTGGGCTTTAGTATCCAAGTCCTGTGTTTGGTTTGCCCGCTATCTATTTACTAATGGAGTGAGCAAGGGGAGGGAAATTGCAAGTTTTAGGGGTGTTTGTTACAGTAATGGGGAAATCTCACAAACACAATTAGCAGAATTTAGTGAATCTGAAGTGAGACAATTTTAAACCAGCATCATATTGTTGGTGGCAAGGAGCTCACATATCCAGACGAGGGTCAGACCTCAACCACAGTTAACTGAAACTCTATTAACAGAACAGAATTAACAGGACAGAATTCTGAATAAAAAAGGCAACTGAAACATATTTTGTTGTTGTTACAGCCTTAGAAATAAGAAAGGACTATCTTTCAATCTATTCAGCCTCATGAGGGTGGCTGTGAGCAGCAGTGAGCTATGTAGATTAATAATTTCCTATCATCCATAAAAAAAAAACTGTTTAATAGACAAGACTTAAAATTACTCTCTTTGTCTTTACAAACCTTGCCTCCGTTAAACTGCAACCATCAATGTCCAGTTCAATCAAGCCAGGCTTGTTGGAATAAAAAGATTATACTGGCAGAATAAGGCAAGTAACAGGTAAGCAGTCCAAAGGGGCTCAGACAGGTGGGAGATTTTTAAAATGACAAGCAAGGGTCAAAATGCAGGCAGAAAACAAGCAGTGGGCTGCGATGTTACGATGTGATGAGCTGGTTGAGGAGGGTTTGCACTCATTTTAAAATGAAAGCATCCAAACTCTACGTCAGGAAGTAGCTTTAGTCGATGGTCTGATTTTTATACTTGCTTTAATAGCATTAAGTTTTCTGGGAACCAATGGAGTCTTCCTGTTCTTATTCAATTATTAAAAAATGTGCAATACTATTGTCAACAAGGGGATTCAAGGATTTCTGTTGCAATCCTTCATTCTTGGCACTGTAATAGAAATATATTAGTTAAAATTGAGCCATGGTTTTGGTAATTTATTTTTCCCCCTAGCATAACCTTCAAAGCAATTTCGTAAAGACCTTGAGTAGCTGTTTCCCCTTCCCTTTTTGTTCAGGCTGTATAGTGGAATAGTTTTTCAGAATTCTAATATTTCCATATCTGCTGTGAGGGGCAGAAAAAAAGTGTGCTTGTACAGTATGTTTATGACCAGTGCCTGTCCATTAGACGAGCTGAACGTTTCTCCATCTGCACTCATCACGTCACAACCGCAGCACATGAGCAGACTTTCTTAAAGTTCCTACAGGTACTGTTAGTGTTTACTGTCACACTCAGTGGTCAGTGCAAAGTACGTTGCTTGCCATTATTTTAATTGCTTTCCATGTGATAAAGATTTACTGAACTGGGCTCCAGATGAAGTGAACTGAAAATGCTTTTGAGGGACAGTGAAAATATTTCTTTTATTTAACTGAGGCCTGAGTGGCTCAAAAGAGGCTTATTAGAGAGAATGTCAATGTCCAGTTTGAATCCTTCATCTGAAAAGCCTCCAATGATGATGCAAGGTTGCCTCAGAGTTCTTAAGTAGTATAAAGCATTGATTGCCATAACATTCTGTGCAGATGGTACCCAAGGGCATGAGTTCTTAGGACTTTGACAAGCGCCCTTCACCTTGTGCTGTCTGTAGGTCAAAACTGTGACTTTCTTCTGAATGATGGATTCAGCTCTTGTGTTATTTCATATTAGCCCCACAGTGTCATCTCAGTACCTTAAATCAGTGTCGTACAAGTTCGGAACCATAGTTTTGAGTGCATGTGAAACGCAACAAACGGCGCTGTGTCGGGCTTGGGTCACCTCAGGCTTAGGGCGGACACTCTGTGGACAGAAAAATCCAGCCCGATCCGTGCTCTGAGACAAGCTGAAAATTCTACGCTGAAAATAGAGTTTGGTATGGTACATGAAACCAATACGTGGAAACACATGGCTTGAGAAACTGAGAAAACTACTTTACTGTGCATGATTAGAGGAGCAATAGGAAACTGATTGAACTGTCCAATCAGAGGTGAGAGTGTAAGTGTGCATGTGTGAACCCATTACTTATGTTCAGAAATACTACAAAAGTTGCACTATAAAATATTATGCCGATAAGTATTCTCACAGTCAGCATGTGTTAAGAGTTCATTTTGCAGTCTACTGCAGAAACATGTCGGTGACATTTATAGCACTGCCTCTTACAGCCACTCGATCATTCGTTGATGCTGAGATCACAATTTCACAGGAAACAGGTGGAATCACACCTCATCTAGTGTGAGAAAACCATACATTTCACTCTGATGGCAGGTTCTGAATAAAAACAGCAGGCGGTGACATGAGGCTTTTCCCTCCCTGTAATATCCTATAATACTGAATTTTGCCAGGTACCATTTAGATGGAAGTCGGGAACTATTTAAAATGGTAGATGAATCACTGTGGAGTACAGCAGCTTCAGCGCAGATGGAAAGAGACAGAGAGGAAAGGAGAGGAGAGACAGAGGAAAACAGCACGAGAACAGGGGGAAGCAGGTCTCAGATGCAGGTGTATTTATAGCTAGAAAGAGGAGTCTCACACACACACACACACACACACACACTGGAGGCTATCCTAGGCCTGCTGTTAAATAATGCAAGTGCTTTGAGATCTGAGGGACTCCTATTATACTAAGCGTGTGTGTCTGTGTCTGTGTGTGTGTGTGTGCGCGACAGAAATCTTACACATGCACATTTCATTGGAGGACAGATCCCCTCTATTCTTGCTTTGGGTCTTTGTTAACAGGTCTCTGTGTGGTTGTGTGTATGTGTGTGTTTCTGACAAAAGTCGTTAGATCCAAGTTTATGACTCCATCATCTCTATTTCTGCTTTGCATTTGTAAGTGTGTGTGTGTGTGTGTGTGTGTGTTTGCGATCATGTGTAATTATCCGTGCCCCTTGATGCTCCTCTCCTCGGTGTGTTTATATTAGAAAAGTGTTTTTGAAGTGTTCCCGCACCAAACTTACGAGGCCTCTTGTGCCCAATTAGACAGCTTGTTTGAGCTGCCGACGTCACGTGCTTTCCTCTCTCGGCGTTCGTCTTCGCCTTCATCGCTCCATCCTGCCATCCCTTCATCTGTCCACCCTGCAGTCTGAGAGGGAATGAGGAAAATAAATGAATGTCAGTCTTGTAGTGTCACAGAAAATGAATGGTGTGCTTCCTTTGAAGATTCGCTTCGAGTCACAGGCTTGTAAACTGCAGAACTTTGGACATTCGCGCCGATCGCACCGAAATGCTAACATGCAGACCCGGCCCCATAAACTTTTTACTCTCGTTTCTCTTTGTCCTGACATGGGGACGAGAAGAGTGAGTGGAGGAGACAAAGACAAAGCAGAAAGACAGGACGAGGAGAGGAAGGAGTGAGACTCAGATTCTCTGCTTACCTCTTTAACTAGTATCCAGGAGAGGGGGTGATACTGATAGCGGGTTGGAATCTCGCCAGCTGGTGAGAGTGCGCACACACACACACACACACAGACACACACACACCTACACACCTACACACACACACAGACACACACACACACACACACACAGAGGCAAGCTACTTCTCCTGGGGTGCTGTGAGACATTCTGTGACCTTGGTAGGGGCACCAAACTGTACAACCCAAACAGGAACACACACACACACACACACACACACTTGTAAGCCACCTACTCTCATCTAAATGGTGCTGCATGTTGCTGTTGACCAGCAGGCGGGTTGGTTTGTTTGTGTGTTTGTGCATTAAAAGGAAAAAGGAACAGTGTAAAACTCTGCAGGCTCCACTTTTCTTCTTCACTGCGGAGATAAACAACTGGAAGAATTTTGTTTTGTGTGTGTAAGCCGCAGACTGTCTAAAACACTAATTAACACTGCTGTGTGAAGCAGAATGTCAGGCAAATGCATTTATATAATTACAGGTGTTTACGTGTTTTTTGGCTGGATTTATTCTTTCAGGTGCATAATATTTACATTCTTCATATAGATTCAAACGCGCTCTGTTGTCTGGGTGGCAGACTGCGTGAAGCGTGTGTTTCTGTCACAGAATGAAGAAGCAAGAGAAGGAGGCACAGAGTGTGTGTGTGTGCTGGGTTTTTTGCCAAACAGATGTTCATCAGCATTTCAGAGTGTTCCTGTGAAGCCATTAGACTACATTACCAAGAACACACTAATTATGTAGGTGCATGGGGAAACAGGTCCAAATACACACACACACGCGTGCGTGCGCGCGGCCGCACACACATAGAAAAATACCGCCACTGTAACAAAACCATTCTGGGGTAGGCACACCCAGATGTTAAAAAGATGGCAATTTTAAAAACCAACCAAACAAAAAACTTTGTATGCAAAACCAAATACAGCCCTATACAATATCAGTTCAATCAAGACTCACATTAACATGAATGCAAAAGATTTATTAAGGGGAGATTATAGAAATGTGGATGAGAGGGTATAGGAATGGAGCCAGTATCAAGATTTTCTTGAAGCAACAGTTTCTCTGGTTCAGTTGGTACATGGTAAATGGTGAATGGTCTGCACTTATATGGCGCTTTTCTACCTATTGGCACTCAAAGCACTTTACACTGCTTCTTATTCACCCATTCACACTCACAATCACACACTCACTCATACACTCATACACCGATGGGGGAGCTGCTATGCAGCTGGCCAACACTCACCGGGAGCAACTAAGTTGGGGTTCAGTGTCTTGCTCAAGGACACTTTAACACGTGACCGGAGGAGCCGGGGATTGAACCAACAACTGTGAGATTGGTGGACACTCGCTCTACCTTCCTGTCCCAGGGCAAGACACTTTTGTGTGTTAGACTTCTTTGTGTTGGAGTGGTCCTTTTTTTATTTGAAGCCGAGAGCAGCTGTAGCAAAGCAAAGCAATTTCCCTCTGGGATTAATAAAGTCTTTGAATCTTGACTCTAAAGGGGGAAACACAGTTGCAGCATTGGTTAGGACGTCCAGGATAAACCATTCTACAATTTTAACAGAAGGTACTGTGCAGTGGATGAGGTAAAATGACATCACGGTAATACAACCTTGCTTTAAAAATGTAAAAGCTATATGGAAATAAGTGTTTCTTTAACTAATTGGACAGCGAGAAATTAGTGTTTCACTATAAAAGAACTATTGTTCACAAATGACCGAAAACTGCAAAGCCTAAACTTTGTAAATGCTGTTAAAGAAGCCCAGTGGTGATCCTAGAGTCTGTTGGGGCCCTAGGCAAAACTTTATGCATCATAAAAGATATGGTAATATGATAAAATACACACCACACTACACTGCACAATGACTTACAGTAAAACACCTTAGTAAATTCTAGTACTTGCCCGAATTTTTTTGCATGTAAAACTTGGCATTCATAGCTTGATAGTTAGCTTAGTCGGACACAGCTTTCATCAGTTACATACACTAGTAACACTTAGATAATATTATTTTGTATAGTATTTATTAGTTATTATCTCCACTGCTCCACTTACCACTATCTTGCTTTTTCTCCTCTCTCCTCTTTTTTCTCTCCCAGAATGATGACTCCTCTTCATTCTCATCAGCTGGTTTTTCCTTATTTCATTTGTTACACTGATTTGGTTACACTGAATCATGCGCTACTTGCAACGGAGTGACAGTTGGGGTCCTCTTAGGGAGGTCTGCGACTGATAGTGTCCTTACAACCTTTGTACACCGTCAATGCCGTACATAGTTTAACTTTTGTCAGGCCTCAGGGCCCCCTACTTGCCTGGGGCCCAAAGCAGCTACCTGCCTTGCCTGCTGGGATGGAGCATCTCTGACGAAGCCTGATGTACATTGGGATCCAAAATTCACAAGAAGAAAAGGTGAACTATTACTTGTTCAAATATGACATCAAATATGTCCCCAACTTGACCTGAATTAAATAAAATAGCTTTGGAATATGTCAAGAAGAAGATAGACTGACAAAAATCCTCCAGCAGACAGAATAGTCGGACAGAACATGTCTCTGCACATTTCTGCAAGGCTGGTATCATCGTCCAAGAGGATTGAGTCCAACATCGAAAATAAAAGCTGAAGCACAAAATGTAAAATAGAACAATGGAATCTCATTAATGAAATGTGTGTGGACTTTTTAAATTGTTCTTCAAGGCTCTTTCAGTACAGCTAGTTGAATTTGTTTGTTTTTCAAACTAATTGGCTTTGGCTTAAAAGAAATTATATAGTGTAAAATGGCCATTTACATTTAGTAGCCTGACAGTCACTTTGAAAATAAGAAGCAAACAACGAGGGAAAGCTTCTTGCCCAAAAAACTTTTGTGGGATAGAGGAGCCAGGTATCAAACCACCAACCCTGTGATCTTGAGCTTACAGGCCACTATGTTTAACTGCCAGCATACAACAGATTATTAACTGGTACATGTAAAAAATATGCGCACACACACAAAGAAAATTATTTTAGGATAAGTATCAGGTGAAACACACACACACACACACACACACACACACACACACACACACACACACACACATATAAAGATTGTTTGAAAAGCTTTCTCTTCCTGTTTTGCCCTTTCTTTCACATCAAGCTGCTGCTCTTCTCCCAAAGCAGAACTTTTCTGACACATTCTCCAGAGTCTATGAATATGGAAACACCTCAAACTTTACAAAAATGAGCTTTTTTAAAATGCTTATGTGAGATTGTCCCAGACATGTGCGTTACAGGTGAATAGGACGGACAATCCAACTCTGTCACCTCCAGGTCTTGCTGATCAATCATCTTGAATTCCAATATTCCTTCCTCAATTTCTACTTGGCTTGGAACTGGCAGTCCGTGGGTGGGGATGGGGAAATGGGCTGTTGGGGGTTCAGTGTCTTGCCCAAGGACACTTTGACACGTGGGTGACAAGAGTGAGGCGCGAACCTTCGACCCTTTGGTCAGTAGGAGGCCACTCTACCGACTGAGCCACTTATGCCCTAAACACAGTTTATTACTGAATCTGCAAATTTAAGTTGAATATAACACACCGTTCACACATAGAAGCATCTTTTACACCACCAAACAACGTTGGCAATGGTAAAGCCATTACAGAACACATTCGAAGATACTATACAACTGGTAACATTGCAGAAATACCTTAGCCCACACCATAAATCTGCTGACTGTAACCTTTTTTTTAATTACATGTTGTTTTTGTATTCTTTTATGATATTTTCATATTCATATTTCTCGTTTGCTACTTCCGTACACAACAGAAGCCTACTAGGACTTTCAGAAAGCTGTGTGGTATTTTGGAGTTGTTGTTGTATATAAATAAGCCCACAGGTGCGCGAGCAGATGGGTACAGAACAGCTGAGATTTATCATTACTCACTGCGTGAAGCTGTGTGTGCGCCACTTTGATAAATACCAATTTTCTTGTTCGTACATGCAGCTCCTATGCATGCATTTAGAAGTTGTTCTCCGCATGCTTTGATAAATGAAGCCCCTGGAGTCCAATCAATGAAATGAGAATGAAGGAGTGGCGTAGAACTACCTTGACTTATAAAAACACTCAAACAGTGTCAGTGTGCTATTTAAAAGCAGCTTGAGCTAATGTGAGCCATGCCTTGGAATAAAAGAGATCTCAGAAGACCTATGATGAAGAGCTGTGTGTAGCTAGAAAAGGTTACAGAACAATAAAAGACTTCAGATGTTCATTAGTCCACAATTAGTCACATTGTCTATAAAATGGAGAGCACTGTGGTACTGTGGTTGATACTGTGGCTACTCTCCATAGAAGTCACTCCAGAGGCACAACACAGAATGCTCACTGAGTTAAGAAAGAAGCATAGAATAAGAGCTAAAGATTGGAAGGGTTTATGGGAGTTGGTTAACAGGATAGTCGGAGTTTGGAGCGGCCACACCTCAACTCAAAACAGATGCTGTGGACTGACCTTAAAAGAGAATGTTCACACCAGACGTCCTAAGAATATGGCTGAGCTGAAGCAGTTCTGTAAGAATTGATGGTCTCCTGAATGTTGTGCAGGTCTAATCCTCAGCTACAGGAACAATTTGCTTAAGGTTATTGCTGCCAACGGTGGTTCAACCTGTTTTAACATAGCTCCCGTTACTTTTTCCACCTTCACCGTTTATGTGTAATGCGTGTGCATTACAGACATAAAACATCAGTACGTTTATGTTTAATTAGCTTAGAAATGACAGATTTATGGAGAAAACTATTTACTTTTTATTAATATATTTAGTAATTTATTTATTTTATAATGTTTAACTTGCCTGAACACTAGTAATCTGCAATTCGGCATATGTTAATGCTGCCAGCTGGCAAAAGTGTAAAGAAGCATACAGTAGAAATAAAATACAGGGGAAACCAGCTCGGTCAAATGTTCACACAATCCCCATGATACATACTGGATGTACTTGTTAGTTTAACCAGTACAGAAGCCAGTGTGAAAATATTTATTTCTGTGTGCTGTTTTTTGGCTGAGCCAACCGAGTGGTAGCTGTGGCCGACACAGCATTTACTGGACAAACATGAAAGTGGTAGCAATGATCACATCTACAAGAAATGTCAAACTACGCCTTTTAACAGTGTTTAGTGTTGCACAAAGTGCTGTTAAACAAAAAGTGTAGAGGTGAGAAATCACTGCTTAGACATATTGTGTTTACGAGCCACCATCTGCCCAAGATGCCTATCAATTTATGGGAGACATCCGTGCTAGACAGCTGGGGTGTTTGCCAAATGACCAAGGATTTAACATTGGTTTCTAGTTGTTTTCTTTGGTTTAATATGATCCCAACATCGTTTGAAAGATTATCCAAATAGTAAAAAATGCAAAGTTTTCAAATGTATCTGTTACTGTCCATCCAGATCTCACACACACACATACATACACACAGTTTAGCAAACACTTAGTTCCATGCATTCCCTGCGGGCTACACTTGACCTTAACTCTAACCCCAATTAAGAGAGAAACTGTCTCATATTGTGCTGAGTGAAAGTGCAGTAAAATCAAATTTGAGACACAGATCGTATCTCTGGTTTGACAAGCCATCCCTGGTCAACTGGGCTAAAATCCAGATTATGCCCTCAGATGACACACACAAGCTCCCACTAGATGTCCAATAGCCAGCAGGAGTAAAATTAGTGACAAAGAGGTTGGAAAGGTCAGTTTTGACCCTCTCTGATCTTACCAATCAGACAGAGAGAGAGAGAGAGAGAGAGAGAGACAGTTCACTCTGTCTCACCCACTCCCTCCCTCCCTCCCTCCCTCCCTTCTTATTTCCAGCTCTGCCTGCCTCTCTCTTTATTTCTCCATTTTCTCTTCACACACTGCACTGACCTGCTACTTCCCTCTCTCTTTTTTTCTTCTCTCCCTGTCTCAGCCAACATCTGTCTAATTCAGTGGTCGGGCCTGTGGTTAGCAGCAGTATGGTTTTTATGATCACCCTCTGAGTACACAGTGACCTTGGACATTATTCACACACAATGGATGGAGCTGTCCACACCGGGGAGCACTGCAACTGCTATGGGCCGTTGCCAGCGTGTGTGTGTATGTGTGTGTGCATGTTTGAGGCAGCAATAGAGTAGAGGAGAGAGAGAGTGGGAGGCTTAAAGAGTGAGTGTACTAGTTTGAAATTGTGAGCAAGAGGGAGAGAAAATGAACTAGGGAGCATTGTTCCATTTGTGGGCTGATGAATGAATGAGCATGTGCATGTGTGTGTGTGTGTGTAAAAAGGGTGCTAGAATATTTAGTAAAGCCATTATTTATCAAAAAAGTTAACTTTTACCTTTGCCATCAGCATTACAATAATGCAGAGCCCCTGGTTCCACGTTAAGCAGTCAAGATATAAAGACTGACAATTAGTGGACAGGCAGTCCATGTCATCTGCTTCAGATGTCATCGCACCCTTGAATGGTTGTCATTTGTTAATATTAACACCATAGGCCAGTAACTCCCGGCTCCACATCCTAGTAGTCTCAGTAGGTTATTATCATGCCATATTATGCCCCAGAGCTACTACTACTCAGTAAGAAATGCTTGGTTTCTGCACAAAAACACTTGATTGCAGTCAGCGAAAGATTGTAGTTTGGTTTAAATTAAAATGTGTCTTGTTTTAAAGTCCTGTGCCCACAGGACCCTTGCACATTGACGTCCTCCCAGCTCTTCCCAGTCAGATTCCCGACGACAGCTCCAACAATTCTTAGTATTTGCCACCTTTTACCGTCAATTCATCAAGGGATACAGTTCTGTAGCATCTCTTCATCAGCTCACCTCTTCTTACGTCAAGTTCACATGGTCCACTCAAGGTTCTTCAGCCTTCAGCCTTTGAAAAACAGCCATACACACCTGTGGTGAGTATGGCTGACCTCCCATTCACTGTGGAGGTTGATGCCTCCAACACAGGGGTCGAAGCTGTTCTTTCGCAATGTTCCAAGGAAGACAATAAAGTTCATCCATGTGCTTACTTCTCTCGGTGCCTCTCAACCCCAGAGAAAAAATTATGATGTTGGCAACAGAGAGCTCTTGGCCGTGGTTGGAGGGAGCTAAACAGCCCTTTCTGGTCCTTACAGCCAACAAAAATCTGGAATACCTCCGCTCTGCCAAACGGCTAAACCCTCGTCAGGCCCGGTGGGCAGTCTTCTTTGGTAGCTTCATCTTCACCCTTTCCTACCGCCCAGGCTCAATGAACTGCAAGGGAAATACCTTATATCGCATGCATGACCCGGATGACCAATCTCAGGATCCTGACTACATTCTACCCTCTTCTGTTCGTCTTGCTGCAGCCATAGTTGACCTTAAAGATGAGGTCATTTAAGCCCTCATCCAAGCACCAGCACCCTCTGCTTGTCCTGCTCATCTCCTTTATGTTCCCGAAAATCTACACTTCAAGGTCATCCATTGGTGCCATGCCTCTATTTCAACCTGTCACCCTGGGGTGTCAAGGACCCTTTTTGTCATCCGGCAACGCTTTTGGTGGTCCTTCATGCACAAGGATGTTAAGGAGTATGTGGCTGCATGTCCTGAGTGTGCGCAGGCCAAGACTCCCAGACATTCCCCCAAACTTCCCCCTTCAAACGGCATGACCACCATCCTCACAGTTGTTGACCACTTTTCAAAAATGGCTCACTTACCCCTTCCAGAGAAGGGTAGTAGTACTTACCCCACTTACCCACACCCCTTCCAGAGAAGGGGTAAGTGACCTGCCCACCCTCAGAGAAACTGCTGACATTCTTCTCACCCATGTTTTCCGTCTTCATTGCCTCCCCCGTGACATCGTCTCAGATCGAGGGCCCCAATTCACAGTCAAGTTTTGGGCGGAATTCTGTCGTCTGCTGGGGATCTCTGTCAGCCTGTCTTCCGGTTTTCACCCAGTAAAACAGACAATCTGAGAGACACCCGGGATCCCTCCACGTGGTCAAGAAATGTGGTCTGGGGGGAGTATGCACACAACTGCCTTCCAAGTAGTCTATGGCTACCAACCACCATTGTTTTCTATCCAAGACTCTGATGCTATGGTTCCATCAGCCGCTGCTGCGGTACGACGCTGTCACCTCGCCTGGCAAAGAGCACGCCAAACCCTTCTCAAATCAGTGTCTTGTTACGAGAAGTGGGGCAACAAGCGGCACTCTCTGGCCCCACACTATGCCCCGGGCCAAGAGTTCTGGCTTTCCACCGTGGACCTTCCCCTTCGGGTGGAGAGCAGGAAACTTGCTTCTTGGTTTGTTGGTCATTTCCCCGCCACTCAGGATCCATCCCACGTTCCATGTGTTGAAGGTCAAACCAGCACTGACCAGCCGATTTTCACAAACCTTTGTAACCACGTGATTATAAGGTGAAGATTTACCACGTCAAATCCACGTTTTGATCGTCCCATGTTACGTTTTTACCAAGTTATGTGATTATTTACTAATACGCTAATACGGAACTCAGAATAGTATCCATCATGTGTTCAAGTTACCTGTTTCAAGGATTTCACCAAAAGAATTTCCACTGAAGGTTTTTTCATGTGCACCATTTGTTGACCAAGACATTATCAAGTATCAAGGACTCCGCCAAGTAAATATCTACTGTAAGAATTCTCATACCAATGTTTGTGTCACGGAACAGATTTATAGAATCCAGAACTATGGGACTGTTGCACTAGCGCACTGAATTTTGAAAAGGGATTTTGAAGTTCTCTCCACTATCAAGGATTGGAGATTCACCACAGCTACATTCCACATGCTTACTACCAGGCCTGCCTCTGTATTACGGATCCAGACCACTACATCTTCCTCTGTATCCCCCAACAGAACTAATGTCGACAACAGGAGGGGAACATAATATACCAAAATAAAAACAACATTAGGCTCAGGGATAAAATAAGGCTAGGATATGAAAGAATAAAATCTAAATGAACACACAGGGAAAAACTAGGAGACTAACAAACTCAAATACACCAAATGAAACAGGACACGGGTAAAAGACATGAGCTACTAAACAGAAATTTGGCAAAACCTCAGACCAAAAGATGCTGATACACAGAGTACCGAAAACAAGAATCAGGATTGCAACAATCAGGTTAACCTAGAGTTCAGAGCGATGACTGTGGATTAGACGACAAGGATCTGGCAGGGGACTGCGGGGAAGACTGGACTTAAATAGTGAGGGGAGCAGGTGCAAACAAGGAGGGATAACGAAGGTAAAGTTAACAGAACAGTACTAGGAATAGGAAATGGGGAAAAAGGGGCTACAAAATAAAAGTCCACAGGGAGGAAGTGTGTCGGATCATGACACTCTTCCCCATAAGAACTTTGCTTCTCCTCTAGACTCCGCTCATCCTCCCACTGACTCTAATAAGTTTTTGTTTTTCATGTTCAGACACCATATCCTTCAAGTCACTGTCAAAGATACTCATCTTCGTGTCCTATCTCATATACTGGAGTTCAGCACCATCTAGTGAGTCGGAGGACTTACTACATCTCCATCCTGCTTTGCCAAATATTATATTTTATAATAAACCTTATTTAAACTGAGTAGTTGTGTCAAGCGCCTTATTGGGTCCAACCCTAAAAGTAGTACATTACAAGTATAGGCCTCATCTAAACTCTGTAAGGTTCTTCAGCAGAAAAGCTGATCCACCCTGAAGAGTGGGAGCAATGCAAAGTGAACCATTAATGGCCAAACAAAACATCTTTGTTGTACAATCAAACCAGTCATGAGCGTTAAAATGCATTAGTGTATTAATCAGATTGGACTTCGTGGATTGTATTTCATTAGATTAGACTCGATACAAAATCTTAGCAAATGTACAAATACTACTTTTTTTGTGAAAGAAAGTGAAGCAATGTTTTTTCTTCAGAGGTAGAAAATCACACAATAAGATATTGTTACCCCCTATAAAGGATTTATACGTTTTGATTATGGTGAAAAGAAGTATTGGATTAATTTTCAAACACCACTTGTCTGCAGAAGCTGAACGAGTCACCATAACAACAATTGTGTCCCAGCTGTGTCCCACACTTTTTACTTTCCATGAGGCCGTCGTGTTTTTGAAGCAATTCCATTGTTATGTGCGCTATTTGCAGCATTTTTATATTAGCACTATTTGTTTGCTGTATTTGCTGGACTTTCCTGTATTTGCTCATATTTTCCTCTATATGTGGTGGGGTTTTTTTTTTCTAAATGCTGCGCCATTGTTGTGAAATTGGTGAAGTTATTTTCTATTTGCATGGGCTTTCTTTAGTTGCAGTGTGTCTAGCTCTCCACAGCAAAACAACAGTTGCAGTCGCATATAACTGAATAATCATAACCATCACCTGAGCTGAAAATATTCATCTTAGATCAATAATCATGAAGATAATGTGACATTCTGGCATCATTTCATCCAAGATAATTGCACAGTGAAAGTTTTATATTGGTACATTTCTATTTGGTCATAACCACCACACACACACATAAACACACACACTCACACAAACACACACATACACCCACCTTGTTATAACACCAATCAGTCAACTGTCAGAGGTAGAGAGGGTTTATAGCAGCTTTATAGGAGGTGAAGCGGCACTCGGTAGGCCATTTGGCTCCCCATATAAATGACTTGTGTATGTGTGTGTGTGTGTGTCTGTGTGTGTGCGTGTGCACGTATGCAAGTTACACATAAGTGTACTTCCATACCTGCTTCTTGTGCTGAAAAGTGAAGTACATGAAGTGAACTGTGAGTCTGTCTCTGCACCATCTGAGACACAGGGGGGGAAGAAGAAAGCCAAAAGGGGGTTGTTAAAATAGAAAAAAGAAAGAAAAAAAGGTAGAAATAAGTTTGAATCTTTGAAATGCATTTTTTATTATCCAGTAGCTTTAGAAGTTCTTTACACCATCACATTTTGCACACTAGATGCGTTAGATTTAATTTAAAATAGATGAACTTGTCACCAATCTAAATGTAATAAACCATAATGACAAGTGACAAAGCGGTCAAAGCATTTATTAAAGGCACAGTATATTACTTTGTAGAAGCTTTTGGTCTTTTTGAAAAAAATCTGAATTTGGGCAGCTGATCCATTACTCCCATGTTCTGTAGGGTTTAAGCCTGGCTTTGACCAGACCACTTGAGCACCTTCAACCACTTCATTTCATTCACGGTTGTGCGGAAAGCTGAATCTTTGCACCAGTCTCTCAGACATTTGATACTCTCTGGAGCAGGTTTACTTGAAGCACATTCCTGAAATTGGCTGCATTCATCCTTCTCTCAAGTCTGATCTGTCTCACTTTCTCTGCTTGTGAGAAGCAACACAACAGCATGATGCTGCTACCACCATGCTTCACTATAGGGATTGTACTAAGTGTAAAGAACCAGATGATGAGCAAGGCCTGTTTGCCAAGTATAATGCTGGGGTTCTGACCAAATACTTATATTTAACTTTCAATCATGCTCTCATAGATTCCCCTCATGTATGTTTTATGCAAAGTTTAGTGCAGCCATTAAAGGCTTTCTTGAAGCTTTGTCTTAGAGTGTTACTAAGAAACCTCCCTGACCAAGGAAAAGAAAAGAAACATTCCACCCATTGTGCAGATCCCACTAGTACATGTCATTAAACTTGCATCCATTCACAGGGCAGCTAGAGCCTATCGCAGCTGTCATAGGGAGAGAGGCAGGGTACACCCTGGACAGGTTGCCAGTCTCTCTCAGGGCCAACACAGAGACACACACAGACAGACAACCATTCACACTCACATTCACACCCATGGGCAAGTTTAGAGCCACCAATTAACGTAACTAGCATATCTTTGGACTGTGGGAAGAAACCGAAGTACCTGGAGGAAACCCATGCAAGCTAGGGGAAAACATGCAAACTCTAAACAGAAAAGCCACAGATGGTTGGGCACGCAAACTCGTGCCTTGTGACGTGGCAGTGCTAACCACTCCACCCTACTGCCCCCCCCCCCAAAATGCTTACAATAAAATAGTGACAATATTTACTTGTATTAAACAGCTCTTGGGGTTTCTTGTTGCCTTTCCACAATCCTTGTTTTTGTTTTTTAACTTGGCAGCTAAAGTCACCACAACTATCCATCCATCCATAATCACAGCTAGTGGTATTTGTTAAATGGCTTTAGCCATTCAGTTGTTTAAGATTGCAAACAACTATTTCCTAACCACTCACCAGGTAGCCAGTAGCTTAGCCACTTAGCTGACTTAGACCAGACACATTTCGATTCATCTTTGTGTATGTTGCAAGCAACACGAAGACCACATCATTCAAAGGATGCAGCCACTGAATTGAGACACAGCTATGGTGTTCATATACATAGTGTTGCTATGGTAACCACAGGTCTCACTAAATCAACCAGGCCCGAGACGTTATAACTTTAAGGTAATCTTCATTTTGGGTTTATATGGGCCTATATTTATTGATGTTATATCTACACAAGGATTGTATAAGAGATGCAGCAAATGTTTGATATGAGCTAATAAAAAAAGGTTGTGTTATGGGCCAAAATCACTTCAGTGAAAGCTATGAATACTGTATAAGCTGACCCCTAGAATGTCATTTGAATTGTCTGCATGGCATTTTACTGGAGCATTACCTACAAGACAAACTTTATATTCTTTGCATCACACTCACTTCAGTAAGTCTGTAAGAATCTCAAAAATGGTTGGTTTGTTTTCATCTCATCAATCAAGCACTTGGGAATTTATCTTTCTTTTAGGTTTGGTGGTTGAATTTAGACATTTTGATTTGTAATTCTGCAGTTGTGCTTCTCTGCAGTACAAATAAAGGACTGCGTTCTTGTACGTGACAATAGGTATTTCATGTGCAAAAGGGGAGGCTCCATTTGAATCCCCATCCCCACAGATATGCGTTTGCATATGGTGGGTGAGTTAGGGTGGGAAGGCTACAACATAAATACAAATCAAACTGAAATATTTGCTCAAATCTGATATACAGTACAAGGCTCACAAGGTTGTGTAAGAACAGAGTTTATACAATTATAAAAATAAAAATAATAAAAAACAGGAAATTATTCACTTAGATGACTCTTTGTTATTACTATTTAAATGTTTCCTATACCACAAAATTTCCCAGTGAGCCTCTTAGATTAGAGACTAGATTTTTTTGTATGCAAATAAAATGGCATCCTATTGGGCAACATCATTATTATGCATTACAGTATTTGGATTGTCACTCTGAAATCCCATGGAAACTGCTCCCCATGCTACCTGTCAGCAGCTATAGTTTCGACAAGTCCTCCAACTTTAACGTTCACAAGGTTTATTTATCCCTTTTGTTGCATACGACCAAATGAACTCTTGAAATAGTGCTGCCACACAGGGAGGCAGGCATCTGTTGAAACTGCACCACGTTTGGCAGCACATTGCAAAAATGCCAACTACTTCTGCTTACAATGGAGCCAAAATTGCAGCCAGTTTCATACTTGTTTTTTGCTCAAGAAAATCAAAAACCTGGGATTTAACACAATAGCTTGGTTATGATTAGGCACAGAAACATCAGGGTAACATTCTGTTGGAGTTGGGCACATGAAGAAAGATATTCTAGTTTCTAAACATTTTGTTTTCAGTTTTTTCACACTAGAGTTGAACTCTTTGTTTCTTGTGGGAAAGTCTTGTGTTTTGTGTACCATCCATCACCCTCCCTTCTAGCAAACAACAAAATCTGAATACAACATGATGGTCTGATGATCAATGGAGCTTGTAGTTTTTGCCAAGCAGTAATACCTGTTCATTTTTGGTGGCTCAGTAAAAATGTCATACTCTGTCACATTTACCAGGAGGAAAGTATAGCTAGGTTGTTATTGGTTATTGAAATCTAAACCTTAGCTCTAAAGAGTCAAGAGATCATTTTATCCTACTGTGGCGTTGGAAGGTACAGTGGTTGTCCACCAATCCTGCAGTTGTTGGTTACATCCCCGGCTCCTCCGGTCACATGTTGAAATGTCTTTGAGCAAAACACTGAACCGCAACTTAGTTGCTCCCGGCGTGTGTTGGCCAACTGGATAGCAGCTCCCCCATCAGTGTGTGTGATTGTGAGTGCGAATGGGTGAATAAGAAGCTAGTAAAGCACTATATAAGTGCAGACCCTGTTCTGTACCAAACAAATGTATATTCACTTTTTTATAATTTCTCTAAATAGTCCTACATTTAATGGACAGTGGTTTATTTTTTGCCGGCTGATGCCCACTACAGTGTGTGTCTCATTAGAAAGAAACGGTGTAAAGTTGTGTCAGCTGATCAGTGATCTTGCTGCCCAATTAGACGTGTAGAACAAGAATCCAACAAGGTCAGAACCAAAGTTGACACCTGAGGGAGAGAAAAACAGGACGCGCAGAAAGTCTACCTTTTACCTTTTTGAGCTCTGATAACAAAAAGGACATGAGTTGCTCTTCTTGATTGGTCAGAAGGAATATCCAAGACAACCAGATAGAGAAATGAAATTACAAACTTGCACTGGTTGCTTTTGCAAATCATCGAGGGAGCTGATAGAAAAAGAACAAAAAGACCGAGACGGGCTCCTGTGGAGGCTTTGGTAAGGTAGAAGTGAAGGCAAATGCACTCTTTCTTTTCCTCTCTGCCTCCTAAATGGTTCCCTGGGTGAGGTCAGGAGTGTGCGAGTCAGAACTAAAAGTAAAAAAAAAAAAAATGAAAGGCCCTACTTAACCAGATGAAAAAGGTAAGGTAATAGGCTATTAGTTGAACCCATTGCCTTCATAACACTTTCCAATTAGGAAAGTAAAATTTGGAAAAAGAAAGTGATCCGAGCCTCATTGTCCACAACATTGCATGTTAGGGTGTGTACATAACAAGGTACCTCTTATTAATGTACAAAGGACAAAAGATTCTGAGTTTGGTATCACTGTGTCAAAAAGCTCTGTTGGTCAGGAAGTACAGTATATTTTCTGGTTTTCCATCTGTTGTCTGCACATTTATCTGATCCATTCTTGTAAATGTGATATCTCAGGACCTCCAGGAAGAACCTTGTTGTTTGCTACTCTGTCGGGTTTCAGTGTCTTGTCCATGGACACATATGGCCACAAGAAAACCTCTGGTTTTTAGCAGGCTGGTCTACCAATTGAGCCACAAGTGCACAATACAACTTAGGGATCATCAGAAGCAACAAAAATGGTCAAGGATTATGTAAAAAAAAAAAAAAAAAAAAAAAAAGTAAAATAATGGAAATTACATTAGTACAAAGGTTTGCATGCCCTATGATAAATTATTTAAAAATAAATAAAAACTTTAATTTCTGATAAGCAACATTTCTATTTAATTTGAGTTGAGGACGCAAACTCTTGAATCCAACTGTATTTATGGGGTTGCTGTGGTGGAGTAGTCGTCCAGCAATCCCAGAGTGGTTGGCTCCATCCCAGGCTCTTCCTGTCATACGTTAAAGTGTCCTTGAGCAAGGAACTGAACCCCAAGTTAGTTGCTCTCTGCAATTACATAGCAGCTCCCCAATCAGTGTGTGTTTTAATGGGTAAATAAAGAGCAGTGTAAAGCATTTTACTTGGGTAGAAAAGCACTATCCAACTGCAGATCATTTACCATTTTTATACCTGCACTTGTTAGTTTCCCATGTTAGTAGCAGAGAATTATATTTCCTTCACTCACACAGAAACAAGGGACATACAGGTTTGCAATCCACATCATTTTGTTCCACTGATAAGACCGACACTCTTTAATGACTATCAAGCCAGACTTCGACCAAGTTAATGCTAACACTAACACAACAAATTCTACGGCTGCTTCTTCACATTAAAGTGTACAAAACCCTCGCAACCCTCCCCAATTTCCACTGGGCCTGGGAACAGCACTGCACGGCTGGGGGTGGGGATGGGGATGGACTGTTTGGGGTTTGGTGTCTTGCCCGGGAACCTATGACCCTATAGATTTTCAGTTTTACAAAACCTGTTTAATTAGTGGACCTTCTGGAAGGAGGAGAAATGTCGGCAGAATGAAGCCACAGGTGGTCCTGACAAATTATTAAATGCCCATCTACCCTCTGCTTCATGTATCCATCATGGCATCTGCTCCGTCTCTTCCTCATCTGCTTATCTCTTGTTCTCCATAAACAACTTTACCTACCTTCCTTTTATTCTTGTGCTCTTTTATCATTTTCATTTATTCACTCTGATCCATCATCCCTGGCAGGCTCCAAGGAGCTCAGCTGGGGAGGAGCAACAGCCATTTTCTCCAACGAGCCATCGCCATGCCAACAGTGAGGTAATTTAGCCTGTCTTCCTGGATGCTGCTCCACCTGGACCAAGTGTGTTGAGCATATGTGTGTATGTGGCTTTGTAAATTATTAAATCCTGCAAGAGTGGATTGTAATTTGACAAATATTAACATCTGCTCATATACAAAGGCCAGGTCACATCATCTTACTACACACTTTGTTATCTCTGATAGAGTTTGTGTCTGTGTGTGGCCTAATATTTT
Organism: Channa argus; assembly: GCF_033026475.1. Classification (NCBI taxonomy): domain Eukaryota; kingdom Metazoa; phylum Chordata; class Actinopteri; order Anabantiformes; family Channidae; genus Channa; species Channa argus. The sequence goes on along the minus strand of NC_090199.1, from coordinate 25,184,497 downwards.
GATTAGGAGTTATGAGGAAGACACAGCGGCTAGTCTGTGTCGGGGGAGATGTGATTATACGGTGAGATATGAATTCAGTGCATCCATCCCTTACATGGACAGATGAACTGCTGTGTAGATGTTGCTAGCTGCTTTCAGACATGAGCCTCCAGCGCTGAGCTTTGGGTTGTCTTTGTGTTTTTTTTTTTTTCTTTTTCCCTTTTTCCTGGAAGTAATTTCATTGTTCACTCTTCCCATATAACCATATACACTGAATCAGAAATCACTTCACACATAACTTTGTATTGCATGTTGGTGACTTTAATAAAAGGGAAGAAAGCAAACATATCAATGGCTCCATACCTTTCCTCCTGGCTTTTCAAGAAGACACGTGGCACAATACATTTACTAGAAAAGCCTGTTTGATGTACAGTGCACAATAACAGTCATCATGCAAGCAGATGGGAGGTGCTAATGTAGTGGAAAGGCTGCCATATTGTGATATTCATATGCACATGTCCTTGTGCTTTGTTGTATGTGTACTGTGTATCATTTCTGCTTCCAAAAGTTGAGTAGAGATGTTTGATACCATTTGGGCTCAAAACGTTGCACTTTTTCTACATGAAAATCAGTACAGAGATCATCCTACAGAGTGAGTGAGTGGTCTTTAGGACATAGAAAGCATATTTATCTGTGGACAAAGAAACAATCTATATAGCCATCCATCATGCATACCTGTTTATTTTGTAGAGAGTCATAGCAGAGCTGGAGTTGATCCAAGCAGACATTTGGTAGGAGGTGGAATCCACCCTGGACCGGTCACCAGTCTTTTGGTTGGCTATAAAAAAGCTCACTAAAGCTATTACACTTTACCCTGTGGGGATAAACGGGATCATATTTTCCTTAAACTTGCATTTACTGAACAGCAGTTAAAGTCAATATTTAATTAACCGATTAAATAAACGAGTTTAGAGTTTGAAATGAACACGTCCATGTATCTGGCACATGCACAATTTGTGAAACCATTACTTTTAGCCATTTACTCTCTCGTGGCCGCAGACTTAAAATAGAGCCTGCTAATGATGGCTATGTTGGTGGGCCTGCAGGCAGCCCATGGAGTGAGTTTAAGCAGTCAGTTTGTGCACGGGGCATGTGTATGTGTTCCTAAATGTGTTCCTATCCGGGTGTGCAGGTGTTCTTCCCTGTTTATGGTACACCAAAACCACCTACAAGCCTCCTCAAACAGTGGTGGTTTAAACACGCGGTGAGCAACACACTCTCTGAAGCAACAGAGTGTCTGCACAGAGCCGCTGAAGACTTGCTCTAAAGAAGCAAACAGCTCTCACCATGCACGTGCGTGTCTGTGTGTGTGTGATCTCTTCTGTATAACAGTAGCTAACAACCAACCACCAATCCTCCCCACTGTTTACACTGTGTTGTTAGAAATATCAGCCCAACAGTGACTGAACTAAGTTTGAACCCCAACAGAGATGCAGTTAAGACATGTTTCTATCTCTCACTCTGTTCGACTCTCATTGTTTTAAAATGTCTGCTGTACCCAGCTCAGATTTTACCTGCAGATGTTGACCCCTGCGATTCTCTAACAGAAGGAAACAAAAGTAAAGAAGGCAAGAAACTTCTTGTTTGTCTTTCAAAAGAAAGCGTTGGATGCAGTAACCCTCATGTAAACCAAACAAGCCTGGTTTGTTCTTTGTATCCTGAGACACACAACCACCAAGGTGCACACTGTAGATTTTCTCCCTCTCTTTCTCACTCAGTCACATCTGTGTTCATCCCTGTTTGCTTAAATTATTCCAAAACTTAATGTACAAACAGTTTCAGCAATAATTTCTGCTGATATTGACAAATTGATATGTGCCAGAACAGACAGATTTTCCTGGATCATTAATCTAACTTGCCTGTGAATGTGAACAACCCAAAATAAAAACTCAGCAAAATAGATAAATGTTTAAAGAGTTTTTCTTGTGTGCTCAGCTGACTTATGATCCCTAACTGGACGGTAGTTAGAACTGCTAAATGGATCCAAAGGCACAAGGCAGGCAAGCAGTAAAGTGGAGGGAAAGGTGACATGTGTCAGGTGTTCAGTAGAGCGGGGGATGACAATAAAGCAACAATGAACAGGTTAGACTTACACTATATTGCCAAAAGTATTCGCTCACCTGCCTTTAGACCCATATGAACTTTAGTGACATCCCATTCTTAATCCAAAGGGGTTTAATATGACGTCGTCCCACCCTTTGCAGCTAGAACAGCTTCAACTCTTCTGGGAAGGCTTTCCACAAGGTTTAGGAGTGTGTTTATGAAATACATAATATACAGTGCTCGCAGTCTTTGCTCTAATTCATCCCAAAGGACTCACACACAGGACTCTGTGCAGGCCAGTCAAGTTCTTCCACACCAAACTCACTCATCCATGTCTTTATGGACCTTGCTTTGTGCCCCTGAATTCATTTATTTGGATGGGTGAGCGAATACTTTTGGCAATATAGTGTAATGTAGTGTAGTGTTGGTGGAGACACTAGCCAAGCAAATACCTGACAACTGGGTAAACTGTGGGCAAAACACTTAACAACTTAAGATCTTGTGTACTGGCCTTAAAGTAACTGGGTCATTCAGAGAAACCAGGTTACTCAGGTACTTAGGAATCGGGTTTATAAAGACACAAGAAACTTGGTTAGTGGAAGCAGCAGATAATAACTTTGATTAGTTGTCTTCTTTTGACTTATTTTGGAGGCATTGTTTACAGATTTTACTGTGTGTGTGTGTGTGTGTGTGTGTGTGTGTGTGTGTGTGTGTGTGTGTGTGTGTGTGTGTGTGTGTTTGAGAAGCAATAGCACAAGGGGAGAGAGGGGGAAACAGTGAACATCCTGTAAACAGTGCAAATTGTCGTAATTTTAAAAAAATTGATGGTTGAAAGTGACTTATTAAGACCCTGTCTGCAGCCTTTTATCATGTAGATCTTCTGTTGTAAAAAGCCAATTAAAAACCTGGTTAAGTGTGGCAAAGGAATTTCTCCAAAATAAATCTTCATGGGGAAAATCTGGTTTCCTCTAATCCTTACAGAAACCAGGTTTCCTGATTAGAAACCATTACCATTAACCCGAGCCTCTTTCACACATGCACTGGAATCCTGAAAATGTCCAGACTCCAGAGAACGTTAATGTCTGAGTGAGACTCTCCTGACATTACTAAACCTTTTATTTGTGAGTCCCCGAGTACAAAGTCTGGGTTATGTGCATGAGCCAGTGTGTGCAGCACATGGCTGCTCTGTACCAAGTTGTCATGTTGTACCTCCTGTACACTCTGACCCAACACTAAAGTTAAGTTTGTCCCATGAAGACAATACTGAATCACACAATCTCCTGCTTTGTGTTTACATGTGTGAAACACACCATGTGTGGTTCATGTGTGACAGTGACTCTGGTTACTTGTGTCTATGTTAAACTGAGTGGAAGTCAAGGAACATCAAAGTCAGGGTAAACTCATTATCGCTGTGGGCTGATTGGAGCCAACAGTAAGCTGCCATGCAACCACATAAAGAACACAAATACAAATACAATCTACTGTAAATAAAAACATCACAGTATTGTCACAGTTGGATCAGTCAAAATATGTACAGGCAGGAACAAAGAGAAAACACAGTGATGACCCAATGGCAAACCAGGTCATTAACCTAAGAGCGGTGTACTGTCTCCTTGCATGTAAAAGTCTTGGCACCTCTTGTCTAAAAAAAAAAAAAAATGCAAATGCAATTAGTATATTAACCTTTGAAGAAAGTGTCATATTAAAGTCAGTTTCTTTTACTTACTGTGCTCTCACAGTATTTACGTCATGTTATAAAGTCTGTACTTAGTAAACCCACTTTAGCAGATGGTGTAATTTGCAAATGCTTCTTTTTATAATTAGCTAAGAGTAGCTCTATTCTTCTTGTCACCCCTTTTTGGTGATCACTTCATGCTCGGAGACATTTTTAAGTGCTCGTGCACACGGCATGTTTAAGACCCACAGACTGTCAGTGATCTTTCGGTCAGAGGACTGTGAAGGCCATTCTGAAAACTTAGCCTTGTGTCTCTTGGGGAAGGTTGTGATGGCTTTTCAGGTCGGCTATGGATCACTGTGCTGTTGTAGAAGCCAACCTTTTGTTTCACTTTCACCAGTCAGCATGACATTTGCATCCACAATGTGCTGATATTTACTGTAGTTAAATCTATTCTTTCCACCATGTGTGCAGTGTTTGCTATGCTACTGGCTGCAACACAACCCCAAAGCAGACGGTTGTGTTTACTTCCATTTCACTTAAGCTTGAACGCGAGCAAGTAAAAGAACATCGTGCAATCTTGTTTAGTAGTTCAACTTTTTTTATGTTGCTGCCATATGTTTGCATGTCGGTTTGTCGCTGTTTGCTTCTTAAGCATCAAAGGTCTAAGTGTCAATTTATTTTAATCTCTCTCTTTTTTGGCCACTATGTTTACATTATATATTTCGGATCTTTATGTGTTGAGATTGACCTTTTCCCTCTTCATTTCCACGGCTTTCTCTCACCTCTCCCTCCCCTCTCTCCCCTCTGACTCACCTGTCCCCTCCACCATAATTCCTGTCACCACTGCCACAGTAACTGCATGGATCAGGGGGACAGCAGCTGTCACATGTAATTGAAAAGAGAGTTACACCCTGTGTGTGTGCGTTAATGTGTGTGTAGTGTGCGTACAGTTAGGTGAGTTTTCGAAGGCACCGCCGAGCGAGTCTTTTCTGATTTGAACGCCACTTTCCCCGCTGCTACATTTTCTCCTCCTCCTCCCCCACTCTCTCACTCTCCTCGGCTGCCTTATCTTTTCTTCTTTCCTCCCTCCTTCCACCATCAGTCACGGATCCAGTATCTCCTCCCTGGCTTCACCTCCTACATGCCTCCGCCTCTATCCTTACTGTTTCAAGTCCAATCTGGCTTACTGCTCATCCCCACCCCCAGTCCTTCACTCCCCTCACAATTCTTCCATATTTTGGGTCCTGGTCTCGCTCTGTTGCTTGATTGGTTTAGGTTTTTCCATTCTATGCTCCATTGTTCTTTTAAAGTATTCCCGCTCCTCTCCTCTTGTGTCCGGACTTCACCTGTGCTCTCCTCTTCTATCTTCCGTTCTCTTTATCATCCTTTCATACTGTTACTCCTCCTTTCCTCCCTCCCTAGCCACTGTGATATGATAACCCCCCTGTCATGGACTCCCAGTCTCTGTGTCATCTGGCATGACAGATAGCACCTTTAGCCTTGGGCTGGGGGCCTTCTGACAGATGGAATAAGCTCACCAGCTATAGTCAGTCCCTGCTGTCAAAACACACACACACACACACACCTAGGTGGTACATAGCTGTGTAGTATATATCACCTTTGCTGTTACTCCTACTCCCCACCCACCCCCTAGCTGCGCCCACAGTGCCAATTTGGGTGATTTAATTGGTGGATTTAGTGTCCCGATCGAGGTGAGGCTGTCTGGGAAACAATTTAAAGGCCCGTCTGATAAGAGTGAAGCAAGGGTGGAGGTGAAGCGGGCCAGAGTGTCATAACGACAATTACTTGTGCCTTCATTTGGATCTGAGAAGCAACCGTGGAGAGGTAGATCGTAGGGGAGGTGGAAGATTTGAGGACAGAAAAGAAAACCAGGGTTAGGCAGGGTTAAATAAGAAATGGAAGTAGAAGACAGTAAACAAGAAAGAGAGAAACAGCTAAGCAAAAAAAGAACATCAGATTTGTATTATTCTCCCTCCACTCCCTCCTTCATGTGTCTTGTTTTGCCTTTTTTGTGGCAGCCAAATAAAATCAGGCACTAGCCCTGTCTGACAGGGAAGAGACTAGATGAGGGACGGAGCTCAACGCAGACAGGATTACATGCCAAAAATGAGGGATTTGTTCACAAAAACAACTTGTCAATCGCTTTAAAGTCAAGATATTGACTTGCACAGAGGCTGTGAGAGCGCTCTCACCTTATTTCTAGACTCTCAGAGACGACAGCCTTTCAGAATCTATCAATAAAAATATCACAAATGGATCTTTCAAATGCATGTCCTCAAATGGACCGGAGACAAAAATACACCTCTTTTTTAGTGTTTAGTTTTTTTTTTTCTTTTCAGACTTTTCAAACAGTTAGTTGGACACGGTTCAGACAACCAGAGGCTGGACTCAAACTGTTGATGAGGCACAGGTGTCCTGTTTAATTTCATCATTGTGGTTAGATGGCTTAATGTAGGAGTCACAGACGAGACAGCTGAGTGACAGCTGTCATTTATTTGTTAGCAGTGGCACACACGCCGCTCTTTGTGCTGAGAGTCAAACTAATTTAATCCCATCTGTGTTCAACTTAATTAAAGTTGATATGAAAATTCCGCACTTGCACATTTTGTGTAAGGAAACACATTGCAAACTGTGATGACAGAGCAGATACTGTGCAGATCTTCCAAAGTTTTCCAAAGGAACCTTTTTGGGGTGGAAACTGCCTTAAAAACCCTAAAACCAAAAGAGTTTTTGGTATTGTTTTAGATGACAGCTGGTAATGCCAGACGTTTGTCTCCACTTCGTGTTCCAATTAAAGGGCAACTGTAGTCATTTCCAACTCTCTTCCTATGGCTCTACTTTGGAATGCCATAAAATGTTTTTCTGCTTCTTCTATATCAAAATATATCTATGCTTTTAGCTGGAAAATGACTCCAGATGACATCATATAGCAGAGTTGTTTTAGTTCAGATGCTGTCATCTCGTTGCTCATAATCTTAAGGCTTTATTGTTGTGTAACCTGCTGCTCAGAGCTGAGCAGAGATGATGTCATCTAAAGGCGTTTTCCAGCTAGAAGCATAAACATATTTTTAAATATAGGGAAGGCAGATATTATAATACATGTATTCCCCAAACCTGAGCCATGGGATGCACGATGGAAATTGGTGAAGTCACCCTTTAATGTTTTTACCTCAAACAATATACTAGGTGTTACTCTGCACAGAAACACGAGCCCTCATGGCTGCCAATGATTCTGCCAGCCAGTCTGAGTATTTTAACCTTAGGCTCTGAAAATTTCAGTTTTTTGTGTATTTTTGTAATTTTGGCATGGTAGACTAAAGAACCTCAATACTCATGAGCTTTTGCACATGTCTTTTGACTTGCCAAGACGCACTGAGCATGATGCAACACAACACAAAGTTTGATCTCATTAATTTTCTATGGCACCAGTGAATCACTTCGCAAGGCATTGTCAGAACTCGTGCACTTCCACTTGCAGCTTGCATTGTCTTGTCATTGTGCAGATTCCCTCCCTGTGTTTTCCCCCCCAGCTATGTCCCAAAGACAAGTGGGTGTTTATCAAATACCCTGGCAAAACTAGGGAATTAATCTTAGCCCCTTATCCTTGCAGAGAGAGAGCGAGTGAGTGAGTGTGTGAGTGAGTGAGTGAGTGAGTGAGGAAAGACGGGGAGGGGGTTAAATCAAAACATCCTTTGGCTTTTAATTTTGTGAATTGGATTAATGCAGAACTGTGGGGGAGGTAGCAGCCGTGCATGTGTCTGTAAGGATGTTTGTCCAAGTGTATGTGTGTATGTGTGTCTGTCTTCCTATGTGTGTCTGTGTGTATGGGCAAACATGGTTGCATCATGTCAGACCAGTCCCTTTCTCATATCACCAAGCAATTCAGAGTTTTACCTCTCCTTTTTTCTCTTCCTCCCCCTCCTCCTTCCTCTCCTCATCTCTCATCGAGTATTTGGCCTGTTTTCAAACGGCTGCAGGCCCCAATGAAATTAGACTGAGTGCAGCGTAATGAAGAGCATGCCAGAGAGAGAGCTATGATATTAAATGTCACACAAACACAAACACACACACACACACACTCGTCACGCTCACAAAAAACTGCATAATAATGCCGACAGGACTCACGAAAGTTTAGGGAGGATGACAGAAACTTGTTTGTCCATTCACCCAAATGCAACACACTGATTGCTGCACTCTTAAATAGTTTCTCCATTAAACTGATTGACTAAGAGAATCCAGGTGAAAGCCTTGATCCAGTATTGATTTCCCTACTTAAATTCACATCAAATCCAAATCACTAGTTAAATTAAAGTCAAGGTTGATGAAGATGAACAGCTGGAGGCAGGATCATAATGAATTCTGAAGCACTGAGACAACCGAAACATGACTTGCACTGAAATAGGCGAACTCATCTAAATTAGGTGTTTGAATTCTGAAAATAACCCCAGTTCTGACTGGAATACATCTCAAAGGACCTAATTGGATGAATGCTGCATGATCCAGGGCATACTCGTATCACAAAACAACAATGGCTGCAACAGTGAGGGGACAGATAAAGGGAAAAAGCTGTCACAGATGAGGGTAGAGGAACTAATAGGATTCATAGTAACATGCTGAAAAAAGGTAAAAAGTGCTCAATGAGGGAGAAATTTGAACGGAACATGAGAAGCAGGCTTAGAGAAAGATGAATGAAGAGGACAGTGAAGCAAGCAGACGGACACGCAGAAGGAAATTTTAGGTAGATGGAGAAGATTGGGAGGGAAAGCAGAGGGGAGAGATGTGGCAGAGATGGATAGAGGGCAAAGGCAGAAGTTGGCTTAAAGGTTAGAGGGAGAGAGATGAGAGAGAGCATAAAAGAGAGAGTTGGATGAAATGACAGAGGGGGATGAGAGGGCGGTGAGAGAGGGGGAGGCAGAATAAAAAAGAAAAGGAGAGGGAGGGAATGATGGATGGATAGACGGCGGTGGAGTGGAGAGGTGAGGTAAGTGATGATGAATGGAGCTGCAGCCTGCACATGCTGTATGTCTCACGACAGTGCGCGTGTGTGTGTGTGTGTGTGAGTGTATTTTCAATGAGAATCCAGATCTATAAGCAGTGCATAGTTTGTGAATGTGTGTGGACAGATTTCTCACACCTGTGCAGTTATTTAAAGTGAGATAACAGCAAAGGAGAAAATGTGTGTGTATACGTGTGTGTCAAAGAGGGAGAGAGAGAGAGAGAGCGCGAGGTGGTCAGTGGATGGTAAAGGTCATTTAGTCTAAGTGGTCTTGGTACAACCTTCCATGCTGTAGTGGGCCAGCAGTGCCTCTCTATGACAGGTCCGTGAGGTGTGGAAGTCAAATGCCACTGAGGTCACTGCTGAAGGAGCTAAATAGAAGATCCCTGGGACCCACACTCATATCTACATCCAGCTCAACAGGGTGAAGGAGCCAGGACATAACTGGTATAGGCAGGAGACTCTTGAGATGCTTCGACACAAGAGGCATGACAGCTGGAAAAACACAAAAGGACATAACATAATAACCACCTGTGCAATTTATTGCGACCTTTTAAAAATGAATGAGGTGGCCGAAACATTAGAACCACCTCTTCTTATGATGCACTCCAGTACGACTCCACTCTATACTTTGACCTTAATAATAAACACAAAGGAGAATTATCACCTTTCTGACGGTTTCAACCTAAAAACCGAGAAAGTATTACATTGTAAAAGTAGAATTCACAGCAGAGCTCCTGTTTTGGATTATATTAAATTGCACAGGCGGTAATAATGTTTTGCCTGATCGATGTATAAGATATTCCAAGTAAATCTGTGCTAAAGTCACTGGGATTCTTTGTCTGGGCACTGTAAGCTGTTTACATTTTAATGGCAATGAATTGTATAGTTGAGATTTTGCAGCTTGGAAATACGTGCTGGACCACCCCCTCCTCCAGAGACCTCTTTTTACTAGTGTGGCTACAAAGGCTCTAAGACTAGGAATATACTTGCTTTTAACTTTTTGTATATGTGCTCATTATGGAGACCTCACATAGAACTGATTTAAAGCATCAGTTGTGCAATTCAACAAAAATAATGTTACACACGTCTGACATTCATTTCTGCCTATAAGTCTTCAATAAAGTTAAACTTTATCGAATTACAGTAAATTTAGTAGCATTTCTAGACTCTGGGGAACTAAAAAAATAAATAAATCCCCCCAAAATCAACCCCACTGTCATATTTCATCTTCAATTATACATTTGTTCTGAGTGACCAGAAAAATCATTTAATTGTGCTGATGGTTAAACCTTATCAGCTGTATGACATTAACAGGTAGCTCATTGTCTTACTGACTGGACCCATCTGTCACACAGCAGCTACAAGGGACCTCACGTAGAAGGGGTTTGGGGCAGTTTCAGTGCATTGTATCATCCCTTTATCAGAGGTTCCAAGGGATTTGATCTGTACCTGTGTTTGCAAAATGTGTAAACATGAAAGCATTATAAAAAATACTCAAGTATTTCAATGTACACTCTTCATATTCATGCAAACTAAACTGCAACTTTGTAGGAAATATATAGTAATGTTTGTATTAAAATAATGGGAACATCTTAATTTATGTATTTGGTAAGTTGCACGTTTGCTGATATATATTAGTTTGTCATATCTCTTTTTCATCTGTTTAAAAAAACTAATAAAAAAGGTAAAACATAACCATCAGTCTCAGTCATTGTAGCACTGATTAACAATTTGGGAAACGCGTTTATTCACTTTCTAAAATGTTAAATGAGAAAACTGATAGTGATGATACTGATACTCATGTTCAGTTAACTAACATGAATTAGGCTTAAACAAATGAGGGACAGCATGTTAATTACTGAGCTTAAAATGTTCCAACATAGACAAGCTTTTCTGGTCTATGTGGCTACGCTAAGCTAAAAGACAGAATAGAATCACAATTACCAAAAAGAAACCGCCCACACAATTCAAGTGTAGATATATAGAATGAAGGTATGGCTGAAGTGAAGTGTGGCGCAGAAGGATTTTTGTGTTTGTGCTTGTGACTGAGCGTGATTGAGAGTGTGGAGCCACAGGCCCGGAAAGACTGGTGTTGACAGTATAATTTACAACCTAATATTCTTTGGCTCAGAGTGCAAGGAGGAGAAACAAGGGTTAAACAGGCAGCAGCCAGAGAGACAGAAGGAAACAATAGGCGAGTGTCACACCAGGACAGGGAAGGTAAAGACGACCATAGAAATAAGTTCCTGTTGTATTTTCGCGTTTATGTTGTCAATTTCACTTCACTTTGTCACACTAGGATGTTATCTCAAAGCCTCAGTGAGTGTCGAGGTTGAACCTTTGCTTTGTTACACCAAAGGGGAAATGATGGAAGTGGTCTGTCTCCAACTCAATCAGCTGTGAGAGCCCCCCCCTCCCACCCTTCAGCTTTAAGCCACCTGACTCTTTCTTAACTATCATGTTTGTACTGTTAATTTCTGCTGTCAGCTGTCATTTCAGTGGCACATTGAGGTGCTTTGCCAGTGTTCATCAGAGCCCAGAGTGTAACACAGCTACAGCTTTAGTCCACCAAACGCTTGGGAACCAGTTTGCAGCTCATCTCTATTCACATACTACTGAAGCAAGTTACAATGTGCAGTAAGACGAGTCTATCTAGAGTTAAAAGACAGAAAGGTAGAAAGTTCAGGAAAAAAGGTGTGATGAATATGAAAAAGCTCCTTTTTAAGATTTCAGTTTCCACTAAAATAACGATTTTTGATTAACTGCTTCTCCAGTTTTGTTTGTTTTGTTTTTTTTATTGTGCAAAAGTTGGGGATAGTTTTCTGGTACTTTTTTTGGATTCACCACAGTCAAGGTTACACGTGAACTAAGGTGATACCAAACGGAAACATGAAAACGTGGCATGCAGTCTGCTGAAAAGTCAGAGGAAGAAGCAGAAGACGAAACAGTGCAGCCGTAACTTTAATTAAATTGAAAAGAAGCCACATTTTGCACATTTTTGTCATTAACACAGTCACCTCACAAAAAGAGCAAAGAGCATAAATCCTAATGAGTTTGTGGATGTTTTTGCCAAAAGACAGCAACAGTGAAATTAAGCTGTATTAAAAAAATGCTGTTAATTCATTATTTAAGAATGTTTTTAATTTATTTTGAAAGAATTGGACTTTTTGGTTTTGAAAACACCCCATTTATTTTTATTAATAGATTATTAATTAATGATTTTTTTTCAGTTTTTTTTTTTTGTTTGTTTACCCAAGGTGTTGAAACTGCTTTAATAAATCAAACTGTATTGAAAATAAGTTGAAATTTTGTGTGTTTTTTTTTAAACGAGACTGAGGTAATTGGACTGGATTCTTTTGTCAAAGAGTCAAAGCGGCTGAACGGGCTGAACCCAATCTGAGATTGTTACTGGCCTATGAAAATGTTCTGGGGTCCCCACTGTGACAAACAGCAAGAATCAACAACACATTGTACGTCAGGCACAGAAAAGAGATATACCAAGAGTATTCATAGAGCTAAAACCAAATGTATTAATGAGAAAATAAAAAAATTACAAGGACGGATGAAAAAACAACTCAAATTGTCAATTTATTTAAAAATTGACTCTTTATAAGGACTTTTGATCCAGAAAGTTGTATTTGTTCCAATTCCCAATGTAAAAAGAACTGGCAATGACTGTATATATAATCACAAAGAAATTCATGAGACGTCATGTTCATGGCATAGTTTATTAAAAACAGACAAACTTTTGACATAGCCATAACTTTACAATAAATTGTAAAAAACAGTCTAAAGAAAAAGCCTTGCATCACAGTTCCTCTCTCACCCAGTGACAGCTGGGACAGGCTCAAGCTCTCAACGACCTTGAACAGGACAAGTGGTTAATAGATAATGCATGGATGGATGAAAATTTATTTTTACTTCAAACACCTCAACAAAAGTGTTAAAACACAAATGATAAAAAGGGAGAAAGAAAATTAGAAGAACCTAGAAAAAGATTTGCCGTATGTTGTGGCAAGATGTTGTGGCATAGCTTATTACCATGTGTTACTACCAATCAGAACACAAACACGGATGAACGTTTTAAATATTATTGAGGAAACAGCATTTGTGCTAAATGAAAATAATTGAATTATGTCTAAGTGGTCAATTTATTTTCATCAATCAGAGCATAAGGGCCAAGAAACCATTTATTCACCTTCATTCTAGCTTTTATAACAAGGGGCTAAAGCTCGTGTCTTGTCTCTCTATCCCCAGGAGACATGGCTTCTGTAATCTGCAGTCTGTTATCCTGCAGAAACATGCATCGTTTATCACTCCTCCACACAACATTGACAGCAGAATGCTAACAAGATGATTATAGATCTGTGAGACCCATCCTTCCTTTCAGGACCAAGATGGTTAATTCAGGAAGCCTAGGACCCACTCTCCTGCCTGTATCAATAACCGCCTTTCTTGGTCTCCACTTTGAACCCACCTCCAAATGTAACATTTTCAGCCAGATTTCTAATCCCTGACTCTTACTTCCAAATATTTTAACATACTGTAGATTAAAATGTGTCACTAGCATTTCAACTGTGGATAATTTGTAATTTTTTATGTATGTCTTGTCACATTTGTTGAAGCTTCTGACTTAAACAGAACACAGCCATTAGTGACGTTTCCATTACTGTCACCAAGACAGTAGCTGTTTTATGTGGTTACTAGTTTTAGGTCAAGTAGGCCCGAAAAAGTGTCCGTAGTAACACTTTTGATTTGGATTTGTCATTATTTTTCATAGTGAATTCACATGTGTTAAGGGTTCAATTGTGACTCATAGTTAAGTTGGTATCAGTTGGTCATAGCTCTATTTGACTGTTAATTCACTCTTAACTCTTTTCATCTCACCTTTTGATTCGTCTTCTTACTTTCACAGAGAACTATACCAAGTATTACAAATATACAGTTACTTCGTCACCTATTTGTTCATTTGATTCAGTTGAATCAAGTTATTCAGGCTGCCATAACAATAAAGACCTCCAGTTTCAAACGTCTCCCCTACACCGCCGCCATCTTGGCTCATTTGATATCCTCTAGTTCTACCGTGATGTGTTGATGATGATGTCCCTGCAGTTAAAATGTGCTAAATCTGCGGTGGAAAACGAATTATGACAAGTGAGTATAGTCAAGTCAACTGCTGCTTCATGTTGATTTTTTCTTTCTGTCTCCGTTAAGTAAAATTTAAACATGAACTGTACTGTGTACGACATAAAGCAGCAATTTCAGTAAAGACTTCCAAAAGCTCCTAAACTAACTCCAGCAGTCAGAATCTAGCATTAGGCAGAAGAAAATAACAGAGGTGACAGGAGCACAGGATTTGAAATAAAAGAAGTGGGGGGAGAGGTTACACATAGTAGAGTAAAAGGATATAAAATTAGAGGGAGAACAGGTAGGTGGTTCCACCAAATGAATAGCATTAAACAGGGGGAGCAGGTGCTGAATTATGGGGTCGGCTTGAAAGCTGCAAAGAGAGAAAAGAGAGGAGAGACAGAAAACACTGAGGACAAAGACGGAGAGCAAAGAGAGTAGGCTGCCTCTTGTCTGTCTTACTGAGTGCAGACAGCTGATAGAGATTAATGTGGTGAGTGGGTGGGTGGAGGGGAAAGAGAGGTCCAGTCTGGCAGTGCATGAGTTGGATGCTTGATTGATAGCGGGAGCAGATCGGGGCAGGAGACGACGAAAGAGGGCGAGAGAAGGGGTAGTTAGGGGCGAGAGGAAGAGCTGAGAAGTTCAGCGTCACAAGTGTGGTCTACGGCGAGACAGTAGATTGATGAGGGCAGAGATGGAGGGACTGCGAGATGGAGCTGGAGCGGCTGAGTGAGGGAGAGGGTCAGAGATTGATGGCAAAGTGCAGAGAGGTAGAGCCGGCTGCGAAAGAAAGACAGGAGAGAGAGATGGAGGGATCGCCGGTGAACGCTACGCTCGAAATTGAAATGGAGTGTGCAAATAACTTTGCTGCTAACTGCAGTGTGCATTCACTCCACATCGCTCTGATGTGGCCCTAAGACCAAACACATGTCATTAAATTCCATGATCCCTCTCATATTATACATGGTGAAATGTAATTTGAGTGTGTCTGTGTGAGTGACACACACACACACACACACACACACACACACGCACACACAATTTCCCCTACCATGGAGATAAGCAGTAATGAGCTCCACCAGCACCTTCTACACACCTCTCACCGTCCTGCAGCTGTATATCTCTTCATTGCCACATTCTGTCCATTCTCTTATCTTCTGGCCTCTCACCTCTATTACTCTTAACTATTCCTCTCTTTTTCATCGTTTCCACCCGTCCCTTTCTCTTTCTGTGCTCCTTCCACCTTCTCATCAGTCTGTACTCTACTTTACTTTTACTCTTTCTCGCCTCTTTATCTCCATTTCACTCTTCTCGCCGCCATTGTTCTCCCTCAATGTTCATTCCTTCAATCACCTTAGATTAACATTAAAGAGGACATTGCTTCATTCGGTGTACGCCCTTCACTAAAATGTTTGAGAGGTTGACTTTAAAATAGAAAGTAAGCGGTGAACTTTTAAACTGTGTGTTCTCAATACGGACTGCTGTCACATAGGCTGGATCATGACCAAAGATTTGAATCATAGAAATAAATTGGATCTGGAAGGTGTTGATATGCAAAGATGTAATTATATAATGTTTATGTTTATCACAACATTTTGGGAAATATGCTTGTTCCCTGTCTTGAGTTAGAGCAGAAGAATGATAATACTTCCTGGCTGTGGGAGGCGGTGACCAAAGGCAACGCAAGGTCACCTAAAAATTATTTTTCTGTCTCTATCTATCACTTTATGTTTTTTCAGTAACCACACATTTGATCATATGTCATAATTAACATAAATCACAAGTTAAAAATACATTAATACTATTAGTCCCCAAGCAATGTTTTTTTTGTTAACAACCAGTTTGGTTCCTGAGTTTGGCCCCGGAGTCCTGTGTCTGACTAGGTTTAGACAAGAAAACCACTGACTTTAGAGTTAGAGTAAGAATGTGGATGTGTTTAAAAGCGATAAAACACCCGACAAACATTACTTTTCCGTTTGCAGTACAACTAAACGCAGTACGGACCTTTGAGGAGAGAGGGTTGGATTAAACAGTCGCAGGGGGGCTAAAACCTATCCTAGCTGACATAGGGCGAGAGGCGGGGTCAACCCTGGAAAGAGATAAACACCCAGAAAGAAAACCATTCACACTAACATTCATACCTACAGGCAATTTAAGAGTCACCAGTTAACCTAACATGCATGTCTTTGGACCATGGGAGAAGCCGGAGGAAACCCACGCAAGCAAGGGGATATTACGCAAACTTCGACTGGAAAGCCCACAGTTGGTCAGGGACACAAACCTGAACACCTACCCAGTAATGTAAAATTACGTCATTACAAAAAATGTCACAAGCCTGGAAAATGATTGAGCCAGAAACGACATCCCGTGTGAAAACCTGCACCTAACCAATGTGCAAACCAGAAGCTCCTGACAACTTTCAGATCCACTCTTGCATAAACTGGTTGGCCTTTGCCAGTGAGATGCAAAGCACTACTGTGCAATAGATCAAGGCATCAAAGTTTGTTTGTTATTGTTGACTTCCCTGTGGCTGTGACAAGATCGGTTTTCTTTATCACTGAGATAAGTCACAAGAACTAGTGCCAGTATGGGGCATTTTGTGAGATGTCAAGAGCTGCTGGAAAGCAGTGTAGATGCTTTTTTCCAGGCTCTTGGTAGGCAAACTCATATCTTGGTCCTTCCTTGATCCTCATGTTTTTCTTGGCATTTGCTTGGAAAATGTCCAAGACAAACATAACTCTTCTGAATTCTTTGTCCACTGCTGCACACACACAACCTCATTTTACTGCTGCACAGTGCTGTTGCCACAAAGCTACAGTTTTTCCATCCTCCCAGGATAAGAAGCACGAAAATATGAACTTGAACACAACGGCTTTAACTCTTAAGAGTCTGTCAAACACAAGGTGGCCATCCACAGGCAACGGCAGCTGTTTTGAGCCTGCCCACTATGCTGGCAGCTCTGCACATCTGAAGTGCAGGGCCCGTTTTATAGAGTAAGCAAAAGTTCATTCTGGTGTTTATTTGTCTACTATCTATTTATCTGTCTATTAATATATATTTAACTACTATCTTCTTGATGCCTTTGTGGCTCAAAAAAGGCATTACGGACAGGCAGTATGAAGCCTCTGACACATTAGAAAGCCCAAGAAGTAGGAGTTTCAAGATTTCTGCAAGAAAAAGTATATTTTAGCAAGGACCCAAAGGAAGATCCAGAATGTCAGGGGTCACTTTGAAGTGTTAGGGTACTAAATTTCTACATCCTTAACTTTTTATATGGAGCAGATTTGAGGAGATTTGTCATTTTTATTCTAAGGATATATGTGAGTTAGATGAAGAAACAGAAACATGTATTCAGTTGTCTGTGGACCGAGACACTGATGTTGTAACAGACACAACCTGTTTTTTCTCATTTCCGATGACATATCATACCTGTAGAATATATAAAATAATCTCTTGTTACTGTTTTCACCAGTGTTCAACATAATTTTAGCCATCTTAAACTTGCATAGCAGAAGCCTTGCAGATCTTCATGAATGAACACAATGCAACTCTTCAATCTCACCCAGTCATGTATTGACAAGGATCTTTGACTTTGACCAACACACTAAAGTGTTTGTCAATATGAAAGATTTTCACAAATATAGGCTAAATTCAGTATATACACATGCGCTCTAAAATATAACTAAAAAAGGAAATTATATAGTTTTTCTTTTTTTGCCAGAAATAGTACCAGTCAGTATATGTACACAACCTCTATTTATATTGTAATAAAGGACAAAAAAATGGCTTGTGCTTGAGCTAAAGGAAAAATTAGGCTGCATCCTATCTTCAATGTGGGTCTGGCCACAGCACATCATCAACATCACAAGCAATGTTTCCTCTGGCCAAACAGCAGGGGAAGTACTGTCTGAAATAACGAATCCAGCCCTGCTATGGTCCCCATCAATATCACCCAAGGTCTTCCCCATCGCCTGGAGAAGGAGTGTGCAATGACGGGGTTGCAGATTATACATCTTCTAATGTGATGCTAAAAGAATTCTACAATGCAATTGCGAAATGCTGAGTATGGAGGCAGGTGTGGTACAATAAAATGCGGGCAGTCAATGAACCAATTGCGTAAGGAAGCGTCCCAGTGGAATTTGATGTGTCCCCATGACAACAAACCTTCACTCCTCTGGTCCATTTCCCCAGTCAAGTATTTTGCATAGAAAGGTGATGATGTAGGCAGTGTCTTCTGAAACATACATGATGTATCTAATGTAGAGAATTGTGTTTAGTTTTTTGTGCTTTTTGTTTAGTAAAAAAGGGTCAATGGATCAGATCATTTTGACAATCGTGCTTTTTGTGTTTTAACAGTTTCGAAAACCTGTAATTTGTTACACTGGAGTTGAAACAATCCTAATGTCTGATGCTAATTTTAGTTAATTGTATTGCAAATTGAGTTGGCTACTGTAAGGTTCTCCGGTGAGGTTGTTTCTTATATGTCATGTAAATAAGAAAGCTGGCTTCTCTAAGACTGGTTGAGGAAGCAGAAAGCATGTGGAGCTACTGTATGTTCTGCCTGCTCATCTCTCTCTCTCTCACACACACACACACACACACACACACACGCAACAACGAACCCACAATTACTCCTTTGTGGTTGTATGCCTTCACCAACCAGTCTAGTTGCATTTCACCTGCTTGTTTGTTCAGACTTATTCTCTCGTCAATTTATCCACAAGTCCAAGTGGATGTTTGTTCCAGATGTAATGAATTTCCCTGTGGACTTAAGACATTGCATCCAAAGACATCACAAAAAAGAGTTCACAGTGACCTTAAGCTTTGACCACCATAATCTAATCAGTTCATCCCTCACTCTCAGAAAACACATTATTGCACCTTCAGGGGTACAACAGCTTGTCAGTGGGGCTTCGTGATTGCCACATTTGTACCCCTCACACTGGACACTTATTGTACCCTTGTGGCGATAGCTGCACTCATTAATCAGCACCTTGCGACTTGAGTGCCTATATTTAACCCACTGTAGTTAATATTAATAATAACAATAAACATACATGTACCTTTCTGGCCCCCAAAAGGCACATAGTTACCTTGAGGTCCAATAATTAGCCATAGGGAGAATGTTAGTGGAGATTGTACAGTACTTCTGGGGCAGAAATGGACTCCTACTGTCCCAGTATTTCTGAGAGATTCTAAGGAATTAGAATTGACTTTGCAATTTAAAACATCATAATACATTGCAACATGCATCGTCGAACATAACCCTGCAGCTATGGATTGGGTCCTGGGCCTTAACAGTTCAAACCGGGTCTGAACAGGATGAGGAGGTAACTATGGGAAACAGGGCAGTTACAGTACCAAGCTTGCAGGTGCAACGTGGGGGCCGGTTCGCAAAATTGGCCTGATACAACACTCTGCCCCAGACAGGAAAACACTCCTTTGCCGTTAATACATTCAAATGTTGAAAATCCCAAATCATTAAAAATCAGGAGTTGAGTGTCATGGAGTAGGTCTATACCACTTTTATTTTACCATTTGATTTCAATCAATACACCAAGCAGTGTAAAATAAAGCAGTGTAATAAAGTGACTAAAGTTAATAAAGTACATGTCTTTTCCAATCTCAAAAAAGGACATTGAGTATTAAGTAATTAGCTTGTTGGTTCACCCAAAATTCTATGTTATAGTAAAAGCAAAGCAACTCCTGTGTGAAAAAGTGATTATTTGTCACAGTTTTTGGTAAAGTACATTTCCTGAACTCTCCTCTCCTAAAAACCACTAAACACAAAACCCAAACTTTAAGCTAAAAATTCAAAACCTTCGACCGGCCTTGCAAAATCAAACAATCAACTCTAAACTATTTTATGTTCACTCAAAACCAAACACTGGCACACAAATGACACACAAGCAACACGTGCACAGCACTCTTGTGACACCACGTGACAAAAACACTGTGCTCTTAGTATCGGACAAAAAGCCATACTCATACACAGTATGTAGCATATACAAACCTATGTTTATTTCTATATTTATACTAAGAAACCTGCAAACATAATGACAATTTTGATTTGAATTGTATTTATTTCAGTCATATTCTGCCGTAGCTTGACGTTTCTGGTCTGGGTCTATCAATTCTACAAATAGAGGCCATTTAACAGCATTACAGGCGTCCATACTATAATACTATATTAACAAGGTTAGTCTGATGATCGTCATCATGCCTCATTTCTACTGTGTACTTTTACTGTACTGTAAGTTTCTGAATGTCCTGATTAGGGAGGCCACTGAGAAGCCACAAACAGTTGGTGAAGCCACAAACCAAGTCACACCTGCCGTTTGGAAAGACTTATCCTCTGTGTTCATGCCTCCACACTTGTGTGCGCAATATTTATGTGTAGTGTGTAAAACAGTTTGTTTCTTGTGTTTTAACCTTTGTGGCCTGCGTGTTGCTATTTTGCATCAAAGTGTACCGATGTGCACAATGTGTTTTGTCAGTGAGAGCTTTGCAAAAAAGGTTGGAACAGATCTGCAAACTGCGTCTCACCAGGTAAATATTTGTCGAGGGCTTTGCAAAAAGAGTGATTCTTTTGATAAATTGGTTTTGACAATTTTGTCCTGAGAAAGGAGTTTAGTGTTTTAGCAATTCAGAAAAACTGCAAGACTGCAAGATGCATAGTGTCAAAAATAAATACTTTTTTGTCAACAAAAGCACTTATTGTTCCATGAGCACAGACTGTGTCCACATCGTGCCCTGAGACTGTGGTTATTATCACCTACACGTACAGAATATTTTACAAAAGTTTCCCACATTTGTATGAGCCAGGGAAAAATGTCTTAATAGACGCCTTACTATGCCCCTTCTCCACGGTACTAATTACCAAACGCTTTAAAATTGAATGAGCTAATTTTCTTTGGTGAATCACAATTCATTTAACAGCTACAGTATAATTTGATTTGTCAGTTTATGCTCACTTACTTGACCGACTTTCAGGATCTGGTTTGCACGTCTAACGTTGTCTTCTTTTCTGGTTTATGCTGGTTTTGCTGCCCTGTCATTGAGGTCCACCTTGCAAAAGACATTGTTCTCTTTCCCAGTGAAGCCGTACCTGGTTGCATAAAATTAAATAACAGGAAAATGTGTCACATGCTGGTTTGACAGTGTTTTGAAAGATGGTGCTTTACTGCAGATCGAGATTGGGCCTTTAACTTTCTGTTTGTACCCGCTCTGCCCCTTTTATTCTCTTCTGTCATTATTTTTTCTTCTCCTACTTCAACAAAGCGTCCCCACACTTCTTCTGCTCTTTATGCTCTCATCAATCCCACTCCCAGCTCTGCTTTCTTCTCACTTCAGCCCATTCTGCATACATCCATATCCTTCTTTCATTTCCATTGCCTTCTACTTTTTCCTCTTTCATCTGGCCCTTCATTTCTCTACATTCTCTACTTTATCCCCATCTCCCTCTGAACACGTGTGTGTGTGTGTGTGTGTGTGTGTGTGTGTGTGTGTGTGGGTTTGTTTGTTTGTGTGTGTGGCAGCTGGGTGCTTGTGGTTATTTTTCAGCCAGCAGCCCAGAAGATTGGACTGTCATAATCTATGGTCCTGAGTTATAAGTGTTTCTAACCCAAACCAGGGGAAGGACTATTTTTTCTCTCTTCCTCTTCTCCACCTCCTCCTCTCCCTTTCCCTCCCTCCCTTTTGTCCTTCTTCTCCCATCATATCTCACTCTTCCTCTCATTCCTTGTCACTATGCATCGCCATCCATTTTTCTGCTGTGACTGCAATTCAAACACTGGCTATTGATCACTCCCCACGGAATCACATCATCTCTTTTGAACTAAATTTGGAGTTTACCAATGTCTCAGTAGCTGACTACATAACATGATCTATACTGTTGAAATTTGGAACCCTTTTATAGGTCTGCTTAACCCTTTAGTTAGCTGTGAGGTTTTTTATCCAAACTTTTGCATATTACGTTAACATGCGCATTTTTCTGATTATTAATTAATTGTTAGGGTGTTATTTATTTGTTTTTGGGTCAGTATTGTGTTTTAGTTTACTTTGACTTTTTAATAAGCATATTATAATTAATCAACTAAATTCAGTGCATCACTAATAATTCTTCTCATTATTGTTATTAATGATTCAACAGAAAATATATTATAACACTAACAGATGTGGAAACTGACAAATCCCACTTAAATTTCTGAGAGCAGTGGACCTCCAGCACAAAGGTTATATCTAAACTGAAGTTTATCGTGTAGGAAACAAGTCCGTCGTGGATGCTAACAAATGGAAGATCCATCACCCAGCCAAATGTTATACTGGTGTCTCACTGCATAAGTGTGTTCTGCTTCTACACACAAATCAAATAAAAGCAAAAATATGATTAACTATTAAGTGACTTTTATTAATTAAATATGCTTGAAATCCATGACACTCTTGAAAAAGAGACGGTACCAGCGGGATTCTCCTGGGTGAAACCAAGCTTAAATGAAGTAAAAGTTAATTGTGTCAGAGATGTATTTTCGTTTTAAAGGGTCCGTATTGGCCAAAATAGAGCCAATCAAAATCTGAGCCCTGCTTTACTGAACTTTAACGTGTTTTTTGCATCTGTAGTTTAATGGCACTGCTCTCCATCACTGCTGGGCTTTTTACTTCATAGGAGAGTTAACATGACTGTGTAAATGTGAAAAAATATTATTTTAGGCACGCAGTGACGGACTGAGTTCAGACACAGAGGTTGTTAAAATGCATTGATTTGCTACACGCCATCACTATCATGAATACATGAACAAAAAGTGTACAAAAGGTTGCACTTACTGGTGACAGGAGGTCTTTCCAGCTGTCGAGAGCATTAATCCTGGGAGTAAGTTGTTGGTTAAAGTGCTGTAGACTGTGACGAGAGATGCTTTACTCTATAACACCATTGCATAACCTCAGGTGAACTTTGGTTTTTGTCCTGAAAATCCAACAGAGTGATACATCCTCAAATGTCCGTTTTAGAAGTTCAGGATTCACCTATTCTGCTGAGCCATGACCTTTAGCCTGTGACACTTCAGGACTAACTGATAGTAGTGTTTTGTTTTTAACAAAGCACTGAATTGACTAAATCAACACGTGTTCTTACTATCGTAGCTACAGCTATCAGTAGGATTTTGAATGATGTTTCCATAGTCTCACACGTACCTCTCTCTCCCTACTTTTTTAATGCATTCCAGTTTTTCTTAGCTGGAGAGTTTTCTGCTCGTTTAACTTGATCATTTCATTAGGAAGATAAAGCGCATTGCCTCTAATGGGCACTTGAGCAGCAACAAGGGAGAGCAGATTGCCTCCCTCGTCTGCTAAATAATTAGAGTGAGGGGACACATGCGGCAGGGGGACAGGGGGGCTGGAGAGGGAAAACAAGGGAAAACAGTCTCTTCAGTCCAGGGGAATGGGATGGGACAGTGATGGCATGGCGACAGCTGGTGTTTGTGTGTGTGTGTGTGTGTGTGTGTGTGTCATACTGAAATTGCCCTAACAAAGAGTAAATGCATATTATGAAGCTCTTTTCTCATCCATTCAGGTAAGTCAAGGCCTTTCCTCACACAAAAAAGAGAAAGACATTTGTCTGACCTAGCAGAAGCTTAGAAACAAATACTTTCCTTCTATTCTGCTTTGTTTTCAAGGGCCATTTCATCCTCTCCATTATTGAGTAGTGAATTTAAAGCTCTGTTACACTTTTGTCACTGTTTATGTAAGGCTTTGCCAGGAAATATTGGCAACGCCAACATTGTTAAGACCTTAGCAAGGAGGTAAAAAAGAAAGGATTCAATTTTGGGTATTTATTCTTGCTACTCATGTCGACGGAGATCGCCATAAAGATAGACCAAATCCTGCAGAACAAAATTGTTTTTTTCATGCAAAACAGGATTAAGATAATGACAAGAATTGGGAATCAGGAGGCCTAGACACCGCTGCACAGCACACACTCAACACACAGTCTAATTCACTTCATCCTGCTGTCTCCAATACTCTGTTGTCTATGGAACCCAGACTGGGAGTGATAACGATGTGAGTAACATCATAACTCTGCTGCACATGGACATTTAAAGCCCCTGGCCCCTATTAAACTCTGTCAGTGTGACATGATTCTGGAGGGTCCAAATCCTCCCCAACACCACTAGAACCGAAAGCCCTTATCTTCTACAAATCAGAACACGCTGCCGATTGGATTTAGCTGTGTTTCTCTGGATTCGGTTACTGTTTTTGAAGTCTTCTTTTGAAATGCAGATCGATTCAAAGAAACTCCATTTCGCCTCATTAATCAAATGTAGAAATGTCAACAGCAATATGAGGAGGAGCTGGGAACAAGCATTTCTAAAAACTTTAAGCCTGCTACTGGGAACCTGGTAGAGTGTGTTTTTCTTCCAAGCCCTCATACTGTATTCTCTCTGCTAAGAGTTAGAGATGATATCAGTTAATCTGAAACAATAATCCCTCCACCTTTATAACAAAAGTGCATTGTGCTTGAAAAAAAATCCTAGCTGGCCACGACTTATCGAGACAATAAAGCAGAGCTGGTGGTCCAAAAGCAAGGAGTGTGTGGGGGGGGTATCGCAAAACAAAGAATGAAAGGATAAAAAAAAACATTTATTTATGAAAGGTTAGCAGAGGTTTATGAGATTTGGGAGCCACAGTTGTTGGGGAAGAGAATACGATTTGCTTTATCAGTTGCAAACAAGATGTTATTTATGAAATAAGGTGTTTTTTGCCTTTGATATGAGGGTGAGGCAAATCATACAGATGAGGACTTCTCAAGTTTGGTCTGTGTGCCTCGCTTTCATTTTATCGATTTCTCGTCTTTGCTAAATAGCTTTTATTTTAGTGCCTCTTCATTGCCTCCATTCGAGCACAATCCTATGTCCTTTTATTTTGAAATGCATAGATGTCGAATGTGTCTCTAGCTTTGTGAAATGCGGTCACAGGTGTGCATTTTCATGCATTTAATACACTGGAACAAGTGTATGTGTATGGATGGGTGCATTCGAAAATAGCAAATTATGTTTATATGAGAATGAACTGCAGTAATTACTCCAGAAAAACATACCAAAAATGTTATTGATCTGCTCTCTCCTTTGCTTTTATTCACCTGACAGTTTTTTTTTTCTGTGTCTTGCTGCTGCTACAACAGCTTTTTCAGAAGCCAGTAACTAGTGGTGACTCAATTTGGACTTGCAGAATAAGCCCTAGTGTTAGTTCTGGGGTTGGTTCATAGTTGGTTCACTTTGTGAATGGCCAAGAATAGGTGTTTGCTTTCCCACAAGTGAGGGACCCATCGTAGAGCCTTGTCTTGTCGGTCACAATAATCTTGCTCCCAGCTTGTGAGGTAGGAAATGTATGTCATTCTCAAAGCAGTTTTTTCTGGTTTGAAAGCTGTTTATTTCAATGGCAGAATGCAAAGAATGGATTGGAGATTCTTTGCTTGAGAGGACCTACTGGGCCTTGAACCGCCTTGTTGAAAAAGGGGTAACAGAGTTCAAACCTACTTACCGTGACACTTACATTGTCTTGTCTTCTGTGAGGACACTATACCTGTGAGGGCATGAAAGGACCCCACTCATTTCCACCAACCATCTCACCGGAGTTGACATTGGAATAATAAATAGAAAGTGTGCTGCCTTTCTTACCTTAATGGATAAAGAGCTTTCATTCACTCATTCATTCACACAGTTCAGGCGGCAGAGCTGCCACACAATCTGCTGGCCTTCCCATTATCTTGCTCAAGGATACTTCAACACGTGGACAGTCGAAGTTGTAAATACATTTCCAGTCTTGGTATTGATGGGCCACCCATTGCATTAGTAAGCTTGAACACACACACCAGTTTATTAAGTACACCAAGAAAAGCTAATGCAGTCTAATACAACAGTCCTGCAATAAGGCCTTATGTTTGATCACTCCATTTATATCAACAAGAAACGGATAAATAATAGAAATAGCTTTCTGTATATTACAGTGTCACACACTGAGTACGGCAAATCCTGCAATGGTGTCCTCTCAACTTTGTGGAAACTGTTTGGGGAAATAACATAATCATAATCATTGTAATCCATGTCTCTGCCTTGTTAATTTTGGCCTGTCTTCTGCTAATGTCTATCTAGTATCCAGATCTCACCCTTCATTCTTAGCCACCTAGTGTTCCATGCCTACTCAAACACCTGCTCCCAGTTTCCTCCTCATCAGCATATGGCAGCCAGTTACACCCGCTTCCTGCCAGATTGTTGTGTGTCTTTCATGCAGTTTATGTTGTGGACTCATGTCATGTACATGTTTTGCCGCACCTGTACCTGCCTGTCTATAATCCCTGGTCAGCTTCGGTCTTGCTGTGAAACTCTATCACAGGACTTTACCCGACCTTCCTCAACATACCGATTTTTCACATAGCCCAAATCTGTAAACAAATGGTTTTCACACTTTGGTGTAGAGACCTGACCTCAACCCCGACCTTGTCCAATGCTACCAGCCAAATCGTAATAGGGTCTCATCACACATCATCTGTTTCTTGTGGTTGGTGCAGCTGGTCTCTATAGCCTTCCATTGTATTTGTATAAAGGCTGATCCACAGATGTGTGCTGCAGACTAACTAATGCTTTTAATGCTGTCATATGTGACAATGCAACACACTCTAAAAACCGTACATGGATAAAGACTGAATCATTTTAGACAGCAACAGCATACTATCAAACAATCCTAACAACACTGAAAAGATCCACTAAACGTGAAACACCCTTTGTGTCAAATGCTTCATTGCAGTGTTGCTGAATGTTGTATTTAGATTTGAGAACACGCCGGTGTGTACCTAAGGTCCGTGACACACTAAGCCAACAGTCACTTGTCAGCAAACACTATCGGTGAGTGTCCATCAGCCAAGTTTGTACTCTTCATGTCACTCTCCCCTTCTCCTGCTTTCTCGTTCCGTCACAAAATCACTTTCCTTTCAAACGTCTCCTGCCGAATAAGAAATAAAACTAGTCCTGCTTGTGTAAGAGAGACGTGTCCACTGTCTCCCTTATTACTCCACTGTGCCAGGCTGCTTCTCTAGGTATACTGTCAGTCAGAGCTTGAACGGGAAAAAAGTCCACAGATGCTGATGGTAGCATAATATTAAAACTGGCAGAAAATAAAGTGGAACAAAACTCAGGTTTGAAAGAGAAACCAAGGAACAGAATACTTGTCATTTAGTCTGTGTGTGCGTGGATGTGTGGGTGTATTGTTTGGTGTGTGTGTGCAGTAACAGGAATAGAAAATGCTGACCTCTGTGCTCATTACTGTGCTACTGTATGTCTCCTACCGGTAGGATCAGGCCAAACTGACAAGGGGTCTCTATACATTTCTCCCTTTTAGTCCAACATTCACCTGCAACAAATGCTGACAGAAAGGAAAGTATGATAAAAAAATAAAATAAAATAAAAAGTGCAAAAATGTTAACATCAGCACGACAGTTCAGATAAAATAAGATGCATCTTTGCAAGAGCAACTTACTGGACTGAAGCTTGTGCGATTGGTGCCGTCACGATGAGCCTTTAACCTAAGATTCTCCTGGTTGTTTAGGTTATTCTTCGCTCCAGCTTGGTCTATGTAGAGTGGAAAACTACACAGCACAAGTAAATATGCACTAAATCTATGCACTTATTAATATTTGTATTTATTAAGTGATAAATCGACAGTGTTTAATGCAAAAGAGTTGCTTCAGAGTTGCAAACCTTCAATAAATAGTTACCCTTCCCTTGAGCTCTGCAGATCATTTTCAAGGCAGCTAGACAAATTTGCACCTTGCTGTTTAACAATGTGAAGCCTTTAGCAGCCAAAACACACATCCAGGCCTGAGTGGAGACCAAGAGCAGAGGTAAAAAGAAAGTGATTATTGGCCAGGAACACAGATTTGTTCTATATGGGGAGAATATGCCAGGATTGTGACTTTAGCTCTCAAATAGCCAAGACATTAGTGCTCCTTTGACCATTAGTGCCCCTGAATGTCATTTGATCATTAATGGCATAATTCAGCTGTTTAATAGTTAATAATAAAATTTGTCACTTTTTTTCAGGTTTAATTCACTCGTTTTAAATTTGGACAGACTTTGGATTTTGTCTTTTTAAAACACAACGTAGCCTTAAACATCACTTTAATATTATTTTAAAAAATATAAAAAAACACGTATTATTATCTTTATTCTTTATCCTTTATTCTGGCTTTGGGTGTTGTGCACATTAGCCGCAGACCCCTGCTGTTCTCTGTTGTATTTCAGTAACATTGCGTGTTCACATGATCACTTCATACAGTTAAACAAGGCAGAGAAACTTCAGCTGATAATGTGAGAGTGAAAGTGTTGGTTTTCCGCAAATGTCAACGCAGCTGTTCGGGATGACACACATTCGTGTGTGTGTGTGTCTTTTAATGCCCAAGTGTGCACGTGTGTGTTTATAAGGCATGGAAACCATCCAATTGAGTCACCGTGTTAAAAGCGTGTACACATTTGGCAGCTGGTGCTGGCAGGTAATCCAGTCGAGTGAAGTATGGACTGCGTGCCAGAAACAGAGTTGCTTAGAATAAAAAGGTGAAACGGGAAGAAGAAAGAAAGAGACGAGGTGAGTGACACAAGTGTTTGTCTAGCCAGGTGGAGTGGTGTTAATCTGCACACAGCTCTGTAACTTGCTTCACACATGATGGGATATAACAAGACACCATCAATTAATGCACAGTAGAAGCACTGCAGTACTAAATGCCTACAATGCAGGGTAAAAAATGTGTAATTAAATATTGTATAATCTGCCATTGAAAATGATACTACGTATCGGGTGTTGCCCCAACATACATTCACACAGCATATGTTTGGCGGTGGTCTGGTGTTTATGAAGATCAACTTTTTTCTTCTTGGGCAACGTTTTCGTTCGTTGCTGCTTTGTGCCACTGCCTGCTCTCTCCAAAATTTTGTGTCCTATTTGCACCTATGTTCTATTTCCAAAAAAATAGAGACCTCAGAGTGTTGCAGCCAGTTTGGACCTTTTTAGCCAAATTGTACTACAGAAGTTCCTTTTGGCCTAAATTGTGAATGTCATTTGCCACCTGTAACACTCTTGACAGCCTTCAGCGAAGAGTGTTGACTGTCAGTGATTACTCTGCAGTATGGACTGCACCAACACCTTGTGGCAATACTAAGATTGTGCGTATGGAAATTCAGCATAATAGCATGGTAACATTTGACAAGAACTGACCAGAATACGTCACTATTGTTTGTTATATGTTACATGTTTACTCCAAGCTCTGGAATAAATGTAAGTGCTCCTGATTGGTTCTCGCTAGGCTGCAGATGAACTGCATAAGATTGTATGTGCCCCCTTCTGTGCAACCTGGCTTTTGTTGCATCTGAAGCGCACGGCAGGTGGAACTAGGCAGCATAGCTGGTTTTGCATCGACAACGAACAGCAAGCTGCAGCTGGCCCAGATTTTTGTAGGCCCATATATATATGAACGCCTGGTAAGGGAAAATGACTGTCTGAACCAAATTTAATGGCAATCCATTAAAGTTATTATATAGTTATTAAGATATTTTAGTCTAGACCAAAGTGATGTACAATAATTGCCATCCATTGAGGCATGCTGATGGATGGCAAACATGGAAACATTAACTGCAAAAGAGAAGCCAACAAATGCAACATAATTGCACATAAAACACTTAGTAAAACCTGTCGTTGCCATCACCTGCTGTGTCTGATTTGCCACAAGCTGATCCAAGGAGCATGACACAGATGCAAACTGAGCACCATAAATATCATTTTCACTTGATTTCACCCCAACTGGAATAATGGAAAACTGCAGCAATGCTTGGGGCAGTCACCATCAACTCTATCGTTAAGGTAACACGAAATACTGCAATTTCTAATGCAAGAAAGTTATTTAGAAACGGACCTTCAGTCACTGTTGCGGCTCAGTGAAAAAGTTCTGGTGGTTAGCTGAGCCCGTAGACTCTCTATAATGTCTGTGATTTGACTGAAATAACAGACATCCACCTTTTTATTTCTTGCTTCCCACTGTTCCTGAATTTATTTTAGTGATCACAGTTTGTCGTTATAAACACAGGGTCAAACTACACAGCAATGCATTAATTCAAGTGCTCTCTTGATGGACGATAGTTAATAGCTATTTGGTATAACAATGGTGGCTCACATGCTGTTTTACATGCTGAAAGCATAATGTGACAGAAGGCTGAAATGGCCACTGACTAAACCACTGAGCCCTTTCAGTTTCTCTCTCATTATTTATACGCTGCCTCCTTCAGATTTGCTTTTAGCCATTCATTTCTTTGCTTCTTTCTTAGTAGCCCACAGAGGTAGTTCTTGACAGTGGGTTTCATGTTTTGTGCTGAAATTTTCAATGTGTGTGCTTGTGACAGTGTGTGCAGAATGAAAATAAAAATTAATTCATTCTGGCCCAAGTACATATATGCATAAGTATTACCCTCCCACTGAAACATGTGGGAGGAAGGGTTTTCATCCACAGTGGGCATGTGTATGAGAGCGAGGCGAGTCAAAAACTACGGTAGAAGGGAGTCAAAAGGTGGTAGACCGGTCTGAAACGCCTTTCAGACTAACTTTTCTTGAGAATCACACTCCTCTTGATGTCTGCACTGCCCCTTGGAGAAAACGGAGGTATTTATGTTGAAGTCTCATCAAATGGCTCACATTCAGAGATGCCAGTGACTGCATATCAATGTCATATGCATTGTGAGTCTTAAGTCTAAGTTGCACAGACACGCTTTTTTTTTTTTCCAGATTTCTTTTTCCCCAAAAGAAATGTAATAAACGGAATAAAAGAGTTCAGTCAATTTAACTGAATATTTATGGAGGATGAGGTCAAGTACATGATTTTACTTTTAAATTCTGAAGTCAATTATCATAAATCGCATTTTTGTCCTTCTTTTGTCATTACGAAACACTCTTTCACCTCTTCTCATTAGAATGTTGCTTGCAACTAGGCAACAGTGTTGTTTCAAAAACAGTTTGCAGCTTGTCCATTCAGGGGTCGCCACAGCAGACTGTTTTTGGCACAAGGTTTGATGCCCTTCCTGATGCAACCCTCCCATTTTATATGGGCTCGGGACTGGCACCAGGGTGGCCCTTGGTGGCTAGGTGGAGCCGCACCTGGGGGGGGTGCGATTCGAAACCGTGGCCTTCTGTGTCACACAATGATCTATGACTGAGCCACCAGGCCCCCTCTAGGCAACACTGTCATTTAACTTGTTAAAGGTTGGTTATGGTGCCTATGTCTTGTTCAGTAAAACTTAGAATTTGTGTTTGTTGCTACCATGACCGCTGATCATTTCACCTTTACACAATGATGGGAGGAACAATATAATAAACTCCATAATTTTGAGGAAAGATGCAGTTTTATCAGTATTTTTATCCCATATATTGATTTATTTAGCCTATTTAAGCAGGGCTTGCAATTTTACATTTCTCTACAAAAATGTGCTGTAAAATTGTTCCACATGTATGTAATTTGTGAATGATATAGTGAAGTTGTGTTTATGTGAGAGTATGGAATATGTTTGGCATTGCTGTCCTGGTATTAAAGGAGACCTATGAGATCTACTCTGCTATTCAGAGAGAAACACTGGCACATATACTGGTACAAAATGCTTCTGTTATAGTCTATGATCAGTTAAGTTTTTTTTATCTGGAAACTGATTGTGATCTCACTGAAATAGAATATAGTCAATACAACAATAGAATTTGTTGTAATCCACGTATATGGAAAAATGAAAATCATGATAATAAAGACCATTTTCTTTTCAATTCAGCCTTGGATGACCCTATGTGTTTCTTTTTCTTTTTCTGTCATACATTTGTTTTCCTTTTTTTTTTGGTATCACATGAGATCATAAGGGCATAAATATGGGAGAACCAAGACTCCTAAAAGTTCTCTAGACAGCCAAGTGATAAATGTGTGTTACTGTGGCTTTCTTCCTGCTGTATCTCAGGTAATGAAAGGCATCTTAACTCAGTGGCTGGTCATTACTTTCAAACAGTACTGCTCTATGTCAAACTGCATTGTATTACACTTCCATTAATTTACTTGCCGTCAGTGGTAATCAATAGACCACTTAGGCTTTTAGGATTTTGTTTCTCAAAACTCAGCATTATAAGCACAAGCCAGAACACTGAGTTGAAGATCAAACAAACAGAAAAACAGAACCCCTGCCGTACTTAAAATGGAAATCAGGCACAGTTCCTCATAACATAAAGAGTAGATGTGCCTCTATATCACATGAACTCATTCGGAAATAAAGGATCCCTGCAAACACTGGACAGAGGAGAGATGTGCATGTGGTGTCTTGTCATGTTAGCATGTCCAGGTCCCCATTTCTACATTTGTAAGATGTAGAATACAACGACAACTTTTTAAAAATATTTAATATGACGTCCAACACAGTTTTAGTTTTGGACAATTTTGGTAGACTCCTCTCCAGAAAACATGACTGTGAGCCTGTACGGCTATAAGATGGCTATGTGGGTCTCTGAAGCCACTGATCATGTCTTAAGTTGAGTAAAACACAAAACCAAAAATAACTGGTCCATGATTGAACTCTGCAGTTATTGGTCCAAAAGATCAGCATTTGATTATCATTTGATTAAAACAGTGACTGTAAGGCCCAAGACTACTTATGGGAATTACACATTCAGGTAGCAAATTAGTGTTCGTTTACCCTTTTGTCACATTGTCTGCACAAAAAAACCATGAATAGTCATTTAAGACATAGCACTTCCTGTTCAGTAGACACAGTGGTATGATGTTTACAAGTCACAAGAGGTCAATAATACCGTGTTGATGCATGGGAAATTATTAATGGCATGACAGCTGCAACGGTCTATTTTATATTAAAATACTTTTTGTCAAACATTTTACAAAATATGAAGATAATTTTTTTTTACCTGTGGCATTACTTAAAGCTCAATTTTAGGGTCAGTATACCTTTCAGTATAGAGTGTAATTCTTTAGGGACAATATTCATCAGTTAGTCACACTTATGCAGATGACTCTCTGGTGTATGTACATATAACAATGGTTGTGACCAGTGGTGATATTATAAGCAGTTTCATTGAGACTAAGTGGTGGATGTTTAGTGGATCGTTTCTCCCTGTTAAATGTGAACAAATCTCACTATTTTATTTGGCTCAGTAAAATCAGTGTATGAATTTGTGTTAAAACTATTAATCCTTGAGTGCTGCTTGACTCTGACTTCACGTTTAATTCAGAAAGTAATACAAACTCCAGGCCTGCTTTGTTCACTTCCAAAATATCAGCAACATTGAAGTTTTTTCTGTGAGGTCAATCGCAAAAAGTCATCTACCTTCGTATCTTTTCACATTTAGACTTCTGTACCCCCACACACATTCACACTCCACATAATTTTTTTTTGTATGATTGCAGCAAGCTTCGAATCACAGCAATGCCCCCCCGCCCCCCCCTTTTTTTTTTTTTTGCCAATTAAGGGAAATACAGTGTCTTGACCTTTTTTCATTGGCTACCTGTTCATTTTGCAATTGTTTTAAAAATTTTGTTAATAATGTTCAAGGCTAAAGGGCGTCTTGCTCTAAATTACATTCTGGAACCCATCATCCCTTATGAGCCAATTCAAAATCTGAGGTCCTCTGGCAAGGATCTTCTAGCTGTCGCTATATAAAGCCGGATAACTGAAGGTGACGAAGCCTTTGCTGTTTAGGTTGTCAGACCCTGGAAATCCTTGCGATTAGAACCCAGGCTTTTCTATAAGTCCTTTCTCAAAAACACTTATACAGAGAGGCAATTACATGTTAACGTGCTACAATCTGATGGTGGATTGTGTCACTTAGTGTGCTAAGCTTATTTAATTGGCCTAATATCATGCATTGCTTTTGGTGTTTCTTTGCTCTTTAAAGAACTTTGTTATTATCAATATTGTAAAGTTATATATATATGAAAGAACTATGATTATGTTTTTATTGGACTCATTTTCCCATCCCTGAAAGTAAACATTCATATTTGGTAGTAACCACAGCCCTGGATGCTGTCCATGGTGCTGTTTACTTCTCCTCTGTTACAGAGGGGCTTGTTGAGATGCTGTCCATGGTGCTGATTCTCACTGAGCCCACCATTATTGGTGAGTCTAACAGTGCAGTGAGGTTCACATGAGAAAGGATGGTTCTAATTATTCAATCACAGACTCCACGTATCTGTGCACAGAGCAGCAGCCGCTTCATGAGACTGTGTGAACTGTTTTCTTAGTGTGCTGGCTTCTTCCAGTGGAGCTTATATCTATAGTGCTGTAAACTATGTATGATGCACAGTTTTCTCAGCTTGTTAGTTGCCAACTGTTGAGTCTAGTAAGTCAGTTACTCAGTCTGTCTTTCGTCATAGTAACACTTGTTTTGTTGGCTGCAGTATGTGCTATATTATGAATAATGATAAACCTGGAAACTGGAAGAAGCCAAATCTGATTCAGCGAGTGTCTCCACCTGGGGCCAGCTCCCTTCTCTGTGACAACTACGGTGGGTGTATGGAAGTATCGTATGTCATGCACAATTTTTAGCCTTGTAAGATAGCAATGTCAGTCTGTCAGTCAGTCAACCGTGCCTCACTGAAATAGCTCGAAATATACTGGATGGATTACAATGAGACATGAAACAATGTTAATGTTTCCCAGCAGAGGAATCCAAGTGACAACCTTATCCTTTCTTTATTTCCTTTTGTTTTTTCATCATGACATGGATTTTAGTTCAGACATTCATGGTGCTCAGAAGAATCCACCGAATGGTGATAATAATCCACTGACTTATAGATTCAGCTAAATATTAAAGAGTAAATTTATACTACAGAATACCTCAATGTCTTCTACAAGGATTGTCACCAAAGTAGATGCAGACATTCATGGATACCAAAGTAATAAGAAAAGAAAAAACATAAAACAGGACAGTGACCATATATGCAGCCTCACAGGCTCAATAACATTTGAAAGTTTGTAACTGCGAGACCACAACTTTCCAGTAATTAGTTTCATTCTACTTTAGTGCATGATGGGAAGCAGCAAGGACATTATCGTCCAGTGAATTTAATTGTACCTAATCTTATCTATTTCAACTTCTATTTCAAATCATGTGATTTATTCTGCTCTCTCCCCCAAGTCCTGATCATATTCCACAGGTAAATTGGAGATTGATCGTGACTGAGATTCTTCTTAGTGTTCATTATCACTAGACCACATTCTTACAACTCTGCTTGCTGTCTCTCATGCTCACAAATAAATGCAGGTCTATACATACAAGTATGAATCCATACTCACACAACACCAAACAGTGGCCATAGACACACACGCACACACACACACACACACACACACACACACACACACACACACACATCAGATTCACTTTTTTTTTAATTAGGGGCAAAGCTGCCTCTCTCCCACTCGTTCTTTTTGTTTCGTCTCGCACGGCCTCCACCTGCAACTCATGGCAATCTGTTCATTGTGCCATGATATTAGGTGATTAAAAATCACCATATTGGAAGATGAGGAGAGGAGAATGAAAAGGCAAAAAAAAAAAAAAAGAGAAAGAAATGCTTTGGTTGCTTCACCAGCACCTGAGGAGAATAGGTAATGTGCCAGGTGCATCTGGCCTTCTATTGATATTCAAAGCAGCTGGTGATGGAAAAACCCTCCATAAAATAAAAGAAACAAATAGATAAACAAAAATTATAATAACAGCCTCCAAGACAAACCATGCTTGTGTTCTAATCTATGTCGCTATTTAGAAGGCTGGTGAATTAGTATTTCTCCAGTGTGTGGTAGTGATAACAAAACCCTTTTCTTATTCACAATCCATAAATGATGCTGGTGAGTCAATGGATTTCAAAACTCATGAAAGCTGATGTTCAAAGTGTGTAAATTGATAGGATGCAGTAGTGTGTTGCTTCAAAATTGGCAAAAGATGATATAATTCATTCCCTGTAGTTGAAGGATAATGAATGTGCTGTAATTCATTGCAACGAGATGTAGCCTAATGGACAGAGAGGAAACTTTTCAGTTTTCACATACAACACACTGCTCCTCATATGTGATCACTGTGATTCTATTCTGATCACACGGAGCCAATTATCCAAAGTTTGTTTCCTGTGAGGATGGCAGGTAGGAGTGTGATGAAAGGCCAAACTCAACCAAACTCTTCTAATTCCTCAAAATCATTTGCATTGCTTTGATCACAGCAGTAGGTGACACAAATATAAATCACATTACAAATTATGTCCTCCTCCATAATAGAGAAGATGCAGCTTGTAATAGTGTTAGACAACATACATCCTTTTTTTCTACTGTTTTCAAAGAACAAACACACTATTCATCACAGATGATCAGATTGTTAAATCGTGGATTTATTGCATATCAACGGACTCATTAGGTTTTGTTGATAGAGGTAAACGGTGAAAGCAAGAGTCTGAAACAAAAATAAGCTTTCACAACAGGTTTCAATTTGTCCCGACCAATGGCACTCCATGTCCTTTTGTAAACTAAATGTAAATGTATATAATTGAATCATTTCAGAATTTAATGTTCTATAATGGCAGCATGGTGGCTGAGTGGTTAGCTCTGCCACCTTACAGCTAGAATTTCCACTCTGCCAGTTTGCAAGTTCTCCCTGTGCTTGTGTTGGATGGACCGATGACCTCTCCAGGGTGTCTTGCCCTATGCCAGTTAGGATAGGGGTTGGTCCCCTGCATGAATGAATGAACAGGATAAGTACCTATAATGTCCAGCAGGTACCTACTGGTCTAAAGATGTGGTATAATAAATCTGAACTGGTCAATCTTTGTATATTACCAATGTGCCAGTTGTCTAGGCATCATGTACAATCAGCTGTTGTGGTGATAAATCCAAAAAGAGTTACAATTTAGATTCTGCATTTCACTTCAACTCTACACTATAATAACTCTGTGTCTTTCAGCTAATTGTTTCAGCTCTGGTCAACTTTGTGCAGGCTAAACCAACCACACAGGCAGAGTCAGCGTCTACTTCGAGTAGAAAGTGAAGCAGTTAGCATCTAAAGAGCCAAATATTTCACTCAGGTGATGGTGGAGTTATATGGGCAGTGGTCAAATAAGAACGTGTAAAAACAAAACAAAACAAAAAAACACCAAAAAGCTAAAGAAGAGAAAAGTTACACAAAAAAGCAGAACAAGATCAAACAGAATGAAAATAGAAGCCAAAGATTTATGTGTGTGTGGGGGTGTGTGTTTGTATGGTGGAGGTTGGTATTGTATTACATTAACAAGAAGAACAAAGACATGATGGAAATATGCCTGTTCCTCTGACAGCCATGTTCCCATGACAACTGTTGTTCTGGGTGACATAGGCGGAGACGTACTCACAAGTCATCCTTGTTGAGTTTCAGGGATTCACATAAACACACGCATGTGATGCCTCCTTCTTAGCTTGACTCTCCACTTATTGCACCAAAAAGTATTTCAGTCCTCCCCTGCAGCCCATCTCACCCCTCCTCTTGTGTTTGTTCCTTCTCTTTCAACTTGGGTTGTGGGGTGGGGGGGGTGTCATTTTTAAAATTCCCACAAGTCAAATGACAACTAACATCTAGGCCTTTGTGATGTTTCAAAAAGCTTTTGTCTCATAGTCGGCCTCCTTCTGTCTCCCAGTTCGCTCATTCATGCCCTTTTTTTTTGCAAGTTGTGCACCTTCTTTCTGTTTTTGCTTCCTTTTCTTTCCCTTTTCGTTCTTTCTCCTGTCCTTTTCTTTCTTTTTGGAGCACAGCAAACATTGAAAGGGATTTAATCGACAAGCACTGCTCAATCAGCCGACAAATCAGCTCATTTGTCTGTTTGTGACTTTGCCCTGAGTCTTTTTCCGTGGCTGCTTTCAGCTCAATGTGGTGCTTTTCTGAAACCTATCTTAGACCCCCCTCACACACACACACACACACACACACACACACTCTATAAACACCTCGCAGGCAGATAAGAGACAGTTTATAAAGTCAGTGATCTGCTACTTTTTTTCTTTCAAAAGGATTATGATAACTTTCAAATCTGTGCCCATTAGCACTGTAAGCACATGGGCTACCATTAGGGGATTCAAAATAAGACCAGAGAAGAATCTCTTTTTAAAGAATTCATCAGGTAGAAAAAGGGCTGTCGGCATATCTGATACTGGCTTATTTCAGGTGCATTGGTGAGTAATATGTGTCTTGGGGAAAGAAAAACAGCAATGTCTCCAAACTCTTTAGTAAATAAATCACTGTCTATTCTCTGGCATCTCAACCCTAGAATCTCATCGAGGTACAGTACATTTAGTTTTTGCAGTGAACATCACTGTGCTGAGACCTTCCCTTAAGTTAGTGTAAAAGTTGTTGAAATACTTTATTATCTGGCTTTAGTGGGTGCATATATTACTGTTGGATTAACTGCAGCAAAGTAAGCGGCGCTTCCAATATCTTTGGCTCATACTGTTTATCACATAAGTTCTAAAAGTTATTTAAAAATTGAGAGGGAGAGGAAAGTTGTAGCCACTCTCATGTTAACATGCTCACAATGTTTGTTGTGGTTTCACGTTACCATTCTAACATTTACTCACTCTAACATGTGCATCTAAGTGCCGACACCGCAAACCAGCAACGAAGACCTTGTAACGATGAAGACCAACTACTGTGTTGCCTCAGGTCACCTTTTGTCTGGGCCAACCATTAGCACTTGAACACACCACAAACTGCACGGAACGCGCTGCATGCAGAAATAGGTTCCATGAGACATCTTTAAGCCTCTGGTGATAAAGACTCACTGAACATCACTGGCAGCCGTGCACAGATATTTGCTTCTTATTGAGCATACAGAGAACAATTTATGCTTGATAATTCTGTTTTGGGTTTTTTTGCATTCTCGTAATTTGATAACTATGAATACCTGAAGGGACCATGAATGTCTATCATGTTTTTTTTTTTTTGGGCAAACAATTTTAATAGTTGGCAAGTTAAATGCCAAGGCATACACTGGACCAGAGTGGTGGATCCAAACATATACTTAATATTCCTTTTCATAAACCCAAAGACTTTTAGTCAAGTAACAAGACCCAGCAAGCATCTACAGCCTTTTATTCAGAGTGCAGTGAAAAGAGAAGCCTGTAGAAATCATTTTTTTAATATTTAATTTATGTCTTTCAGTGAGGTTATGAATCACCCTTATTTATAAAGCTCATTTTAAGTGTATGTAAGGGCAGGTGTCATAAATCCCACTAGTAAATGAGGGCTAACAAAGCTACAGCAGTTTAGCAAATATGACTCGTAAGTGTGAACATAATGTGCTGCACTTCGAAAACCAGAGATGCAATTGACTGAGTATCCAGACGCAGTGACCTGCTTCATTTATGTTTGACTCTAAGTAGTGTTATTGGCATTACTCTGTCATGGCCAAGGGATATTATTTAGGGAGTTATATGTATTCTGAATTTATTAGTTTATTAATTCAGCCATACATACTTTTCAAACATTCATTTTGGGGCCATTGCTTATTTACTGAAATTCATTTTTATACTGATATCTATTCTATATTTAGTTTAGTAAATATAACAATGTCTATATTTTACCAACCGTTTATGTGTGAACGGCAAGATTTTTGTATTTGACACCAATCAATCAATCAAATATTTGTAAAATTTAAATTCATGGCCCACTGATCCACAGCTTTTGTAGCAGCTCTTTAATAATACTTACAAAATGTTTTGGGGTAGTTTCTAAATTACCATTACAAGTAATACAATAGTACATAAAGTTACTTTTAGGCTATGATGTAGTACTTTATTTCATTACTTTTGTCCATATTCATTAAAAATCAAAATTAAGCCGTAAAATCCTCAACAAATAAACAACTCTAATCGCATATCAATTGGAGAAAAATTGTACTTACACATAGCTGGTGTGCAGTGTCATTTCTGCACAGACCTCCACCATGAGTTTAACAAAGCAAAGAATTCTGACCCCCACTTTGGTGACTTAGGAGCAGCCAACGCAGCCAATTAGTGCAAACCACTTTGCTTGAACAAAAAAAAAAAAAAAAAAAAAAACTCAATAGCAAATTCACCAGCTGTACAATAACATCTTACCCTCATATCGAATCCAGACAAACTCCAACAGGCTTAAATGCTAAAATATTAGCATCCAAAGATTGTAAAAAAGCATTGAACCCCTAAACTCTAACAATGTACAGCTGATAATGTTGTCATTGTAGCAGAGGTCATTTACCTGCGTCATTTATTCCAGTGACCCCAGGAGTTTTGGACCTTAAATACTGAGCCACTTAGCACAGAACGCCAGACCAGCACTGGGCCCCAACCTTTCTGCAATAGTCTGAATACACCTTCACCAAAAAAGATACAAAATTACCTGCTTGTGATCTCAGGCTAGCTCAACAACTCCATACTCCTCTGCATCCTTCATCTGAGTTTTTGCTGAATGCCAGGGATTTCATCATTGATCTTGGCTGAACAGCCTCCACCACATATACCCCTTTTTCACTGAGCCAGTTCCATGGCTGGTTCGGAGCCAGTGCCTACTTTAGAACCAGTGTTTTGCATTTAAACAGCATAAAAATGGCTCTGGGCCAGGACAACTGATTCCAAAGTGGGTTCACAAATTAAACCCGCTCTGAACTGGCTCTAACATCAGCACATCACTAGCATCTACTGTAGTTCACGTTGGTCCAAAAGGAGGGAATACTGAATTAGTGCATTGAGTTAGGTTGTTTCTGAATGTAACATGTTAATAATTTTACAAAACCTAATGAGGTAATGTCTTATCTTACAGCGCATAACTGGTTAAAATGGTAGTATGACGTTCACCATGTTTAGCATTTTACTTTAGCAAAAGTTTTCATACCAATATTAGGCTTATTTTGACTGTAATAATGGTGCTTGATGATTTTGTTTTTCTACCCTGCGAGCAAATGCATCGGAATTTCATTTATATGCGTACTTGTGGCATGAATGAATGACAATAAAGTCGAATCTAATTCTGAATCTGAAATTTGCCCTGTGGGGAATTGATCAAATTCATGTCAATATGCTTCCTTTTAGAAACAGAAATATTCATTTGCTGGTTGTATTTCATGACAAGCCAAAGGTTTATCAAAGTCATTAGAATTCAATCTGTAAAAAAAATTGAATATGGACCAAAAAGTTATTGAGCTTCAATCAGTAAGTGAAACTCAGCGACATCCAAGTATTTAAGGGTCATCTCACAGCAAGTCTGAATTTCTGTGTCAATGTTTTGAAGTCGTGGACTGATCGGCCGATATATAACCCTTCATCGCTGCGCTTCTGTGAATATAAACAGTTAACAGTGTCATCCAGAACCTCTATGTAGCCTTCTGGCTTTGGAGCTTAAGGTTAACTTGAGCATCTTGTGTCTTTTCTCCGACTTGTATGGCTGTGCTTTTCATGTGCCAACACTGAGATAAACAAATCTGGCTGAAGTTCCAGTTTTAGAGCTGTGTGTAAACCCTTCCCAGGACCAGGAAGTCATTTTAACAGATAATCCAATAAGCTGGTGCCATCCTGTTCCTGGCAGGGCTGCGTGGCACTGTATCCTGGTGAGTGAGAATAGTAGCTGGTGGGTGACAGGAAGAGTGTCTCCTCACCTCTCTGAGCCCGACTGGCTCCCCCACAGACACAGCTACCGCCTCCTGCCAAGTCATTCATTAACCCCAGTGGAGGGACTGCGGGAAGAGAGAGGAAGATGGGGAGTGAAAGATGAGGAGAGTGGTGTCTCTGTGGGAGAGAATGAATACACAGACGGAGGAGATAAAGGGGGAGAAAAAGATGGTAGTAGCTTGTGAAGATGCGCAAGTGGTTCCGTCCAAACATAGTAATTCAAATGCTATTCTTATTCATACATCTTGTTGCCACTGTCATCAATCACCTTTTAAGTGTTCTCCCTTCAAATGACAAAAATTGGATCCCATTGCCAGCAGACTGGTATCAGGCTACTACCAGCAGTGCAGTGAGGAGAATTCAAATGATTAGTGAGCAAGTATTCAAAGTTTCTTTGTGCAATCACTGCATTGATGTTGTGGGGTCTGAGAGGAAACTGCAACTGCATCTTATAATTCTAGGGAAGAGTACAGATAAGAGCTAGAGCAAAGTGAGAGCTCGATTCTGAAGGGGGGCACAGAGGAGAAGTGTCATTCTTACGTAGAGAAGCTGAGTATGATGTTAAAGTTCGAGATGAGAACTAAACTTCTGAACCAGTGGTGAGTTTGGAAGTGAGAGAAGAGACGGGGGAGTTGAGGAGGAGGAGGAGGAGGGGGAGAGAGAAAGAGGGGGAGAAAAATGCTCCAAGGGAAAAGAAAAGGCCATGTCTGTGAGACTGGAGCAGTGTGGTATTTTAGCTGTCAGCCAGAGAAGTGAAAACCCATACAAACACACACATACTCACACACATGCATGCAAACGCACAAACACAAGGCTATTTCCTCCCCTTGCATCTTCTCACCTTTATGCTGTGTCCGTTGTGCTTGCTACAGCACTTGCGTGCGCACACACACCCACCCACCCACACACACACACATACACACACACACACCAAAATAAACATTCACAAACACACATCTGCTCAGAGAAAACACTCTCTGATCCCATGGTGAGAGTGAAGGGAAGGCCACCGCTCGCGTATGGCCACCGGTTCTGTGCTGCTCGGCTCCCCGAGCGAGAGCCGGCTGTAGGT
Organism: Channa argus; assembly: GCF_033026475.1. Lineage (NCBI taxonomy): Eukaryota > Metazoa > Chordata > Actinopteri > Anabantiformes > Channidae > Channa > Channa argus. Next base: position 25,141,796 of record NC_090199.1, on the reverse strand, counting down.
GGCACTGTAGTACTGCAGAAAGAATCTTTCCTCTCAAACACATGCAGGCCCATGTAAACGCACACATATCGTGCACGGGCGTGTGTTCATATGATCAGACACACTATACATGGACATGTGTATACATGTTCAAATACTGCACGCTGTGTATGGACATGTGGCTTGTGCATACATGTGAAATCAGAGCTGCCAGATGTAGGCAAAAGATAATCTTGTAACCAAGATGTAGCAGTGTGTGTGCTTGTGATCAAATCTAGTTTGTGTGTACAAGATGTTACATGTTTGAAACTCCAGAGATACAGAAAATGCAATGGTCTATATATGTGCTCCTTGACAGTTTTGCAATGTCACCGGATAACAATGTGGGGATGATTTGCTTTGTTTCTCTCCGTATCCTGACAGCAGGGGATTGCACACACTGACGATTATGCACATACATGCATGCAAACTGGAGTCCATCTACAAGCACGAGTACCACATGCTAGTGTTGCAAGCCTATGATCACGCTATCACAACTCTTGTATCAAACGACACCTTATCTGTCCACAGTGTTATTTTGTGCAAAGTGTCACTTGTGCTGCTGGATGCAGACAGACAGTCAAAGTCTCTTTCTCTCTCTCTCTGCTTATCGCCGTCTGTCTCGCCAGCAGGCAACACTTGCATTGATACAATATTGAGATTAACAAACAGGGAAAATAAATAAATAATTACAACCCAGAAGGAAAGACAGACAGATTCTGAGAACAAATGCAGGAAAGTGTGAAATGCAGATAATGAGAGAGAGAAATCGACGTCGAGACTTGCTGAACTATACAAGGCCTGTCCCTCTAAAGCTTGGAGAGTTGTGTTCAGCGGCGCTGAGCGTTCTGTTGTGTTGACTGGAGGAGAGGAGAAGGTTGCTGAAATAGATGACTCGCTCAGGGCTGTACACACTCAGAACAGATGCAACCACAGCACTTCCTTAATAGTGTTTCTCACACAGTTAATAGTGGGAATACATCTGCAGGGTGAGCGTGTGTGTGTGTGTGTGTGTGTGGGTGTGTGACTGTATATGTGGATTTAAATCTCTTTGAACTCTTAACTTCCAAGCTCAGAATGAAGGTTGAGTTCTCTGATGTGCAGGTTAAAGGAGGGAGGAAATTTGTGAAAAACGTACACACCGTGTTCACCCCTGTGTGTGTGTGTGTGTGTGTGTGTGTGTGTGTGTGTGTGAACATATACATATGCACATTAATATCAAAAGCAGTGTTGGCACTGAGAAGGGATAATTGAAAATCTCTTTTTTTATGTGACAAGGGATAAAGCACCATAAAGCCTGTAGGGATGTCCACATGCATTTTATTTAAGGGACTAGTTCAACATGCTGGGAAAGTCAATTATTAGCTTCTTTCTCCGAGTGAGATGAAAAGATCGATATCGCTCGTGTGTGTGTGTGTTATTTATCGTAAGGAAAGTATGGAGCTGGAGTCAGCTTAGCTTAGCATAAAAGCTGTGGGTGAGTGGGGGGTTGGGGTGGGGACATAAAGTTACAGGTTACCTATTATAAAAAGAAAAATGAAAATACTTTTTTTTTTTTTTGGTTTGGAAATGTGACAGTTGGGTTCCAAAGAGCAACAATTATACGGAGAGAAATTTAACAATCCTTTGCCACAGCGGTTAGACAGAGATGCTGTCGACATTCAACACTCACATTTGGTCAAAAACCAAAGTATTGGACAAATTAAAAGAAATTGCAACTCCAGACAAAATCAAAGTGTAATTTATGATAGAATTTTACTTTAGATCTTAGTAATAGCTTGGGAGCAATGGGGAAACATTTTAGAAACAATACAGTAGAAAAGGAATAATATATTCTCATAGTAACAACAGTTGTAATTTATCAGTATGTTAAGGTAATAATAATATTTTGTTACTAAAATGTAATATCGTTATTATGTTGTTAGTAAAATATTATGTAAGATTAAATATGTAATAGCTTGGTATACAAAATTGATATATCGAGGTAATAGGAGGCTAAAACTGGTAATAACGATACAACTAAACAAAAACAGCTACAGTAATTATTAGTAATTACTTGCAGCAGTTTGTTAAGAAAGCTATAAAATGCAAACTACCTGGTTCTGCTTAATGTTTTGATGATATCTGTATCAGAGAAGAAGGATGAACATCACAATTCTACAGAAGTGAAGTCATCTTACAAAAATAAACTTATCTGAAAAATGGTCAATTTTAATCAAATCAGCATTATAATATCTATCATATAGAAGTGAGCAGGGTTTATGGTCTGTGTTGCAACTGTGGCTTCACTTAAATAGTAAACCTCTATTACCTTGTTATTATCTAGTTTATTAACATCCTTATTACCTTATTTTCACAATATTAGCCCTACTATTGCCGTGCTGCTACCTAAATATTAACCCTATATTACCTTGTTATTTATGACATATAACCCCACTATTACCTCCCTATTACCAAGCTGTACAGTGCCACCAAATTTATCATAAGCAGGTTAAAAGCAAGTGTACCAACACAATAAATGCTCTGAGAATCCAGTGAGTGTAGGTGTGAAGTCAGAAGAAAGTCATTAGCATTCATCATGGTAAACATTATTGTGTGCATATTATTATATAGCAAATTATAGAATAGATTAAGGCATTTTTTAGCTTACTGCCCTGATCTACTGCACTACCTACATGTCTCGATAGAACTCTGTACCTAATGCACAGACTGCAGTAATTTGCTATACTTTGTATCTCACTATGTAACAGAAACCAGATAAGCATTTTCCACCACTCCTTTAAGCTCATGTTTTAAATCTACGAAAACAGATTACTTAGAGAGGTTTGACATTGCATGGTTTTGTGTTTTCCACTGTGCTGAGGGCCCCATATACTTTAGAAATAATCATTTACTATAGCACGGCGCCAAATGAAGGTCTTTCCTCACGATGACCCAATAGTTAAAGTCTCTGACTTGAAAAAGGATGCATGATCCACGAGCGAGCTGGAGAGCTGATCCTATTTTTAAGTCCACTTTGGACCAGACATTTCCATAAATTGTCCTGGTTTGCATATGAGTGCAGACTGTTGTGAGCCTCAGCCAAAGGGCCTGAGGTGGAAGTGGTCCACTTGTGGTGAAAGACTCTCGATGTGAAATGTCTCTTCCTTTCTATTTCAGCACCACATCCATTCCCCTCCTTTCCAAACCTTGGCCCTGGTTTCGCCTGCCACCTGCCCCTCTTACCCGCCTTACGCTCTTACACCTCTATCAAATACCACTCTCCTATTTAACCTCCCTCTACCCCTCAATCCGTCCATCCTCATTCCACTGCATTTTCCCTTACTGTCCTCGCTATCTCCCTCTCTATCCTAATAATTCTCCCTCTTCCTCCATTTCCCATCCTCTTCCTCACTCCTTCATTCCATCTATCTCTCATTCCCATCCATCCCCTTTTTTCTTTCTAATCCATATTCATGTAATTTCTATATAGGAGCCTGGGGCTGCTGTTAGGGACTGTTACTTTGTGTTAAAGGTCTTGAAAGCCTGCCTGATTTACAGTAATAACTTGGGATATATCCAGAAATACCATTATCGAATACACACGCACACGCGCACACACACACACACACACAAAGAGCTATTTCCTACCTTCTGTCCTCTGTCTTGCTGGCAATCTTTAATGTACTTCTTAGGCTGAGCTGCTGTAACAATCAAGCATACAATCCAACAAAAATATGACTTTTAATGGAATCCCAGGGGAATACGTTGGGTCTGTGTTCTTGTGTGGTTGAATGCCTTTGTGTACTTCCTTTAATATGCATGTTTGAAACTGTGAGGTAAATGGGAACTGTGGATATTAAAGAACCATCAATTCATGCAGCAACAAGGGAGAATTGATCGAATTTGCCCAGAGTTACAATAACTACACAGGTAGTGAGAAAAATCAAAGCTTGCTTGATGCATGAGATGTCATTGTCTAAGTCATGTAGTAAGCCAGTGGGATTTGATACAAATGAAGAAATTTGTTCTGAACAGCACAATTAGTGGTTTTTACCAGGGATCTGATGAATTAAGCTATTATTACAAGTAGGAATGTGGGTGTGACAATGCCAGTGGGGCTAAACAGCTGTCACATGGAAAGACGTGAGCAAACAGTTCAGCATTGCACAAGACTGAGGTAAGGGCAGTGCCACAGAGAAAAAGATGGAGAGAAATTGTTTACATATTCACTTTGAACTGCTTTGCTTCTAAATCAGCCTAATCAGTGATTTTCTCTAATAAAAGAACAAGCATCTTACACCTCTCAGGAAGAGTGAGAGGACCCAGCTAATCAGCAAACTGAAAAGACCATTGTGTAACTGCAACTTCTGAAATTACTCATTATTCCACTTTCTTCGTGAGTTAAATAAACAAATAAACTTAATTACTATTTAGAGGATAAATGAGCTGTTGTGGTTTATCTCGTCCCTGGTCAGTAAGTCATCTGCATGAGTAGGGAAGCAATGTTAAAAAGTACACACATTTTCATCAGCTTTTTAAATGCACATTTTCATTTTACTTTTCATGTTTTTAGTTTTAAATGATCAATGATGATTGACGTGGTGGAGCGGTTAGCGCTGCCGCCTCACAGCTAGAAGGTTGCGGGTTTGGACGCTGGCCGGCCGTGACCTCTATGTGTGTCCACTTGCTTCTGTGGGTTTCTTCTGAGTTCCGATTTCCCCCCACCGTCCAAAAACATGCATGTTAAGTTAATTGGTGACTCTAAATTGCCCATAGGTGTCAATGTGAGTGCGAAGGGTTGTCTGTCTGCATACAGTATGTCTCTCTGTGAGGGACCTGTCCAGGGGGTACTCCGCCACTTACTCAATGACAGCTGGGATGTGGTCCAGCCCCCCTGCGACCCACACTGGATACGCGATGAAAGATAATGGATAGATGGATGTTAAATTTGAAAAACAAAAACTCACTATCTCACTATGACACGAGATATTTTACTATTGGCTGACATAGGAAGGGAGCAAGCATTCACACAGAGCTTTTTACTTAATTAATAAATGTAATTCATTTAATTATTATACTTTTTTTAAATATAAAATGAAACACTTGATAACTTAAGTGTTTACCCAATAAAGTCAGTATTTAGAAGAGCAATTACAACAAGTCCAGTCACAAAGTTTCCACTAGATTGAGGTCTGGACTCCAGGATATTGATTTGTTGTAAACCATGTGTAGCTCTGGCTGGAAGCTTGAGCTAATTGACTGCCTTTACATGAAGTGTGTAACATTTGGGATCTGTGAGTAAAAATGGTATATAGTATTGGTAATTATGTTTTATTATGTATTCGGCTGAAAATATGAATTGTTGCATTTGTTTTTAGCTTAGAATAAAGCCTCTATATCTATACGTGCAAGGTTCCCCCCTTTGACAGAGGAAGCCATGTTGAGCTCTAGAGAGAATTTCACATTTTCACTTTGAAGTAGCAGCTAGAGATCCGTTTGTTCTAGTGTCCAGGAAGAATTCGATTTTTTTTTTCCTGCCTTCCTTTGCTTTGTGGTTTGTCCTGCAGAAACCTACCTGGCATTTGTGATGATGTGCAGCATTTGGTTTTAGCCAAGTATAGCATCAAAGCTCATTTTCAGTCTCGTCATTACATAAAATGTTCCAGTTGACTTCAGAGTCGTTACTGGCTCTCTCTCTGTCACTTTCCTCTGAAGCTTCAAAGAACCTGATGTATGTTGTTGGACACAGTCTCTTCTTAAAACGTGTAACTCTTTCAAAGGATTTATTAGGCGTCTTATTGACCTTTCTCACCTTTCTGCTTTTTTCCCCAGGTACTAAGTACTGGAGGATGACCCGCTCTAAACAGATTTATCCATGTGCCTCATTTCTTAATGATGAATTCAACTGTACTCCAAGAGATACTTGGTGACTGGTAAGAGTTCTTTTACTGATCATCTGACTTTGACTGTGTTCGTTAATAACTTTTTCAGAGAGTATTATAATGTTCTTTTATCTTCATGATGTAGTTGTTGCCAGGATACTGATACAGGTGTTTCTATACTACCTACAACACAACTTTCACTGCACTCAGCTTGCCTCCATTTACTAGTGTAACTTAAAAAAAAACCTTTACGATGTAGGTAAGTGACTTAAAGAGTGAGTCAGTTTTGTATTTTTAAATCATTAAGATTACTCTATGGAAATCTGTATTTACTTGAGAATATTTGTTGAGAGGTGGGCTCAGTATTTTTTACAGTATGGGTAGTTTATTACTTGCTGCTAAATTAAAGTATTTTTCTCATATACGGCCTCAGGTGCATTACCACGACCCTCTAGATTCTGGAAGGAGCAGGCTACATCTGTGGAGTGGTGCTTATAAATGCAAATAAAAGTGTTTTAATTTGCATGATATACAATGTCATCGAATATTGGAAAAGAAGGAGTCAACAACAGTTGTCTGTTTTTGGTTTTTTTTGTGCTTGTTCAGCATTTAGCTAATGTTCCTCTAGGGGTATATCGTACCAGTGGCTGATGTGCTTTGTCTCCTCATCAGTCACTGAGGCAAAAGGCCAAAAAAATATTTCACCATGCTACAGCACCGGCTCGAACGTGATAAAGCATTTGGCTTGTATGAACAGAGATTTTTACAGCTGCAAAGGTTTTTGAATTCAATCCAAGAAAGGCAACAAATAAACAATGTGGAGGTACATGCTGAACTCTCAGAATGTTGCTGAAAATCCTATGGGGCTGCTTACATGCAGTACACCACCACAATCATCAGTAGCAAAGACCAAAGATTTAGCAACAAGCCACAGTCACAGGCAGCATGTGGCCATTTTTCTTTTTCACATACAGTGGCCCTGCAGATTTGCAAAGTAAGATATTATTCCAGCGTCATTTGTGTTTTTCAGCTCAAAACAGCAGGACTCGCACACCTCCCTCATTGTTCTGACCCAGGAACACCTCTGGTTTTCATTAGCATCACGCTACACTTTTTTGTTTATTCCACTGTGTTGGCGACAGCCATTGCCTGAGATCGATGCTGTAAGGCCTTTTTCAGAGGCAAGAATGAGGTCCATTTGGATTCATGGATGAACTAATTAGAATCAGTTTGGGCGTAACCTTCAACTTGAATGGTTTGAATTTTGGATAACATTCTAAACTAGAAAATGTATGCGTGTGCATTAGCAGAGATGGATCATGTACGCTGTGCAAGACATATTATTAGATGCTCATTTTGTTTTCATACACTGCATGACCAGCATCTCTATAAATGAACATATTAGACTTTTAACAAGCCCCAATAATGTCGAAATAAAACAAGGCATTGCTGACGTTAGTGTGTTAAAAAAAGACATTTCACTACTGAGCTTTTCCTACAATGTTACAACGCGGCACTACAACATAGCGTCAGTCACACATCAACACATTTCAAGATAAAGTATGGTTTCCCCAGAGAAGCTGCCAGAATATCGAGCAAGTTCATAATGATCTTAATTATGGGTTAACTATGCATAGCATAACGTAAGGCCTAGTTCTGTCTGTAACACCCTCCACCTACTGGCACTTAAATCAGAGAATGGTCCAATTCTGGTGCTCTCGCCATGTATTATAGGATTGAGTTTTTCTTTTAAGGTTCTTTATTTTTGCTGCAAACAGGGAAATGCATATGAGTGAATTTGTTTATTTAAAAGAAAATTGAAATAAGTGAATGTGTTTAAATTTTTAATTAAATTAAAAAAGGTCTTTTTCTTGTCTATGCATGTGATGTATCCATGCAAACTGTGCTTTTACACACATCAGGTACTTAGGCTGCTGCTCATGACTGAGGTTGACAATAAATTACTTCTGCTCAGATGGCTTTAAACAGTAAATGTTTTATGCCATTCTCCACCACTCTCAACCCCCCTAAGCAGCCACCGCACTATGTGAATGTTTAATGACTGTTGCTTAATTAAAATTTTGTTGAATATACATAAATACAGTGCGCTGACCTTTCTGTGAATCTCTGCAATTCACCTTGAAATCCGGCTTTAATGGTGAAATTAATTGGAGAGGTCAAAACTAGACAAGCAGCAAGAGATTCACCCAGACCTTCAACTCTGAATACGAGTGTGCGTGCGTGGCCATTACACATGCACACCTACACCAAGGGATAATCAACTATGATGAAAAAAAAAAACAAAGGGAAGTCTTTACGCAGAAACAACAGCAAAGGAAACAAAAACAGGCCAAATGACATGAGGAAAGAGTTGTCATCTGCTCCCAAACCGTTGAGACTCAATTAAAAGTTTCTCTATTCTGCTAGTGACAAATTACATCAGTGATGGAGGGAGTGATGGAAAGACAGAGAGGAAGTCGCAAAGTCCCTGATTGCTTTCTGAACGTGGAGAGCTTTCAGGACCTGTTTGGGGAGACGGCTACCCCTCCGCACACGTGACAGACGGTGTAAGCTTGTGCACATTTTGGCTGTCTTTGCCTAACACACATACGCATTCACTGGTGCACACACAAATCGACTTGTCACTCTAATACAAAGCCTGTCCTGCTAACAAGAAGGGGAGGGGGAATCAAAAATCAAGGGATGGAGAGAGCCAGATAGAAAGACAGCAATCCCCTCCGCTGTAATGAATCTCCCCATCATTTTTTTCTTGTGTCCCCTGCTTCTTTCATTGTGATGAAAACAGGAAAGGTAGACAATGGAAGCTATCAAGGAAACACAATGGGAAATTGTGATTGTGGTGTCGCAAAACTCCTGTTGGCTCAGTTGAGGTTTGAGTGGCAGCAGAAAAAAGAAAAACTTTAATCTATGACTGCCTTAAGTAAAATTACACTCTACAACACTTCAATAGAGAGAGAAAAATGGCTGTTGGCAATGAGAACACAAAGAAAAACTAAATATTCCACTATTTTCTCTTACGTAATGTAACTATTAAGATAGAAGTAAATGCTGAGCTGAAAGATACATTTCATTATTTCGAAGTTAAACCCAAGACTGACCCTTAATCTAACACCTTTATCTGGTAATCTGAACAGTTTCCAGATCAAGTCACCGGCCTCCTAATGTAGTTTTTACATGTACGAAGAAGTAACTATTTGCAAACTACTAAACTTATATAAAAGGTCTTAGTACTTTTGAGTATTGCCACACTTTTACTCCACTGCACTACATGTCAAATTATTGTGGGATTGTTTTGTATTTGTTTGGAACAAATTCACTACTTAGTGATCTTATTTAGCAAATTTCCTTTTTTTTATCATATACAAGAATAACAACAATAGTTGCTTCCAAGTACTTCCAAGCTCGAATTACAAAATCAAAACTAAAAAACAAAACTATTCCAAAACTAAAAGATCAAATAAACATAACACTGCATCAATTCTAAAAAATATACATCAATGAAGTAGCATCAAAGTGTAATAACTGATTACTAAAATATAGTAAAATCTGTGAAGGATCTCTGATAAAGAGTAAGAGATTACTAACTTTGCTGACCTGAGTTATAGGGCTCTAACTTCAACTGCCCCATCATCTCTAGCTTTCAGCTGCACCTCAGGAATAAATAAAAGATTTCTGTCAGAGGATCTCAAATTAGATGCAGACTCATAGGGGACTAAGGTCAGACATATAGCACATGGAGAGATTATGAAGGGGCTGTGAAAGTCAACAGTAAGATCTTAAAATCAATTCTAAAACATACTGGGATCCTTTGGAAAAGGGGCTAAAACAGGTGGTATGATCTTGTTCTTGTTTTAAAGCAACAGTTTAAACCAGTATCAGGCAAGCGAAATGACAATGATACAGAATAGTGGAGGCCTGAGGAGATGATGAACACGCTGATGCAATGGGTGGTTATTTTGTGCGCTCTATAAAACATGAAGCAAAGTCAATGGTTTTCATAGGTTTATGAATTCTAAGCAGTTTCAATTTTAATATTTTTAGAAGCCTCAGGGATGGAAAGGATCCAATATAGCACAAGTAAAATAATTTAATAAATTGTTCCTTGGACTGTCTAAGAAGACCCAGAGAAAGGTCTGGATGTAGCAGCCCGGTAAAAAGCTCCACTTTGTGCGTTACATGCTGACACTGAAGGTGCCCATTTGCCCTACGACTAATGTACATATAAAGTCTTCCCGTTGTGTTAAATAGTGACACCCCTGGAGCGTCCAATACTGATGCCAGAGGGTACCTGTGTAGGAAGCGTCTATATCAATGAAATATTAACTATGTCGTTTTTTTAACAGTATCTAATCTAATGGTCCTTAGCAGGTTTTTGGTTGTTCCTGCTGCCATCATTGTCTATGCCCAATACACTCTTCTGAAAAGCTTTACACGTCACCTTGTGTGTTCCCGAATTCACTGCACCCATGTCATGTCTTTTATAAAGGAGATTTCCAGGTATTCACAACACAGTTCTGCACACATGAGTACAACCACACACATGCACAGACATATAGACACAGATATGGAAGAATGACCCTCTCAGTGTCAATCCACCTGGTTTCAACATGAAGCAACAATGGGGGGGCGGACTTATCCGGGCTTCCAATCAGAACCTCAGCATGCTACAAAGAAAAAAACCTTCAGATCAAACTCCAACCATGACAAAGAGAGAGAGAGAGAGAGAGAGAGAGACAGACAGAGGGGCAGATAAAAAGGATGAGGCATTGCTGTGTATTAGCAGTTCCACAACCTCTGGGGCAAAAGGGACAAACACTTTTGTCCTCAGCACACTTAAAGTTCAGACCCTCATGGTACCTACAACAAGATAAGAGGGCAGGGCTCTGTGCTCATATCAGGAATGTTCAAAGTTAACTTAGTCAGATTGGATTCACAGATATTTACACTGTATGATCTGAATATTGCAAATGTGAGGCTTCCCTCTTCAGCTAACACAGACACATATAAAGTTAAAGGCCTTAAGATTTCCTGAAAAGACAATGCATCATCATAATGTGTCAGTGCAAGTAAGAGGAAGTTTGGAGTGAGTTCACATTATACTTTATCCAGTGTGTCTTAGCCCAGATAGGATCATTTTAATTAACCTCATTACAATACCATTAATTTATGTTCCTGGAATAGTCAAATAAGAAGGACATATTAGCGTGTCTTTTGAACATGTCTTAGGGTGAAGGCCTGGATCGAACCACTGACCCTGTGGTTTGTGGACTACTTGCCTTATCAATTGAGTTACATCCTCCCCATCATGTCTCTAACAGTGTAGGCACCCTGTTGAGCAAATTCATTTTGGCTTACTGTAGCCAAGATCACTTTCTTTTGAACCACTACTCAAAGCTCATGACTGCAGGATAGGTTTGGAACAAATACTGCTTGGTCAATGAGGAGCTTTGCCTTTAGGCTCTGGTTCTACCACATTGCACCAATGGATTTTCTGGCTCCTGAAACTGACTCACTTGATGACCGTTAACATACACTCCAGTTGTCTTCACAAGTACATTCTCTACATCAAAATTAGCTTCCAATACCCTAACTTGACAACCTTTCGGCAGCTTTATCTTATCGTTAATCTGATGAAATGCCAATTGCATTTGGGTGCAGGTGGTTGATCAATCTCATCTATCGCCTTTTGCCTGTCCGTCACTTGGAAATGCTCTCTGTGTTGAGAGAGCCAGAGAAAAGTTGTCTTAGGCCAATGTAGCTGAGGTCCCAAGATACAGCTGTAGCGTCTGTCACCAAAAGACAGAAATGACCAAAAAGAAAAAAGCTGCAAAGATCTTTGCCCTTTAAGTGTGGAAAATGAAGTAGCACGCTTTGAAACTCTTGAAAGCAAGTCCCTCACGCTGAGTTCAAAACAGTGGTTATTGTCATGAAAAAAAAAAAGAATGAGGGACTATTGATCGACTCAAGTTGCTGTTGGATGTTGAATTGTATAGCTGATCATTTTGCTACTTTGTGTCTCTTTGTAGATACGGCTATATTGTAAATTAGAGCCTTCATACAATATTACTGGACACAATGCAGTATTTATTGAACATTTCAGCAATTTTGCACTGCCTCTTACTCTTTTCTGAATGAACTCTTCTACATCAATGCAGCAAAAGTGTAACAAAACATAATCTGGAAAATATAAGATTTCTATTTCTTTGAGTGGATTAGTTTTGAATTGGATGTAGAGCTCTATTGATCCAGCATTTTTGCTAGGTTTCCACTCAGATGGTATTGTGGAAATAGTTTACCGAACACTTTTTTTTAGCCACTTTAGAGGCGCTTATGAAGGCAGTTTGCAGCTTCAAAGGTTGACTTCTATCTCAAGGGCAACCATAATTCCAAGCAGACCCACTTGCACACATGCAGAGACACAAACACACACATTGGTAACACACACAGTCCAGAATACTGTAATGGAACTCTGAGAGTGTTAACTTTGCCAGATGCATCCTGTTGTTATTGTTTCTCTGCACCTCACTTGCTCATCTCACTCTTCCTTGAGCAGGGGTTGTGGGGCATCAAACCAAGAACATTGCAAGTGAGAAAAAGAGCAAAGTAGCAAAGAAAAGAAGTATCAAAGAAAAAAAGTAATAGAAACATATCAGAACCCTGTTGGTGTGAAGGTAGGGCTGTGATAGAGCCAAGAGGAAAAATACCAGAGAGGTGAGAAGCGAAATAAAAAAGCAAAGACACCAACGCAGAGGAGAGGAGCTAAAAGTGTAAAGGAGAAGTTTCATCTGGCAGGTGACAGATTATAGAGAGAGGGAGAGGAAGTTGCTGAGATGAAGGGAAGAAGTTATTTAAGGGTGACGTTTTCGGGACTGAAGAATATGTGGGAATTGAGAAACAGCAGGGGAGAATAATTGTATAGAGACTGATATTTGACAAGCCCTGTCCACTCTCAAAAGACAATTATCATTGTCACATTTTAGCAAATGGAACCAGTGTTGGGCCGTAACGTGATAGTGGGTAAAGTATTATTAATGCTCTAACTGTCAAACATAAAATTTCAGCAATACTAAATACAATATTACAGTTACTTCCACCAAAAACAACTTGTTAAAGTGTTACTGTTTTTCTCATCATGGCAAAGGTTGATTTGAAATCCAACATTTATTATCCTTATTCATCAGGTTCGCACATGGGGGCCAGGTGAATCAGTGGGTGGGGCATCAGGTTGAGGTGCAGAAGGCCATGGGATAAGATTCCACCCCACCAGGTGTGGCAAGGGTTACTTTGGTGCCGGTCCGGGATAAGATGGGAGGGTTGCAACAGGAAGCTCATCAAGCGTAAAAATCACAGGATGCTAAATCAACGTGCGGAACACATTTTGCTGGGGGCGACCCCCAAAGGGACAAGCTGAAAGCTGTTGATCTATTCATCATGTTTGCTCATGTCACAATTAGCGGCACCATAAGCAGGTGTGGAAAACGGAAGTGCCTACATTTGGTGGCTGGAAATATCCCCATTACTTTGATTTTCTGGCAATAAAAGGTGATTACTGTAACATGCAAATTGTAAGATTCTTTCCCCTGCAAAAAAAAACACCTCAAACTCTTGGAACACTTGAAACACATTAAGACAACACAACAACTTGTTGAGATATACACCAACAAAGATGAGCCTGTTGCAGCCATGAAGCCCTTTAATGGCTGAACAACTAAAACTGGATTTTAATCATCAACAACAATTACAACAAGAAACAATGAACTAACAAAGCTTGACGCTGCATATGTGATGGATGAAAAGTTGCCAGTTTCCACTATTGACTCTTTGACTTTCAGGCCCTAACCTTTGAAAAAGTTATATAACAAGTAATGCATCAAGTTTCTTTTGACAGGGAGTAATAAGTAAAGTAATAATATAAATTTTGAGTAATGAGTAATGGGATATATATTACAGTTTTTGGGTAATGATCCCATCACCGGCTGTTACTGAAAGCACTGACTCCTGACTGACTGTTTTAATTTTAAAACCTGAAAGGTTGCAAACATGGTTTTATATATGCACTGCATGCTGAATATTACAGCTTGGCATAGAAGTTAAACCTTGTTACACGTCCTGAAAAGGTAACATTTTTAGTGGGACACATTTTACCTGCATCATTCGAGGGAGTAATTAGCAATGCACACGAGGGAGGGAACAAAGATCAGTGGCTACTGATTATTAATATTTAGATGTAGCCCCTGATTTTGTCAGTTGTTAGAAAAGTCCCTGGTTTTGGCGAAGGTATGAATGGACAGGTGCTGTTTTGGGGAGAGATTTAACAAAGATTAATAGAATTATTGTGTTGTAAATGCTTGCAATGTCTATTTATGCAAAAACATGTAGCAACTGTCATAACTGCCTGCCTCTGTCAACCCTTAAAGTTGCAGTTTACATGCATGTCTGTCCAGACCGGCATTCTAATAAATAACCCTCGAGTCCATGTGGATGCTTCGGCCAAATTTCAAAGAATTTCCTCAAGGCATTTCTGAGACATAGCATTCCTAAGAATAGGATGAACATGAGCCCAGAGTGACCTTGACCTTTGACATTTAATCATCAGAACCAATCAGTTCATCCTTGAGCCCTAGAGGACCTATGTGCCAATACTGAATAATTTTTCTTACGGCATTACTGAAATGGTGCAGGCAGACAACCCAGAAACAATGTGCCAAGGGTGTCACCGGCATGAAGGCATAAAAATTCCAGACAGTACTAAAACTCTATTTCAGCCTCAACCTTAAACAATATGGTTCCTGACCTGAACAGCATTGTTATGTAACTGTCCCAAATGCTCTTGAAATTTAGTCTTTTATTTCACAGGAAGGGGTGCCCAGCATCAGGACATAATCTGTATTGCCTCTGTTTTCCCCAGCGCACCCTACATTATTCAGCCATGTCAAGCTGTGGATGTAGTAAATCTCAGATGGCTGCTTCACAGGGAAATGTTGTATGTGACCTCTGAATGTGGAGGGCAAGTTTGCTCCTGTTGGCCCTCCATGTGGTGCATGAAGAGGTGGGGTCAGAGGTCGTAGCTTAGCTCTCAGGCTGGCAGAGGGAATGGGGCTGTGATTGATGTGGGAATGCACAGGGGTCGAGCCCTACCCTCTCCATCAAGAGGTTAGACTAAAAGTGTGATGCAGTGTAATGTACATACACAGTGCACATACACATCTAACACCTCGACACGCATACATTTTCCTCCTCTCGAGCCGAGTACATCTGTGTTAACGGAAGCCCTTTCCAGAGCCCTCACCCTCACACACCTTCTCCCCAAAGTGTCCATCAATCTTCCTCCTTGCTGCTGACGCTAATCAAATCTGACAGCCAAAACTCACCACTCTCTTCCCTTTCTGTCTCTCAGTCCTTCCATCTTACTTAACCCCCACACTCAGTCTCTCCTTCTCTTTTCATCTGTCTTTCTTTGTCCTGTCCTGTTGCTCCTCGGCTGTCACACCATGTCAACGGGTGACATTGAAGAGATTATTGTATTTCTATGTCAGTGTTTCAAGACAGCAGGGAGCAGCTTTCTCAATGACTCAATTAAAACGGAATAACAAGCTGGCGAGCAATCGCACATCTAACACAATAGCTTTCATGTGGCGATTTTATGTAAACCAACGTGTCAACTCCCTTTCATTTCACTCCTCTCATCCTCGCCATTCAATCTTTGCTTTGATGATCTAAGATGAAGTAAAATTGACACAAACTGCCTGGAAATGAATGCCTACGGACTCGGACTGGCATCCAATGTGATAAGCTACAGTGCAGCTTAAGGCAAATAGTTCAGCCGCAAGAGCAGCTGCAGAACCGCTGCAGATTCTTTAGAATATTTTCTATATTTCATTTGTTAATTAAGGTTTTGTCAAGTATTTTGAAGTCTCATGATTTGTTGTAGTTGGCTTAATCTATCCACTGCTTCACCTTTTACAATTTCATTTCTCTTTCATTCTCTTTTCCTCCTTTCGCCACCTTTTACCTCACTCCCCTTGTCTCCTTTTTAGAGACTTTTTTTTTTTTTGATTGCATCCAATAACCACTCATTAGGAATTACAGCCCCAGTGGCATTGCTTGTAAGGGGTTAATAGCCATATAGACCTTGACCACAGAATCCTTAATGGAATCAAGAACAAGTTCAGCAGAGGTGATGATCCACTGAAGAAGCCATGGCACCACTTATGGAAGCTCACACAGAGGGAAAAGTGCACGTAAAATTAACACCCATTTTCATTTGCCGCCCCTCAGATTCACTCAGCCCTTAATGCAGCCATTTCAGAGTGTTCTGTATTCAGACTCTTTCACTTCTTGCACACTGTTTTTGTGTTGCAAATGGTTGCATTTTAAATGGACAAAACTGACATTTTTGCACACCAGCCTGCACTGAACAACCCAACGGAAAACGTGTTCTGTTTATAATAAATTAGCAAAAATTCTCATGCATTTTAGTATTCTTACTTTTTGTCATGTTCCACTGCTCCCACTACTGAGGCACAGGGGGCTTCGACCTGCTCCTGTAGTGACCTGGACCACTAGAGGCGAGAAAAGCTGTAGTAGTACGTGAAAAATATTCCGAAAATCACATTGTTTTATAGATGGCACTGATCCATCGTTTCATTCATTGAATGACACAGTGATTTCTATCCACAATCTGTCATGTAAAGGATCAATCGTCAAACAAAAAGCAACACAGGAACTGAAATAGAATTTGTTACATGTCAACATGTCCTCATTATGTTCACAGAAAACGTAATGTGGTTGAAATCACCTTCCTCGGGAAAACGTAGTAGCGTTTGCAGTTTAGTTGCAAAGGAACAGAATTTTTAGGACACAGGGTTGTGTCACCCGGGTGATACCATCCTGGCAGTGCAGTAGGGGGTTGGTAGCATCACGCTATTGGCAGGAATAATGTGAATGAGTGAAAGAAAACCTGCTCTAAAGTGCAGGCGACCTGAGAGTTGGATGATGGTTCACCTTTCGGCACAACAACAGCCCAAATCATACAGCTTAGGTGACAAGTGTCTGCTCGTGGCCCAAAGAAAATACCAGACTGCAGCTCTGTAATCTGTGGACAGACTTAGACGACAGATCACAGACACTTACCAAGGAGCTAAGAGGTACAGTGTGTAGCATTTGCTAGTATTTTTTCAACAATAATAGGCTCCATAAAGTATCTTAGTATCTCATGGTGACTCAGACTCACGGAACAGGACTAGCAGCAGTGCGAAGATATTCGCTATCGGAGATGGTTAAAACCTCATCACATTTAAAGCAAAAGGACACATCCTTGCAGTGTCAATTTGATTCCAAAAGTTTTTTCGCAATTTAAAAATCAGAAAACCTAATAAGGAATAAACAACCCAAATTTGTGCAAAAAAATGTTTTACTTAATTGAAAAACTCAATTTGTATGAAGCTTCCTGTATATGGAAATTAATGAAATGAAATCTTTACTTCATTGTTTATCGTTTTTACTCTTTCCACTTCTCTTCCTGCCTCTCCCCTCGTTCTGCCAAGCTTTAGAGCTCTTCTCTAACTCAATCCATAATAACAAATTTATTTTTCTTATGTCAGTCAATGTAAATGTGCACAAAAGCTCATTTGCATATGTATTTGCCCACGCGTCACTCGTGCACATGCAAACACGATAGAATTTCCCTGACTTTCCCATTTTTCTCCTCCTTCACTTCCTCCTGTGTAATAAAATGTTAATTGAAACCAAGTCTTCTAAGAGATATGTGATTATGTGTGTGTACGGGGGAGAATGAGCATGTGTATTTAAAAGAATTTCCCATCATTCCCACACACATAGTTGCATCTATCTGCTGATGATTAAGGTTTGTGAGTGTGTGTGTGTGTGTGTGTGTGAGAGAGAGAGAGAGAGAGAGAGAGACCACACAGCTCACGCCTCTGTGATGTTGAGGTAGAGAACTCAGGCTCTGTGAGGAAAGTTATTAATTTTTATCTGCTCTGACAATTCAACTGTAACTTCACAAATAACAGAGTCCTTGCTAACCTGCACACAAACACACACTAACCCTAACCCCTAACACACACATACGACTACACATGTAGGTACTTTTCAAAGAGGTGGTCACAGTTCAGTACCATCTCACAAAAGATACTGTAGTGATTTGGGGGCAATTATACTGCACATTTTAACTAACTCAGTAACCAAAACTGAAAACACAGTTGCTAGCTTTGCCATTATACCTTAGGTCTAATATTGACAATTCATATACTAAAGATACTACTCCTACTATTACTACTAATAATAATGATAATAAATTGTCGTGGTCAGTGCTAATACAGCTCAGTCAGCACCAGTGGCGATTCCTGTTGGGGTGTGTTGGGGATATCTTGCAGTTATAGACCCTAGTAATTTATAGTACACTTGTCCGAATGTTTTTGCATCTTAAGATATCTTGGCATTTATTGCTTGACGGTTAGCTCAGTCGGACAGAGCTGTCATCAGAGATAGCTGGGATCCTGCTGGCTCAGTGGAAGAGCATTGGGCTGAGATGCAGAAGGCTGCAGGTTCAAATCCCACCCTACCAAGTGTGGCTTTACTAAGTCATCAAGGGCAACTTATGCCAAGCTTTTCAGCGGATTATTATCAGTGTGCTAGCTACGCTAACAGGTTAACTTCTGATGTCTTGACTCCATTGAAGCTGGACACATTGGGATGCTCTGCTAACTTAGTTAGCAAAGTTAACCAATGTTAAATGTCAAAGTAAACAAAAGAAAGATTGTGATACCAGTGCGGCATTTAGCTGATGCTATTATTAAGCTTTCTATTTAATCGTTATTATCTGCTCGAATTACCAGTATATTGCTTTTTTCTCCTTTTCCTTTTATTTCTTCCCTGTTTTCTCTCCCCAAACTCCTCTTCCTTTTCTTCAGCTGGTTTTCCTTGTTTCATTAGACCTGTTTGTTTACACTGAATCATGTGCTACTTGCAATGGAGTGAGAGTCAGGGTCCTCTTGGGAAGGTCTCCAATGGTTAGTATCATTGCAAACTTTCCACACAGCCAGTGCTGTACATAGTTTAACTCTCTGGTCGGCACTGAAGCTCGGCAGAGACACTCAGAGACAAAGTGTTCTGTGT
The DNA here is from genome assembly GCF_033026475.1 of Channa argus. Lineage (NCBI taxonomy): Eukaryota > Metazoa > Chordata > Actinopteri > Anabantiformes > Channidae > Channa > Channa argus. The sequence goes on along the minus strand of NC_090199.1, from coordinate 25,122,756 downwards.
ACAGATTCTAGTCTTTAGTCTTAAAACCCAGTCTCTACTAGTCACCACACCACAGTGCATGTAAATGGCACTTATATAGTGCTTTGCTACCTATTGGTACCTAAAGTGCTTTACACTGCTTCTCATTCACACAAACACTCACACAGGAGCTGCTATGCCGCTGGCCAACACTCACCAGGAGCAATTAAGTTCGGGTTCAGTGTTTTGCTCAAGGTAACTTCAACGTGTAATCGGTAGTGATGGGCGATACCAGTGATTTCAGATTCGATCCGATACCAAGTAATACCTTGGCTAGTATCGCGATATCGATCCGATATCCAGAGTATTATGTTAATTCTGTCATCTGATCACGATGAAACACAATCACGTGAGCCCTTACAGGGAATAATTAAAAACATTAAAACAACAGCAAAATCATTGTTCAACCTATTGGCATTTTTAACATTTTCATTATTTCAAATAAAACATGCTGTTGCATGTTAATACGTTCTGACTTATCTCCATGACAACAGCATGACACTTTCTTTATCAGGTGAACAGTTTATGTCACTTGATATCCATGACTCGCCCTCATCTACATGTATGTCTTATATACCCATCTGTATTTCCTTCCCTTTGTTTAAAACCAATTATGGATTAGACACACTTTGCCTATTTCTACAATTTTCTTGAAACAGAACGTTCGGAGCGAAATAGTCCGTGAATAAAAATGACTGCCTGTGTTTGGAGGCGGAGCTGCCAGCCTGCCGAGCACGTGTCGAAGAAGTTTAGTTGAAGATTGTGGATCATGGGGCGGATCGGCGGAAGGAAAAGTAGTTCCTATGCGGTGCATCACAAATAATATACAAATTGATGTAGAATGAGCAGAAAACATTCGGATATGACTGCAGAGAAAATATGAATAAATAAACAGAAAATATCGATATTTTAACTTGAGAATCGATATTTAAAAATTGGCCGTCAAAATCGAAATATCGATTTTTTGGTATCGATCCGCCCATCACTAGTAATCGGAGGAGCCGTTGATCGAACCAACAACATAGTCACAGTCGCCCCATGTAACACAATAACTTGCAGTAATACACCTTCTCATAAAGGTTTTTTAAACTGTTAATATTTATCAGCAACTGCATTGTACTAACTTTACATTCATGATGGTTTCCTTTTGGTCCATCATTTGTTCTTCTTGCACAAATTGTTAAAGTAAAAAGTCAAAGTTCCCTGTTGCCGCCATATTTGTTTTGGCACAAGAAGAATTCCCCACTCTAGCAGGAGGTAGTGCAGTATGGGCACAGAAGAAATATGTTGTAAAAATGTATATAAATATGTATATAAAATATACATTTTATTGTGTTATGTTATGTAACTATTTGTATTGTATAGTTTGTGTTCTTATAATTTATGTTGATTGTGATCAAGATCAACGGCTTTCAGCTCGTCCCTTCAGGGGTCACCACAGAGGAACATGTTCCGCATGTTGATTTGGCATTTGCTTTCACGCCGGATGCCCTTCCTGACGCAACCCTCCCATTTTTTGTCCGGGCTCGGGACCGGCTGGGTGGTGCCACACCTGGTGGGGTGGGATTCGAACCTGCTGCCTTCTGCATCCCGACCCAATGCTCTACCACTCATCTTTACATATCAACTGCGATTCAGCACCACTATCATCTGTAAAACAAGGGAAAGTTTCTTCTCTTCCATCTGATTGGCCAAATAAAGGATTCACATATTTGTAGGTTATGTGTAACCAGAAAATCCACCAGACTCTCGCTATTCTTGTTTCTTTTGCTCTATTTTTGTTGCAGTGCAGATAAAAATATATCTGCCAAACATGTTTTAAGGATTGAAAGTACCGCTTCATGCAAAACCTTCTCCTGTCACAATTCTGTTGACTCTTGTAGCCATTAGGAAGATTCAGTGCTACTACGTTACTGTTGCTCCACGGGAAAAAGCACGTTTATGGCAAATTGACACCATTCTCCCCTCAGTGGGTTACGGCACAGGTTATAGTACAGGTTATAGGTTATACTCCGTTAATTTGATTAAGAGGCTGTTTTTCTGCCACTGCGTATTGATTTACCATTACGCCCAGTCGTTGAGGAAAGCTTCAGTCCCAGTGACCACTGCAATAGGAAGATGTGGAGAGCGGGTTGTGATTGACACTACTGCAAAGGGTTAAATGATACTTCTGGCCTTAATATATCATTTTTTTCATTAACAAATCCCCTGAGCCTCTTGCAATAAAGCACCGTCACATATGCACATGTGTCACATATGCAAGACTCTATATCTTTTAGGACCTTTAGATGCCCTAATGTGCATACAGCAGGGGTATTTTGTTTGAAGGTGACAGTGTAGTGACAGGTTTATACTGCATTTAGGGTTTAGATTTTTCAGCAAATTAGCAAGTAAAAATAATGAAATAATGCTCACTTCATCCTTATGCTTTAATTCTTTCACAGCTTGTGCTTGAGATCTGAAACTAATGAATATTTTTTATTATCTATTACTGAACACAATGTCAGAAAAAAGTTCAAATTGCCCATTCGAACTTCCCAGCGCCTGAGCCAATGCATTTAAATTGCATATTATATCCAACCAATCAAATCCAATCAGTAAAAAAACAAAAATATTTATTATACTGTACAGCAAAGAAAAGTATTACATCCTCACATCTGAAAGCCTAGAAGTCATTCTTTTGCTGGAAAATGTACTAAAATGCTCAACTGATTGCAAGTTAGTTCAGTCTAAAGGATTGTTTAATCAAGGCAGCACAGTGGTGGAGTGGGTAGCGCTGCCACCTCACAGCTAAAAGTTCCCTGGTTTGAATTTACATGCCAGCTGCAGCATTTGTGTGTGCAGTATGCATGTTCTCCCCATGCTACTCCAGTTTCCTCCTATAGACTGGTGACCTGTCCAGGGTGTACCCCACCTCTCACCCAATAAATGCTGGGATAGGCTCCAGACCCCCACCCACCTGAACAGGATGAGCGGTTAAAGATGATGGATGGAGTATTGCAAAAAAGTGCAGGGAACTGACATCATTGTTTGTAAATACTGCACAGCATTTTTATTATATATATATATATATATATATATATATTTGTGAAGGCATTATTACATTACCAAATCTTTTTTTTTAGGGATCCTTAATGCTGACTTTGTCTTCCTGGATTCTCTATTCTTCAGAACAACAAGAAGACAGACAGCACATGAAGGAAACAAAACTGACTGCACAAAGTGCGGACTTACAGTAAATCACACTTTCCTACAAAAACCTCTTTACAATGATATATATTTTTCCCTTTGCTGTATGCCAAACATTGCATTTTTATGAAGAAGCAACGCTGCACACTGAGATATAACTGAGATATCTACGAGGAGTTTCAACTTGGAAATGACCAAGTCTAAACACTGGCTATTAATGGAAAGATGGAAGAACCTGGAGGAAATAGTTTAAGCTTTTCTCTCCACCTTCCTTAGTGGCAGGCAAAGTTACAGCTTCACATCTCTGCATGCTTCAGGAAAAAATCTGCCCTCCCTTTAACTGGACAATTTTTAAAGTTCAGGTTTAGGGAAATCTGACTTTTTTTCAGATACAGAGTCAGGACATGTTTTACATGTTTGGTGCTGATAAAAATGAGTGATGGGGTGATTTCAAAGGCAAAAGGAGGCTCACAGCCTTTAAAAACTCTTTTTAAAAGTCCCTCCCCCGGTCTCTCTGATCTAAAGGGAGATGAAAGCGGCAGACTAATGCTTGCTAAGTGACATTTCTCCATCTCTGATCTCTGCTGCTCATGCAGACAGACAAGGGAATAAAAAACATGGAGTTAACATCAAGGATTTTCACTCCCTTCCTACTCTTTCCCTGTATGTTTTGGTCTCCTTTTCTCACTTTCTGTCTGTTACTTTGCACTCTATCCCTTCACTTTCGACTTGCATGCACACCCTCATATTTCCAGTCTGTTACTTCACCCCCCAAATCAGATTTGGGGGCAAACACTAGAAAAGTCTTTGGTAATTTGTAAACCATTTGTTTGTGCTGCCTGCTTATCTTCTTTGGTTCATCACTCTGTAACCTTGAGATAAAGATATGAATGACACTGGATGTAGTTTTGGTGCAATTAATCACAAGTGCACCCTCATACACACACCGTGATGCAGCTGCTCATTCATCTGTGCACATGCACAAATCCACACAATCTTCATAATCATGACATGAAATCTCAGAGGAACATTTTTGCTTTGCATCAACAGATTATGACACAGTATCGATGCGTATCTTGCAATCCTGTGATCAAATGTTTATTCATGAACTTGACCATAGAGGCACATTCAAAACAGCACACACACACACACACATCACCATCACATATCACAGCTCTGCCACCTAATCACCAGGAGTCAGCTCCCACAGGGGAAATAATTATATTGTCAGCTTTCTGTCACAGTAACAAATCTAGCAACAACAAAACACTGGAATGCTAACCAGGACACATCAGATTCTCTCTTCAGCCTATAACAAGGTTGCTGTAACATCTCCAGTGTCATAGCTCTCACGATTTGTATTAGCCAAGGAGTGACGGATCCAGGATTGCAGAGGTGTCTACTTGTGTGTGTGCATGTATGTCTATTAATTTGTGTTTATTTCAGGTAAAGGCACAAATCTATTTTCACGGATGTAACTTGTGATGAGCATCAGTGTAATTTAATGATGTATTTTAATGACAGCTGGTGTAATTTGTATTCATTTTAACAGCGCTTTTCACTGATGCCCGGGATGATTTAATGATGTTGCATGGGTTTCAGTGATGGGAATAGTTGGCTGTAGAGGGCGAAATAAATGCGTTTTGGGTAATTGCTAGGAGAGAGCTGAGTGGGTATGTGTTGATTGAGCTGGCCATGGCATGCACCCTTTCTGCCTCTCCACTTCCACCTACTCTCCCATTAAAACAGCACTCAATCACTTTCACTCAACAACTGAACTCTACCTGAAGCTAATTTGGCGATCATGCTTCTTTCTTATTACACAGTAGGTTTTCCTTTCTCCCTCCCCACCTTTACCACATACTTTTTTTTTTTTCTTTTTCTTGGTTTGTAGCCTGCTTTTTAAATCGCTGGCAATTACAGTGTGCACGTGTGTGTGTGTGTGTTTGAATGACATTGACTGCGGGATGATGGAGATGCACAAATTCAAACCACAGACAGTTTAGGCTTGTAAGTGATTTGGGAGGATGTTGTTGCAGTGCTGCTACAGGGGTGAAATTGGCCCAATTTTTAACACAATGTGCTAAAAATGTTCATTGACATATTTGGAATCTGGCTGATGGTGAGTCAAGATCCACTGCACAACCATTGCAGTATTAATATAATAATTATAATTATAATCATAATTCATTCCACAAATCATTTCGGATACTTCTTTGTTGTCTTTATTTTACTTATGCATGCTGGCACATTCCCCTATAACAGTGTCAGTAGAAATGTACAGCAAAACATCACTCTGTGCTTGTTGGCATGCACGTGCTAAACTAAAAGGCTCATCGGAACAGTCCTTTTAAATACTACTACTACTACTACTACTACTACTACTACTACTACTACTACTACCAGAAAATATTAGTGTGAAAGATGCTGCTCTCAGTCATGAACCCACAGAAAATCTTCAACCTAATGCACAGTATAATTAGTTTAACCAGGGGTAAGTCCAAAAAGTGGCTTTAGTAAAAACTCAGGGCTGTTTAACCCTCATTTGAAGGTAAAACTAATGGGTTTTTTTTTTTCCAGAAAGGAGCATCACTAACTTGCTCAATGGCAGGTTTTCTTTTACAGGCTCTGAGTTTGTCTGTCTCCTTCCTCCTGCTCAGTCTGTGGAAGTGATCTGATACACGTTTCCCTTCCTGATTCATACAGTGCAGATCAGAAATCCTGGTTGGAGAGTAGCTTATTAGCACATTACCAACCTGTGTTAACTAACGATATCGATTTTATTGTTAAATTCTTCATTACTGTAACAAAATAAACAGGTATCTATGTCCTTACCTTTAGAAGTATGAATTCAATTCACTGTAAAACTATTCACCGTGCATCTTTCCAACACTGTGAGACTGAACATTTGGAAAACTGCCAGTTTATCAGTTAGTTCCAACACATTTTCATTACACAACGGGAGATAATGCCTCCTAAGGCCTTAAATTGTACTGCTTTGTACAACCTTTGACGTATCCAGTGGTGGATGAAGTAACCAAAAACTGTTCTTAAGTAAAAGTACAAATAAACAAACAATAATGCACCCTAGTAAAATTACCCACAGAAATTTCTACTTAAGTTAAAATAAGTAAGCACATGATTTATATATTACATATAGTATTAAAAGTAAAAGTACTTGACTATTTCTTTTCTCTGTGCTCTTCTGTGGACCAGTGCTGCTTTATGTTTGGGGTGACATTAATTAATTAATGGTAACAAACATAAATGATAGGTTGAAGGTGTTTGCTCACTTTACTACTTTACTAGTACTAATATGTTGAATAAGTCTTTAAAATAAGACCATGGAAGGAGAAACAGACACTATGCCTGTCTCTCTAGTAATTAGTTTTCACAAAAACTGTATTTCCTCAAGTCTCTTACACTGTCCCTCACTTTTTTATTTTACACTGCATAATGAAGCTGGTGCTGTTCTTATTCATCTGTTTAATTGACAGCATATAGGCCCATAATGGAACTGGATGAAAATGGGAATCTTGCTTAAACACTGTATTTTGCATCTTAATGCTGTAGGTGTGTTGCAAAATGTAGGTCTTTCTTCTTGAATATTTCCTGGTTAACTTATGTATTTTACTATTTAACCAGTGAGTTATTGTTTTCATCCTTTTTACCAATGTAACTGGGCTATGGTATTGAATCTCTCCTTTAATATTACCATGTTACTTTTTTAAATTACAACAATAAATACTATTGAACAACATTTTTAGATTTGACTCCCGCTTTTAATTTAGGTTGTTTTTCAACTTTAAATCACCCAAAACACTATTAGTCAGACTATAAGGTTACAAATAGGGGTCTATGAACAAACTTGCTTTATATTTCCCATCTCAGGGTTAATAAAGTCAGCGTTCAGGGTTAAGTTCTGAGTTTGATAAACTTGCTTTCCAAAGGAATACACTACAGTTAGCCCCAAGGTTTTAGTGAATGTACGAATGAAAGAACCAAAGGAGCCACTCACCATAACATCTGTTGCTACAGTCCTACAAATTAAGATCTGAAGTAGAGTGAGCAATAATAACCACTTTGATAAACATATATTCACACAGTATTAAGTCAGTCTGTAACATACTAAAACTATTTAACTGTAAAAAAACAAAACAATCGTTTTTAGCTAGAAGCATAATAAAGAGGAGTAGAAAAATAAAAAGAGGAATACTATTAATACTAATTCATTGTTTTATGTTAGTCAAGCATCACATTCCTCTGTTAAATAGGTTCAGAGTTACTCAGTAAATCAAAATTAAACTGACACCAAGACTATGACACTTACAGTTCTGTTGTTGGCAGTAAAGGTGTTGTGATTCACACCGACTCGTTCCCCTACATGCAGCTGAGGTACACAGCCTCTCTGGGCCCACAAAACTGTGTTTTTATCTAAGTTATGAAATATGTTTGCCTCTCCTCACTAACCAATGCCTCCATCAATATCTCCACTAGTTGTAAGAACAACGTTCAAGAGCTACTAGACCATTTTTGATAACAGGTTTCCATTGAGTGAGCTATCATGGCTGCAGACATGCCTTCCGCTGATTGAGTAAGGGCACTCAAAGTGTTGCCAGAGGAGATAGAAGCATAGGAAATGTTAAGGACCCAAACAGACCAGTTTTACCAGCCAATATTCTCGCCAAGATATGCTCACTGAGGGACTGCAGAAACATGGCTGAACAACCACATTACATACACAAAGTTCAGCCGGAGGAGCTAACGTGCCACAGACCAGAGTAACCTCACTGTATGGTAAGGCTTCATAGAGGAGACCATACGCTGGACCATGCTCACACAAATAATGGGGCTTCCCCCTGCCCTTCTGTTGATGTGTGTTTATAGACCCCCTGCTAAAAGCTGTAAAAACAGTTTCAAACCAGATCAGAGTGTGGTCTGAGGAAGCCACTACAGCACTGCAGGATGGCTTTGAACAAAGACTGGGAGATGTTGGAGGTAGAGCAGCAGCCTCCAACATCAAGGAAGAACCAAAGACTGTGACTGCCTACATCAGTCTGTGCATTGATGATATGACTGTCACCAGGACCATCACCAAACCACAGCAAGACAGGAGAGCTTTCTGTGAATGGGCATGAGGGGCGGACACTACATTTTTTTCAGCTTGAAATAAGGACTTAATATATAATAAACACTGATTATGTTTTAAACCCACAAAACTAGTGTATTAGCAGACCTCTAAGAATGCATTATTTTAGACTGTTCGTTTTTTGTTGTTTAAAAATTTGAAGCTGTAGTTTGCTCCTTTGCTCCACGCATTGCTTACATCGAGTTATGGCTTCATCACAGAACAGGCAGAAAGCAGTATTAGGGAACAATTAAACTAAACTTCTTTGTTCATCCAGACAGAAGGCGATGTCACTGCTACCACCTGTTTATGTGACAATAGAACATTTTCATTGCAGAGCTCTGTTTTCTCTGGACACACTACATTAAGCCAGTGGTCTCAGCTTTATAACCACAATTTCTGTCTGGATAAAAAGCCAAAAGGGAATAAGAAAGGTGTGGTTACAGATTAAACTGTATTAATGTGGTCTCAGAGTTTGACAGCACTTAGCAGCTTTTTTGTAGGAGTTTTTGTTTTTTCACTGATTTTGGCACAAAATCAATCTAAACATTCAATCGCATTTTTATTTTTATGGCACCTTTTATACAGATAATGCAATTCAAAGTGCTTTATAGATAATTGAAAGCTAAAAAAAATGGGCACAGGCAAAAGTAAAGTCAAAACAGTAATTATGCTCTCCATAAAAAAGGAGTATATTAAAAAACAGCATTAGACCGTGAGACCTATGCACACAAAAAATACATAAAAAAGGAAAAATGTTAAGAACACATTACATGGCTCCCAACAGCAGCTGTACCGTAAATAAAGAGCTAACCTTAACATGTTTTGCCTACTGCATCTACTTAAGGTCCTATGTTAACACAACTTAACTTTAGTTTCAGTTTGTAAAAACTAAAATTATTTAAGGTTATGGGTTTCCATGGAAAGTTCTAGTACAATCTGCTAATTTGGCTTAAAAGTGCACATTCCTTCTCCCCAGGCAAGATACAGTTTTAACCGAATAATTGTGGCTGTGTCCTGAACATGAAACTCATGGTGCAAAAGTCTACTTTCCACAATAAACAGCACTATTAATATAACCTGACGCATATGCACTTTTACAACCCTACCTCCTTCTTTCCTCTCTCTGTCTTTCTGTTTCACTACTCCTCCATCATCTAAAATTGTTAATCAGGAGCCTCATATGCAAGAATATTATTATCATGTTCAATATGCTTCGGCTCACATAACTTTATATCCAACAGGGATCAAATGAGCGAACGAAGTGAATCTAGCGAACAATTTGTCCTTTTGGCGCAGCACGTATAATCTTTATTAGATTGAGCCATAACATGATATTGGCAGCAATTAGGCTCTGGAAGGAGGCACTACTGCAGAGGTTAATAACTGCAGTGTGTCTGCGTGAAACTCTGCTACGATAGAAAGGTTAGCTGTATTAGTGACGGTGGAGGTGGGCCAAGCTAGAGAGAGTATGCTGGGTTAAAGTATTCACACTAGACACACAAGGTGTGAAAATGTTCTTTTCCCACTGAGGCAAATCACTGTTGGTGTCTTGTGTTGGTGATTTGTGTTCTATCCGTGACAGGTTGCACTGCAACGCTCATCTTACAAAAAAATGGGGCAGGTTTGAAGCGAGGTTTTAATCAGAGATAACTGAACAAAAGTTTTTTTTTTCTTTTGTTCTAAACATGTTTACAATGTTGAACATATTGCCTATAAAGGCAGAAAGCAGCTGTTATTGCAACTGTTATTATTATAGTGAAAGTAATACAGATGTGTATGTTTTTGTTCTTTGTCTTTAATAATGTTTTATAAATGTTCCTATGTATTACTTATTTTATAAGCATCATTTTATCTTGTGTCTCAATTTTGTTGTACTTGTGCAATGACAGTAAAAGGAATCTAAATCTAGATACGAACGTTGTAAGAATTTCTACAAGATGTAAAACAGCACTTATTGAGGCCAACAATATCGTGATTACATTAAGGTACAAACTATACTAAGATTTCTACAATTTGGAGAAACAATGGAGAACAAATATGGCATTATTTAGTTGTCAAACAAAAAAAAAAACACAAGTTCAGCTCAGTTCATGTTCCATTGATAAAAGTTATCTACTTTTTTTTTTTGGAGAAAATAAACTTTCAGTAAACTGTGGATGGTAAGAAACAACAGTGCGATAACAGGGTGTAATTTACTTGTGATAACTTCCATGGATATTGAGTTCCAGAAATATCTCCAATATTACAAAAAAAACCCAGCACAGCAGTTCCTTGAGCCAAGTGGCAGCATACTAATATGGCGTGGTTACAATGCAAATATTTTGTAATATTTAGAGCTTCAGCATACTAACATTTGCTAATATCCATTGGTTTTCCTGGCTTTTGATCACAAACCCAAATTGTTCTCATACATACAGTAGCACTTGAACTATGGAATTATTGTGCAGAATGCTGGCAAAATATTCCAAGAGACAAGGACCAAGACTGAGTTCAAGGAAAATGTCCTTGTTAGAATTGATACATGGATGAGAATCTCAGCAGGATTGTAAGAAACATATTCATCGACTAAGACACAATAAAAAGTTGTGTAGGCCCTCTAGTGTATTTGGAGTGTGAAGAGGCAGCATTTATGTAGATATCAATAATGAAGGCCTTGGATGTACTTAAAGCCTTTGAATTAGATTTAATTAACAGTTAGTGACATTCCCTCAAGACGTTTTAGCTGCACTGGTGTGTAAATTAACCGAACGTGAAGGTGCACAAAGCCAACATGACACAAACTCACGAAACATTTCCATCAACACACACTGATGCCGCCATAAAAAGCAGCAGAGAAACAGCCCCATGCAGTGCACACACACGCACTACCGCACACGCCGCTTTAGTTCATAAACCTTCTGCCAGAGTCGCGATGAGACGAGACTTAAGTTCTGTGCGATACGGAGACATGCACCGTCTACTGTCACTCTTGGATGCAAATAGACACTTGGTAGCAGTGCCAGAGACATCTACCTGCCACGGCTGAGGCCATTTGAAGTTGGAGCCTTATTGCCAAAGATGAGATCAAAGGCAAACTGCCAGGACGGCTCTGTCTGTCTCACTTTTTCTTTCTCTCTCTGTCTCACACACACACGACTCTGTTGTTCATCTGCTTGGCTGTTTGCATATTTATTCAGCCTGACTTAAATAAACATCTCCTTTAGCCTGTCACAAAAAGTGAAAGCAAGTGTCTGATGGGATCTTTAATCCCATTCCCCCCCCCCCCCCCCATCTACAATGTCTATCATTTCTCTCATGTGCTGGCTAGCCTCTAACTCTTATAATTGGAAGCCTCCTCTACCCTCTCTCCTCACCACCTATGCATAATTTATGGAATGTTAATTTTCTACTGGTGTTGCCACATTTTAGAAATGGAGCTCCCCAATATTCACTCACCAAAATTTTCACTTATGTAAACTTGAATTAGAAAGTTAAATGTTAAAATAATAAAAAGATCAGACAGACTTTTACTGAGTTAATTTTATTATAGCTTTGCAGCCAATTGCATTAAACCTGACATTCAAAGCTCTATGACCTGCCATGTTGGCAAACCATCGCTGCTAAATTAGACCAATATTTTAAGGGGGAAAAAAGTGGATGAGCTGAATGTGCTATTGAATCTTCTAACACCAAATTCAAGTACAAATAAATAAATCCTAACATGGAAGCGTTACTGACTGCAATTCAGAAGTCAAGCATCCGCACTGAGATTTGACTTCTTCTGATTTCTTTTATCATTTATTATTTATTTATACCAGTAGCTTTAACACCAACAAACACAAGTCATGCAGATTTATAAATGTTCTGTTCTATTATTGTATTCTGTTCCAGGGTATCCAGCTTTGTGTTTCATACAGTCCATCTGTTTACACCTATATGTCTAATGTGGACGGCACAACATATAATTTTGCCCCAGGAATCACTCTTCCTTATTCTCCATTCACCAGGAAACTGGTCAAGTCACGTTTCATTTACTTTTTATGTGGGTAATTTTCAGCAATCTGACTGTAATCTATTGCCATTATTCATGTTTTATTGAGACTTAAAGATTTTGCAGGTGGTGCTACCAAGCCTCAGGTAATATTGGAAAGTCTATATGTGCCGACAAACATTTACAACTGCTCATTTATCCAAGTTCGTAAAAGTTCCCCTCAGCTCTATGGTGCCCTTTCTACTGGCACCAAAAATCTTAACTTATTAACTTATAACTAGTGAATATAGTGAAACATAGTGTTTTTGGATAAGGTTATATACAGAAGCATCACTCAGGATTCAGTAGTTACATACCACATAGTGCATCTCGCTTCATATGGGTATGTGTGTTGTGTTGACACAAGGTGGTGTTAATGTGACTAATCAGAGTCATTTGGACATTTGGATTTGAAAGGGAAAGACAAGGGTGCGTAGAGAGAATAAATATTGGGACTGAAGATTTATCAATACCCCCAGGTAGAAAGGACACAGCAGTTATGCCAGACTTAACTTAACATTAGTTTGACATTACATGGGATGGTTCCTGTCTTGTAAAGCATTTTTTAGGAAGACACTTGTAAAGTGAGTGTCCCAACGCTGTTGCCACAGGTACCAGCCATGTCCCTCTTACACTGTGGCTCCAGGGGATTCTTGTCCATTTTGATCGGCCTGAGGAGGGACTAGGTTAGTATCTCAGGTGAAGCACACACATAAACAAATACACTGGCCTGAAAAGGAATAGGGGTCACTGAAGAGGTCAAGTGTTGTGGGAAGGCGTGTGCTCAATCAATGCATGGAGCTGAGAAGGTAGGAAGACAGAGAGGAAAGACTAACAAAACATGACGAAGAAATATAGAAGGATATTCTTTGATAACAAAGGTCGGTATTGAATGCAATGAAAATAGTGGTTGGAGATGCATGTGTTTATGCTACACCCATCCATCTCTCTTCCTCTGTCTCTCTCTCACCTCTCTGCCTTCCGGCTTTAGACTGTCCCCAATGTGGACGTCTACCATAATGAAAAAGGATGTGACACACACTTGTGTGTGTGTCTGTGTATGTGTAAGTCTGTTTGCTTGACTGTGCACACACACTCATGTGTGTGACGTGTGTGGTAATGAATAAGGATGTGCTGTGTGTGGAGCTGGTCATTAATCACTGGCAGTGCTGGCAGCTAACAGATAAGCAGATTGATCCAAGGCCACCGAGGGAACGCCGCCTGGCACTGGCCCATTCATCACAACCACGTGTACACCCACACCCACACACACACACACACGTATATACAGTACTATGCTCATACAAACACAAAGGCTGTAAAAAGGCTGGCCAAAGTGTTTGAGCCTGGGATCATCACTGACCATTCATGTTAACATCTGTGAGAGTTCAACAGTACACAGCAAACCAAAAAGAAAGAACAGAGTGACGGAGACAGACTGGTGGGCAGCACACACCTGACAACATCTGCAACTGCTCCATGACTGCTCACCTGTAAATTCCAACCTGGCATTTGTTACTGTCTCAAAACACGCACACACAAATATATACAAACACACCTTTACACTCACACACACAGAATGAGCGATAAGGGTCTACGCTTTGATCATCCAGAAATCCCACTGAGGACATAGAAACTTGGGAGCTGGAGAAAGGATGGCTGGATGGACGGACGGATGGTTGGAGAGAAGACAGGATGACAAAACAGAGTTACAGTAAGGACACGCTCCAGTACTATGTGACAGCTCGGTGGGCCCACAAGGGAGTGAGGGAGCTGAGAGGAAGATAGCAGGAAAACAGGGAAAGGAAAGCTGAGGAGGAAGCAATGGGTCAAACATCTGTGGTTTCTCTTTTGTATGGCTTCCATCACATGGCCAATGGTGGGAGGAGAGACAGCAAGAATCAGGCATGTAGAAGAGCAGACAGAACTGACTTTAGCTTGTGAATAAACTACAGACAAAGTTAATATTGCTCAAAACTTATAAACTTTAGTAAATCAACACAATCTTTTTTTGGACTATCCATACTGTATGTAAAGTTCTTATACTATACCAGAGTATATAACATACATCAAGCAGAGATGGCAGTGTTGGCTTTTCACTGGGAGTCATGTCATTCTCCTCTTACCTCAGTTTTGGTCACCACCAGGTTCTTTAGCTATTAGTTGTTCTGCCATGTTAACATTAACTACTATTGTGTTTTTAGGTCATTAGGTCGTGTTTTTAGGTCAGTAATACTGCATTACTGTCAGGTCCAGTAACTCATTATACCAGGTCACATTAAATACGGTCATGTGATGGATGGTCAAAGCTACAACATTTTAACCTTTACCATAGTTGCCATGATATACTTCACAATTGTGTTACTTTTCAACACTATCTAATCACATCATTAAAAACTTACCATCACAACAAACTGATAACAATATTACTCTACACCCTACATTGGCAAACAGACACTACCACCACCATTACTATCAGTGTCAAACCTGTGCAATATTGGCTTAACAGATTTAACAGGACTGCGATTCTGTCCTCCATCTAATTGAAATGGACACAAAAACACAAAGAAATGCACCCTAACAAGAGGCAACATAAGTCGGGCAGTGGGGTATTTAATTGTATTAGTTTACTCCCATCACTCATGAAAAGATTTTTAATAATCTCATATGCATTTTTCAAATGTCATCACCTGACAGTGTGTGACCAAGGATGATCAAAAACCTCACTGCAAAAGGCTAATTGCTAAAAATAGCTTGGCAAAAACATGAAAGATGAAGAAGTCATTTGCAGATAGCACATGTGTACGACATCGCACATGTGAGACCGTGGGGGTGCTTTCAGATGTTTTCCAGAATGTCAGCACATCAAAATGCAACGCTGTAGCCTCGCTCTTAGAGAACATGCACTGTATGTGAACCTAGCCTTGCTTTGTCCTCAAACACTGATGCTGATGTCTGTAGCAACCACTGAAATACAGAGAAACAACTTATGCCTCACACAAGTGCAAAATTTGGATTAAATTCTCATCCTTGAATGATATATGTGTTTGGATTTCCTAACTTCCTGCTAAGGCTTGACCTTTAATACCATATTACCCTCAGTAAGTTCTTTAACACACTGGTATATGTAGATTACATTGATGAAATACTGTAAGAACTTTAGACAAAATTAGACATAATGTGTGATAATATTACTATAATCATTATTAGAAAGAAAAATTAGTTGATATTAGGTTGCTTTCCATGATCAGCTCAAATTCTCCTATACACACATATATGCTGTGCTGTATATGCACATCAGGTGACACTTTCCTTTGGCAGTAAGCTGCAGACCTCACACCCCTCTGTATTGGTGCAATATGTATAATTTGGATTTTCCATTTGTCTCTAATACAGCCAGAGGAATTTTAATAATAAAGTGCTGAGACAAAAGCTGAAAATAATGGAGAAAATATTGCCTTTTTGGTATCAGTGCATTTGTTTGGCAGCAAACCACTTGGCCTAAGCTGCAATTCAGAGAAATTTAATGATCATTTTATGGTCTATCTACTTTGAACAATGAGTCCCTCTACAGTTAAATTGCTCTGGTAAAGGACTCTGATGGAACTACATGGTGGAAAACTTGCTGTCTGCTCTGTAATCATAGTTAACACAAAAAACACCCTTAAAACTCAAAAACTGTATAGATCTGGCCTTCTCATAAATTCTGAGTGGTTTGTTAGTTTAAAGCCTATTATTGTACAACAAATTATGATGAATAAAAGGTGCAAAAAATACATTTCCATTGACTAAAACAAGAGAACTGCCTCGAAAACAGACACACAAACTTTTTTTTTATTATCTCGTGTGTAACTTCTATTCTTTTTTGGTGACTTACCTTAAGCGAAGCACACACTCGCTGTTTGCCCGATTATGAATACGATTCAGTCGTGACGACTTAGCCAATGCCAGTCTGGGTAAGAGTCCGCAGACAAGATCCTTAAGAGTGTGCCGTGTAAAGATAGTCTTTAGTCTTACGACCCAGTCTCTGCCAGTTGTTCTCAAAAAAGTTTTTCCATATGTGTGTGTGTGTGTGTATATATACACACACACACACATATACATACACACACACACACACACACACACACACACACACAAACATATATAAAAAAACAGAAACTGAAGGCGACCAAGGAAAGAGCCCTGTGGCACTCCAAGCATGACATCGGGACATGCTGAAATAGTTTTGTTAACAAACTTTTTAAAAGATCTTGATTACCTTTTTTTTTTTTTTTTTTTAAAGGGTAAGGTCAGCCCAGAAAACATCAAAATTCTTTTCAAGACATTTTACCAGACTAGAATAATCTATTGTATTGCAGCAAAACACGTCTATGGGAGCTAACTGTGGGAGGCAACAAAGCTCGGCTAGGTTAATGCTAACTAACTTAGCTAAGCTAAGCGGCTAGCTTGGGCGCTAGCAAGCTAATACGGGAGCAAACTTCCCAAAATGGCAGGCAGAAGAGAGAGAACACTTGTGCTCCATACACCACACAACCCCAAGTGTCTCAAGCTGATTAGCATGAGGTAATAAACAGACAGGTCTTGCCTTTTTACAGCTAAAAAATAGGTGTAAAAATGGTGTAAAAAAATTGCTTTAAATAGGTTTGGTTACCTATTCAAACCAATCAGATGAGAATAACACGCTGTTCTTACAGCATGTTTGTATTTAGTAAGAGATTTGTGCCAACTAAATAAAACAGCAAGGTCATTTCATTTGTTTGTGCTGTACAATGAAGAAATTTGTGTTCAAATAAATAATAATCAAATAAAAACTACAATTCTGAACTCTATGTATCTTAAATGTCTTCAGTGTACAACAAACACAAAGAAATGGAACTGTTGTTCCACATTTCTGCAAGTAATAGCCTCTAAATTTAACAGCCTCTAAACTGAACTAAACTTAAGTATATAGTCTTTTTATGTTGGGCCCCACAAAGGTTTTGAGAGAAATTCATATCTTTGCCAAAAAAGGCAGTGAAATCTTAAAGGCATTTGGGAAACAGGATGCATTTTCCCACAGATTTGGGAAAGCTGCTGCTTTGCCATCACTTATTTGATAGAAAAATGGCCAAAATGATCAAACAAAAAAGTCTGTCAACTAATCAGTTGCTCAGTTAAACCACACTATGACCTTTTCTTTTCAATTTTAGATCTTAGAGAGCAACTGCTCCAGAACCGTCCCACAAATATTTTAGCATCCCGGTATCTTGCAAACGTTTTGTGCAGAAAAGCCCAAATCTCCCAGTGATTAAGACCTTTTTATTGAATAAGATTGACAGTTTTCATAATTCATCACATAACAAGTTTCTTTTCTACACTTTTGTCCTAGAGGGTTTTATACCCCATGTATCAACATTTGCTTGTCCATTTGCTGGTATTAATCCAAACGGTGAGTACTTTAAAAAATGGAAGAGGGCGAGGATTATGAAAAGAAAACGAAGCCAAAGAAAAAAAAACTTGCTTTATTTGCCCATACTTACCCAAATCATTGGTAAATAAAAAATTACTGCTTTTAAATCCTCCTTCCTTTTTGTACAACTGTTATTTATCCCCGTTTTAACAACCCAAATCCTAAACCTCATCAAATGCAGCTTATTTCTATCCTTCAGTTTTGTTGGTAGCCTTCTTGTTATATGTGCTGTCTTTCCTCTCTCCACTCCTGCTTCGCACTACTTTTCTCAAACTCTCTAGGGTGCAATTTGATGTGGAAATTGGATACTGCTGTATCAGCGAGACGCAAAATTGACATTATCAGAAACTCATCATGTTTCTGACATTGCTCTCTTAACACCAGGAAGTCACATAAAAATTAACAACCCAACACAGAGCACACTTATTGATCAAGCCTTGTCTTTTTAAAGGCACCGTAGCACCATATGTACCTAACACCATCATCTTAAATCACAATTAAACTATGTCTATGTTGTATGTTTAAATGTTTCAGGGAGCATCAGGCTGGTCTACTGCAGGCCCTCAACATTTTAGTAGTATAACTCATTTTACACCAAAGCTACTAAGTGCAGTCACTGGCAGTTTCATGAGGTACAGCTGTACAATCTAATGTAATTAAAAACAGCATTAAGTGGTCAGTTAGAGTAGATTCCTGGATTAAGATGAAAGGCCCACCGAGTCCCACTAGCTGCTCTTCATCCATCCGTCCATCCATTATCTGTAACCACTTATCTTGTTCAGGGTTGAAGGGAGCTGGAGCATATCCCAGCTGTCATTGGGCAAAGGCAGGGGACACCCTGGACAGATAACCAGTTTATCTCAGAGCCAACACAGAGAGACACACACAGACAGACACGCACAACTACGGGCAATTTAGAGTCACCAATTAACCTAACATGCATGTCTTTGGACTGTGGAAGGAAAGCAGACTACCCAAAGGAAACCAACGCAAGCAATTGGAGAATATGCAAACTCCAAACAGAAATGCAGCGGCCGGTAGGTAGATTTAAACCCAGGGACCTTCAAGCTGTGTGGCGACTGTGGTAACCACTCCAAAGCTGTGCTGCCCGGCCGCTTTTCAAATGTCTATCAATCAAAAATGAGCTGGTTGGCTCAAGAGGAGAGAGATTTGGCACTTGTAACATTATCATGCTGTGTACTCTGAAGGTTGAGTGATGTCAGCTAGACTTCAAGATAGTAGGTTCTTCAGTCTAAGAAAAGGTTGGCTAGGGGATCCAGTCACCTGGCCTGTATAGGACTGTTAGGTTTATAAAAGGGGAGGTAAGACTAGGGTGGAGTCATTGGGAAAGATTACAACTCTTACAGTCTCATGGGTGGATGTGTGACATGGTCTTAATCTTCCTTGGGAGAGATAAAAGGACAGGATGGAAAATAAGAGAGATTGTGCCTGAGGCCTCTTCCTCTGTTGAGTGAAGGATTCTTCATGTGAAAATAATAGGCATCATGTACTTCTCTCATAACGTTTGTCCAAAATGTGTACATTGTAGTTCTCAAATGATTGTCCTTTGTCCTTCAGGTGTATGTGATGGTTTTGGTCCTGAGGAGTTTCCTCTTCTCTTCTGGGACATTCTTTTGTGTAGATTGAAGCTGTATAGTTTCTTCAATCTAGAGCTCTGAAGTGCATTTCAATCTTTAGGGTGAATGAGTCTCAGTGTGTTACTGGGTTTCTAGTGTGTGATGAAATGTTTTTCAAAAATCCTCTCTGACACTTCAGCCATGTAAGGAATCACTAGATTGTTCCTTTGTCTGTTGTCATTCCACTGGATCTAGACGCCATCTTCTTAGGATAAATACAGACCTTGAGAGCTGTCCTCAATTGTCTACCTTTATTCTTTTTGGCTTTCGTGGAAGTGGGGGTGTTTTGCACGCTATGATGCAGTGTTTGTGTTGCAGTAGGTTGTGGGATTTAAACCACAGGTACTGTACTCGTCCATGTTTATGGATTTCTTGTAGATTTCTATTTCTAGGTTGCCACAGGCTAGTGAACCAGTGGGCCACTGCCATTCTCCGGAAGGAATTGTGTTCTTTTTTCTTCACTTCCTCCATAAACAGGTTGGCAACAGTAAGTGAAACTGGGGTCCCTATGGCACAGCTGTGTTTCTGTCTGTATAAGTCCAGGAGGGAGCAGATCAGATTCGGTTTGAGATTCCTTCTGGTGTGCAGGGTATTGGACTCTTCTAATTTTCCAACTGTTGGTGCTGGAGATGCGGATGAAGAGGGATGTGACATCAAAGAATACCATATCAGCATCCAAGTTCCAGGTCCATGGCTCCAAACACTTCCAAGACTTGTATATGGTGGTCAGTTTGTCCATCTAGCCTAGTATTTTGGAGTGTTGTATGCAATTGAATAAATGCTGCTGACAATGGGTCAAAGGGGGGCTTCTTCCTTGTGTATTTTGGGAAGTCCATAATTGCAAGGGGTGGCTTCTCTGGGATATATGTGGTGGTAGGTCACCCTCTCAATGACATGGTCCATCAGTTTTAAACAGATCTCATTTCAACTCTTAGGTGTGATGGTCCTGTAAGAGTGTGGTGACCTTATAGTGTAAAATATATATGTTAACAAAATATTAAATACAAGAGTATTTGGGATTTTTGTGATGGAAGCTCCTTGAAGTAACTAACTAAATCAGTGGAATGGTTCAACTTCTAATGCATGAATCGTAATAACTGTGGCTGTTTTAGGATGCTTGATTCCAAATTTAGGTTTCTGTGCTCAATTGCCTTTTGTTCCTCTTTCCATGTGTCAGTCTAGACAGACAAAGGTAAAGGAAGTATGATGGGTCTGAGACATTAAATTTGATAATTGACAGAATAAAGGTTCAACTGACCACAGAAAATATATATATAAAAAAAAAAAAAAACGAAAAGTGCCTTGTGTGATTCAGAACTCATATGATTAACGTACATTGGCTTTTAGAGTGAGTGTACAAAGAGAATAGATGGAAAGATGCATGGTGGGAGGTGTAAAGTTGAGAAGGGATGAGAAAACCCCATGCGAGCAGGCCATGAGCTGTAATCATTCAGCAGGAACGCTGGGGATCTCTTCCATTATTCATTCTTCCCTCCCCTCATCCACTTTTCTATCTCTCGCTTATCACACACTGCTGTCTTCCCATATAGCTTTCTGTCATCAGTGTGTTGGAGAGAACACAGGAAATGGAAGTGTGTGTGTGTCTGTGAGACAGTTTCACACTTAACTTTTGTTTGAGTCAAAAGTCTTGCAGCTACATAATGTCTGTACGATACTGTACTGATATCCATCCATCCATCCATCCATCCATCCATCCATCCATCCATCTATTCATGCCTGCCCACAGTGCACTTGATTGCTTTCCTGCTGGTATGAGTGGGCTACTGGCATTGTACAGCACGCCCACAGTCGGAGGACTACGTTTGATGTTTACCATGGGCCAGATGAAGAGCAGCAAACCTACAGGCCCAAACGAATTAGTAAACCAAATTACTGGCATAACTAAAAAGCAGCACTGCCTTGCTTTCTGAGATTTTCTTGAGTCAGCCAAGAGTAACCAAGCCTCTCAGTGTTTTAGTCTGTAATACTTTGCATTGAGGAAAATATCTTGATGCACTCGTGCTGCTCTGCATGACCAAGTCAGTGTCAAAGCCTTCGTGTACTGGTGCATTTCACAGCCAATCCCCCATAATAGGTGAATCATATAACAAAGCTATCAAGCAGTACATGATCCTTTGGCTATAATCAGCATTAAAAAGCTCACAAGAGGCGGTAACAAAAGAGCACGTAATTAACATGTGCGTTACTATGACCTGGATTACTCTGATCTTGACCCGATGTTTCAGTCAAACACATGCACAAACCATTGTTCATTGGGCTTCAGATGTATTTCAAGGCTCAAGGAACTCATTCCCTTGCATGCGACCCCTTGTTAATTCCCAAAGGGTCGGTAGTAGGAGGCCCGTAGATTCAGTTTCCCTTCTCTTCCTCGGTTTCTGTGTGTTTGAAGACCTCCACATAGAACTCTAAGATCCAGAATTGCAGACACATGAGCACAAAGAGAGCCTGGGTCAGAGGAGAAAGCCCCAGATGATCACAAGAGGGTGGTGTGCTGGATAAAAGGCCAATAAAACCAATGCACAGGCTTCTTAATAATAGAGAAAATGTAGGAGGTACAGGCTGAGAGAGTGGACACCGTGTTTGAAAAGAGACACAAAGCTATGCTGCATGCTTTCAGTGGATTAGAAGAAAATTTTAATCAGAGACAGAATCGTGTTGTGTACAATCTAAAATCCAGGCAGTTACTTATTCATGCATTGGTGACCACCAAAAGGTTTATCTTCTGTGGCTTTAACCATTCCACTATACTTAGTGAGAGGTACCGACTCCCTTATGTTTCAATATTCACAACTCATTCCACACCAAACACCAGATCTTTCAGCCATCTACACTTCAGCTTTAAGCACAGTCAGCAAAAAAGGAATCCTTAGCCCTCAGAGTCCAAATTTCCTGTGATAAGAAGTTGAATATTTTCTAAAGCACAAAAGATCAACATACAAGTTAACTGTAAGTTATTAGACTCAAATCAGCCAAAATCTAGGAAACACTTGAGCTTACAGATAGGTAATAAATTATTGTTGAAAAGAACAACAGCATGAAGTGAGAAGTGAAGTGAATCACTAGATGTTTGCAATTTACCTCAACTGAACTATGGGCTGACAATGACTGATAATTTAACATTCAATGGCACACTGACCCTCGAATTGACTACCTTGTAATGTTTGGGCCATCTGAAGACTCCACAACACTGGCCAGATAATTAAAGCAAGAAAAACAACAACTGGAAAAATTTGATGTCTGCAAAAAATATTTACATAAAAGTGACAAAAAAAACTGTAGTTTGTGGCAAATATGACTTTTGTCTGTCATTAGGAAAGTAAGAAGTAGTATGCTATTATAAAGCCACAAAGTCCACATTAGGAAACTAGGGACGAATCTCAGTGTCAACAATTATTAGACCAATAGATAACTGGACTGGTGTCCTGTTGACAGTCAACATTTTTTAAAAGATGATGACTGCAGTTGTTCCAACTGGTAACCAAGCGGTTATTATTGTAACAACGTGCCATTGACAAAAATTCCAACTCTAATCTTAAACACAAACTGATTAGATTTTGTTTTTCAACGGTCAGAGGTCAAGATTAAAGGGACTTGCATCCATCACATGAATGTGCATGCAATATCTCAAAAGAGGGTTTCTTCAATTTTGGCAGAAATGTCCACTCATGGATGAACTGATTAGAATGTGAGCCACAATAAATATGCATGTAAACTGCAACTTCACTGGTTTGTGGTGGCATACAACAGCAAGGTTGTATTTCCAGGTGTGTGTTGCTCTGACATTTTCTGGTTTCAATGTCAAGTATTTACTTTTACTGTATACAGTACATCTACATCTTGTAAGACACCCATCCAGATTAAAGTTAATATGTGGTTAAGAAAACTAAATGCTTCGACTTGCAGTTTCCGAAAATTTTAAGAATATCATGGAAAAAGATCAACTGCTTTCGGCTTGTCCCCCCGGGGGTCGCCACAGCGGAACGTGTTCTGCACATTGGTTTGGCATGGGTTTTTACGCCGGGTGCCCTTCCTGCCGCAACCCTCCCATTTTGTGCTTTTTTAAAAATAGATTGTAAATTATACTTACAAACAGGACAAGAGTGTGTTAATGTCAGTACTAAAGCACTAAGATAGTAGAGGTGACTTGCAAGTCCTTATGCATCAGTGAGGGAAGGATAATTTGGACTTGTGACTTGTGTACACAATTCAACTACAATAAGTTTCGTTATGAATTTGTATGGTGGCCCAATGCCCATACACTTTACACATCCCTTGTCCAATGGCACACAATGTTTTTTTTTTTTTTTGGCCATTTCACCCATGTCCATCTCATTGGCTCAGGCCTTAGAGGTGCTGCAGTTATGATCACCAAATCTCATTTGAAATGCACATTAACACTGTGCCCATTCCTCTTCCCCCTTGTCTACCTCAGCTCACCTTGCCCCCCACGGGTCAAGTCTTCTAACAAGGCACATTAAGTGCATTATGTGTGCATCCTTTAATCACATCCTCCTGGTTTCTTTAACCGATTCCATGTGGTGCTTCCTAGCCAACCCAACACTCACTGAAAAGGTGTATTAATATATAATTCATTATCTTGTCTTTGCTCCCAAGCTTCTATAGATGCACAACGTTGGGAGACTGTGCTGTAGGAAGTAGCCTTGGTGCCTTAGGCGTGGTGGAATAGATGGAAGCCCACAGTCCACTTTAGCTGAAATATGATGCTCCTTAAACCAGTTGTCAGTTGAATTGTCGTTGTGTATTTATGCACTTTCATTCATAACAGCTTCAAACATATATAACAATCTGGAAGAAAATGTGAGTTTTAAAAAAAATCCTGTATTCTTTCCTTGTGGTTGTCTTATATTTAGTGATGTTTTCACACAGATATTTCAGATATAACAAACCTTAAAGCAAAGGAAAATGACAGAAGATGGAAAACAGAATGAATTTAAGATAGAGGAAGAATATGGCCAGAATATGAGGAGGATAATATAATTCTAACCATATCTGGAGCTCTGGGTTTTCAGCTCTGTAAATAGCTGATATATAGAGAAAAAAAAGGAAATAGAGATGAGAGCGATGGGAGGAAGCGATAGGCCATGTTTAGAATGAGAGAATTACAGTAGAGGCACACGCCCATGCATACACACACATTGGTAATGATTTAGGGCCATGGCCTGGAATCTCTATGACTTTCAAAGCAGGCAAGAAGCGGAAATGAAAAGAAGATAGCACATAAAATAATACACACACAACAATGCACATACAATCACACACACACACACACCCTTGTGTTAAATGTCACTCAGCTCTGCTTATATTGAAGTGTGGTTGAGTGTCATTTCCACTGCAGACTGCAGTGATTGACAGAGTCTTACTTCTGCTATGATTTACATGACAGTCTGAGACATTCCCAACCTCCACCACCACTCACATATACTGTTCACACGATTATTGTGTGATAGATAGATGAATATTATTAAATGTAGACATATTTAGCTGCTACGATCTTGGTCATCATTTGTGTATGTGTGTGTTTTTGTGTATGTGTGTGTTTAATACATACATTTGACATGATGTGTAAGTCATTATCATACATTATCGCTAATTAACATACAATTTGCCCTACAGGAATAACCCCGAACATTGGCAGGCTATAATAAGGATTTTGGTTTGGTGTCAGACTGGGACATTAGAGCCCAGTTTCGTGTGTGTGTGTGTGAGTGTGTGTGTGTGTGTGTGTGTGTGTGTGTGTGTGTCTGCTCAGCTGGTAGCAGACTGGAAGGCACAGCAGGTGGGCCAGCAGCATTTCAGGGAGGCATGAACACTGCTAATTACTGTCTGGATCAGTAGTATTGTTGGTTGGCGTCTGTGCGCGTGTGTGTGTGTGTGAGAGTGTACGTGTCACCCTGGTGAGAGGAGCTAAGACAAAAACTGGATGCTGCTCTTTCTCTTCATTAACACTGTCAGCAATAGCTGGGTGGCAGCTAACAGTTAAGTTAGAGTTTCTAAACTTTGGAGCTGAGACTCCATGTGAGGTTGCTTGATATGCAGACAAGAGATTTTGTCGTTAAATATAACATTTCTATATTTCCATTTGGTACTGCCTCGAGTGCTGTGGAATTTATAGTTAAGTGGCACTGACAAAAACAACACTCCCATGATACTGAGTGATGCTCTCTTTTCTGCCGTTAGCATCACAGTGCATAGTTTATACTGCAGTATTTATTATGGCATGTGATCAAATGCACATGATTAGCTTGTATATATAACGGGTAGTGAACACACAACTGTTACTGTTATTATCAGCTAGGGCTGTCCTTTTTTTATTCAAAATTTGAATTATCGTTTAAAAGCAGAAGAAAGGAAAATATTCAGTCTGTTCAAATTCAAAATGCATGTTCTTGTTCTGTCCGTCTGACCCAACCGATGCCCTGAGTCCCCATAAATAAATAAGGCTATTGTTCTATTTGCTATTGACAAATGTAGAAAATTAGGCAGCCCTGCTGAAAGAATTATCTATTCACCAAGCTCTCTGAGAAGTAATGCAAGGAAGCATTTTAGATTTGACACCACAGATGGAAAAATCACGAATACTGTAAGATTGTTCACTGACAATGCAGCTGCCTTATTTTAACATCAGTCTGTCACTTTACTGAGGCAACAAACAATCAAACACAGGTCTGTACTTCAGCCAAGTTTAGCTTTGGCCATACAAGAATAATGTGTTCATTCCTTTTTCTTTTTTTTCAAATATGAAAAAGTGGCAGTCCTCCTGTATGCAAAAATGTACTGTGTTATAAATATGGACAAAAAATTCTAATAGATAATTGAATCACGTTCAGACTGTTTATTCTGCATCACAACAGCTGTCATCTTCGTATATTCTAAATAGAGTATTTAAGGTCTAGGACAAAATAAGTCTTATTTAAAAAAGTTAAGAAAACAGTAAAACAAGGCAAATCTGTATACATGATACTCCTACACAAGACAGGTGAAATATAGTGAAGGCATCACACATGGAAAAAACAACTTTAGCTCAGGTCAAACTCACCGTGCTATCACTTTACTTTAATGGAGAAGAAGTGGAAAGTTGTTGTGATGGGCAGCAAGAGAGAAGGTCAGTCAACCAACACACTGCGGAGTGGGAGAGGATAGCAGGTGAGCAGGAAAAAAACAAGAAAGATCAAATGCCAAGAGACAGAATAACCTCATATATTGGCTTCCATTCAGTCTCTCAAACAGTGATCCAAAGAATTCGTTCTTGTGAGCTCACCAATTTATTTACACTGCAAAAGTCTGTATTTACCAAAGAAAGATTGCTGAGATATTCAGCCCAGACTATTGTTAGTGCAGAGAAGAATAGGGAATTGTTTCCATTAAGGGCATTTCAAGGATGTCATCCATTTGAAAATGTTATGTAGAGTTAAATAGGACCAGGGAGGACCAGAAGGAGTGGGCTCAGAAGATTGGTGAAACTTTCCTCACAATCTAGTTGGCCAACAAACCAGAATCAGAAGGTGAGTAAATTGTTAGAACAAAAAGTCAACCAAACAACTAAACAGAGACACAAAAGGACTACAAAGACACGTGGGACAACTACAGAAGCGCAAAACAATTACAAAAACCTACAAAGACATACGAACAGAGTACAGCTACGAGACACATAATGACTAGTAAGATATGCAGAACAATTACTAGACAAAAAAGTAGAAAAAGAAGCAGTAAGGCTTTAATTACACTGTACAACGATGGACTCACAGTACAACTACAACAAAATAAGTGCAAAGACGTGCAGAAAGACAATGCGAGTGAAAGTACACCATGACCATGTGGCACAAACAATCCACAATTCATTTCATAACATTTCAACCACAGTTGCTTGTGGTCAAAACGTCAACCAATGCAGGACAACTAGAGCTAATTCCAAAGAGACAGAATGACTTAAGAGATGTCATACTACTACTAATACTACCTACTGCAAATAGAGGCATATTTTTTAAAAAATATGATAAGCTAAGTAGCTGCTGATTGTATAACAATAAATAACATACATGAGGGAAAATGTCTCAATTGTTAATTTCAAACAGCACCAGGATATTTTTACTTAAAAGTATTTTCTCTGTCTTAAAGCCCCATTGTACAGATGTTTAAATCGCTCTAAGAAAATGAGCGTGATATTGTAATATATTTCCAATTCAGCTCAACATCAAATTGACTGACATTGACTGAACCCGTTTCGAACGTTTCTGACAGACTCATTTTTTTTACAGCTCCACTAAACAGCGAGTCTTTGTTTCTATTATACGTAGGACCTCATCTGCGAAACAACTTCACATATTGTGCAACCTTTCTGCACTGGAGAAGCTCTCAATATTCAAGGTGAAACAACTCTGCAGCATACCACAATAACACATTCAGGAGATGGTATGCATGTTTTATTTGAACTGTAAAAGCTTATGCTTCAGATACTGTAAGTAAAAGAAATTGCAAATATCTATACCATAACCACTTACTGAGCTGAAGTGTGACAGGCTATTATGCGTCTATAGATCTCTTTCTTTAGCATTTTCTTTTATTGGAACTTCAACATTTTTACTTTTCTTGCTTCCCCCCACCTGCATGTGTTTCAATAGTTTGCTTAGTTCTTTGAAAGTGCTGCTTTGATGGTCCTACTTTGCCATTTAGAATTTTTTTATTAATTCTTTTTTGGTCTGTTGGATTTTGCACACTCCATTGTGAGCGTCATGGCCTTGCAGTCACAGAGCAAAAGAAAGACAGGAAATGTCAGAATGGGAGAGGGGATCTGATGGTAATGGAGAAGGTACATTTTATGTACAGTGCATGCTTCCTACTACAGTTCCTCCCTGTCAAAGGGTTTTACTACTGGAATACTTAAAGTTGTGCACAGCGAACACAAGTGTTTGTCATTTGATTTATGTTTATTTATTGGTTTCATTACCATATAAGTGAACATGAGGGAATGTTTAATTAGCATGCCTATGTCAACAAAACTGCTTTATCTTACTTTTAACCTTCCCAATTTCCTACTTCCAGTCAACCAATTTCCACCGAGGAAACAAATGTTAGCGTGACCTTTTAAAATTTATCAGACATGTACTGATGGCCAACTTTAAATCTTCGCTGCCGTGAAGGATTTACTGCCACCAGATGCTGCCTAACTAGCTGAGGGTGTACTGTACAATATTTAGAGAGCAGGATCTCACCGTTTCAGTGCACACCAAAATAGCCATAAGTGCCATAAGACTAAACGGGCTAGAAGGTTTTCGTATATTACACGTGACTTTAATTGTACCTGACCTTGAACAAAATAAAAACCATGTGTGTATGAAACACAGAAAATAGTGCACGGCATGTTCGTTTGCAGCTGTAACTGACAGTTCACAGTGAAGCTGCTTCCCTGTCAGGGAGATCAAATTATTTTAGATGCACAAGCATCAATCTGAATCCAGTGTTGCAAGTTTTGGACACAGTGTATTGCAAAAAAAAAATGTTTACCAACCAATATTAATTAGTATTTGTTTTTATATTTCATCAATACACAAGTTCAATTCACAATCGTTGGATATTTTTCCATTTATGTTACTTCTACATTACAACTAAAAGACCTAAGAAATAAAAGACCTAATTGTGTTGTTTTTTTTCTACTAATGTAACATTTTAGATCGTCAATCCAAGTTGCTAGGGAACAATATAAATGAATAAACTTGGATGTAAATTTCTTTATTGGAACTTAGATTCTATAGATGTCTTGTGAAATAATGTAATACATATTTTTGAATTGATTAATCAATGGGAATAAAAGAACTATTGTAAGGTAACAGTGTTCCAAACCAAAGGCATGTATAATTCATAGCTTACACTTTAACACCACTTTCATCAGTTTATCATCTACCTGGATTTTTCTTTTTTCCTGTCTCCACTCTTTCACACTCACACACGCTTACCTTTCTTTTGCCTGAAGCCCTGCATTTATCTGCCTGTCAATCAAAAGGGGCTGAAAAAAAAAACTACTAATTAAAATATTTGTGTAGTTTTACTCCAAGGCAAATTCAAACTGTATGTATCAAACTCAGTGTTTAGACAGCCCACCAAAGTGAGAGTTCCATTGCAAATAACCCCCTCAGCTCCAAAACAACAACAAAAAAAAAGTTCCTACTTATCAACATGTAGGCTTAGATGGAAGAGGAGGGCTTGAGGCGGTGTGAGAAAGTAAACACATTCCATACAAGTGCACCCATGGAACTCAAAGTGAGGGGGGGGTGGAAATCAAAGGGAGCAGCAATGGATGAATATCAAACTTCAGATGAATAAGGGAAACAACATAACTTTTCTCATATTTATTTACTTTGAGTCACATTCTTTATCACAGTGTTGTGTGATGGAGTTTTATTGTAACCGCATCAAACTTGTGGGATTTAGATTAACACTCTCTTATTTAAAAGAATTTGTTAACAGGGACTTCATTTTTGCTTAATGTTTCTGAATTAAATGATTTAAACATGGGTAAAATGAATTTGTTTACTTAAAAAAAAAAATCATGGCCATTTCCCCCCCCACCCTTTGTAATTATAAAGAAAACTTGCAGGCTTCTGTTTTACCAAAACCACCACATTTTTCACACCCTGATGGCGAATTTGTGCTAGAAAAAGACTATTTTTGTTCTCTTTCAAACCCATAATGATCTCCAATCATCTAACATACTGTACTGGAGAGCTGCCTGCAAATTAACTGAGCACATAAATCACGGTTCCTCAAGTTGTCTTTAATGTTGTGAAGTGCGTTATCCGACAAGCTTGGTATCAGCACATGCATTGAGAGCATTTTGTCACCGCAGCCTTTCTCAAGTGTGAAATTACGATCAAATTGCAGACGAGTTGTAAAATGGCCTGCCTGTGTGTGCCACTTGGCAGTGGTTCCAATGGCTTCACATTTATTACATCTCAAATTTACAAGGGAAGCATGAGGGATAAACCATCACAATATAAAACTGTACAACTGGTAAACAAAGAAGGGAAGCTGTGGCAGAGATGTGGTAATGAATTAAAAAATCAGAAGCAGAGGTATAGAAGATTTAGATTGTGGCATGCGTTCATGGTACAAGCAGTGATACATGGCTTGGGTAACCGTAATCTCATCACAATGTTAGTCACAGTTGGAGAGAACACAACACAAACACACTATAGAGCTAAAACTATGTGGACAACCTTGACGTTTTTCTTGATCTGGGCTAAGCCCTTTTCTACCTTGTTTAAAAAAATAATAATGCTGCAGAATGTGATGATGCTTTGTGCACTGTGGGAAAAGTCTGGGAAATGACCCACTCTAGTTTCTAAATGTTAAGACTGATCAAGAAATGCTTTTTGAAATTAGTGTGGAAGAACCTGACTGCAGAGCTGTGACCTTAAATCCATTAAACAGTTTTGTTATACACAAAAATGCCAAAGGTTTAAAATTTATGTTGAGGCTGAAACTAGAAGAAGGGAGGCTACTACTCTATAGCAACAACTTCATGTCCACTGATTTGGAAAGAGTGTGTGTTTAAAATCTTTTTATATATCCTGCACACGTGGAGTGACGCTAGCATTCATTCAAGTTGACAATGTCTCATTTCCATTTTTTGTCACTTTTTTCTTCACAACTTTACCAATTTACGAGAGAAAAATCTGTCTCTTTAGCAGCAGTTAATTGTTCACGTGTTACAGGTACTGAGCTACAGCACTCATTAGCAGCTTTATGGATCCTGGAATTTATTTATTTATCTATTGTCCTTTTTGTCCTGTAAGTTCAGGGTCACCACAGCACTTTTTCCACATGTTGAATTGGCACAGTTTTTACGCTGGATGTCCTTCCTAACCCAACCCTCCCAATTTCTACTGGGCTTGGGAACGGCGCTGCACAGCTGGGGATGGGGATGGTCTGCTGGGGGTTCAGTGACACTTCGACATGTGGTCGGTAAGAGCCGGGCGTGAGCCTTCAGCATCCCGACCCAATGCTCTACCACTGAGCAAAAAAATATGTACAGCTAAAATACCATAATGTATGTTAAATAAAAACATAAAGTGGATGAACTCAGTTTTAAGAAAGAGGGGCTAGAATTCTGAAAAATACATCAATAGAAAGCAGTACTTCAATGAATAAAATTAAGAATAGTATACAGCATAATAAAATTAAACAGTGAAAGAAAGTAATACACAATACAATTTAAAAGTGAAAACCAATCTCTACACAGTATTGTCAGTTAGTCAAAAATATAAAATAGCAATCGCATGAGATTTCACTCCCCTTTAAAGGTAACCCACACAGCAATTGTTTCAGAAGTCACACTAGAGAAATTGAGATAATCTGTAATATCAACATAGTTTTATCTGGAAGGTGCAGTTACTGGTAAATCAGTATTCTGGCCAAAATCTACCCCATGAAGGCACAAGAACACTAATTCTTTGAAGGTTATTAAAAAGCACAAAAGTCAGGGGATGGATACAAGAACATTTCCAATTAACTGAAAGTCTCTGAGTACAGTTTAATGTGTCACTAAGAAAAGAAAGTACTATGGCACATGTGTAAATCTGCCTAGAGCAGTACGTCCTCAAAAAGCTGAGGGGTCAAGCATGAAGGAGACTTGTGAGTCATCTGAAGGAGTTGCAACGTTCAACTGCTGAGATGGGAGAGACTGTACATATAGAAATTGTGTCCTGGGTTCCTCATAAGTTGAAGCTTTATGTAAAACAGAGTGAAAGCCACCGTCGCTAGAGTTTATCGTGTGGGGGACTCTGGAGTCATATGGAGGAAGCTTCTTTGGTCTGATGAGACAAAAACTGAGCTCTTTGACCATCAGACTAAATCTTATGTTTGGTGGAAACTAAGCACAGTAGAAAAACCAAAACAAAGAACTTAAAGGGGGGTACAATTCTCTGAAAGGTTTACGAGAACCTGAGACATTTCCTAAAGATTCTTTAAAAGACTCAGCCCCTTAACACATGATAATTTGTTCAGTTACTAAATATGCATTTTTAACTATTGCAGCTTTAAAAGGTAAAGTGGCAAACAAAGAGCAAATATTCCAACATAAAGAAAACATTTCAGCATTTACCCTGAGGGTGTGTGACTTTCCTTCACCTAAGTGTAGAGAGAAGGTAAGAAGGCAACAAAAATATAGGAAACAATTTGAGCTTCTGGTGGATTCTGAGGTAGGTCAGCTTCAATGTTCACTGTGAATAAAAAGAACCAAATTTGAACGGTAGTAACAGGAAACACACAAACAGTAAACAATACCATGAGTGTGAGGTCAGAGATCTCTTCCTGCAGACTCACTGAATAAAACTAACTAACCCGGGTAACAAAGTGAAGACTGTCAGTAATGTGTTGAATCTACTTCATGCATGTCACTTTCTAATGTGTGTGTGTGTGTGTGTGTGTGTGTGTGTGTGTGTGTGTGTGTGTGTGTGTGTGTGTGTGTGTGTGTGTGTGTGTGTGTGTGTGTGTTCACACCTGAGAGGAATGAGGCTGTAATGAAAGTCTTTTGTTTGAGTTAATGAGGACTAAAGTACTTAAACGGATTTAACAGGCTTTAGCTTTAATTTAGAAGTAGCCAATGGTTTTGGCAGTGAGGCAGGAGACTTTTCAAAGTGTGTGGAAAAATATGTGGATGTGTGTATTGCATGTGAATCTTTTACGCTTCATGTATTCCATCCATAGAGGAGATTGTGACTGGGATGCTTGTATTACAGCTGGGAGGATTACCCTGAGAAACCTTTTGCAATCTAAGCACATTTAACAGATGTATATACGGAATACGAGCACACACACCTATACAAAGGTACCGTTTAACATATTTAAATGAATTACTCAGGCCAATGGGCAGTTCTGTCTGTTCTTTGTAGTGGGTATGAACAATACAGGAAAAAAAGGCAAAGGGCGGGGGTGCAAACAACCTGCACTGCTGTTTCCATACATTTATTATTGGACAGTATAAGGTTAATTTCACTAAAATATCACTTGTTTTCCTAAGTATGCATTTGCATACAGCCTTGAGCAAAGCAAGGACATGGATTAAAACAAAGAATGGAAATCAAATGGAATCAACCTTATAACGCAACTCAAGACTGTCTTCTATGTGTTTGTTCTGCACGTTCGCACAGGCACCTATACAGTGGAAAACTGAAAAATTAATGAATATGAAAAAATGATACATTTAAATAAATACTTTATCTTCTCGCTGTAGGTCTTTGCCTGATGCAGCACTTGTCTGTCATATACAGGAACGTGCACTACATTTTTGTGCTGTCAGTTTGACCTTATCCATTCTTACTGTTTTTCACGTCTTTGTGTTTTCAAAAGGACACATTCACTGATATTTAACTTAGTTCTTTTGGTTTTAGTTTGGGTAAAACATGTAAATATATGTCTTTAAACATCCCTCTGACTTCCCTATATTAAAATCTCTCTACCTTTTAGTTCAGATTATGTGATCTTATCACTCAAACTATCACAACAACCTCTACTCCAATTCCCTGTCTTCTCCCTTTCTTTTGTTGCTGTGTGTGTGTGTGTTTAAGCTTACCTGCAGCAGAAGTCGTCACACCTGAACCCAATCACCTTCCTTGATGACAGCTGCTTATATACCGGTCTTGTGGGCTCCTCAAGTTGCCAGATTGTCTCAGTAACCTCATGGTTGCTTCATGCCTTAAACCTAAGTGTCACTGAAGTTAGCGCCTCCTGTTTCAGAACCTCCGGCTGCCCTGCTTTGATCACCTCTCCGTCTCCTCGGCTCTCTCCCCCCCAGGTCTCAGCCTGTCTTTCCCTGGCAACTTGCCCTTCCACCGCTCCACCTGCACCAGGACTTGAAGATTCTCTGGCCACTTACCTGCCCCTCCCCACAAACATCTACCTGTGCACAGCCTAATCATTAACAATTTTTTCCACCTTACCTGCTTAGATCCGCCTCTTACTCTGGTTCCATTTAATACTACTAAACTAATGAAATGTGACAGATACAATGGAGTTTGGAATCATGCTCAATATTTATAATATATAATCATGGTCAATAGTATATTATCATACTTTTCCAGACCTCCTCCAGATAACAACATCCGGGTGCAAAATCTAAAAGTTTTATTTCATTATTACATTTTCACTCAGTATTTAGACTCAAATGTTAGCAATTTATTTTCTCCCTTAGTCAGCCTATAATCGAAAAGACGAAATGCTCGATTCTGAATTTTAATGAGATCTAAACTCGATTGATTGCCCTCATTAAACTTTGTATGTGACATGTATTTGGTTCAGCTGGAGACACGAATGGTGCAAACATGCCAAGCATCTGTAGTGGTTTGGACTCTGTGCGGTGTTGTATAGAGTAGAAGAAGAGCACACTGTCTGCTCTAGATATGGCCTTTAGATACAAGGACTATGTTTTAGCTTTTCTTCTTTTTGGTTCAACTATCTGTGGTTTGAAGAAACAAGAAATTCATAGGGTTTATCTTACACCAAAGCTCTGCCCATATCTAGAACAATGGAAAGAAACTTTAATATACAGTTTTGAGCAAAGTGTTTTGTGTAATAATAATCATTTGATCATAGAGGCTCTTAGCATTAGGCATTTACAATCTCAGAAGAACTTTTTACACACCCACTATTACTTATAAAAACATCATCCTACTACATCCTTAAAGCTTCATGGGATTTAAAAGAGTAAGTTGCAGTTGGTGCTGCTAATCATCAGCCATTGGTTAGCTGATCATCAGCAGGTCTGCAAGCATCTGTAAAGGTTTTGGAAGTTTGCTTGTCTGGAGCACTCAGGTGTGTGTTAACACAATGCTAAAGAGAAGCAATTGTTGCTGTACATCAATCTAAAAAATGTTATAAAAAGATTTCTAAATAAGTTGGAGTTCATAGTTCTACAGTGAGAAATATTATTCACAAGGGGAAAGCATTTAAGACCGTTGCCAACCTTCTCAGGAGTGGACATCTCAGCACATTCACCCCAAGGTCAGATTGTGCCATGCTCAGAACTAAATCTCAGCCCCTTCAGGCCTCAGCGAGCATGGTGAACGTTAAAATCCATGACAGCACAAATAGAAGAAGACTGACCACGTACAGTTTGTTTGGAAGGGTTTCCAAAAGAAAGCTTCAGCCTCATCTGTCTAAAAAGAACATGAACTCACGACTGAGGTTCACAAAACGGCATCTGAACCAACCAAAGGACTTCTGCAACAATGATTTATGGACAGATAAGACCAAAGCAGACTTCTTTGACCTTTAATGTCCAGTGCCATGCTTGTCGAAAACCAAACACAGCATATCAGCAGAAACACCTCATACCCACCATCAGGCACAGTGTTGGACGCCTCATTCACATGCAAAAACATGAAATGTGGATAAATTACAATCCTACAACAACAAAAAAAGTGTTAATAACCTAACATCACATATACGATAAAAGTAAACAGAGCAAAGAAAATGTGCAGCTTGAGAGAATGTAAAC
This sequence comes from Channa argus, assembly GCF_033026475.1. Classification (NCBI taxonomy): domain Eukaryota; kingdom Metazoa; phylum Chordata; class Actinopteri; order Anabantiformes; family Channidae; genus Channa; species Channa argus. The sequence continues at coordinate 25,086,789 of NC_090199.1, read as the reverse complement.
ATGGAAAGTAAAGCTCAGCAGTGTGTGGTTTTTATGGTCATGGTACAAAATAAAACAGATGGGTACTGTTACAGAAAGTACAGGAAGTTTCCAAGGCTATCCGACTATCTCACAGGCAGTCGAGATTGGACTATTTTGGACCTTCCAACCCAAACTCAGATGCGCTCCTTCAGAGCACTTGACCAAATGTGCTCCATTCTCAAAGAAAAACACTTTACTTTTAGTTTTCCCTCTAAAGTTAGTAGCAAATCCTATGACATATATGCAGGTGATTGAAGTCACGAAAGTCTGAGTGCTCATTTTTTATTTCTTTGTGCCACTTTCACAAAATTATCACCGGGTGAGTACGGACTAATGGCAAAAACATAAAAAATAAAACCAAAGGTTGTTCTTTAAACTGCAGTCCTATAATTGCTTGTTAAAGAAACACCTGATTACTACTTGTATTACCTTTTTTAAAATGCCCAGTCTGTGTCTGCTCAATGTGACCCAAAGCATGCCAAAGGTGCTTTACACACACACACACACACACACACACACACACACACACACACACAGATCATGAGATAAGGGCCTGTTCCTGGGCTACATTGTGGGGCCTTGTAGAGACAGGAGAGTTCCATTAGCTAAAGCAGTCAAGCATGGCCACTGCTGGCTCATCACTATCTGCCACCCCATCTAAGTCACAAGTCTGGAGAAAGTGAGAGGGAGAGAGAGAGAGAGAGAGAGAAAGAGGAAGAGAGAGGGTGAGGGCACAGAGAGACTAAATGTGAGAGAAAACAGCAGCAAGAAAAGTTCTGAGGAACGAAAAGAAATGCGAAAGGAGGGAGAGAAAAGAAAGGGAAATGGAAATAAATCAGTGAATATCACTTCACACATCACAGTCTATTTGGTCCGCAGATGATTAGTCAGCGCGCATGGTACAAAAGAGCTGAGGGACCAATACATTTACCATTAAAGTGGAGGTTTAATGTTTCACTGTGATTTACTGAGGTTTAAATAGCATATCATTCCCCAGTTACACACCATATTGCTAACAATATATCAATGTTACTGTGTTCTTATTGGAATCTAACAAGACATATAGAACAATTACTCATGATGCTACGGGGTTTATTCTCAGGATGCTCATCACGCTGGAGTTGATTAAGTTAGAGAATGTGTTTGCCTGCCTGTTTGTCCATCTGCTTCCAAAACAATTAGGCACATGCCTTGGTTTTCTCTCGCGTTTTCCTTATACTGTGTTTTGCTGTCTTGTCCTCTTCTTTCCTCTTATCCCCTTGCTCGTCTCCTCTTGTGTTTGGTATCCTCCCGGGAGCTAACTCCTCTACCTCCCTCCTCATTTTTCTCCCTCTCCTCCTCTTCTTTAATTCCCTGCCTGCAGAACACTGGAAAGTGCTGATGAACAATTAAACATGGTCCTTCCCCAGGGAGGCAAGGTCACTCGTGTGTGCGTGTGTGTGTCTGCGCGCGCGTGTGTGTGAGATAAAGTGAGGCAGAGACTTGGCAGAGATACAGATAAATGCCAAACAGAGGGTAAAAAGCTGAAGAATGTTATGCAGTTTGTGTAGGTGTTAGAGCGCTGTGGAGAATATTTTTTGGCCATAACACTGACCGGGCAGTAAACGACGCACAAGTAGTCATTCGTAATACAGGAAGTGTTATTGTGTCAAAGTGGTGAAGGTTAATCACATTTCTGTGAATGTTTATTGTGCACGAGAGCAAATGTACAGTATAGTACTACAAGCTTCCAGTGTCACTACTGGATCACGCAGAGTTGTTTCCTATATGTTTAAAACTCATTCACTTGAAGCTGAACAGACCAGAACAGTGCAGACTTAGTGTGTACTCACACCAGGCAAAAAAAAAAAGAGAGAGAACTGCGCAAACTAGATGAAGGCACATTCGAAACCATTTCTATTAAAAAAAAAAAAAATAGCATTTGTAAAGCAGCAACAAGAACACTACAAAGAAACTACCTTTTAATTTTAAATAATCTAAAATACACATTCAGTTGAGTTTGCATAGCTGAAACTAATCCACTCTAATAAATCTTTACTTCATATAGGTTAGTCTAAAATATTCATTTTTTTGATTAAAGTTTTTCACATGGGCTGATTAAACTCTATGATCATTTTGGAGGCTGCAGTGTTTGATGCTGTTGAGTTGTCTTCTCTTGAGTCTGTCTTCCACAATGATCATACAGCAGCCGAATCAGCCTCTCACTAAACAGTTTCAGACCAAACTGAACATAGTCAACTTCGAGAAATGATGATTTATTGTAGGATTGTTGGACTAGACTGACAACTGAGTAAAAATATTTTCATTTCTGCAACATTAATCACACCCAGGGACAGATCTAGAAATGTATTTATTGGGGTGGTCAGACATTAAAAATAGGTTGGAACATTTGTAGCGTGAAAGTTCTTCAGCAGGTACCACCTTGTGACTCTGGCAGGGCGGGGAACCTGGATCGGCCACCTTCCCCTCTGGTCCCAAGAGCCCTTTAAATTAAACATACTCTACATAAAATAAAGTTTAGTCCCGAGTTAATCTCTAGATGTCACTATTACTCATCCCCCTTCTCTGACTCAGTCATTTGATTCACTGCTGGGTAGGTAACTATTCCTGGCAGAGGAAGGGGCAGGTTGGGGAGTATAGGTCAGTCAGACTTGTTCAGATTTAAGATTTGTGAAGTGAAGTATCATCTCACCTTTGCTCCGCCTTTTCGCAGAGCAGCTGAGCTTCGCCCTCGGTCACAGAGAGATGACAGAGAGAGGAGCATGAACACCACAGCTAAATTTTCAGGATCGCTAATTTGGCTCACTGCTCTCTTCAATTGCCAATCAAACGCCTCCAGTTGAGTCACAGGTGTTGATGCACACAAATCATTTTGTTTTGTGGGGGAATTGCTCCCAGTATAAGCTGTCGACATGTCTGCAGGCATTTTACTGTGTACAGTATTAATCGGCCGGCATGACTGTAGACATCTGCCAACTTCCACTAATTAAAAGTCAAAGATTCATTCCCTGATTAATAGGCTGACCGATCAGTTAGTCGACCACGAGTCTCAACTGTAATTTGTGCTTAGTATGGATTAGATAATGTAGCCATGCTAACGGGCTAAGGAAAAAAGTGACCATTGCATATATTAAACAAGCTTACATCAGCATTTTGGTTGTGTGTACCACTATGCTATTAGTGTCATGGGTCCGAAGTTTTCAGTTTTAGTGTTTGGATATTGTGGCGTGATTTGCTGTGAATTATAATTGGTATCTGTGATCAGAGTAATTGTAATCACTGTTGCATGCAACATTTATACTACTTTTACTTTTTGGCCCAGTTCAGAGAATTTGTAACGGTTACTTTGGACATTGCCTGATCAATAATGTGGATGGAAAAGGATTTGGACACACAAGGGCCCCTGCTGCAGGAAGCACATGATGGACAGAGATTTGGAAAGAGATAGACAAACAGCGAAGAAAGGCACACTAGTAGGGTGCCCTGGTGGGGCACCCGAAGGCTCAGTTGTGGATTAAAGTACAATGTGGGAGATTTCGGGGAGTTGAATTGTGGTGGAACGAGCAGTCACACAACACGAGGGGAGACAGACATCTTAGCCAAGAACAAAGGGCGACAGAGGAGCTCTTTCTGGCAGAAATAACCCCAGGAAACCAGAGGGAAGGGGCCACAAGACCCAGTAACCATGAAACAGATGCTTCCAGAATGCAGGGGCATTTAATTTCAGCTTAAGCTTACTGAGCTCGAACTGTCAATAATTAAATGCTGTTCACAGCCTCCCAAAAACATCATCAACAGTAAGAGCTGATTATTACAGATCTGTGTCATCAACATAAAAATTAATGTTCATTTGTAGTGGTTTGACCAAGTTCATTGATATAAATAAATCTTTGATTAACCCCAAGAAATACTTTGAGCATCTCAGACACTGAGCCATCACATTTACACACTGCAATTTATCAGAAAGGTGGTTTGGAACCAGCTGATGGCCTGATGAGAGAAAGCAGTTTTTCCAGCCTTCCTAGCAGTAAAATGATCTACATTTACAAATAATGTTTTGAGATCAATAAACAGTGCTGCACAACATTACTTATCAGGCAACCCAATAAAATCATTTGGTACCTTCATGACTGCTGTGGTTGTGCTATGATTCTTTGTAAAACCAGACTAAAAATCCGATAAATATTGAATTTAGAAACTCCCTCCCAGACAGATGGAATTATATTCAAACTGTTGAGGAAAGGTCAACACCCCAAACTCTTTGTGTTCCTCAGACCATTCTTGAAGCATCACACCGCCTCTGCTAGCTTGCCATTCATTTGTGGGGCAGTTCTGATGCTCACAAGTCCATCGTGGGCACTTTTGTGGTGGATAGGTATCTGCATGGGCACCCTTACCTGTCTGTTTCCATTAGGTTTGGGAGTTTCTCTGACCCAGTCATGTAGCCTTCATTTGAATCCTTTCACTTGCCTATGTTTTCTGCTTCCATTACAAAATGTGCAAAAACTTCAGTGGCCTAATACAGGCCACTGACGTCCAGACGCCACTGCAACGAGATACTTAATGCTGTTAACTTCACCTGTCAGTGGTCATAATATTATGGCTGATCATTGTATACTCTTGCTCTGTTTCCTTCTGTCAATTTGGCTTCACAACATTGTCATCCCTTCACTAAAAATCTTCTTGTCACCACTTCTGCCTGCAATCCTCCAGCCAATCTATGCGAGGCGGCGTGGTAGCTCCATGGGTAGAGGAGCAGGATGGGATGCAGAAGTCAGCGGGATCAAGTCCCAGCCTACCAGGTGGATCACTGAACGCGACACTCAGCGCTAGCTCCCTTAGCGCTAGCTCCCTTAGCGCCCCACCATAGCTGCCCACTACTCCCTAATTAAATGCAGAGAGAATTTCATTGTCACGTGCATGCAACATGTACCTGTATGTGCTTAATTGGAAAAAAAAGGATGTTGTTCTTCTATTGCTAGATGCCCCTCCATAAATATCATTGCAATTCTGCCTGTTTGCATTTCAGACCTACTACTGTCCATCCAACCACCTGCCCATTACCTCCATATTGTCAACGGACACTGTCCAAGACTCACGTCAACCACAACTTTGCCCTTGTCCACACCCACCACCAGAGTGTAGAATCCATTACATCCTGTCCTGTCTGATACATTCATTAGTCAGTGAAGATCCTTAAAATAACATTAATCTAATCACAAAAAAAAATCTAAATACATCTTTATTAGAAAGCAAGCATCCAATGCCAGTCAAGGATGTGCTGTGAGCTTCAAGTACTCATAGTAACCACAATCTTCTCTAGACAATGTGTTTGCATCACTGCATCTAGACAGAATTTTCACCTCCAACCGTAACCTTTAGCTTGCTAATAATAACCATACTATAAAGCTGTAACAACAGATTTTTGGGCACTCGTGAAGAGAGTTATTTGTGAACAAGTTGATAAGCTGTCACATGGTTTTCACATTGTCATGCTAGACATAAAAAAAAATGAATATAGCCACTTCAAGCTATAGAGAGCCAGAGTCATTATGCCACATCTGGGCGATGATTTTTTTTTTTTCATCCATATTTAAAAAAAAATGCAGCACTAAATAAATATATATATTACTTTACCAATTCTATGACAAATCACCAACCTTTATATCACCTGGTGTTATTTCAGCTTTTAAGTGATCTACAGTAGTTTTAGCATTTGCAAAAGTCCAGGCCCACCAGAGCAGGTCCCATGTTGTCCTAATTTGATTTCATCAATATCCATAAAAATCATTGATGCTTTTCTGCTACGTCCTGTCCTGTCCGTGCTGATGTGATTAAACCATGTTTTACTCAACATTTTTTAGTGAGATGGTTTTTTCTTCTTCCAGTTCAAATATAATTTGTTTATAATTTGTTATTTCAGTTTAATTTCAGGTTGTTGTTTTTTTTTATGTTTTAAAAATTGCTTAAAATTATTTTTTTTTTTAATTAAAATGTTGTTATTAACTAACTACAATAACTTTCTATCACCATCTTTCTCTTTAGAGGTCACCACAGTGGAAAGTGTTCTGCACATTGATTTGGCATGTGTTGTAAAGTCAGATAACATTCCTGCCCAATCCTCCCACTTTATCCGGGCTCAGGACTGGCACCAAGGTGGTAGCGCTGAACCTGGTTTTTGTATCCCAACCCAATGCTCTACCACTGAGCTACCAGGCCCCCTAAGGAATGAACTGGAGATGTCTGAAACAGGAATCCAGCAAGCAGGCTGTGACTAGGATAGATTCCATCATATCAGTGAACTCTATTTTGTGTCATGTTTCCAGCTAGCCTTCCACCATGTTTCTGAGAGAACCAGCAGAACGGTGCCAGACAAACATGCAGCTCCCAACACTATTTGGGTAGCCTGGAGCACTTGGAGCACTGGAATCCAAGTGTTCCACCAGATCCCATTGTGACTGTGTCATGGCCAGTGACTTTTGGATGCTTGGTTTGGTGACTGTTTCATCAGCGGAGACAGACTGCACAGCTATACTCTGCTCAATCAGCCACATAAGAATGACAACAGTGGAGTTCCACCAGACTTAAACCAGACATACTAATTTCTAGACTTAATTACTTGTCCTGCCACACTGACAACCATGGTCATTTTTGCAGCACTATACCAGGCTTTATATCTAACTGCGGAGTGCATCCCTGTTCTGTAGGAAGCATTTCAGTTCCATGGCTAAGTTCATGTTATTTTCATTATCACTGACAGTACAAAGCACGCGTACGTACCAATTAGTGATTGTCTGACAGTGGTGTAAGATGGCCCATTGTAGCCAGGTTTAAAAAAAACATGCAGCATTTACTTAAACCCTTTAACATGCACTGCTGATAAAAGTCTGATGTCTTTCACAATAAAAATTCACAAGCAGTTTAGTTATTTGCTGTCAACTCTTGTCTGTCAACGCAAACCTTTTAGTGAAGTCGTTAATTGACATCTACTATGTGGCGTGTTTGGTCTGTCTGTCCTTCAGCTAGCATTAAGCAGATGCCTTTTCAAATGAGTATGCTTGACACTTTTAATGCATACTTGTCTGTTATAGATTGGCATATTTTGAATGCTACAGTAGTGTTTGTCTCATCCTTAGTCCAATATTCCCATACATTCAATCCAGTGGTGCTGGCTTGCTGTAACGATTCACCAGCCTCTTCACTCGCCCTCTTCTCTGCAGCTACTATTTTCCTTGGGGCAAAGACACCACACTGATTCCAAAACCTGCCCAGCACTGTCCCAGTTTGGGTTGAGAGACGCTACGTCCCAACCAGCAGACCAGCACGGCCACATGGAGCGCACATACATGGCCTAGAACTAGCTGACGTCCTTCTGAAAATGTAGACTCTGGGTTGTTGAGTTAACGAGTCACCTAAGCTGCGCAAAGCCTAGTGCAACCTCAAATTAAACTTTTGAGACAATTTACCCTCATAGTCGTTGTTTTCAGTTTAAATCTAATGATTTTATTATAAATGACACAACAAAAGTCTCATTGTACAGTAGCATTCTTGCACAGTTGCGAATGGTGCCGCAAGTTGTCTTTTCCAGTTTACAGATTTATTTGGGCCATTAAAAATAGAAACAGATGTATTCGTATTTAAAGACAGACAGGGTGATCAAGCTGATTTTTGAAAACATACACAAACAGTTCTGTCATGAATACACATGCGCGCATGCACACACACACACACCCCAAATAACAAATAAACAACTTTTATGACATCACTCAAAAACAGTGATGAGACAATCATGACCATCTTGCGGTGCCGCTCACCATCTCTCTCGGGATTCGTCAGCAGCAGGGGAGTGGGTGGAGTTCAAAGCCAAGAAAAAAATAAAGAAACAAAATGTAAACTTGAGAACAGGGCATTCTGGCAGTTTACTCTCAATCACTGTCTGGCAGAACATTATTAACTATATCTATGTGTGGGAAATCATTAATTTTAGAAAAACAAAATATGTCAAGTTTATCCCTGGGGCCAACGACTATTTCTGTGTGTTCAAGACAGGAAGTGTTGCATGCAATGATATCCTTAAGGCGATTTGTTATTTATTAATTTCCTCTCATGCATTTTATTTGAGCTGTGGGTTGAAGGGGAGCTCTAATTTGTACACAAATACATGTTCCATTTACAGCTTAGGCAGGGTAATACAAAAAGAAGCCCCTGCAGCGCGGGAAGATGTTTAATATTGCTGCTTTTTAAGTATCGGAATTATCTGCGTTTTATCGTGTAACTTCACATTCGGGATTCCTTCAGCAGAGTTGATGTCTGCTGTTTTAATGTTATGCTTTTCCTTAGTATTTACCTGATGTTAGGCCCCCACCTCAAATTCTGCGTCAACAAAAATCATATTTTCCCTTCCTCTTTGGGACATTTTGCCCTCTGCATGACCTCTCCATCACTGCTGACAAGACAATGGTTACTGCCACCCTGAATGCCAAGAATGTACAACAACTCTAAACCCACAATGCAGCCACTGTCTGGTACTACAAATACAACATCAGACCTTTCCTCGCCAGAGACTTTGTCCAGCTCTTTGCTCAAGTTTAGTCTTCTCCTGTCTGGGCTGCTGCGTGTCCCTCTGTGACCACACTTCTTCCAGCCCCTACAACTCATCCAGAACACTGCAGCACGCCTCGTCTGCAACCTCCCCAGACCCTCCCATGTTATCCCCCTCATACAGTCCCTCCGCTGGCTGCTTGTGTTGAATACAAAATCTTGCTGTTGGCAAGCGAGGCTGCAAAGGGATCCACACATGCACAACACAAGGCCACTGTCCAGGTCCACACACACCAGCCTGATTTGCTTTTCTACCACCACTGGCCACTCAGCTCACCCTTTTGATTCATTCTTAGTCTGGCTTTGATTTCCAGTGGCTAATTCCATACTCCTCCCACTCCCCCCCTCCACAGTGCAATTTCTTTTCAAGTATCTTGCCTGTCTTTATTTCAGAACTGTTTGTTGTAATTCTGGCCTCTTGGTTTGATTTTGCAAATTTTACAGTTGCAGTCCAATTAAGTAGCTCAGAATGAGAGCGTCAGTCAAGTTAATGAAATGTAAATGTCAGTCTTTCTGCCTGCCACTGTTTTTCGTTCCCTTTCCTCCTGCTCATGAATGTATGAGTATGTTGTGGCAATGCTTAACGTACATCTGAATATCAAAAAGTCTGTTACCCAAGTTCCCTAGGACTTAATGTGTCTAATGTAATGTTCTGTACATGTGTGTTCACAGGTGCGTGTACAGTTTCAAGTCTCTTGCATTAACCCTGTGAACCTCAGACGTGGGGAGCCTACCTAAAGGCTTGTTAGGTGTGTGAGCTTTTGAGCTTGTGTTTGGATTGGACACACACATCACGGCATGGGTCGAAGCATTATAAGGTGGCCTAAATCCATAAATCACAGCGTGCTTAATAACCTTTAGATGGTGTTGGCTTGGAATCATTTGCTCCATGGAGCCATCTGTTCTTCTATCCATCTAATAATTTTTTAGCAATCCGATCACAAGTAGATGACACATCACCATTTACACCTGTCCATATACACGTGTCTTCAAAGTGTTGAGCAGACCAATTGAGTCCAGACTTTCCATTAACATTAACATGCAACCTAGTCAGTCATTCAACATGCCTGAGGCTGTGCCTAACTGGCTGCATGTAACCTGTTGTCGCACCATTAGTTTACAATGTAAAATCTACATGGTCAGATTAGTCCTACACTGCCTTGAAAATTGGTTTGAATGATTGGATCACAATCTGTCCAAGCTTGTTTTTACCATCATCCACTTTTGATCCGTGATATTTGATCGACTGCCATAAAATTTGGTACACACATCCCTTCTCAGGACAATTTGCAGCTATATGTTTTGTGCTAATTAACTAATGCTGTGTGGATGTAGACTTTTTTCCGAATGTTAAATCCTTACTCAGGTACATTGTACATAAAATGAAACAATGCAGTAAACCAATTGTCAGTGGATTAGTCCTAACCCATTTATATGGTTCTCTCCAAGTTCTCTTTAAGAGTGAGTGGTATGGAAAAGTGATTTTTTTGTGAATTGATATGTACATTAATTTATACATTATACATTTTTTTTCCCCACTAAACCAAGAATCAGGTCGCAGTGACACAAGGTTCATTATGATTTTGTCCCTCTCCCAAGCAAAGTTTCCCAGCTCATCTTTCGAGATTCCAAGGCATTCCCAGGCTACATAAGACACATAATCTTCTCAGTTTGGGTTCCTGAACGCCCTCCATTCGAAGGCAACCAAAAAGCATTCTTGCAAGATGCCTGAAATACCTCAACTGGCCTTTTTTGTTGCAAAGGAGCATTGGTTCTACTCTGAGTTCCCTCACGACATCAGAATGCTGCACCTCACCTCTAAGGCAGAGGCTGTGCCACCCTACAGATGAAACTCATTTCAGATGCTTGTAATCACAATCTTATTCTTTCAGTCACTAGCCAAAGTCTATTAGCATAGATGAAAGTTGGAACAGTGACTGATTAGTTAATCGAGAGGTTTGCTTTGCAGCTCAGCTCCCTAATATTTGGTACAATGTCTGCATTGCTGCTCATGCTGCACCAATCCACCTATCAATCTCACACTCCATTCTAGCCTGATTTGGACTCAAAAACCGTGGGATACTAGAACTTCATCCCTTGGGGAAGTACATCATTTTCAATCTAAGGGAGCAGTTCACCTTTTTCCAAAACTGAACCATGGCCTTAAATTTGGAGATGCTGACTCTCATCCCAACTTGAAAAGGAGAAAATCGTTGAAAACAAGAGGTAGAAGTTAAAAGTATTAGTTGGCATTAAGCTGGGACTCTATGTTGGCATGCAAGCATGGGGCATATGATGAACATTATGCTAACTTAGCACCAATATGCTAGTATAAGAATTAAATTACTGGGGTGCCTAAACACTCCTTTAGACTTGGTATGTGGCTCTAAAGTTTAGGTTCTGTTAGAAAAAGTGTAAAAGAGAAAAAAAAAAAAACTGAGCTGTTCTTTGTCCTTGAGTTAGAAATTTTTAATTTTCCTCTCTACATCTGCCTTGTTGGAGAGCAGCAAAACAGCTCCACAGCTCTCCCTTTTTTTCCCTGAATATTTTCTTTCTGAGGTTGGCATTTTCCCAGAAAAGGGAGCTAAAATACTCTACGGATAAACGAGAAAAGAAATAAAGACAGAGACAGGTGTAGATGGAGAGATGGATAGAAGATGGAGAGCGAGGTGAATAGGGAAATGGGAAGATGGATAGAAAGATGGATGCATGATTAGGTGGGAGGGTGGGGGAGTTGGTGGCATCTATAAATAGGTGAATGAATGGATGCATGGCTGGTTGCTAGCTGAATGGGTGGATGGATGGATGAATGGATGGATGGTTAGAGAGATGAAAAGCCTTGAGGTAAGGTGAGATATTAAAAGATGAATGAATACAGGACAGCTCCCTCTCTGCACTTCTTCATTTTCTTTCCTTTCCCTCCAGCTCTATTTCTTTACCCTCTCTCGCATTTTTGGTCTCTGTCTCGCTAAGTCATTGTTTCTCTATGTTATGCACTCTCTCTCTTTCTCTCTCTCTCCCCCTTATTCTGACCAGATGAGTAATAGCAGTTACGCTGTGGCTTGACTGATTAATGCACTCTAAGAGCCCAGGGAGGTGGAGCACAACAAACAGACGGAGGAGGGAGAGAAAAGACCGAGAAGAAAGATTGGAGAGAGAAGAATACGAGAAAGGCTCAAAGAGGATGAGTGTGTGTGTGAGTGTGTGTGTCTGTGTCCGTGTGATAGAAACTCCATTCGGAAGCCAGCGCATCAAGTGGTTTGATTCTCAAAGGGAGGTACCCTTCCCCTCATCAGTGAAAGTGTTCTCTCTTTTCCAGTTTAGAACAATCATGCTCCCTCATACTGTATGGCCAATCAGCCAGCACTGGGATTCCTGTGAGGGCAGCGATGGACACACAAAGAATGAGACTGACAAAAAAAGAATAAGGGGAAAAAAAAAAAAGACAGAGAAAGGTAAGACAAAATGAGAGCAACACTGCTGTGGTGTTTCACTCTCGAGTAGATGTGGTCCAAACTAACAGAAGAAGTGATTACGTTTCCCCCTTTCTGTCACCTTTTTTCCTCGGTGCTTTGTGTTCTCCCCTTCCTCTCCATCTCCATCTCATCTCTGTTAGCTCTAATGACTTGTCTTTCTGCGCTCTGTCTCATCTTAATGATGTCGTAATGATGCATCACACAGAGCATCAGACCCCACCCACCCTCATCCCCATTTGTGGATTTTTTTGTTTTTTTTTTCCAGACCCTAGAAAGAATAGATCTCCACATTGTGTTTCAATGTGAAATCCTGGAATCAACCTATTGCAGTCCCTACGGTTAAACTAAGGATTAATGGTCCATGACCAAGATTTATACGTCACCATTAGTTAGCCTGTCTCAAACTTAATTTAGTCCAGAAATCTAGCACTTAAAGCTTTTTCTTCCAAATCAAACCAGGATCTTGTTTATGTTTAAAGATAAATGCTACAATGAATCACTTTATAAGACAATACCAACATTCAAAGGTTTTTTAAAGATTTAGTCATATTTTGGGATCTCTTATGGATGTGGTGAAGCTGGGATTACTCAGACAAAATGAAATTTCAATGAAACAGGTTCTTAAACAATGGACACATTTACTGCAAACATGGTTCAAACGCCCGCTAAAGTATAACAGTCAGTTTAACACGAGTGTCTAACTATAGGTTAAACGTATGCAAACTCCAAATGTTAAAATAACATAATGGATCCCTGAAAGAGCTGCAGAGGAACATGCCTTCATACCTTCATAACACTAGGACTGAATCCAAAAATCTGGACTTCACCACATTTGCCTGTTACCTCAAATAGACTTTCTCCAAGACGAACCTCCAAGCAGTTTGTGCAGGGTGCAGACTTCACTAGGCGGGAGGTGGGAAACACTCAGGACAGGTGTTTCATATGTATTCAAGTTTAAATTTTTGTTGTGCAAGTTAATATCTGTAGTAAAGTTTCACACTTTTGATTCGGAGTATGAAAAAGCTTTTCTTTGACCATCTGTGGTGTGACGATACTCAGCTGATTCTTTGCTGTGACAGAGAAGATGTCTTCATATCTGTGACAAGAGTTTCCAAGGGCTCAGTGCACACGTCTGAATGGTGCAGCCTGGGAGTTGCAATTCAGTTCTTACAAAGATAACTTCAGGGTAATTTTGATGGTCAGAAAAAAAAAGAATCAATACTGTTGGAAGTGTAACACTGGTGCACATACTGTGTCCATCACTGATGTTCTTAGGAACCTAGAGGAGTCTCTCAGTGGTCTAAGGACAGCCAATTATGCAGTGCCCCTATAGTGTATGGGGCATTGAACACACAGTCAGTCCGTGAGTTTTCACAACATATGTGGGTTTAGTCTCTGGTACTGCATGATAAACATCTCTGTCTGACAAAAGCATGTGCTCATAATTTCATAATATAAAAGTCAATGTTTGATTTATACGGTCAAATACAATTTGACAGCTCATGAGCAGTAACTAAACTGTTGATTTCCCCATAATTAATTTCACATAAACTTTGGCACTGCCACAAAGGCTCTGATTGGTTCAAACTGTTGCACCTCCTCAAGCCAGATACAAGAAGACATTTGTGATACTACATGTAATTAGTAAGCTATTAGAGGCATGAGCTACAGTGGTTCTGTACGTTCCTAAAAAAAGAGTTGAGTTTTTACCAGTTCACATTGAGAACAATAGACATAACAATTTAGCACACACAGTATTTATTCTCTCATGGCAGCTAGAGGGCACATGGTAGAGTTCCTTGAGGTGAAAGAGGAGGTAATAGTTTAGTGTCTTGCTTTAGGCCGCCCTGACAGAATGATTGTCGATGTGTACATGTTTGCAATTATGTTGACTGTGTAAAAAGAAATGAATAAAAGAACATTTTGCTTTAAGAAAAAAAAAAACCCCTCAGTTTCAGTCTCTGACTTTGGATGGCTGTTATTGCTTTTGCATTAATCTTAAATGAAGTGCTTCCTTCTTCCTTTGTTATTTGGCCTCCTTGTTTATCTACATCACTAATATAAACTTCTAGAGGATCCAATAAGTGTATTTTCTTAGGGTTCAAATCTACATTAAATTCAACAAAAATATAAAATATAATAAATAAAAGGAGACATGATTATAGGTTTAAGAAAGCGGTTATTCTGAGTGAGTGTTGTTTAACATCACATGGGCATTTTGTAATTTGATTCAGATCTGAAATAGAAAAGCTGTCTTTTGTTGGGTTGCAACATGTTATTGGTGCTTTTATGGTAATATTTCACTCTGGAGAAGGGCAGAAATAAATAAATGTCAAAAACCTAATGTTGCACTGTGAAAAAGAATCACAGAAGTCCATGCAATTATTAAAAAAATACAGCCATGCACTATATATACAGGAGTATATGGCATTGTGTGTTTTTAGCCTGGTTTGATCTTTCAAAGCCAAACACTGCAAAGCTTGGGTTTAGGGAAAGATCGTACCCTTGACAATGGCGATTCAGGGTGCTCCACATCAACATAAGAACATATTAATATAGATATAGAATCATATCAAAGTTTTTAGATTTTATTTAATTTTTTCAACATTTGCAAAGAACGAAAGTTTCTTGTCGAAGTGGAAACAGATCTCTACACCCTAAACTTAATTAATTAAGAATATTAAACTTAAAAGATTTGCATAAATATTTACCCCCTTTTAATGTAACTCGCCTTAATCATCACAGGTGCAAACAGTTGGTTTCTACAATTAGTCAGCTGGAGATCATCTTTAGTTTAGTGACTGTGTTTAAAGAATTGCAGTATGAATACACCCTTTATCAGGATGGTTTAGTTACTGACGAATCACTATCCTAAACCATAATAAGCAAAAGATCACCATTTGTCTTTGTGAACAGGAGTCTGGGGATGGACGCAAACACATTTCCTGGTCATTCAATATCTCTTGGAATACAGTAAATTCCTTAAAGAAATAGAAAAATTATGGCACATGGGTAAATCTGCCTAGACCAGACCATCCTCAAATCCGAGTGACAGAGTTTCTGTCACTCTTTTTAGTTTCTCTTTAGTTGCCTTCATTTTTCTTCATTCCTGTGTGTCATCGATCCCCCTCTCTGTGTCTCACTCTCTTTCATCAGAGGAGTCTGTTTCACATGTACTGGTTTTTCAATCAGAGGACCTTTTAACTGGGAACCTTCATTCTATAACTCCACAGATCCATCATCACTTGTGCGCATATAGAAGTTTATATGTTTTACACTTTCAAAGGCTGTCATGATATCGAGGACCACTTGGTGGCACTGTGGTATTTGGAGTCAGTCAGCTTTCCCAGTATTATTATGATTTTTTTTTCTTATTATTTTCCCTTTTTGTAGTTTTAATGAAGGGGCAATAATCAGTGGAATGTATGAGAAAGACGAGGAAAGCAAGGGGATGAAGAAGACAAGAAAATTGTGGAGGTGGGATGGGGTGGGGTGTAACAAGGGATGAAACCTAGAGGAATGGTGAGCCCTGGTGCCGGGAGCTTTTGACATATCCAGAAATACACAAAAGCAGAAAGAACTGGGAGCCATCAGACATCTTACATGCCCAAGCCTCACCCGAGCCTATTTTACAGTACATGGGATGCTAAAACCTGGGGTGATATAACATAACAGCAGCACATAACCATGACTACCAGCTTTCAAAATGCCAAGTCTTTAATACGAGTACGCACTAAAGCTCCCTTTATGGCAGATATTGCAGATATTCAGATGCAGCACCCTGCAATTAACTGTCATTCCTTCTGTGTCTCAATTCTAAAAAGATTGAAAATGGTGATAATGATCCTCCATTAATACTTATCACATTCGTGATCAGTGAGCAAGATTTCATGAAAAAGGAGCTCAAATTAAACTTTTGCCTTTTTTTTTTTTAGTCTGTATTTATCTTTGGAAAGATGAGTGAAGATATCTTCCCTTGTTCAATAATACACAGCTTCAAGCTCACACAAGCTGTGCGAATGTGCAGCTCATACTCAGACCTATTAACAACCTTCAGCATGTAAAAACTACTGTATTTTAAAACAGTCAGTAGACTAACAGTTATATTCTCTTACTAAAGTCAGCAGTAGTTATTATTGTGGGAGGAATGTAAATAGAAAACTTTTGCAGACACCAGTTAATAATGCTAAATCTACTTTTTGATCATTTTTGTACAGTGAGTACAGATTGTGTAAATTCACGTGGAAATGGAAAAAGTTCACCTTACCGCTTTTATGCCTTTTCCATTTTGGCATAAAAGTGTGCTTGAATGGGCCAGTCAGAATTATTTCCCCTTATGAGGTCATAAGGGGAGTTTATTTTAATATACTCCCTCATTCATTTCTGCCTAAATGCTACCCAGAAAAAAGTAAGAACTGAGGAGACATTATTGCCAGTGTAGGTACCTGACAAATGGTTCACACACTTCTAAAAACAGGCAGGGAAGGCAGGATTTCATTTGCATTTAAAGCTACAGACACAAAAACGTTGTATTTTGGAATAAAGAAAACTGAGGAATTTAAGAATTTATGAACGAATGAGTTAATATATGCTCATGTATAGACATATGCTTCAGGGCACATCTGAGACCTATATAAACGTATGAGGTATAATATGAGACATAGAAGCAAAACAAATCCGTAAGCTGCATCATTTATTTTGACAAGTGAGGCATAATGTTAAAAATAAATAGAATTTTAATTATATTATTCCATACAGTTAATAATTACATAAATGATCAGGTGTGTTCCAACATCTAACCCTTTCCATCTGCTGCTGTGTACACTGGGTTAATCAAAGAAAACTGTCTCCTTATGAGGCGACTGTCTCTTTAAAAAAAAAAAAAAAAAAAAAAAAATAACATTTTCCTTCTTACAGATAAAATTTGGAGTTCATAAGTTATAAAACACATGCCGGCTTTTGCTGCTTCTTTAGTTTTGATCTAGTATGACTGGTTCGTGTAAATATTGCATAATTGCTGTACAACTGAATAACACAGATTGTTCAATTAGTTACTGCATAACTCTTATATACTTGAGTTATTTTTAATTTGAACTTTTGTTTGTTAAAACCAGAAAAATCTTTATTCTATCACCAAAGTAAAGTGTAAGACATACACACATCATTCCTCAATAAGACATATTTGTTGCTTCCTGTTTTTGGTCCAATTTCTCTTGCTCCCAGTCAGTTCAACTAATAATCATGTCTTTAAAACAGCTGCTTCAAAGGAAAATAACTGTGCAAAAATGTACTAAAATGACTATACAGTTGAGCTAAGAGGAAAGAGTTGGGTAATATTTCATTGTATTTATGTAGTTTGTCACAACTGACTTGATTGACTTAGGTTTTATGTAGCCAATTGCTTAGTAGTTTAAATTACAAAATGTTGATGTAGCTAATTCTACATCAACCCTAATTCTGTAATAAATGTGTACCCACAGATTATGTCCAGTATGTGGATGAGTTTTCCTTAGGATTGAACTAAAAATCTACAGTATACAGTAAACCATTGTGGCAGTAATGAGTCCAATATCTGACAGTTATTTAGACATTTATGTTTGGGAAAACTACATTAACTGCACAAGTTTGGTGTTTAAAATTAAAATGGCCACTATGGGAATGAATTATTATCATATAAACTGGAGAAAAAGTTTGGCTACACTTATACACTTTTGTATTATCTTTTGTTGGTTTTATTCAACCAACTGGTTGTAAAACAGACATCAAAACAAAAAAAATAAACAAATTATTTTAAGCATATCTCAGCATAGAATAATAGTAAAATCTTTCCCTCCAGGCCTTCTGCAGAGCTTCCCAAAGGTCTGCTGTGGTGGTTGGGCAGTGTTCCCGAACTCTTTACTCCAGCTACTCCCGAACCACCTTGATGGGGTTCAAGATCTGGTGATTGGATTGGCCAACACATTACCCAAAGCAGTTGTTCTCAATCCTTATTCTCAAAGACCTCTGCTCTGCTTGTTTTCCAGCTACCTACTGCTGATCACCTGGATCAAGGCTGATCCTACCAGTCAGACTTCCCATTTCCCATCGTCTGAGTTTGTATAGTCCAGCAGGAGTCCTTGAGGGCCGAGACTGAGAATCACTGACCAAGAGTATTCCAGCAGCTAATTTCTTTTCCAGATAATTCTTACACAGTTAAGAAGACTGCTTGGGTCACTGCCTGTTCAGTATGGGTGGGTTATCTGTGCTGATGAAGGATGTCTTGCATATAACGCAAATCACCCACTCTATCATTGCCAAAGCATCCCCAGATCAGCATGTTTCTAGTTTCATGTTGCAATGATGGTGTTAGGCAAGAATCTATTATCTTTTGATTAGCTTTGCTTCTGACACATGTTCTTTGCTTGTATCCAAACTCCCGTCCGCAAGACTTTGTTTCAGTAATTGTGTTTGTGCATTTTGGCCCCAACCTTAGTTATTTAGTTTGTTTTTTTCTTTGCAACTCTGCCCTTGAGACCAGCTGACATAAGTTTCCTACACATAGTGTCTGTGCACACTGATTTCTCTCTTGTTTTACTGAACCATGCAGCCAATTCAGGAGCAGTAAGGCCTCTGTTATTCAAACAGCCCTTAAATAGGGTGGCCATAAAATTAGAACCACCTCTTAATATAATGCACTCCAGTACATTTCCACTACCCACCATTATGTTAATAATAAACAGAGAGTAGAATTATAACCTCTCTGACAGTTTCAACTTAAAAACTGAGAAATTATAACATTGTAAAAGTAGAGATGGATTGCATTAGATCATACAGCTCTACCTAATAAAGTGGCCAGTGAGTTTATATGATCAAGAAAGCATCTCCACTTAAATTTCTGGAACAACTTATCATTATAATGCAAAGGATGTGTCAGGCAGTTGTTGAGAAAGTAGAGTTTAACAGGCAAAATTCATTTCACCATTATTCTGTGCTTAAATATGTTTAAGCAAATGTTTTCATTTTTGTGTTTGTTGTGATACATTTACTAACTTTTTATCAAATAAAACAAAGGGAAAATAATAATATACAGAAGTCTGTAAGTGGTTCAATCCCCGGTCCTAGCTATATGTCGAATTGTCTCTGGGCAAGACACTGGACCCCTAACAGCCCATTCCCATCCCCAGCTGTGCAGTGCGAGTCTAAGCCCGGTAGAAATTGAGGAGGGTTGAGTCAGGAAGGGCAACTGGTGTAAAAACTGTGCCAAATCAACATGCGGACAATGATCCGCTGTGGCAACACTGAACTCACGGGTAAAGCCGAAAGGACAAAAAAAATAAATAAATTACAATTTTGGGAAGTTTTGTAACTCAATGGTCACCAGCTAGTTTTTCTAGGGGGCCATAGTGTGTCGTCCACATTCCAGAGGCCCAGCTTAATATCCCAACACAATGTCTATCTAAATAGGTGAGGGGTAGATGAGGGGGTTACGTGGTCCACTGCAGGCCAAAAAAAAAAACATTTTAGACTGTTAGTTAGCAGTCACAGCCTTAAATGGAAAAAAGATAAAGATACACAGAAAGCTATTGCAAAATAACATAAATCATATTGTCACTTTAAGGAACACTCCACTATCTAGAACCATAGGTACAGTCATGGTAGCCTAGATGCAGCACTGAACTGGCCAAGAGAAGGAGGATTTTTTTTTGTAAGCAACTAATGAATTACATGTAATGTGAACAAGTTTATCATGTCTTTTTCCATGGAAGTGGGTTTGGTGGATTCATTTTTTGTTACTTTTTTCCAACAATCAGTTGGATCTGCAGCTACAGTGTAGGACACAATGAGGATAATAAAAACAAGAAAGATAACAATATCAAGAATTAAAATAGAAATTGGGCCATGAACTTTACCGACTGGTAATGAGAAAACTACGCCTTGTCAAGACAACTACTTATTTACTGTACTGCAGCTTTACCACATGACCAATTTCTGGAAAAATGTATTTTATAGGCTTCATAAACGAAAATAAAACCGGCAATTTAAAAATATAATAATATTTAAATATATTACATCACTGATGAATTTGATAAATAATAGCACAGAAACTGTAAGCAGCATGACAGAATTGTGTTAATATACAGAATCGTACAATGGAGGTGCACATTTGACTATTTTTCTTTTCTGTCCACAGCGTTGTAATAGAAATCGATTTGCAATAAACTCTTATTCATGTATTGAGATTACCAAAGTGGGAACTGGTGAGAATTGGTGGGAAAAACATTTTTCTGGCAACAATGCAATGCAATGTTTTTTGTTGTTACTTTTTTTCCTGAACTAACAATGACCCCCGTGGTTTTAGATTTGTGGTGGTAGAAAAAGAAATTCTCTTAAATATTAAACTTCAGTTTGATTCTAGCACATGTTAAAAAGTGTGGTTTCAAAACTTCCATACTAACTTTAACATGTGTACAAGTAAGTTCTACGGAACTTCTCATAAGACATTTCGGAACTTTTACCACTGCTTAGTAACAAAGATGCTATTATCATTGCTATTAAAGACAATCTCTTCAGACAACAGCCCCAAACACACAACCTCATTGACTAAGTTTCATTGCCACCTGCAACCCATTAAATGTATCCCCCTCGATATATGCCAGTTACATATGAAACGCTGATGAATTGCATTAGGGCAATGTACACTGGAACATTAATCATGTGTTTGGCAATCAGAGATAATTTATGGCTTGTCCTGTGTTTCTAAATGATCTCTCTCCTGTCCCTGATTGATCCATTATTTGGTCGTAAGCAGAAACACCTTTACTACATCAATCAAATGATTAATCACTAATAACTGCCCTAACCACTGAGCATGACATACTTTGTGTGGGGTTATGTAGAAAAGGGATTGGTGCTTCACTCTTGACTCACACACACACACACACACACACACACACCATGTTATCACCAGCAGCGTGTATGCTGTCTTCAACTCAGTGTCTGTATCTCATCAGAGATAGAAATGTGTTTATGAAGCGACACCTGAAAACATCTAAAAGAAAGAAGTTGTTCTACTCCAAGCTTGTTCTGGATGACTGAGCTCTTTACTCTCTCTCTAAGGCTCAGCCCAGTCACCATACAACGAAAATTCATTTGGGCCACAAGGATTCGTTACCACATCCTATTAGTCAATACCACGGTTCATCACTATAGGTGAGGGTTGGAACATAGACTGACTCATCAATGAATGGTTTTCCTTCTGGCTCAACTCCCTCTTCACCACAATGACCTGGTAAACAACTGCCAACACTGCACCAATCTATCTGTCAATCATAGGTTAAATTTTACTCTCAACCTCCCTCAAAAACTCTCTTTACCAACCTAGAGAAAGAGATCCATTACTTTTCGGCACCGAACCCTAAGTCTTTGTTGCTTAAATAGTGCTTTAAAATGTTGCTTCCCCTTCACCCTTTCATACAAACACACACACACACACACACACACACACACACACACACACACACACACGCACACACCATTGGCAGTGGCTGCCATGCAAGATGCTGACCTGACCCAACATGAGCAACTCTGGGTTTAGTGTCTCGCCCAAGGACACATAGCCGGGAAGGCTCGTTGTTTACAGTCCACAACAATCTATAATCAGTTTGCAGAGTTTGACGAAACATAGTTTTCACAGTCACCTGCTATAGTGATAAAGTTTCTATGTTCACATTACCTCTGAGTTTAGAACGAAATGACGAGATGGTTTTGTGAAAGTGTGTAATGTGGACACTCAAATCTTGTGCCCAGTAGTTTTAAAATTTAAAAATAAAAATGTTAGATTAGTTAATAAGCACCACGAAATAAATATACATTGTTGAATTTGTTATGAGGTAATGATGATCAAAAAATGATCAAAGCACAATATTTTTATACATCTCAAAATATGCCTGGAGGTAATCTTTACAAAGATTGTTAAGATAAACACAACTCATTTCACCTATAATGATTTTTTGCACACATCCTTCCACTGGCCTCCAATCACTGAAGACAATTCTGTTCAGTTTAGTTCAATCATGCATAAGGACATTCACACTCATTTCTGAATATCTTAAGAGAAGAGTTGATGTCTCCATTTTACAGTTGCTAGATTTGTTGTATGGCTTTTAAAATTCCAGTGAGAAAGTTGGTAACCGGTGTATTCATGGACAGATGGATCCCTAGAGATAGGCATGTAAAACGCCCCCAACTCTCCCACATACTGTAGGAAAAGGACTGAAAAGGAAACTGAGTTGCATCACTGTCTCTTTTCTTTTTGGCAATTTTGTCTCTCTTTATGGTGAGTTTACATCTCTGTGTATCCTTGTGGTCATTTGGAGCTCTTTGTAGTCCTAAAGGTATCTTTGTAATTGCTTTTGGTCTCTGTGGTTGTTTTTTTATCTTTTTATTCTCAATGTGAGCCTCTTTGTAGTTGTTTCATGTGTGTTTTTAGTCAGTATGTGTCTCTTGCAGTGACATTTTGCAGGTGAACCCAAGAGGCCTCTGACCCTGTACCCAATAGAATCATTCTGTAATCCAACCATGACTGTACACTGTCCACACAGCTCCAAATGGCACAAAGACTCAGTCAGAAACTAGAACATGTAGCATGTAAACGGGGTGAGGACTCTACCAGAAGAGAGCTAAAAGATGACTGGAAACTTGCCCTGTGACTGCTGATTGTGTTTGCTGTTACAACTTCATATGACTACAATTTGACAACATCGTGTTTAAAGCTTTTTATCATTCAACTAAGAAGCTGTAATAACCCAGTTATAGCTGCATGTCTTTAAATGGCTTGGTGGAGCTTGGAGACCAGAAGAAGGCTAAAATGAAAGTGAACGTACATTTGGTAGGATAAGGATAATGTTGCTCCATATTTGCTAAATGATAAAAGTTGTTTACTTTAACAGCATCATTAGCCAGAGATGGTGGTGGCTGCATACACCTCATCTTATTTTAATGTTTTGCAGTCCTCAAAAGGCCCAACGTTGATGAATGCATCTGGAAGACTTAATGTGGTACCAGCTGACAGCATTCCTCACATTATTCCTCCCTTTTTCCTGCCTCTACCATCACCGCAGTTAACTGTCTCTGAATTACACAGAAAACATGAACTTCATGACCACCACCAACCTCCCCTCTTTCCCTCCATGCTTCCTTTCTGCATGCTCGCCCTTTTCCCTTCTTCTATCCATTCATGTCTGTCAGGCAATTACCACCTCCTCTCCTCCTCACCATTGATTTTTTCCTCTCCCTCAGTTCATTTCTACCCTTATCCATTCCTATTGCTTCCTAGCACTATCCTCTCTTACTCCTTTATTCCTCACTTTGTCTGTGCTTTCCTTTCCTTCAACTGTCCCATTTCTTTTGTGGGGTCTGCGTGCACGACAACTATCTCGGTTGTTCCATCTTTACCTCTTTTATAGCTGCCATTTCTCCCTGTTCCACCAGTTCTCCCACCCATAAACCCACTGAGCCCCACCCTATCCCGTGTCTGCTGCGAGGTCTCCGTAGACATTAGCTGTCTCCATTCTGCCTGACTGAGCTAAATTATTCTACAATAAGTCACTGGGCTAATTCACTAGCATAATCACTTCATGCATTTGAAATTTAAATGATTTCATGAGCACCCGCACTGCTTCCTCATTAAAAAAATCCCTCTCAAGACTGAAACATGCAGGTAGGGGCACAGAGAAAAGCGCAGTACAACTTTCACCTCTGGGTGCACATGTGAGATGGCATCATGCATTAAGTCTGGCCTCTGTGAGTATGTGAGGGTGTGTACTCATTTGCTTATGAGCCAGAAGAGGGAATGCATGTGAAATGGACAGGCACGTGTATACCCCAAATCCCCCCCACCCATCCCACCAATCAATAAATATGTCAATATGCTTTATGATTAATTGACATTGGCTTAACCATGGTTAACTTTTGGCCTACAGGGTCAGAGTATGGCTGCAATATGAAGATGTCCTTCAGTAGCTGACACCCCACAGGCCTCTTGGTGACAGCTTAACTGTATGCAAGCTCATGGGAGGTGTAGTATTGATTGGTGTGTCAATGTGGCGACAGGTTCCAAGAAAGAAAACGAGAGACTGACACTCACACACACACACCCACCAAGTTTAATGAGACACATACCGTTTATATAAAAGTAAGCTTTCCAAACAGACATAAGGCACATTTGAATCCCAAAGACAAATTCTAAATGTAAGAAAATCAAAAAAAGGACTGGAAGTTGAATTTGCAATCAATGTAGATACTGATTTATATTTGAGTGTGTGTGTAAGAGGTCCGCAGAGCGGAACCAGAAAGAGACATACACACACATCCACAGAGCCAGGTTTTACAGGCACCCAACACACATGCACATTTACACACACTGTCTGCGCCCGCTCCAAACCATTAGCCTGAACAGAAATCTATTTTGGGGTAATATCAAATTTCTGAACAGCAACCACAGAGTCAGAGACCATGAAGCCATCAGAGATGGGTTGACTGGAGGTGGGGAGATGATGTCCCTGGCTTCATACCAATGCTGCATTTAGCCAATGTATATGTGTTTGCCAAAAGAAAAAGTTCACCACTCAACCTTTAATGTTAACTAATTACCACAGTTCAGTGTTAAAGCCTTAACTGCAATTATTTCTACCACAGTTTCCAAAAACAGATTATTAAAGTGAGCATTTAAGCAACAAATCACAATTTTCACATTAGCTGTGACAAACAGTGTGCAGCAGCAATTTTGTAAAGTCAAAGTATATGGTTTAATTTCAGAAATAAGACCATCTGGCATTCATGTTTAACTGGCTAGTTATTGGTTCAACTGTGACTGTGTTTTTGTGGATTTTTAATTAATATTCGGTATAATCTGGGGGAAAAGTGTTTTTTTATAAGTCCATCTATAATGGAGGCATTCAACAGTGTGCTAATGTTTCGTATTTGTCCAAAGGTTAAGTTAAGCTGGACCAGTGTCGAGTTCTGTCTGTGTCTGCCTGCTGACAATGGCATAAAGGTGCTACTCACTGTGCCAAACGTCTGTGTCGCCTGTAACCTTATGATAGGGCTTCAGGACTTACAATTTAGGTGAAGAAGAGAAATGTGGTACCATTTCCAATTTAATTGAAAAACCAGTACAAGATCAGGTATTTTCAGGCACGTGGGGCATAGTTATTATAGTCTAAAAAAAGCTTGAAATTCATCTTCATAATGTCCATCAATGGAAACAGATGCTGTTCACATAAAAAGTTCAGGAGCAAAAAAGCAATGAGTGTGATACCAGCTAGTCAGATACTAGTTTGAAAAGATCAGAATAGTGAGATGTACTTGTCAGCCTATTCAATGAGAGCAGTAATGTTATGTCACAAATAATCTAAATATTGTGTTTGATCTGAAATTTAAAGTTTGGTGGACTGTGCATATTCATTAGCCAAAGTTAATTGTGCTGAAAATGAAAAAAGTGCAACTATGAGCATCATTTTATTAACATTTTTTAACCATACTGGATTAAAAATCATATTGAGCATAGCAGGGCCTGAAATAAACTGTTTAACATTCAGTTGGTCTTCTATGCATATTAGGTTTTGTTCATCTGATACTGCTCTAATTCTAGTGAAGTTTAATACTGAAAAGCCACTTTAATGGTCATAGATTCATTTTCTCACCACTCTGTCCTTTCCGATAACTTTTATTCACAACTAAAATTATATAAACTACAGCTGAAATAAACTAAATTATAATACAAATGAGTCCACAAACTACTGTGAATAAGACCACTGGTGAGTAAAACGGATTGTTAATTGAGATTCAACCCAGCAGTTATTGCTCCACATAGATTCCAGAAGACTACTAAGTCCCGGGGGAAAAGAATATAGGAATAAATACAGGATCAACGCCTTAAATTTATAGGAGATATCATTGCTCCAATGACCTTAGGTTTTTCAAGGCCTAAATCATGAGCCAGGGATGATAGTCTTAAGACACTTAGGTTGGTATGTAGACCAACACATTCTCACCCTACAGCAACAGATATTGATGTTGCCTAATGCATCAAATTGTGGCGCTTTGTACATCTTTCCTTATCATATCGAAGCCACAGGAAGCCTTTGGCATTACTACCTGATGCTCCAGGACAGTCACCTTTTGCCGCCACAGTAACAACTTTATAGGCCCAACAAAAAAGCATTAGGTTTAGGGAAAATAATTTCGGGGCAACGTTATGTTAAGAAACAACTTTGGTTAAGGTTAGGCACTAAAACTTCTGGGTAAGTTAAAGTTAGAAGACAAATTTCTTAAAACAAAATGCTACAAACTGGGACAACAGCACACACGTCTTCTTTACTATAGTGACTACGTGCGGCACGTTGTGAAACAATCATCAATGAAATGCACGATGTCTATTGTGTCTTGTTGTACAATCCTTCACCCCATCCACCAACGCAAATGGATACCGGAAGCCTTAGCATGTTAAGCAGAAGGGACTGTACAAAACACTGCATTTTAAAAGGTTCAAAGGTGCTGGGTGCACAGGTCACAAAACAGACTTTCAGACAGAAGAGCAGAGTTCAAGTTCAGTGTGAAACGACAGCTACTGTTACTGCAACCGGTCGGGTGACGCATGTCATGTGAGACGTGATGTGACATTAAAGAAGTACTAATTTGTAAACCAACCTGGGACCTTTTTTTTTTACCTACAAAATCCAAACCACATTGTTTGTAGAGTCTAAATCGTGCATTTTTCAGTGTTAACAGCATAAACAATCGTGATTCTGTCAAACATTTTGGCAACATTTTAAGCACTGGTATTCAGCATTTTGTTGCTTAATGTCAAAAGGGCTGCAGTTCAATAGACATCTGCCTCCCTGTGTGGTGGTTCATTAGGTTGTGTGAGAGGTTACAAACAATCGATAGGGACAATAAAGCTGGAGGACTTGTAGCAAAAAAACAAAAAAAAAAATAAACAAGACTAACATAAAAGAGATCAGTGTTAGATTCCCACATGAAAGGGTTTGTCTTATCACTGACTACAACATTAAACCATATTTCTGCAAGTGATATGTGTCATACACCGTATCGAAAATATCCATCCATCCATCCAAGTGTGATCAACAATCCTGTTTAGGGTCAGCAGTGTACCTGAGAGCCGAGACAGAAAAACTCACACAGACAGACAACCATTTAATAATAATAATAATTTTGAGTCACCAGTTAACCTAACACGCATGTTTTTGGACTGTGGGAGGAGAAAACCCACGGAGGAGAACATGCAAACACCACACATTCCCCGCAGCCTAACTGTGAAGCAGCAGCACTAACCACTCCACCACCACGTCCCCAAAAATATCCCAATTATAATCCAGTTGAGTAGTGTATCTTCTCAATAGGAAACACATTCGATCTATCCAAGGTAAATTATAACATAATACTTTAATTAAATAACTGCCATAATTGCTGCTGTATCAAATCACTTTGCAATTAAAAGTACATTAATTAAAATGTGATTCATAAACTGTTGGAATAAGAGACTTTGTGTGTGGAAACACAATAGTGTGTATGTGTGGATGTTTCACAGGAGCCTGGTGCCGGATGTGCATGAGTTAATCATGGTAACCGACAATGAGTCATCATGTGTGATGGCATAGTGCTTTCAAATTAGAGCCTGCAGATGGAACACAAATACTGTATTGGCCTTCAGAACACTGCAGGAATTTAATCAACTGAAGGACAAGGTCTTTGCAGAGTGTGTAAAATCAGTCGTGGATGATTGCTATGATTGAATTATTTTTAAGACCCCTTTCAGTCAACAGTGGATTGAATGTTTTTCATATGTTTCTATCCCATTCAAGTACCGAATTAATGAAATAGTTTGCATCTGATTGTTGTTGAAAGGGAAAATATATACAAATAAGTGGGCAGTGCGGAATCTTGGAACCTCTCAGTAAAAATACAGGGATAACCTGTGTCGCGTAATTACACTTGAGAACGTGGTTAGCCGGTTTTTGCAAAACAAAGCAGAGCTGGGAGCTTCCTGTTTATCAAGTAATCCTGTACTGAGCCAGAGATTGATGGAATTAATTAACATGGGTTTGGTAACAAGTTGATTCTAAAGCCTGACTGCATGCCAACTAATTATCCTTGGATCCTGAGCAGAAGTAAGCAAATCGGCAAAGTAGGCTAAGCTTTCCCTATGCAACACATTTTGTAGATGGCTTTTTAATAGCATTAGCATTTGCACTCTTTGTTAACAGTTGTATATATTAACTTCTACACAATGATGTGGCACTGCATAAAAAACAACCCCAGTCCTTTTCTTCTGAGAATTACTGTGAAATCATTTTGTTAAATTTGCATTGGGTTGTCGGCAGTTATGTGTATTGTAATTGCACATGACATATTAAGTATAAATTTAGAAAGGCACAGACCGTGAAAGCAGGGGGGCACGAGGGTCTCAGCAGAGGCAACTTTTGGACTTTGAAATATATTTTTATGAATAAGCCTACATAAATTATTTCCTCAAAACTTGTGTTTTAACCAAGACAAAGGATATTGATAACCCTCACACACTCCCACTGACTCCTGCCTGCAGTACGTTTCACACCAACAAGGTACATTGTGCACTTGTGTGCATCCCCAGTAAAGAGCAAATCTCTGCTGTCTACCTGACCATGATTACTGTATATGAAAATAAAGACACAGAATTAGAAATATCTGAATTTCGAAAAAAGCAAACATACTAAAAGAGCATCAGCTATTAACCCTGAGCATTAATCTCTAACTCTTATGAATCCCCCAAGCTGCGGCTACCTGCCATCTTCACCCTGCAAGCCACAACACCGAGTCCCAGAGCCACTGTTTAAGTGATTGCTGCAAGGATCTTACAAAGCAAAACTGAGTGTATATTTATCTCCCGGTGCCAACTCGTGACAGGATGTGTTTTGATTGTGGACTGGATGTCTGCAATATATTGTTTCATTTGTATGCATGTGTCAATTTTCTTGGCCTGTTTGGATTTAAGGATCAGATGGGGTGTGTGTGTGTGTTCCTCTGTCTCTCTCTCCGTGTAGCTGTTAAAGTGATGGCTTCCTGTCATTCAGACAAAGGTCCTTTGGTCCATTTATGATCAACTTTCTCCAAGCTTCATTCAGACTCAATGATTGGTCGGCCCACTCCATATAACAATGTCTGGTGATACGTGAGCTTAAGCTTATGTGTGTCCATCAATTGATGACTCCATGCAGTTCAGACATTTAAAGGACACCAGGGTTGACCTGGTAAAATTGCTATTGCAACTAAAACGTTATAGTAGTAAAAGTACTTTTAAATAGGGAGGCCAAAACTTTATAACCACCTCTTCTTATAATGCGCTCCAGTACAATTGCACCACCCACTTCGACCTCAATAATAAACAGAGAATAGAATTATCACCTTTCTGACAGTTTCAACTTAAAAACTGAGACGTTCTAACATTGTAAAAGTAGAATTCACAGAGCTGCTGTAGATTGTACCTAATGAAGTTGTCATTTGCACTTTTAAACAAGTTTAGTACATTTACATTCTTTCTGCATGTGGTGTTTGAGGAGCTGTCAGAGGCATGTATGACAGACTTGTTAAAGAGCAGTGCAACAGCAAATTGTTTTAACAAACCTTAAAAAAATAAATAAATCAAATAAATACAGTGGTTCCTGGTCTATTATTACATTTTAGGTGATTAGTTATTGTAAATTCATGATGATGAGCTTTAAATAAGTAAGGGTGCTTCTTCCACCCCTGGTAGTGGTAGTAGTAGTAGTAGTAGTAGTAGTAGTAATAGTAATGTCAAAGGCCTTGCTGATAAACCTTGTACTAAGATTTACTGAGCAGTTCAAGCGATAAAACACACATAATTGCGCAGTGAAGGACAAGCATCCAGGTAAAATACTAAAAACACATTTTTGAATATAAGAAACATTAAGGCACGGTTGAAAGTAAACAGTTTCCATCCGAGCAGCACATGTCTTTTGCCCTGATCCCACCCCAGGAAGACACACAATCATTTTTGTCCAATCGCTAGGTGAATTGGGCCATAAGAAAGCTGATGGCTTAATGCATTTCAGCTGGAACTGTCACCAGATATCTGGTCATTTGATTGGCAGCTTGCATCAGAGCTATTGTCATTCCAACCTATTAATCTGTCAAGACTCAAAGACATTTGCCTTCAAACCATTACCCATGGAAAACAATGCAGCAGAGACAGAACCTGTAAATAACAGGTTGCTCATAAAGTTCTATACATTAAAAAAGTAAACAGATTGAAATGTAATCAATTACTAAATCCGTATTTTATATGTAAGAAACCTCTCTTAAAAAAAACTGTCTTGGATTAGCATGTGCTGAAAATTAGCACAACATAGTATGTTCCTACAGAGTATGTACTAACAATCTGCCTATTTTATGTAGACTAGTTTGAAATTATGAAATTGAAACGAGACTGAAGAAAGTGGGAGGAAATTCTAAATTGCAATATTTAAGATTGTAACACAAGAAAACATTATTAGAACTAATGAATGATCCTACAGTCCAGTAGTTATCTTTGACTTTGAAGAAGTTAGGTTTCAAACTATAGGTTTCAAACTATGCTACAAGCCAGTTAGTTACAGTTAGTTGTCCAAAAGAAAGTCTAGGACAGCAGGATTCAGTGCCAATCCTCAAAAGATGCATCCTTTACAGTTTGGTTTCTGGAATTCATTCCACAACTATGAATATTTTATGACTGGTTGATTATTATTAACATTTTTATATCCATCCATTACTTTCCCCTTATCTCCAGACTTCCTTCTCCATTAGCAACATTTTCTAGGGAAGCCCCTGGTGGACGCGTTGCATAATCGAACTCTGAGGTCTCCTAATATTTGGACATGCTCAGGAAGCAAAAGGCATCCTGACCAGATGTCTGAACCCCTTCAACTGGCTCCTTTCTATGGAAAGAAGCAGCAGCTCTACTCCAAGCTCCTTCCAGTGCTGGACCATATCTAGAAGACTTAGTCTGGCCATTCACCAGATAGAAACAGTCCATTTTATTGTTTTTTTTCTCAGAAAATTGCCCAGAGCTTATAACCATAGGTGAGGGTTGGAACATAGACTGACTGGTGAGAGCGTTGCCTTCTGCCTCAGCTCTGTTTTCACCACTGAGGTCCAATACAATTTCTGTATAATTGCTGATGCTGCACCAATAATCTGCCCATCAATGCCAGAATTCGGCAATACTTTCTCAAACCTATGGGAGTGATCGCCACCATTTTCTGGCAGAGAACGTTGGCCTCAGATGTGGAGATGCTGATTGTCATCCGAGAGTCCAGTTCACATTTGACTGCAAGCCTCCTCAGTGCAGAATGAAACTCTTGCTTTGATGACACCAACAGAACCACATCATCTGCAAAAAGCAGAGAAGAGATTCTAAGGTCACTTTAATTGGACTCTCTTTTCTCTTTTACACTATGTAGTTAAAAATCTCATATCTGCAAGATACAAATTATTTCTTGAATAAACTAAGAGAGCCAGCCAGGATTACAGTAAGATGGCTGGCTCATTGTCACACCCCTAAAAAACCTCATGTAACTGGTGTATCTGCACTCTCTGCATTTATGAGCAATTTAATGTGTCTGTCGATTATCCTTTGGAGTCAGTGAATCAGGTATTGACAAAAGTAAAATTCTCTTTTTAAATTCATTGTTTACAGATTTAGGACTGTGCTAATTATACTCAATTGGCTGTATGCCAGCCTCTTTATGGAGACATTTCCATTTTTGAAGACAAAAAACACATTTTGCTTCAACAGGTACAGCTGGAAGCTCTCAATGTCAAATGATGGACTTCAAACTAAAACACAAAAACTTTCTTCAGTGACTCAAAATGTGACTAAAAAGTTAAATCCAACATAATTTCCTGAGTTTGGTGAACTGTGTATCTCAAGTTGAGTTAACTGATTAGTATTGCATTTTCAAAACTAATCAACTGGCACTGAACTAACTGTTGAACCTAAGTTCAGTTAAATTGAGTTTCCAAGGCACTAGATGAACATCCTTTTGCAATTATTGTGCTTCTTTATTGGTGAAAAGTTAGAAGGATCCAGCTGTAACACCCTTGAACACAAAAGAAGGCTGAAAAATGTCTGCGGTGTTGTGTGCGTATGTGTGACAATTTGAAGTGAATAAAGGAAACATTTCATTGATTTGACATTGTGAAGACTCCTTTTATGTGATTAGCACTTCTTTATCATCACTGTTGGTGGAGAGGGGTTATTTTTCTTAATGTCTTGACTTTATTCTTCTTGCACACTCTGTAATAGTGCATCAGGTAAATGACTGCAATTTATATGTAATGGCCACATCCACATAAGTACATTGGCACTTGTATAAAAGCAGTGAAATTACAAAATGACACGTGTGCGATCCGACAAAGAGACTCAGCCAACGAAGGCACAAAAAGCGAGGCAACAAGCAAACAAACAAGACGACTCACTGCCATGCACCCGTCACCACTGAAGCTTGGTGAAACTGAGTGACATGTGTTTACCGTTTTCGTTCTTTCCTCAATACTCAAATTGGTCCATGGATGGAAGCAGTAAGAGCTCCCCAAAGCACAGAGGCTGAATATATGCATTTTTATTTTCCATAACCATCACTCCTGAAAGGCAGGAACACACCTATTTTAGAGTGCTTCTTTTTTTTTTGGGGAGAAGAATTTTATACAGCAGGTTGTGTCAGGTTTTGCCCACCTTGTTGCATTTGATAGGCAAAGAGCAGATGTAAAATGCAAAAAAGTAGTGGGAAGTTATTTTGTTGCACTTTTAAAGATAATCTTTTTCCTTTTTTAGTAATGTTTATTGAAACATGTTTGGAGCTAACATGTTCCCAATTTATATTAAATGTGTGGCTTTTTTTATGCAAAACTAGGTGAAACTTTAGCAGTTATTACATCAACTGTAACCAGAGACTCCAAGAGAAACTTTCCGAGGTGTCAACTCTTCTCACCCAATCATACGCAACCTTGATGAACTTTTACAGGCAAACACAGACTGAGGGGCGTCAGAAAATATCAAACGTTGTCATCGGCATGGTTAAAGGGGAATTTGGATTTGATGAAAAAAAATGACTGAAGTCCCTGAGAGAAGAGGAAGAGGGGATGAGGAGGAGGAGGAGGAGAAGGATGAGAGGAACAGACTGATTCGCGAAACCCTACAGCAACCCTCAAGCTAAAATCCATAACTGCTCTGCTCTATGCTTGGCTGTCATTGCTCCACAGCCAGTCATTCATCCAGTCACAGACACACACACACACACGCATGGCTGCCCACTGCCTACAGTAAATCCACACTCACAGACCAGGCACAGTTACTGTATGTATGAACTTTGCCATTATTACAGAGAAAACCACGTTCAAAGCTGTTTCACATTACAACTCATCTAGTGTAGCAAGCACACAAAACTTCACACTGACTGAACTCAAGTGCAATAACACAAATAATGGGATGTATAATGTATAAGCAGGCAAATGTATATAGATATAAATGAATAGTTTTATGTAACATTAACATAACGAAATTCAACTGATGAATACTCTGGCTTGTGTCATGGTTCTCTATGTTCAGCCCAGTGTGTGTGTGTGTGTGTGTGTGTGTGTGTTGTTGTTGTTTTTGGCACAGTTGTCTGTCACTCTGTGCTACGAGCCAGCAATGGCCTTCCAAACGCCTCAGGCCATGCCTCCAGCCAATCAAAGTTAAAGTCCTCACCATGACAACTGCAGCAGTGGCCCCCAATTCAGTCTTATCACTCCAGCGACCACCCTAGGTTTTGATTTCTTTCACATAAAGACTTCATCAGCGACTTGATGGACACGGGGCAGCTGCAATCAAAGTATGTTTGGGTGTTTCTTCATTTCATAGCTCGTGTGTTTGTATAGGACAGAGTGAAAGAAAAGAACAGACTGTGCTCACGTGTCCTTAGTAAATCAGATGACAGGTAAACTACTTACCGCATACCAAATCAGAGAGAAGTCTGAAGTGAAGAGATGGAGACGCCATGTGAACGACTGTTCGTCTTCCAAATAACAGAAATGTGAAAAATGGAGTGATTAAAGGATGCTAAAGAGTAGATGAAAGTAAGGAAGAGAGCTTCTTAGATTAAGAGGTGTCATGATTGGATACTGACAAATTAGGAGTCAGTATGAGTGTGATATTGGTATTTCTATAAAAAGTTCAAACTTCATGCCGAGTTTCCAATTATTGACAGAATTACAGAAACCAAGTAGGAATTCACACGTAATGGGACTTTAGGTGTGAATCACTTAACTTTAAACTCACATAAACACTTGGGTATCACTATTGCTGCTAATTAAAAGAAAAACTTTTACTTCCCTGCACATTTTTATTACTGAATAACCTGTTTATTAATTGTTGAAGCTAAAATACATCAGAAAATTGTTACCTAGAATAACAAACTCACATTGGTTATTTAATCAGGCCAAAAGTCTCAAACACAACACAACAAACATTCACTTTGTTATGGCACCAAATGAGAAAAATAATTATAGATTGTATTTTTTTTTTTTTTAAAGGGAAGGTTAGGACAGAGTGAAACCAAGAAAACCAAGAATAAATTCATTTGTGTGCCTCATATCTGATGCAACTATTCTTCATGGCTATACTGAGCTTTAGCTGTCAAAGCCCCAACTTTAATGGGTTTAGGTTCAGTCTCAATGGACTCAAACAGCATTTTTTTTTTTTTGGAATGCAACATAAGGATGTTTTTCATGAAAACGGTTTAACCTATTAACCCTACTGGCCACCAGAAGTTGAATGGGGGAAGGGGGGGGGGGGGGGGGGGGGTCCAGCTGCCCCACTGTCCCAACCACCCTGCGATAACACTTACTGAGTAATCACATTTTTAAAATAATTGTAAGGTCGTGGTAACAACACGAGTGTCTTTCAAGTCTGTTAACGGTGTCTGAACATCGTATATCACTGTTGAACAGACAGTGAACTTCAAGCTACTGATACAGTCAGTGACAATAAGGATTCACTATACTGAGTTAAGTTTTAACGTTGTCTGTTTTGTGTGCTGAACAACTCTATTAACAGTGTGTCTGTGAAGTTACCACTAGGAGCACAGAACGGTTCCTCACACAACTGTTCAGTACGGCAAAGCCAAAGCGGGGTGATTTCGTTGATGATGCCAGGTGAACACTCCGGAACGACTCATATCATCTTCCTGTCTCATTCTCTCTAACCCGTGTGCTTCGCGTAGGCTGTGAGAAATGGAAATCTGCGATTAGTCACGTAATCGTTAACACGTCGTCTGCCAAGTCCCAGCAGGAATTCTCTATGGCTGCTTAATCTAACAAAGTGACCATCTTTCAACACTGAAATACTGTGGAGCTTTTCTTTTCTACCTCAGTACTAAATAACAACACAACTTCCAGGTTGTTATTAAGTGTTGGGTTGTTTTTTTGTTTTGTTTTTTGTCGTCTGTGTGCAGGTGGTAAATATGGTCAAACAAGTTATTGTAGAAAAGCCCGTGGTGGGTACATGGTAGTTATCGCTGCTGGAAAAGAAATCAGTTGGGAGCTAAATGTTGGTTACTTTTCAGCGTCTGGAAGGTGCAAGCGCAGGTTTTGTAACCAGACATAGAAAAACAGGAGTTTTGTGTTCCACTTTGAGCCCATTCAGCGCAACTTGACTATTTCTACAAAGTAGAGGAGTCTTTGAAAAGCTGGAAGGAGTGCGGCTTGGACTGTGGTGTGTGTGTGTGTGTGTGTGTGTGTGTATGTATATATATATATATATATATATATATATATATATATATATATGCAAGCACGGCTGTGGCGAGCAGAACAATGGTGATACTGAGTTGCTACACCGGCAAAAGAACAACTACACTGGTATTTTTGTCTGCCGTTCAGCAAGCATCCTCCCAGCAGACACCTGATGTTACAGGAGTAACATCTGAGACACACACATGCGGCAACTGTCGTCAAATTATTTATCAGTACAAATGCGATCTCCACCACTGATTGTCGCTTCACCACGGCCCAATAAGAAATTAAATGGAAATGTCAAATGGTAAACAATTGCCAAACAACACTAACACGCTCCCTCTCTCTCTCTCACTCACACACACACACACACACACACACCCAGCGTCCTCATGTAATATGAATTTCCATTTGTTTAGCTCACTTGGCGGCGTGTCCCGGGAGAAGTTTGAGGGGCTGATGTTTTATTGATGGGAGGCGTGAATTCACCTGGCAGTCTCCTTTTTTACACAAGTGTGCCTCCTGGACAGATGTGCAACAGACGGAGATATGTTTTGTTCAACAGTAAGAAAAAGTGATGTTTAATTCCTGTTGCTTCTGGTAAATGTATTTGCCTCCCTATGAAGGAATACAGTTACTGCTTATTGTATTCTGTGTGTTTTTCGATCTCTTTTGCATTTCTCTCCCCTCCCCCTTTTGACTATGGCACCTGCAGTCATTTACCTGCATTCCGTTTCTCTATCTCATCCCCTTCCATTATCCACCCCACTCCTCCCTCCCAAAAGATCCCTCTCCCCCTCTGCCTCCTGCAGCCATGCATGCACCCCAGTGATATTGCTTTTCTAATCTTGCTGACAGGGGGGGCAATATTTATGTATTGTTTTTCAATATCCATTTCTCAAGCTCACGCAGGCTTCGGATTGGCCCGGACACAAACACACAACCCCCCACCCCCCACCACCCCCACCCCGCCCTCCAGTGATGCCCGTATGTTTTTAATGCGTTCGTTCCATTTCTCCCGCCGCCTCACACCTCGTTTCTTTTTTATTGGAGGGCAAATAAGGGACAGGGATCGAGGTGTAGAAGATCGGTGGAATGAAATTTGGGTAAAAGCTGTGTTGGAAGTAGAGCCGGCAGCAGCGGTTGTATTGGGCAGTTCTCATGGACGAGCAGGGCCTTAAAAACAGCATGATTGTAGCTTGGAGACCAGTCCAGGGGCTTCACCAGCTCCCTGCACTCTATTGGCAAGGAAGGAACTTCTCCTTGGTATTCAACAGCTCTCTGCTTCTGGGCTTTTCTTTAAAGCCTCTCTTTCACTCTTTTCTGTCCATCTTCCTAGTGCTGCCCAAGGCCATTGCAAGTCCTCTCACAGCATCTGTCTGTACAGTTCGCCAGTGTCCCTCCAGACTTCTTCTCACTCCCTCTCCTCTCCTTACACAGCCCCCCCCCACCGCCCGTTCCCCCTCCACACATCTCAGTCCCTCGGGCACTGACCCTGGCCAAATGTCTGACAGCTCACTAAACAGAACGGCCTCGTGATCCGCATAGAGATAAACATTCGCGTGCTCACATGCACACGCACCCAAGATGCTGGATAAGACAACCACACCAAGAGTTTGTCTAACGCTTAGCAATTTTGAGTCGTTTGGTGCAGTGTATTTTTTGTAATTATGTGCTTTTCAGTTTGGAGTAGTTGTCTAAAGCTGCAACACTTTGCGGTTTATTGATCTCAAACAGACACTTATTGTTTCTGAAAGACAAACGTGTAAAGATTTATATCAATGTATGTGTGTATGTGTTTGTCTCTGATCAGTGTTGCATTCAAGACTTCAGTGTATCTGATCCCATTGTGTAAAGAACACAAGGTCCTCGCTGACAAAACGCTTTTTAGTTTCAAGTAAACACACACACACACACACACACACACATATACAGCAGGCACAAACTAAATGATCCATAAACAATGATTTATGAGATGAGAGAGAGAATGACAGAAGTAGGATGTAAAATATTCAGCAGTCATTCCACATTCCAGGCAGACGTAGAGGTGCATAGATCCGCTACACAGCAGCAGGTTATACACACACTGATGCACTCTATCACCCTGGAGATCGAAGCGTGCATGTTAGCTTGTCAAACACTGGCTTGAAGGGGTGTTGGGGGGCAGTTGGGAAGGCTCATATGTTACCACTGCATTATAGCCAGCGTCATCAGTTTTT
This sequence comes from Channa argus, assembly GCF_033026475.1. Lineage (NCBI taxonomy): Eukaryota > Metazoa > Chordata > Actinopteri > Anabantiformes > Channidae > Channa > Channa argus. The sequence continues at coordinate 25,048,664 of NC_090199.1, read as the reverse complement.
ACACAAGTTTAATCACCCTTGTCTGGCACCGTGTAGGTTATAGAGCTTTTGAGGCAAAATAGGGGGAAAACCAAGCCCACGCATGCATACGAAAACAAACACATACACAAGTGAACCAGGAAAGTCACAAAACTAGTGCACATACAGTATGCATATGCAGACTAAACACACGCGCACACACACACACACACGCACAGCAACACATGTGTTCATCTGCTTCATCTGATGAAATTGAAGTGAAGGCTGGTAACCATGTTTTTAAATTGTATTAAATATGGAAGAGTTGAGTTTCCTCTCTGGGATTAGAGACTTTCCACAATCTTTTACTTTTATATCCTCAACTGCCAAGTCTGATTTTCACTACAGCTCTACTGCACTGAGTTGACAAAGATACACCAGCATACACTCACACACACACACTCGCACAGTACAGACACACTTTCTTTGCCCTCTCTCCATGGATTATTTCTTGATTTCCTCCTATGTTGTTGTGCTCATTTTTCAAATCTTTTCTTATTTTCACATTTGTCAAAAACATTTAGGCCAGAAATGGTTAGTGCTTCCAGTAATAGTTGCTGAAATAAACTTGCAAAGTTCTGGCATTCTAGTATCGCGGCTTTGGGCCTTTCCAGACTGTCCACACTTAAATATATCTACGATCTATATCTAACTACTGGGTAGTTTGTCATGAACTTTTAGAGAAAAACCTACTGGTGACTATGAGATTCTGAGAAAACAACCTTCATATATTTCACAGGATAAAATGGAATAACTTACTTTGACCTGATGATGGGATTAGAGGATTTTTCATCTAGAGCCGTTGTGTTCCATTAGCCTTTCTGCATGGCACTAATGTGTTTCTGTTACTTGGACATGCTTATGTTTTTAACCTCACCTGCTATTGCTCCCTCATCCTTTCAGTTTCTTCTTTTTTCTCCCAGCTTTATGGTGTTAACTAATGAGTTCACACGAGACGCAGCTCAGCACAACACAAGTTTTGTGAGGTGTGCACATCAAGCTCTTCTCTGTGTCTCTGCAACCTACTGTTACCCATGGACCTACAGAGGAGCACTCAACATTTAGCTGACACAAACGGAACACAGGCTACTGTTGACTATGAATAGGCCTCTTTGGTAAAGCCTGGCACCACCCGCCAAGCCACATCGATTTAAAAAGGTACCCAGCAGCACTACAATTGAGAACTTTATGCAAATGTTCACTGACACAAAGCAAATTAAAGCAGGCAAGAGCCAGTCAACTGTACAATATTACAATGCTGATTAATGTTGCCAAAATAAAAATCTGAAAGCTATTCTGTACTCAAGGACAACAAGTCTACAACTTTGTTGTGTATGATCAGAGCCTTTCCAGTCTAAGCAGAATATACATGAATTATGTGCTGAGCACATAGTTGTAGATTTGTGAGAGGTCAGATACTGCTAGGTGCTTGTATGTGGGCCACTCTTTGTGAATGGAAACCTCAAATAACATCACGTCACTCAAAAGTTACCCAACAAAGTTTACTCCAACTTCCAAAAATACATGCACACACAAACATTCACCCTGTCAATGCAACAGGAAATGCAGCAGCTCGGTAGCAGACCAGTGAAGAACCCACGTTCAAGCTTGTCTGCGAGTCTGGTTGTCAGGTGAACCTGTGGCCTTTGGTTAGTAAGAAAACAGAATCAGTTTCGAAACTGTGCACTGTTGTGTGTGAACTTCAGCCATCACATCCTACAATGCACTGATTAACAGTAAATAGATACAATTCCCTACACCGTCGCTGTAGCTGTTATCTTGATGCTGCACCGTGGCTGCTTTATGGGTATTTTATTGCCCTTTTTCCTTCCTCTTAAAATAAGCGTAATGGTAATAACTGCAGTCACATTAATACAGAAATAATATGAAAACAAGTTGTTCCTTAGCAAACTGAAAGAGCACTGTGTTTGTCTAATTTAATGGCCTGTGTGAGCTTAAAGAACTACACTGACATCCGTGTCCTGGAAGAGCCATAAATGACTGTGGATGTGCCAGGTAATGTGAATTCATAGCCAGTGAGAGGAGATTCATCACAAAGTTTTGAGAGTGAAAAGCACTTGTGTGACTCAGCTTTTCTGCAGGGAATCTCAGTGACACAGTGTAGAAATGAACACACAAACATAATGCAGGGTAAGTGCTGCAAGTAACCTCTGCAAACTGAACATGTACTGTAAAGCAAGTTTACTAGCATCTAAGGGTGTAAACAGATGTTTATTTATAAAAAAAAAAAAAAAAGAAGGCCAACAAATCCTGCTCCAAGTTCCACTTGACGAACTTCCTTCTGCTTATTCTGAAAATGACCACAGCTAATTGGAAAACAGCAAGAGAAGGGGTCAAATGGTTGCCCAGTCCAGTTGGTAGCAGTGGATCGTGGAATACTGTTCTGTAATACATACAATGCAACATGTTTAAAGCCCAATAGACATAGGTCAGATTAAACTTAGTCTTAAACTTAGTCAAAAATATTAATTGTTAAATCAGTGCAGTCACATCAGTTCAATCGTATACAGATTTAACTGTATGCTAAATAAAATTAAAACTGGTTAATTCTTTCAGAGACTAATCTAAATATGTTAAATGTCGCCTCCCCAATATATTATTTTGCTCTGCTAGATGTTATAAATTGAACAATTTGTAATGCTTATGGCTTTATGTCTCCAGTCTATAAGAAATTATGAAACATTTACAGGAATGTATTTGCTCATTTAAAAGAAATCAACTAATAAATATGCAGCACCACAAGTTGACTGTAATTTCTCAGAGTCCTTAAATCCTCTCTGGTTTACTGTTTAACCTTTGAGTAATTACAGATTTTTTATTTTTTTTTATTTTTTTTTTTTAAAAAGGGCGGTGCTGCTTTAGGGAGACAGGTTTGCATTTTTCTACCAATGCCGTTTGCAAAGTTGCTAAGTTTGCTAATTGGTCACCAGGGACATCTCCAGCGCTGAAGGTGTCTGGAGGTCTGTGCTGTTTCTTTGCCAAAGCAAGCCCGTCCATGTTTGTTAGTAAATATTATAATTATGATGTTTACACAATTAACTACAATTCTCACATTTCCATGTGCCTTGGGTGGGAGTTATATAAATAGACAAGTTGGCTTTTTAAGAATTCGACATTCAGCTCGTCATGTGGTATGACTTCATACTTAGCATTCGAGACATTCTTTCAGTCAGCATGGGTCAGAAATGTCCATCATAAAGGTTTCAGTTGATCTGTAGACTTTCTGCTAATACCCTGACCTGATATCTGCCTCCATGTGGCTTCATTAAATGAAGCCTATGTGCAGAGGGGCCCCTGGTTGGTGTCAGTACTGACCTGTGCAACCACCCCTCTGCTTTCTCTCAAGAACTGCAGTGAGAACCAGCTGATAGGGTTCGGGCACAGCTGTAATGGGGGCACCCAGACAATAGCTACTAAACTAGCACCCACCAAAAGGTCATGATGCCTGAAGCCACCAATTCAGATGTTTCAGATTCAGAAGTTGTAGTTGTGAGCATTGTCAAATGTTTTGTTGCATCCTACAACATTGGAAAAAAAAACTTTGCGCTGTGACAGGAAATGTTGCCCTTTAAAAGTTCATCAGGATCAGCTGTGTCATGTTTTGATTGTTGCCATCATTGTGATTTCACCATTTTTGCCATCCCAACTCGCTTAAAGTATGTATGTTGTCTTTTTTTTGCCAGAAGCAGTTTCTGGTACTTTTCTGAAAACAGCCTAACCCACATGTGTGTGACATAAAATAATACAAAATGGTTGTGAGGACAAATGTATTGTTAACAATTAAAACACAGCCAGTGGCAGCAAATTTTTGCCCTTGGGCATGATTCGTGTCAAATGTCGATTCAGGTGTCTGATCATATAATACACAATGTTAGATGACAATGTTGTGAATGGTTCAATTACCTCCTGCACTAAGTAACTTCCATAATATATAAAGCAACACATGATAAAGTATTACTGTATATTAGAAGCAATTATTTTCTGAATGTAATACTTAATGCATAAAGTCAGCAACAATATCTGTTCTCAAGATATAGGAGACTTAATAGTCGGGACTTAGCAGCACTAATATTAGCATGACGAGTTAATGATGACAAATAAATGGAAGAGACAACATTCACGTTTTAAAACCAGACTAAAGTCTAACATGTTTGATAAAATAAGGTCACAAAAGACATGAGTTGTATTGTATAAGTGGTTGCACAAGCTTTTTTGTGTAGTTAGAGTGTTGTGCGAGAGAAGAAAGCACATAGAGTAGCTTTCCCCTGGATTAAGTGCAGGGGGGGTTGATGGATGTCAGGAGCATCGGGCCCAGGTGCTCCTGTTCACCCAACAATGGTCCACCACTTACTTCCTGGAACAAACAAAGAGGCACCTGCCCTAACAACAAGTACGAGGCCATCACGATGTACACTGATCTGCTACAAAATTAAAAGCACTGACAAGTAATGGAAAGAACATCTGGGGTACAATGGCACATGTCAAAGAGTGGGGCAGCAAGTGAAAGCACTTATTGATTTGGATATTTTGGAAACAGGAAAAAAGTGTAAGGACCTGAGCAACATTGACAAGATCGCGTTTTAAATGGCTAGATGACTGGATCAAGGTGGGTTACATGCATAAATGAGAAGGGAAAAAAAAAAAAATCACAAGATAGTCCAGGAAGCACAGTTATAGGATGTGTGTAAAGTGGAAGAAAGCCATTATGAAGCTTTGAGGGTTTGTCATCCCTGTGAGACAGAAAACTGAAATATAGCAGTAAGTATTGGTAAAAGGATGGATACAAATATCCAAAAGCATTATTGTTGATATGTGAGTAACAAATGTGCAATAACTTTGCTTTGTTCTACCACCATGTAAATGAAATCAAGTGCAGATGCTAAAATACAGCATGTAGTGAGTTTGTTGCACTGAATTAGGATCATAGTGCCTCTGCAGCCACTGATAAATAGCAGTCATGTGCGGGTGGGGGGTGGGGGATGGCAGCGCCCCTGGTGGAGCTGCAGTTTGGATGAGAGGCTGGAAGCCGTCCGTACAACCCCACACATTCATATGAAACTCATAAAACGAATTACTGCACATGACGGCGTTGTAGTATTCAGCCCAGAGCTGGATGTTGGAATTAATTTGGACTCATATAAAAGGGAAACATTTTAGCTTTTCATTAACTTGCGCAGAGAGGGAGAAAGACAGAGAGAGGCAGCGGAAGTACAGCAGGATTTGATGAGAAGCCAGCGGAGGCAACACGTGTGACTCCAGAGACAGAGGGTTTTTGGGCACTGAACTCGCTTTTCAAAATCCCTTGAACAGATTTCATTTCAAACATGCTCAACAATTAGATAATACTATGGAAATTTCCAAATTGCGGGAAAAAAGGAGTTTAACATAGATAAGCTAAAAGGAAAGTAGTGGCAGCATGATGGCACACAATCACTGCCCTCTGTCTTCCATCCATCCATCACATTCCTTCAAAACCACAGAGAGCAAGCATTCTTAATTAATCCTCCACACAAATGAATTATTAAGACATTTAGTGTCAACCCCTGTGTTTCCTCTACATGTCATGATTTTGTCATGAGCTAAGCTTTACTAAGCTGAATTAAAAATGTCAGCAGTTGACCTTAATAAAACAAGGTGGGATATAACCCCATAGGTACAAACTGTGAGTGTGCTGCACGACATCATATCATATTTATGAAGAGGAGGAGTTGTGGTCTTTTAAAATTGCTCTGAAGTTTATTAGGTTTAAATGGCACTGCAACAATATTGATTGTATTAGTGAAAAATACTGCTGTATAATTCACTTTCTACGTCTATTTGATGACCACATGAGGAAGCATGTATTTAAGGAAGAGAATGAGTAAAGGAAAAAAGTCATTTGTATCATGTCTTCTACACTCCGGTAATATTACATAACATGAACAACATAATAAACAGAACAGGAGTCAGGTGGAGAAAAAGTGTTTCCCTTGACAAACACTCCACAGTTACATTCAACAAAATAAAGGACGATGAAAGGAAACACAAAACTAAAATGATGAGAAGGCTGTTGCAGTGATATACAACATTTGGTTCAAAGCCACGATGTACTCCTGCTTGTTTACATCCCAGTTAGTTGAGTTACTGCTGTGAGCGTCTGCCAAAGTCATAAAAGAAAGATATTGATGTCTGGAAGAATGTTTTTGCGAAGGCTGTAGATTAAAAATATAAAATTAAATTGCACGACTTTTTCTGTGGCCAGCAATAAATTTAAACAACCTGCAAAAGGTGTTTTTTTTGTGCAGATTTGTTTAGCTGTGTGGTGTCCAAACTGTGAGTGAAACATGAAGAATATTCTCCTCAGTCACTTAAAGTTGGATAGATGGATAATCGAGAAGATAACGGATTAAGTTCTTTGATCCTGAATGTGTAGAGCTCAGTCAGGAACGCAGTCTTACCACGTAGGCATTAGCACAACTAAGGTCACAACATAATGAAGCACAAGTACTTTGTAACTGTAGGTACATAGTTTTTTAACGAAGCTGTACTTGTACCTGTACTTCACATCAAAGACTAAATTCACATAACTTACACTAATCAAAGCTGCATTACACTTCACAATTACATTCTTATGGACTTTTATTTCAAAGAAAATAAATCAGTAGCGGGTCAGGAATCACTTCACTGAACCCATCCGGGCAGGTGGGCAAAGCATTAGTTCACCCATCTTTAAGCGAGAGAAGAGCACCTGTATAATCAGTGCCGACTCTCCCAAGCTGGATGCTAAAGTTACCACAGAGAGGCTGCATCATCAACCCCAAAACCATCTTTTCTGACACACGAGTCTCACTGTCTTGGTCTCTAGAGTACAGATGCTCCCACTTTACCGCTGGCCTCTCCATCACTGGTGCACCCAAATAATTTTTCACATTTACATGCTTAAATTTTTTTTTTTCCTGGCAAATGCGAGTGAAATGCTGGCACTGTGGTGCCCTGGTTTTAGTCAAGGTCTGGCAAAAACAAGCTGTACTCAGACACAACCTGTTAAAACTGTGTTTTAGAATCAGTGCCGAGTGTTTCTCAGTTTAATAAAAATATGACTAACTAGTCATGATCATGTTTCGTTTAGGAGTATTCCGGTTTGAATGTCATGTATGATATAATAAACACAGAAAATTGAAAGCTAACCTCCCCATCACATTCATTGCGTGGATTGCTGTGAGTTCTTTGGCCGTCAGCACAAGCCCATGGTGAATGTGATAAAGTAGCATCGTCTCAGCTTGTATGTATCCAAACAACACAGCACCTAGGAACCTTTGTTCCAGTAATGCTGCGGTCTCAGGCTCTGTGCTCGCCTGAGCTCCACACATTCGGGATCAAACAACCCGATCAATTGTCTTATTGTGTCTTGTGGTGCATCATATCCTGTCTGGTGTGACCATCAATACCCCTTCATCTGTCCATTACCAGACAGTTCACTGTTCACAAAGGCCACAGCTTTCTCCGAATTCCAAAGTGCCGCACGTTATTTATGCTCTAAAAGAAAATAATTTCCCTGTAACTAAAACTGAGTTTGAAGTACAATTTCATCAGTTCAAATACTCTTTACATTTTTGTATGCCATATGAGTTATAGTTTTATTTATTCAAAACATTTCAAATACTGTCAAAACGTACCGTTTGTGGTAGTTGATCAGTGTTTTGATTTTAGCATTTTTTGTTTTTGTTTTTAACAGAAGCAGTGTCAGGTCTTTGGATTATTCAAAATAAAGGACCTATGTTCAGGTTTTGCCAAATTTTTGCGAATATTCATGCATGTAATAATTCAACACTGTAAGCTACAAGTACAACTCTATAGTGTGTGTAGCAAGTAACTGTCTCACCAAATACCCCTGTGATAAAAAAAAAAAAAAAGAAAAAGTTATGCTATGTTTTTGTGCCAGGTCAGTTGTTTCGCCCTTTTCCGGTCTTTATGCAAAGCTAAGCTAACCAGCTGCTGGCTTCACACACCAGCGAAGGCTGGAATTAAAATTGACTACAACTGCTATCACATCTCATTCACAAGGGATCTTAAGTAATGTAACTGTTTCCAAATGAATGTATTATTCATTAGGCATATGTGCTGTCTCCTTTATGCTTGAAGTTCTTGTTTTGTTGTTTACAATCCGAGAAGAACTAAAATGAGCTGCTGCTTATTTGCTTGTGCTTATTAGAGCTTTGGCCAAAACTGTGTTGTCTGTGCCCAGTGTCTGGTCAGTTTTACAGCCATTGCATGAAAAGAAGCAAACACTCACAAGTGCTCTAATAAATCCTTTACAAGCCATGTGTATTAATAACTTACTACACCACATGCAGTATGAAAACAACAACATTATGTAAAGCACAGTTGGATTAAAACTGGATATTTCAATTGCTTGTAATACAGTAAAAAAAAAAAAACAAAGTACTTAGTGGTACATAATTTAAAAAATGCCCACTGTGCCATTTTTTATTTAAGTTCAGAATTTAAATGAGGACCTAAAATGCGCGTGAGGTGAAAGTTAATCATGTCAGTAATTAGAGATGGTGAAGGGCAGTCACTGACCATGTTGCTCATGCACAGTTTGAATAGACTCGGCTCAATTATAGAGTTGTTCAGCAAACAGCTCTGGGAGGAGATTTTGTTTTGTTGCTAGTCCGACACCCGTTTAGACAAGCAGACTGGGGGGTGTCGTGGCAAAAACTCTAATTAAGGATGAATACCTTCTGGTCTCTCGTCAGATTTTCTGGAAATGGATGTTGATGTCAAGGTTCAGTATCACGAATTACTGCCGGTAGCTGAAAGACAACTGTAACAAACAAAAGAATTGTTGTCTCTTTCCTCAAACTTCCTGGACTTTTCTTTCCCCCCCCCCCCCAATCGCCTAGCGATCCATCCTTGTCTCTCAGCGAGGGGTATATTGTTAAATATTGATTGCTGCAGAGATTGGGAGGTTTAGAGAGGGAAAGAGAGAGAGAGAGCGAGAGGGACAGCTAGCCTGCAGCCAACATAGAAAGGAGCACCCTTCTGTTTGGGCCTAGCCACAGATGTTTGCAACTGAGCACCACTGCAAATAGAGAAAGCTCTCTACAAGTCACACACTCATGCATGAGCGCACACACACACACACACGCATGAACCCACCAAACAGTGTGAGAGCGATAGTGAATCAGTCTCTTTCACATTAGGCTGTAATTGGCAGGAGGCTGGACGAGGCTATCACTTATCTTGTCACTGAGCAATTGTTATGGGTAATGGAAGTAGCGTGCGTGTGTGTGTGAATGTCTATGTGAGAGCGAAATCTGTGTTTTTGTGTTGATGTCAGCGCATGTGTGTGTGTGTGTGTTTCCCTGAGTGTTTGTGTGTCACTCCAGGCAGCAGATGGAACTCCATGCTAATTGGGTGGAGATCAGTGGGGGAGTTTGGAGCAGACTGACCCAAGGCTGGGCTGCAGCTCCTGGGCTTGGCTTGCTCCCACCCCTGGCTCCACGGCCGGTTCTCTGGCTGTTAGGACCAAGCTACTTTCCATCACTTCATCTGCTCATCCATCCATGAATAACGGCCGCCTTGTTTGTTCATTTGTACTTTTTCTCCTCTGACTTGGCCATTTGTTTTCTTTAGCCTGACATCTTTCCACCCTCCTCTCCACTACTTCATATTTTTATTGTATTCTCCTTTCAAATTGACTAATCTCTCAACCTAAACTGTGTTCATCAAACAGCTACATAAACATTCAAAGACTGCAGTCCTTGTAGTAAGTGCTATGCACTTCACATATTGCAGAATGCAGCATGTTTTAGTCCCAATTAAATTTTTTTTAAATCTTAAGTCACAAAAATGTGCACATAGTATAGAAAATAGTATATATTATTATATTATACAGTATCAATCAAATCTTTATTTATACCCCCCTTCTTACAGATCAATGCAATTTAAAGTGCTTTACAAATGATGGAAAGCTAAAGAAAGGTGCACCCTACGAAGACAATCAATGCACGGTATCAGATGGTATGTCGCCATTTAATGGCCACAATCACTTATTTTTGAGTCAGTAGGTACCTGCTCCACATGCTACGCTGTAGAGAATCCCGCTCAATTTAGAGCAAGTTTTCAACACTACCGTATTAAATGCTGCACTTTAATAATAATAGTAATAATAATAATAATAGAAAATATGTTAAATTACCAGCCAACTAGTGTTGAAATAACAAACACGTGGTTTAAAGGGTGCTCTTCACATTTTGCTACACTAATGTGTATCTGTGATACACTTTATTTTTTATTTTTTGGTTAACAACGTTTTTTCAGGTGCTTTGTTGGATTTAACACTAAGGGAAGGACTAAGCCTGGAGAGGGCGACGTCTTATCCCAGAAAATTGGCAGTCACCAGCGAAAAGACAACAGTCAATCCACATGTATCCAGACTGCTGACAAGACTCGATTCGTTTCAGAAGCTTACTCAATCCAAATACTCAAATTGATCAAAACCCAGCTTGCTTCATCCCTCTAATTTGTTCTCTAAATCTCACTCTCCATCACTTACCCTACAGTGTAAAAAGTCTGAGTCCTTCTTTCATTTTCTCACTGAAATATATATTTTTTTAAGTCTCTAAACCATTTTACCCATGACATCTCTGATTCTCATATCTGTATTACCATCTTTTATTTTTTTCTTACATACAACTATTTCAGTGTTCAAAGCTGGGATAGTTTGGCTGGCTGAGGTGTAGATCAGGGCTTCAGTTATTTCTTAAATTTTTGTTTTTTGCACTTTTAGGGTGCTAATCTACATTAAGATATCAGGAATCAAAGGGGCATACAAGCTCATTGTTTATATGAGACATTGCAGATAAAGTTATTTTTGAACTCATCTGTCTTTTAACTTACCAACCGACTGACCACCCCACCCAGACTAACAGGCCTGGATTGAGAAAACATGTCAATAACTTCATTATTCTGCTTACAGCCAACCAACAAGCTTTTGGCTCGTCCCTAAAGGGGTAACCTTGATTTGGCGTGTGTTTTTATTCTGGATGCCCTTCCTGCTGCAACCATGCAATTTTACTATCCAGGCTTGGGACTGGCACCAATGTGGCCCTTGGCGCCTGGGGTGGAATTCGAACCCTCCGCCCTCTGCATCCCATCCTAATGGTTTACCACTGAGCTACCAGGCCCCCTAAAAAAAGATCAACGACTTTGGCTTGTCCCTTCCTGGGCTGCCATTGAGTGCACCAGAGTGCACTCAATGGCAGCCTGGCTGGACGGGGCCACACCTGGCATCCCAACACAAAGCTCTAACTTGAGCCACCTCCGCCCTGTTATTTAGTTCAGTCAATACACTCATTTTGTTCATAATAACTTTGCTAGTTGGTAGTAGGTGACTTGCTAAACCATAACTATGGGTTCAAAATGACTAATATGTCTTATTATTCATCGGCTGTAAATTAAAAACAACCGGTTGAATAGTATTTGGCCGTATTTACCTCTTTACTCACAGAAATACCAAAGCATTCCCACATTCTCAAATCCTATCACTATAAATTGATTAGCTTTGGTTTTGCATCAATCTTTCATAAAAAAAAAAAAAAAAAAACACTTCCAGACTTTAGATAAAAATCATGAAAATAATGGAGACTGGATCGAGGGGGATATGTTTTTTTTTCAACCCCCAGTTCAAAACATGACATTGTCCTACACAGGGAACAAAGCTGCCAATAATGAAATATTAAGTGAACAACTCCTCAGCATCCAGAAATCAGGAAGCAAGCAAGAAAATGTTGTATGCTACTGACTTTTTACTTCCATTTAACACAAACAGGTTGTGTAAAGTGTATCATGCATACTGCATGGTATTTGCATTTTTGCCAGGGGCTATGAATGGATAGATGATAGCACTTATAGAAAGTGCAGACGGGAAAAAAATAAAATAAAATACACAAGCGATTTTAATAACTTTTTTCATACAATGAAAAGTATTTGTATGTATTTTCTGTCTGTTTGATCACATGGGTAAAGTAAAGTTTGCATCTAATGGTTTGCCCTGCCCATCTCTAATGACTCATTGTTCTTACCAGTCTGTGATTAGAGTTCACATTTGGAAAGAGCTGTTTTTGTTGACAGACCACATGGTTTCTTGCATCACCCCACCCACTTTGTGATTAAATAATCCTACATTTATTCAACTCTGGCATTTTGCACTCATGGTTTCCCTTCCCACATGGCAGGAGTTCACGGCTGGGGACCCTTATGTGGATGTGTGCGGGTGTGGGTGGGTGGTTGTGTGCTTGGGTATGTCTGAGTGCTCTGTTATTATTTGATGGCACCCAGTGAGCATTTATCCATTATTCATGCCATGCCAAAGGGGCAACTTTGGGCCAAGGCTTTGGCAAAAGCAAGCCTGAACCCTTCATTATGTCTACAGGGTAGTGTGTGAGACGATGTGTGTGTACATGTGTGTATGTGCGTGTTTCACTGCAGAAGAGTCTCATTTCCTGGTACTGCCATACCAAGCTGGCCACAGTGACACTAGCAGAAAATCACAGAGTGCAAGAGCACAGCTGGGAACACTGTGTGTGTGTGTGTGTGTGTGTGTGTGTGTGTGTGTGTGTGTGTGTGTTCGAGAGAGACACTGGAGGGTAGAGCTATTTTTTTTGTTTTTACTCAATGAAGAGGGATTTAAACGTGCACTGGCTGCCTTGGTCCCTCGCAGGCATCTCTTCTCTATCTACCAACAGTGTCATGAAAACATTGGCGTGATATGCATAGAGTACATTTCATCTGTTCGCTTTCTGGAGACACTAGGATACAGACTTTATCTGAGAGACAAACAAAACTTCATGTTCTTAAAAGATGAACTCAGCATGGGGCCATGCTACAGTGAAATTATGAAAGCAGACTGCACTGAGTTGATATAAAAAGAACTTGCATAATAAAAAGAAAAAATAACAGTCTCATCTTAATGAGTGGTCTCATCTGTTAAGCAGTCTGTTAAGACATCCAGCACAATGACTTTCAAAATGCACAGATTTTCCGAGTCAACATTCTTTAGTTGCATTCATTGGACTCCAGCTTAAAAAGGTGTGATGTGAATAAAACTGGGTTATTTTGCTAAGCCTCAAGGGAAATAAAGTCCAACTTAAATCTTAACAATGTCATTTCCATTCCTCTACAGATAGTGGCCATGCTGTTAATCACACATCCCTTGTTCTCATGGGACACTCCAAGATATTCTCATCGTGTCTTTTTATGGAGGACAACAAGGGTCAATAAAAATAGCAATACAGAAACACATTAATAAATGGCTTTCATCATCATTTTAATTCCATGGCTTCTTTATTTTAGAGGCATGGCTCCGACGTTCTGTTAACAAGACCAGTCTAACTTTTCAATTTTGTGCCTAATGTGCGGACTGACCCCTCACTGAAATTAAGTGAAGTTTCTACAACGAGGATGTTTCTGACTCTGATCAAAAAAATAAATAAATACATAGGTCACCGAAGCTACCAATGATGCCACCTTAATAATTTAGAGACAGCCAAGCTAAAATAAAAATGGAAAAATTGTCATTCTGCACAGGTTTACGTTGACACAATATGTGAACAATGAGACTGCAAACGGCTCTTTAATATGTGTATTTCAGTGTAAAATAAATAAAGACAAGAAACTTTATTGCCCACGTTTGTTGGCAGCCAGTTTGCCATTGGCTTGTAGAAAACAGCACAGTAACACCAACAACAACATTGCATGACCAATTATAAACCAACAGAGAGCTTTCAGCCTATCAGCTTACACAGCAGGAGTCTTTGTTGTGATCATATGTCGTCCACATATTCAGAACAGGTAAAGGTTTAGTCCAGAACCACTCTAAGGTGTTTGCTCCATCTCCTGATCCCCTTAATGATCGTTACAGGCTTGTACACAGGGTTTTGCAGGATGTTTTTGCCAGCTATGCACAACTATGGCCAAAACATAAGGACCACCTCTCGCATTAAATTGTACAGCTAGTCCTACTGCACTGTATTGTGAGTGATGAATGTGCTGATTTTGAAATTAGGAGGTGACACACTCAAGGTCATTGGGGAAAAACTGAGTAGCTGATGTCTTGATTTTTAACTCTACAATCTTTATGGTTTTGAATTCAACATCAATGACGTCACAAATGTCTAATTCAAACCAATTACACTTGCAAAACAATTTATCAAATATATTAACAACTAATTGAGGGCCATATGAAGTTTAATCATAATGTCGTTGTCTTATTTAAAACTTTGATGATTTAATGAGTTGATTTTGAATCATGTTCCAAGGAACGTGTTAAATTTGAGTTAATTTTTGATGACAAATACTGTAAACAAACACAAGAGACACAAGTGTTTGAAAACTGTGTAAAGCAACTCAAAAAGTAGAGAAAAACACTCGTGTACATTTTTCTCAGTCAGCCACACACATGCTGCAGGTGAGTGTACATTTTGAACATGTCAGCAAAATCTAGCAGGACACACAGGAGGCATGTGTACATAGCAGACGGTGAAGCACCATCTGACGGCAACACACACACAAACACTGCACCAGTTAACATGTGCACGTACAGAGGGCCGTTCAAATGCATCTGTTTCTACTTAAATGAAGAGCAGCAATGACATATGAGCACTTCATTTATTTCACGCTCATTGGCTCAGCTGGTCACGTGTTTCAGAAAATACATATACACACAGTATCAAATCCATTAGTTTCTGTTTGCATTCTGCTTTAAACTCAATCAATAATGATAAACATTTGCTTGTCTTATGGACTTGCACATGTGCATATGCAAGACCATAATACTCACATTTCAATGTTTGGGGTCAAACTCACTTTGGACTCACTTTATCTGGAACAATGAAAACATCATTACTTCTATCGCAACGATCACCCTTCATTTAAGCTGATTTGATTATAGATTAGATATGAGATCCATTTTGGGAAGTAATTTGAAATGTAATCCCTATTTCAATTAAAGCGGTTATTCATTCTTTCTTTTACTGATAGATCACAGACAAAGGGGCATTTTGTGTCACTACACCAACTTACTTAATCTTTCTGAATGTTGTCATCTGTGCTTCAGCTCCATCTGTTTACATACCACTGGGAAGGGTGGGTGGATGGGTGGTTGGGGGGTATCAACAATATGTGTGTATGTGTGATTCTGTTTATGTGCCATGGATCTTCCAACAAGCTCATCTGGTGGCAATGTGTCAGTGCCATTGACCCCTGTGTTCCCCATCTGGTTGGTACACACAGTCAGCCAGCAGTGACAGCTGTTCAATCAGGGGACCATCATGCACAACAGACACACAAAGCTACCCGCACACATACACACACACACTAAGCAAAAGCATGAAGCATAATCAAAATACCAATATGCATACTGTCTCTCATACACTCAAGAATTTTTTGCACAGTGTGAAAATGGATTCCACTACTTTCACAAGCTTTGCATATTTTAATCACATTCCAGTCTGTAAGATTATAGTCAAGTCACATTTCTTTAATTCAAACTAAAGAATCAGTTCCTACATTTCTTTTTATTTTGCAGAATGCAGCAAAAATCTGCTTGCTAAATGTTGTATCCCTCACGGATAAAACAGCTCAGGCCAGAGAGCTACTGTAACCTAATCACAGTTGTCTTTTTTATCTATTATTAAGCAGAGAAGGGAAAGGGAACGTAGAGCGTAGCAGAAGGTGGGAGGCTACAAAGCTAACACGTAAAGGCAACTATCAAAACTGTGCTCATTTTCAATGGAAAAGTTAAATCTGTGTGTCATGTTGTGCAATGAATTATTGAAGGGAAGACTTTGTGCACTGAAGCGGAGATATCCCACACCAGGAACCCAGGCACTGAATGAGGCTCCTCATACACACATGTACACCCCAACCCCAAAGGTCTACATGTGACTTATAAAATATACACATCTCCTTCAAGGGAGGACAGTTTAAAATATTAACTCCATCAACAGGACAGCATCTTGTCCACTTTTAAGATTTTATTGTTGTTTTTGTAGTGTGTGGGTGCCTGTTGATGTGGGTTGGGGGTGGGACAAGGCCTTGGATACACTAGCTGTTTACCTCTGTGTGGACAATGCAGTGTCATCTGCATCAATGTTCACATGTACTTTGTGCATGTTAGGCCATTTAAATTGTTATCCATCCATCCAGGGGCCAGACTTGGACCTAATCATAAGTGACTGAAAACACATTTCTTCCTTGTTAAGCCATGGCAACCGTTAATGAGGTTAATGTTAACATAACGAGAGAAAATGGCAAAGTAATAGAAAATAAATAATGTGTAAAACACATTATTTGACACGTTAATTTCACCAATGCACCAATTGAATGCAGAGTATGTGAAGTTACTACTGCTGCACACAAATACTGCATAGTTCAAAGCCAGCCTATTGTCCCCGTTCCTGGGGTGTCCAAAAGTCTAGCTTTTTCCAGTGCTTTTCCTTTACGTGCTGATGCTTAGGGACACGTTTGCTTTGGTGATGTCGGCGAAGTAAAATTTAAGACAAATCTGAAGAAATTATGATTAACAGGACACGAACAACAAACAAACTGAATTTTTAAGACTTTTGTACTTACAGGGTTGCTTTTCCTACTGGGGTCTCTAAGTCCTATTGTGCAGTGTAGATTGATCCAACGCGTAGATGTATACAAGCTGTGTCACGTGATCCTAAGTAAACCATGATTTCCTGTGAGGTGTCACAAACAGGGGAACTCTGCATGAGGCACAGTTTAATCATAGAAACATAAGCCTGGCAAAGCAGTTGTAACAATGTCCCCTGTGAACCCTGATGATATGAAGCAGACATAAACTAAGATGTGTAGACTGAAAGACATACTGCAAAGATTTTGAGAAAGTCTACTAAAATATTTTTTTCATATTTTTAACTAGCATTATAAGACTTGTTTTTATGTGACACATGTATGGATGGATTACAAGAAAATGGGCCCCTTGGCATAAACAGGAGAAAGGCTTCCCATCCTTTCTGTCTCATCAATCTGAGCCTGTTTGTGATAGTTTTGCATTTGTTTTTGGAAGGTTTTTTCTTTTGTCTATTCTTGAATGTTTTGCAACTGGATTTTGGACAAGTTTCAGGTTGTTGTTTGTCATTTTTGCATTATTTCTGTCTCTAAACTGAGCTGTTTGAAACAAGAAATACAAACCGTGATTCCAGAGGCTCCCACATCACACATATAAAGGCTTTGTGTTAGGTGCTTCAATACTCTCTAAAATATGATACCAGTGGGTTCATGTGCTTTCGCATCAGCGAATCAGTGGGGACAGTGGTCTTCCATTAACTACAGAATTGGTGGCTTGAGGACCGACTCCCTGTGGCCATTTGTGAAATGTCCCTGGAGAAGACACTGAACGCTTTAATGTCCGAAACAAATCCCAGCCACTGAGGTTGCACAAGCCAGGGCACTCTAAGCACCGGTCCCAAGCAAATTGAGGTGTGGGGGAGGGGGGCATTCATCAAGGGCATGCAGCGTAAAAGTATACAATTATGGCGAAAAATGTCAGAAAATGTAACCCTTCTTTCAGAAAATTGTTGCAGTTGCAAATGGTTTTGTATTCACGTGCTTATTGGTTTTGTTTCCATTGGAACAACACAGAAAAACAGAGAAGAAAAGTCAAATCTGATACAATTACACACAGATCCCCCAAAAATGCCCTAAACTTAATATTTGGTAGCTGCCCCTGTGGAAAAAGTAACTGAAATCAATGGCCTCCTGTAACCATGAATGAGTTTCTTACCCCTCTACTGGACCATTCTTCTTTTTGCACATTTGTTCTATGGGATTCAGATCTGGACTCATTGCTGGCCATTTCAGAAATCTCCAGCACTTTGTTTGGAACCTTTCCTGAGTGTGTTACAGGTCATTGTCCTGGTCGGAAGACCGATGACCTCTGGGGGAGACGCAGCTTTCTGACACTGGCCACTACGTTGCTCTCCAAAATTCTATGGTAATCATCAGATTTCATGATACCGTTCACACAGTCAGAAGCAGCAAAGCAAACCCCAAAACATCTTTGAACCTGCACCATGTTTGACTGTAGGAACTGTGTTCTTTTCATTGGCATGATGTACTTTACCAAAAAGCTCTACATTTGTCTCATCTGTCCACAGTACGTTCTCCCAGAAGGATTGTGGTTTTGTCACATACGTTTTGGCAAATTCCGGCCCTGCTTTTTTATGCCTCTGTGTCAGCAGTGGTGTCCTCCTGGGTCTCCTACGATAGCCTCCCTTTTCATTCACATGGTGACGGATAGTGCGAGCTGACACGGTTGTACCCTGTGTCTGCAAATCAGCCTGAATTTTTTGGGAAGTTAATCTGGGTTCTTTATCCACCATTCAAACAATCCTTTGTTGTAATGTTTCATTAAATTTGCTCGTCCTTCCAGGGAGGTTAACTACAGAGCCATGGGCAGTAAACCTCCTGATGATATTACACACAGATGGACGTGTTGCCTTCAAATTGTCCATATTTTTCCACAATGTTTTCTCTAAAATCCAAAGACACCTCTTTACACTTCTTTTGTTTGTCCACGCTCAGTGTGGCACACAACACAAAAATTGACTCAAGCTTTCTCCATTTTAACTTGTTTGCAAGTGTGATTACTATATTGTCTAAATATAAATTACAGGAGCATTCAGACAGAATTGCAAGGGTGCCGATATTTTAGGCCATGACACTATATTTATTTATAAATAACTGTGCCTAATGAAGGAGTGGACAGTATGATCGGGACCATATGATCTGTGGTGGCCACACAGAACAAAAAGCAAAGAAGAAGAAGCTAATTTGCTACAGCATAGTCAAACATTTTACAGCTAAGCAATACGGACATTTGAAGATCCACAACTTGTACATATTAGCCAATATCTATCACAGTAAACATTATTTTAAGGATCATAAAATACAATATTATACGTAGTAGTTGCAGATTACATATATCTAAAATCTGTATACATGACAGGTACATATGTCACATGCACTTTGTCCTGAGAAACAACCTTAGTGAAGGTGTATGAGGGGCCCTGAGTTCTTTTACTTAGTTTCACCTGTAAAAGCAGATTATTACTAACTTCAAATACACTAGTTTACTCACCCTTTAAGAAATATTTTTAGAACTGGAATATCTATCTGAAATTATTGATGCAATAACATCACAAAACATAGTTTAAACTTAAATCCCTATTTAATTAAAAAGTAAAATTAAAAAGATCTATCGATATATAGATATATGATATAGATCTATATAGATCTATATACATATATCTATATAGATCTACATAGACATATCCATACACTCCAACTAGAGCAACAAACAAAAAAAATGTGATACCTTTTTCACAGGTGAGCGATATATCCAACCAATCCTGCGACTCCCTCTGTCATTGTCTCCGAGTCAGACGTCTGTAGAGCCTGTCCAAAGGTGTCTCTGTCCTCCAAATCGGCGCGTGTAGCTGGGTTAGCTTGGTTAGCTAGCTGCCTCCATCGGTTGCCGCTGTTACTACTCCTCATCGGATTGATGAGCAGGTCCTCTCCTGATAAACACTTCGTATTTCTAGCTGAAATACTTAGTCCATCACAAAAAAAAAATATACACTTGCAGATTATCGAGATGACAATCTAAAACTGTTACCACAGGTTACTAACGTACAGCTTCAAACTTTTCCCTTCACAATTAATTCGTTAGCTCGTTAACATCCTCTCGCTTTCTCCTGATCACGATCTCAGCGCATGTTCACATTTACTTCCGTTAACAAAATAAAATCCTACGTTATCATCTCAAAAAGATCCCACATACAACAAAACATTTGAAACATTTGAACCCATGAATTCAACATTTTATATCAGAAACATTCTCCAACAAATATAACAAAATATATAATTTGACCCAGTTTTACCTATTTGTCTGTGCATTTGTAAATATTTATTTGTCTAATAAACCTTGTGTATTTATCTATTTAAATCACTTATTAATATATTTAAAATATTTAAATTTATCACTGGGCTACAATATTGAAGCCAAACGTGATTTTTTTTTTTTTACCAGCTAATGTTGCCTACATGGTGTTGATTAAACTGTACTGTTTCAGTCTTTCTCATGGTGTCAGTTTATCACGCGTTTCTTTCAGCTCTGCAACTCACAGATACCTGGAGAATTTGCACAGTGCTCATTTGACGCCACCAGCCAAGAGCTACTGTAGTATTAAAGCTCATGCCAGAGCAAGAGGCCATTTTTCAGCACATGCCAGTGACATGTGCATCAAGAAATTCACCAGTAGGAGCATGTTTCAAGCTTTTAAGAGGAGACAATGAATTATTTATTTGTTCACAGACGGACAAGGAATGTGTGTCTGTGTCATGATATGACATTTGTTATGATATAACCTTGAATCTTCAGGATCAGTTCTGACAATGTAAGTCTTGAAAGTTGTCAAGCTGATATATATGAAGTCTGCTACATACTGTATGTAAATAAGACATCGGACTGAGATGCTGGATCATTTTTTAAGTACTGCTGTGGTAACTAATGTGGTGACCAATACAAACACAACAGGAACAAGGTTAGTTTATTATTTTGAATATTGTTATTTTTCAAGGCAAGCATCATATTGGTTAGGTTTTCCTGTTCACTCAGCGTGCATGTGGCATTCAGGGATCTATACAGGGAGTGGGTCAGTTGCATTTTTGAGGCACTAGGTCCTGAATAGTTTACATCAATCATGGAGGCTTCTAATCCTCCCAACCACACACTTTCCCACAAAACAAGTATCACAAAACACAACAAGTACAGAAATGAGGTTTTCTAGTGTATGGTGTTAGAGAAATGCGCATCATCTTGCAACTGTTAACTTAAAACACCAATTCCAAATTGGGAAGATGTGTAAAGGTAAAAAAACAGAATGCAACAAATTGCAAATCTCATCAACCCATATTTTATTCACAATAGAACATAAACAACATATGTTGTTGTTTATGAGACATTTTACCACTTCATGGAAAATAATAGCACATTTTGAATTTGATGGCAGTAACACATCTCAAATAAGTTGGAACATTGTAATGTTTACCATTGTGTAACATCCTGTCTTCTTTTAACAACTGTCTGTAAACGTCTGAGAAGTGAGGAGACCAGTTGCTGGAGTTTTAGTAGAGGAATATTGTCCCATTCTTCTCTGATGCAGGATTCTAGCTGCTCAACAGTCCTGGGCCTTTGTTTTTCATTTTATGATGCACCAAATGTTTTCTATTGGTGAAAGGTCTGGACTGCCGGCATGACAGTTCAGTACCTGGACTCTTCTCCTGCGAAGCCATGCTGCTGTGATGGATGCAGTATGCAGTAAGCTTCTTCTTTGCATAATACAGCTTTAACTAACATTTGTGAATAGCAAAGTGAACTGTGTTCACAGACAGTGATTTCTGGAAGTGATCCTGAGCCCATGCAGTGATGTCCAGTAGAGAATCATGTCTGTTTTTAATGCAGTGCTGCCTGAAGTTCCGAAGATCACCCGCATCCAGTTTTGACCTTTGAACTTGTCCCTTGCGCACAGAGATTCCTCATGTTTTCTGAATCTTTTGATGATATTACATACTGTACATGGTGGGGTCTTCAAAATATTTGCAATTTGCTGAGAATTCGCAATTGTTCAATTTACATTGAGGAGCCGTTTTCTGAAACTCTTACACAATTTTTTGGTCAGTTTCTCACAGATTGGTGAACCTCTGCCCATCTCTACATTCCAGAAGCTCTGTCTCTCTGAAATGCTCCTTTTATACCCAGTCATGTTACTGACCCTTTTGCCAATTAACCTGATTACACATGTTTAATCATGCTCCTCCATTTGTGTTTGATTTGCAGCAATTACTTTTCCAGCCTTTTGTTGCCCCTGTTCCAACTTTTTTTGTTGATATGTTGCCACCATCAAATTCAAAATGAGCTAATATTTTCCATTAAATGATAAATGTCTCAGTTTCAACATCTGATATGTTGTCTATGTTCTATTATGAATAAAATGTGGGTTGATGGGATTGGCAAATCATTGCATTCTGTTTTTATTTACGTTCTACACAAGTCCCAACTTTTTTGGAACAGGTAGTGAACATATAATGTAGTAACTGGATGATGTAATGAATCAGACAAATGCTCTTTTGGAGTGCACAGATAGATGTTAGGCATCCTCTGTGCACTATGATATCTCAGATTTACTGCCTCGGACCTGTTACACAAAGTGGTGGTGATAATGGTTGAACTCGAGAGCATTATCAAAGTGAATTAGGAAGAAAACGAAGACCTTCACATTAGCTTCAGTGTAGGAAGTAAAACCTGCCCCCCAAAAAAATCATTTCATTCCACATGCAGACACACACCACCATCCCCTGCAAATTCATTCTCAAGTGCAAGGATTCATGTTTTTGTGAACCATAAACATAAATCCTGCATGCTCATCTACAGTTTCTCCCTCGTTTTCTCTGTGCCTTTCTCACCCCCACTGGAGCCCTGAATGCAAGTACAGAGGAGTAAGAAAAAAATTTCTGTTAAATATGAATTAATACCTTCTACTCTGTAAATATTTAACAC
The DNA here is from genome assembly GCF_033026475.1 of Channa argus. Taxonomy (NCBI): domain Eukaryota; kingdom Metazoa; phylum Chordata; class Actinopteri; order Anabantiformes; family Channidae; genus Channa; species Channa argus. The sequence continues at coordinate 25,025,995 of NC_090199.1, read as the reverse complement.
CACTTAAACTTACAGCTCCCCGCTGAGGCTCAGCACTGAACTGTCTAGAGACTGTGGGAATGGGGCGAAACAGAATGGGGGAAAGACACGGATTACGCCCAGATTCAATTAACTTAGCACGCTAGCTCTGCAGTATCCAGGGAAATCATTTTGAGTGAATAAACACATCATGGATGTCTCCATGCGCAGTAAATAATGTGCAGTACATACACACACACATATATATATATATATATATAGAGAGAGAGAGAGAGGGAGGAAGAGGAGCATGAGGAAGAGGAGCATGAGGAAGAGAGTAAGAGAAGTAAAAAAAACACTGGTCCCCAGGTGAATGTGTTGAAACAAACTGGGCTGTGATGTGGGTTTTATACATGGATGAGGGGCTTCTAGCGTCACTTCTCATTACTTGATAATGTTAATTGGTGAGGATGACTTGGACTGTTTTTTACCAGGCTGATTGTTTTGATTATTCAAAGGTTTCATATGTAAAAACATGTTTTTAACTCATCTTTCACACTTGACTCAACAGCTGAAGGAGTATACTGTTATACTGTGCGTGCACTCTGTCTTACCAGCACCGTGATGTCAAGTGCTTTGCACCTACACAGCAGCATTGAATGGTATAAAAAAGCACATGCTTCACGTGCTAATTGATAAGGACTTTAGGTTTCGCTGCACATCTGTTAAGTTGTAAACCACCAGCAGGCAAAAGGAGGCAGGGACTTATCTACAATGTCTTTAAACAACCTGTGGAAACAGCATGAAGGGAGAAATACAAAAGGGCACAAGGGTGAGTAAGTGACAGCTAACAGCTTAACAGCTGGAAGACTTGTAATTCGAAAGTGGCCCGAACCATCAATATTAATTTTTGTCATGCAAGGGTTTTTTTTGTTTTTGTTTTTATGTTTACTCTCATCATTCAGCACAGCACAAAAACTAATTCCTGGAATAGCTTCACTGCACTTCACAACACTCAGTGATTGTGCTCAGCCAAAACTTTGTTTAGTAAGTGAACAAGAAACATGTGTCATGTCAATGTTTTGAAAAGTTAAGGAGGATCATTTATTATTAGCAATTCAAAAGACCAACGTAGTCTCATTTTGCATTGTGGATATAAAGCCATCAAGCGCTAACCAGCAGCTATAGTACTGTAACTACTATCTTAGAAACTAAACATTAGTCAGAAATACAGCATCACATTAATAGTTTACACCATTATAAACTGAGGCTGTTTCTTCTGTCAATCTGTGAAACTATAATGCCTCTTAACCTACCACCTGTTCTGGGGGCACTTTGCCTTCTGGATTCCAGACGTATTGATTAAAAAGAAGATTTGCAACTGTGTATTATAACAGGAATATCATTAGTTAGTTTTTTCCAAATATATGTGAACACTCACTGTTAATTGTCTTTCTGTTACAATGATTGTAATTAATAAGGCAGAATTTTTCCAACCAAAGCCTTTAAATAAAAGCTGATAGTCTACACTTTAAGCGTATCTTGACTTTTTCATATTATAAAAATTGTATGACTGTCCAAATATATTCTGACCTAAGTGTGGCCTTTTCAGCTGTGACTGCAAGGAGTTAAAAAATATTACGATGAGTAAAAAAGCAGACAGCAGTCATTGCTAAATAAAGAACCATTTTAGAATGTTGATTAGTGTTGAAAAAATCATTTTAAGTGAAATTAAAGTAAATTGGTTTTCCAGATACAGATTAACTTTGAAGTTGACTTCAAGTAAAATACTAATAAGAAAACTGTCATCAGCATAATTAGGCCTGATGAAAGAGGAGTAATTTCTTCTCTTATTTGTCATTCATACTGATGTAAAATGAATTTTGTTTATTGTAATTGAAAACAAAATGTTGTATGCTTAATAAATTCTGTCTATCTCAGTTTTTGCAATATTTTAATTTTATTTTGTATCAGCAATTCGGTGGAGCAGTGCCCCTCTTACACTGATATTATGAAGGACACATTTGTAAAGAAACTGAACGTAACTATGGTCAAACATTAAATAACTGCCTGAGAGTTATGAATAATAACTTCTTATGAGGATGCTAATTGTAAAGACATTTAAGGCTTCTATCATTGTACTTCTAGACTCAGAGTTCCCTGGACGTTTTTTTCTCCCTTTTATATGCCTGCCTTTATATCCACTCCTCAAAGGTTGTGTGTTCTAACTCTGCACAGTGGGGCTCGCTCAGTTTCCTGGAGGCCTAGCGGATCATTTCGGAGAGACAAAAGTAGAATAAAATGTGAGGAAGCCGGGCAAAGAGCCGCTGGAAGCCATTCTACTGGAGTAGAACTTGAAGAGATCCCATTATCAGAGGCACAATTCAACTATGTTTAAAGATCTCTGCTACCCTCTCTTACAATCAATACTTTGTTTTTATGGCCGTCCTACGGGCAGAGAAGCTGAGAGCTTTGGCGTGTGTTCCCCCGTCTCTGTGTGTGAACGTGTGAAGTGTGTGCTCATATGCCTGCTCGCCCATTGATGTGCGAGCATTTTGTTGCTCTACTGAGAGCTTAAGACCTTACCTTTAATGTATGGCCAATAGTAAGCCTGTAAAATAATGTAGGATTTTAAGGATTGATGCATAAAACTGCTCACAAGCCTTAGGTCACCACAGAAAACTAAATATTGTATTTTTTTTTTTTCATTTTGGTATAAACAGGCGTTGTAAAGATTAAAGTCTGTCCCTGGGAGATCAGGCAGGCCTCCAACTGTAGCTTGAAGATTTGCTTTTTGATGTTTTGATGTTTCGAAAATCGCAGATCTCAAATGGTATTTCCAGTGATGCTGACATGAAATGCATGAGGCATCAGTATTGGATCTGCAAGGCATCAGTGTCTGCGAGGCAACAGGCCTGTTCTTCTTCTTTTTCTTCATACCTACATTCTTTTTCTCTCCACTGGGTGCATGCAAAGCTGCACTGTATCCCTTTTAAACGCTCCCTGCTAATGGAAGAATCTCAGGATTGCTCTCATTTATAAAGAAATCACCCTCAGAAGATTACACATCATTAATAAGGCTTTCATTCAATTCCATTTCATTAACGATACAGTCACCCGCAGCCCTCTACAGCCGGGCCACTCGGAATTAACATAAACATCCTTGGATAGATGCCAGGTGATGGGTCCTGTGCTCTCGTCTTCCCCATGTCTCTCCGTTGCTCTCGCTCTCTGTTGTAAACGAGCCTGTGATATTCCGAGAGGAGCTCAGCACTGTTCCCTCATCGATCGGCCGGGCAGATTAATATCAATCGTTACCTTTTCCCTTTACAGTGGCTCCAGGGAGTCAGAGGAAGTTCATGCTGTTTAGTATGCCTTTCCAGCTCCTTCTGACTTCTTTGATAAGTCAGGCAGTAATAACTATGGTTCAGGACGGCAGGTTAAAAAAGAAAAAAGAAAAAAAAAACAGCTGCACGTTTCGATAATGTGAGGTCAGGAACTAAGAGCACATAGTGACGTACAGTGTGAATGAATTTACTGAACTGTGGTCATCTTTTGTTTCCATATTCATCATTGTACAGATGAATAATAAAGCACATTTATGCAGAGCTGTGACATGGCTAAACCAGTCATTTTATTATTTATTAGCCTTTTATTTTTAGCCAAAGAATGAAAAGCTGCATTACAAAAGGTTGAATGTGAATGATGGTAAAAGTCCTGCGTAATACATAGTGAATGAATTGTTACAGCTGAGCCAAGCAGTCTCTCCCTCTCTATGACTTGTACTTTACCGCTTCTGTTGTCAGCAGAAGCTCTGCCAAACTCCTATCAACTGGTACAATCTTTGAAAGTCATCCAGAATAAAAGGTGAGCATGCAGCCACTGTACATTTACACATACAAGTATTTCATAGGAAGTGCTAATTTTGGCACATGGAATTGTGCTTTTGCAGCGATGAGGATCCAAAGGGGGGAGCTATCGTACCGTATCATCACCATCCACTATGATTTCATTTCAACTTTGGGCGTTTTCTAAATTTAAAGCACATATAACAATAAATACTAAAACCAAAAATTTACCTCTACTGATATGAAATGTCTATCAGTCTTCAATGTGGTAAAGCTTAATGGTAAACCTCTGTTTTTTAACAAAAAATTCATAAAAAACAAACCAGACACACTGCTCTACTGGGTGACATGTGTCTTCATTCAAAAACGTGTGTTGGAAAAAGTTGTAACAAATTTGCCCAAATTCATTTTCACTTGAAGTCAACCATGCATCTCTCATCTCAACTAGAGCTATGAATAAAATTTCTTTATAATATATAGTTCTTTATCCTATGATCTCAGCCAAGACAACCATTATACACCAATCAGGCATAACTTTATGACCACCGGTGCAATTTAATGCAATCCAGTACAATGTCTCTGCTGTGAATTCTACTGTTATAAGGTGATAATGTCTCCGTTTTTAGGTTGAAACTGTCAGAAAGGTGATAATTCTACTTTGTGTTTATTATTGAGGTTAAAGTGGGTAATGGAGTCATACTGGACTGCATTATAAAAACAGGTGGTTCTCATGTTTTGCCCAACCTATTTAAAATGAATGAGGTGGCGAAAATATTTGAACCCCATCTTCTTATAATGCACTCCATTGCTGTACTGTATTGCATTAAACTGCACAGGTGGTCATAATGTTATGCATGATCAGTGTATGTGAGTAGAGGCAATTTATTGTCAGTCTGAATATTCACATTAGAAATGATGGAATTAAATCCCTGAGCTAATATTGTTGCTCTACAGAAATGGTTTTCACATAAGGCTATGGTGACCTGGTGCTGCTAATAACGGGAAAGGGTGCAGCCTGTTTTGGGAGGAAGGACAACGTGCTTTATATTCAGCACTCTTCCCATATTAATTTTGTAGTGGCTTGTAGATGGATTTCTGTTCTTCTTTCTGTTAAATTGAGAACCATTTCCATTTGAGAACCAAATGGTCCAAATCATCAGACTTGCACTGGAGTTAAGGTTATTATTTCCTTTTTTTTTTTCGCCAGTTGGAAATTGCCAAAAAAAACCAAAACACGCACCACACCCTTAAACTCCACATCTACACTGCTGAAAAGAAGAGTGTTTAAACCCAGAGCTAATAAAACAACTGTTTCTAAACTGATAACTGATAAAGAATCAAACTGGTCAGCAGACCTGATAATGTCCCTGGTATCAAAAGAATCTTTGCGTGCTTTTGAGATTTATAAGCAGCAATCGTGCAAACATCAAACTCAGACAGAAAGGAAGAAAGAAAGGTTTATGTGCACGTTTGCACGTTTGTTTGTGTTCTTGTGTGGCCACATCGCCATTGGCTGATGTGAGCTCTGTTTTATTAGGTTCATTGCCAGTGTGACCCTGACCTGTCTGTACCAGAAATCACCTGACATGAGTAGAAATATGAGCTGCCTTCTTGACTAAACACACGCACGCACACACACATTGTCAGCTAAGCTTGGCAAAGAAGTTTTGGATAATACTAATGGCTTAGGGAGTGAGCAGTGGATTTAGGATGGAGAGAACGGGGTGTGTGTAAGGTCTGTAATGATGCGGGAACACCTGGGAGACACAGCAAGATGGAGGAAGGAGGCAATAATATTGGAAGAAATACTGATCAGAGAAAACCAAGTGACCACAGAGGGAGGGAGGCAGAGGAGAAGGCTAATTGAGGAAATTGAAGTTCGAGTAAGGGAAATGGGGAAAGAAAATAATGAAAAAGGAAGTGCAGCAAAGATGAAAATTAAGATCAAGATTACTTTGTTAAGCAATTTGCAGGCAGTGGATGAAATCTGTCTTTTTGCATATCTATCCAGAAATAACATTATGCATTTCATTTTAGAGTTTCAGTTCAGCGTTTCTGTAAAAGAGTCCACTGCGTAGCTTGTAGATATATTATTTCTGTGGGTTCAAACTGTATTTGTTTAAAAGCCTCACTGTCTTTTCGGAGAAGAACAAACCACAGGTACAAGAGTAAAGATAGGATGAAGGGGT